>NC_134138.1:30902918-31513097 GCF_033958435.1 Carettochelys insculpta | reverse complement strand
CAAGAGAATTCTAACCACTGGTTCTTTCAGCAGCATTTACAATGCTGCTATGATACTGTTCTTGATTACTTGTAATTTTGTGAAATTTCTAACTATTCATGCAGAATATTTACAGTTATGCAGAAATAAACTCTGTATTAACTAGCACTGTGTTGGTATACATAAATAAAGTATTGTCTAAATATTTTCAACACTCTCATGTGTAGCTTCATGCAGTTTGTTAGCACTAATGTGTTTTGGTATTAATTCTATTTCTTTTACTGATTACCCTCAATCTGAAAATTCACATTTTTCAGTTAATTTAAGAATTCTCTAAAATATGTCTAGTACTATACTGCAATCTCTTTGCATTTTTTTTTGGTTGAAATTCAGGCGTTTTAGTCGTCAGTTGTTTATTTAGTCCAATTACATTTGTTTCTTCGTCATCATTCTAATTAAGAGCAAAACTTTGCTAGTGGCAATCATTTCATCTAATTCATCTTTCTGAGGTTATTGCGTAAGCCAGAGGTGGGCAGTAATTTGCGATGGAAGGCCACTCCAAGATATTGGTAAGTGGTCAAGGACCATACTTTTCTATGGAGGGGGTTGTGGGGTCTGGGATAGAGTTTGGGTGCAGAAGGGAGCCCAGGGTAGGGAACTGGGGTGCAGGATAAGGTGTAGGTTCTGAGAGGGTGTTTGGGTGCAGGAGGGGATTGTGACCCGGTGTAGGAAACATGGCTGCAGCATCTGGGCGGAGGTATGGGAGCAAGAGAACATTCTGGCCTTGGGGAGGGCTGTAGAAGGGGGTGAAGAGTCTGGGAGAGAACTGAGGTATTGTGCTAGAGGCAGGCTGTGGCTGTGAGGTGCTTACCTAAGCACTCTCAGGAGGGCTTCCCTGCCTGCCAGCAGCCCCAGACCTCTGGCTGTTCTATGTGGCTCTCTGCACTGGGGTGGGGAACTTTCCATGCTGACCCCACCCCCAGCAAAATCTTTCAGCTCCTATTGGCTACGTCTACACGTGCAGCCAACATCGAAATAGCTTATTTCGATGTTGCGACATCGAAATAGTCTATTTCGATGAATAACGTCTACACGTCCTCCAGGGCCGGCAACGTCGATGTTCAACTTCGACGTTGCTCAGCCCAACATCGAAATAGGCGCAGCGAGGGAACGTCTACACGCCAAAGTAGCACACATCGAAATAGGGATGCCAGGCACAGCTGCAGACAGGGTCACAGGGCGGACTCAACAGCCAGCCGCTCCCTTAAAGGGCCCCTCCCAGACACAGTTGCACTAAACAACACAAGATACACAGAGCTGACAACTGGTTGCAGACCCTGTGCCGGCAGCATAGATCCCCAGCTGCCGCAGAAGCAGCCAGAAGCCCTGGGCTAAGGGCTGCTGCCCACGGTGACCATAGAGCCCCGCAGGGGCTGGAGAGAGAGCATCTCTCAACCCCACAGCTGATGGCCGCCATGGAGGACCCAGCAATTTCGACGTTGCGGGACGCGGATCGTCTACACGGTCCCTACTTCGACTTTGAACGTCGAAGTAGGGCGCTATTCCTATCTCCTCATGAGGTTAGCGACTTCGACGTCTTGCCGCCTAACATCGAAGTTAACTTCGAAATAGCGCCCGATGCGTGTAGACGCGACGGGCGCTATTTCGAAGTTGGTGCCGCTACTTCGAAGTAGCGTGCACGTGTAGACGCAGCTGTTGGCTGCAAATTGGCTAATAGGAGCTGAGAAATTGTGCTGCACTGCCACCAGCAAAATCTCTCAGCTCTTACTGGTCAGTTTCTGGACAGTGATTTTGCTGAGAGATTTTGCTGGAGGATAAGGCAGCAAGCAAAGCTTTCCAGGCTCTGCAGCACAGAGAGCAGTCAGCTGCTATGAGCTGCTCCCTGCTGGTAGGACAGCCCATGAGCCAGATTAAAAGGCTTGGAGAGATGGATTTGGCCCACAGGCTGTATCTTGCCTACCCCTTGTGTACTGAATAATTATTTCTTAGTTCCATTTCAAGACTAGCTCCTGAACGGTAAGACACTGCAGATTGGAACTGGCCCTTATAGCAGTTTTTAGTGATTTCTTGTTTTCTGTGTTGTTAAAGTTTATTTAATTTGCATTTTTATGTAAGCTGAACTTTAAGCAAGAAATTTAGTTAGTGACACATTTCTAAATTTCTGAGTATAAATGTAAACTAGAAGCCAAAGTTTTCCACAACAAAATGAAAAATATTTTGCTAGCAAGTCCTGAGGTGCCTTTGAAAACATTCACCCAGGTACTCAACAACAAATGTGAACATGCTTATACTTAGAAGAATTGCAAGGACAGCCTATAATCACTCCAAAGAGGCAAATGTTGAGTTTTTAATGACAAAGACAGTATATTTATAGTAAGAAGCATTAAAGAAGCATCATTGGTAGTGATGTAAGTTGTAGGAAAATAAAGATAAATGAAGTATATTCTTGGAAATAGACTTTCACACTGCCCAAGGATCCTTTTAGGGGAGACTTCCTTGACAGCACAATACAGGAGTTCTAACAAAGTTAGAGCTTGGGAGCAAAGGCAACTAGTATTAAATTAATGTTGAAGAGACATCTTAACTTTCTTAAAGAGAAATTTAGAGTTTTTAATGCTCTGATGGAGAAACTTGGAAAATTCAGGGACTCAGCCTTTTGCCAAATCTTTCCAGATGTAGTGGGAAGAAAGGCATTTGAAGATAATTTTGTGAATTGATTAGCTTTATGGTCCTATTCAAATCTGTGAAATCACGGTCTAATACAGAAGAGCTGAAAGAGACTGAGGTTGTTTCACAGCAGACAACCCCAAGAGGTCCCACAACAGAATGAAAGACAGATGCTAAGCTAGTTACATTGCTTAATGAACTACTGGAGGAACACAGCTACTATTGTGACGAATGTGGCAGAAGAACCGAAGGAGACTGGAATAAGCAAGCAAAAGGGATGGTATCATTGCAAAAAACAGAAACAAAAAAAAAATCATTCTTCATTGTCAATGTCAAATCATTCTTGTGATGCGATATTTAAAATAGCTATTCATAAGTGAAAAATCATTTTGTCATTGAATGACGTTCTCGTTTTGGATGGTAGCAGATGTAGTGTAATAGCCATCTTAGGTTGTTTGGTGGGAAGTATGAGGGAACTAGGAAGTAAAGGGATGGAATAAGATAGTAGAGAGGTGCGAAAGGGAAACCTGGTCACATTCTCACCAACCTCTTGATAAGACCAGCCACCAGCAGCTGTAAACAGCAGCAAGTATGATCTCCTTCCAATTCCCCACAGGCAGCATATTCCTTTCTGAGGATCAGCTATACCGTGGCCTCTAAGCCCCACAATTAGCCTGCCTTAGAAAGACTGCTATTATGCAGGTGCTCAAATACTACAGCTTGAAACCATATAAGCACCTAGACAAACAGATATACCTAGTTAGTGTATACATCTGGGGCATGAACTTTCCAACACAGCTGTGTTCTGAAGTTGGTGTCTGGAGAACTTCCTGTCTGGGACCAAAGCGAACCTTTTCCCAGAAGTGCCTGTGTCTCTGGTACCTCTTGCATTACTGCTATTAATCCTCTATCTTGATTAAAGAGGTTAGGCCAATGCAATATATGAACATTTTTACAGCGTAAATGTAAAGACTGAAGGGATCCTGGGCTTTGAGGACAGGACAGGCTCTGAAATTATTCTCCAGATATTAACAGCAAGGTTTTCTGCAGCCCCAAGAGGGGAGGCAGAGAGGGATAGCTTTGTGCTTTGAACATTGGCCTGATAATGCCAGGGTTGTGAGCTCAATCCTTGAGGGGGCCCTTTAGAGATTTGGGGCAAATACATTTAAAAAAAAAAACTGTCAGAGGGGTCCTGCTGTGAGGACAGGGGACTGGACTCAATGACCTCTGAAGGTCCCTTCCTGTTTTATGAGATAAGTATAGGCTCCAGGTTTGATCTCTGCTGCTGGTGCCTTGTGTGGGTTGGTACTGCAGTGCTAGCAAAATTATGCATAGATGCGCTTCTGCATCAGGACCTCAGACAAAACAAACACCTCTGTCTTAAGCTCTGGTGTAAAAATAACTTCAGTTAAGTTTCAGGGCTCTATCGGACAAGTGCCCCCCCACCTTTTGATGCCCAAGAATTTAATGGCAACCCTAGGTCTCCCTTTCCGCAAAGCCTCACCCTGCTCAATCCATTGGTGCCCCCAACCCCATCAGTTGTTCTCCTCCACCCTCACTCACGTTTACTGGGCTGTGGCACAGAGTTGGGGGACAGTATAATTGCCGCTGCTGGCAATGGGGTCAGAACTGAGGCTTGAGCTTCAGAAGGGAGCAAAGGTGCTGGCTCTGGGAGGAGGGTCAGGGCTAGGCTTTGATATGCAGGAGTGGGTGCTGGCTCTTGGAGGGGGACTAGGAATTGGGCAGCAGTGCAGGAGGGCGTGTTAGGTTCTGACTCTGGCAGAATGTATCAGTCTGGGGCAGACGGGTGGGGTAAAGAAGACGTTATTAGATGCTGGCCCTGCAAGGGGACTCTTGGCTGGGACTTGGGCTGTTGGCTCTGGGACGGGGTCAGAGATAGGGCAGGCGTGCAGAAAGGGATGCTGGCCCTGGAAGAGGCATCACAATTGGAGGAGAAGGTTGCTGGCTGTTGTAGGGGAATGAGGCTTGCAGTGTGGGCTCCCTTGGGGTGGCACTTACTGCTGGAGACTAGCTACATCTACCAAAATTACAACAGACTAGGGTCCTTTGATGTGCTTCTTAACTACTTTGTTCTATGTGACTCTATTCAATTGAATAAAAAGAGGGGGAGACGTTTTGCTGGAGCTCCCAAAACACAAAGACAAATGATAAACACACAGACAGGTTGCTGTTTTCGGATGCTCTCCCAGCAATTTTTCAGTTCTTAAAACTCTGTCAATTAGCGATGATTGCTGCCAAACTCCCGCTCTGAAATTCCAAGTCTTTTGAAGACTGACATTACAATGTGAAAAGAATAAATGCTACTGCAATTGTATCAATGCTTCTTTACAAAATCTTTCTCCATTACCTTGAAAGCTTACATTACTTTTTGGGAGGAACAAAAGAAAGGTATTTTTAACAGCTGCAGATATTCAGTACTTAAACATTAATACAATGTCTGTTATTAATTAATCATGTGTGCAAGACGGGGAGGGCATACGAGTCTCCAAGAACATACCCAGATGTTTACCACAATCTGATCATTGCCTTTCTTTGTCGACAGGCTGCTAGTAACAACAGACTGAGCCTCTGCAAATATGGCAGGAAAGGTAAGAAAGCAGAGGAGTATTACTTTGTCCTTTGGCTTATTGTATACTTGGAAAGCATACAGTAGACAAAAAATATCCCATAGCCAGTTAATAAAAGTCCTATATATTAGATCAGACCTACTGTGTGCCAAGCAAGGACAGAATTAGCTCAATATAAACTAGCTATGGTGTATACTGTGCAGGTTGAACCTATCTGCACACTTGGGACCTGACTGGCAACGGATGGGAGAATTTGCTGAACCTTGGGAGCTCAATGTTGTCTAGCAGTACCACCAACACTTTCACTGCTTACTGAGCTTTTAGAAGACATTTAGGGGTAAATTTACAGCTAAATAACAGCACAGAATGCAGGAAGCCAGGACTGGTGGTTGTAAACAATTTTATGAGACTAGGGGAAATTTGGCCAAACCCATGATAAGTGGTTGTCCAGCTAACAAAAATCATGATGGATTACGGATGTTGCTAGATGAGAGTGTGCTGGATTAGAGAGTTTCAACCTGTACTGGCAGATAAAATGAGACTACATTTCTGAAAATTCACCCTTACACAAAGGCTAGTCCATACAATATCAACCCAGTATCCACCTTAGAGAATGAGCACAACTGTATCATATCCAGCATCCTTATGGCCAGTCTCAAAAGAGATACTGAGGATGAAATGGACATAGAAAATAAAAGAATCTTTCGTCACTACATGGGGTACATCCACAGCTCAGGGTAGAGTCAAAATGGTGAAGCACTGCAGGAAAGCTCAAATCATAGTTATTAATGAAGTACGTGCATTCTGGATAAATAGGGAAGTTCAGATTCCAGGGCTCTCAAAGTCAACACCTTTCAGAAGTGCTTAATTAGTTGATTTTCTTAAAACTGTTTTTACCTGAATTGTATTTAGTCATAAATGATTTTACACAGACTGTTAAGGAATTACTGAATGAGATTATACTTTGAATGGAATGTCCCATGATAAAATGTTAGAGTACATTTTTCCTTTCCTTGGGGAGAGGGATAGATCTCTTTAGCGTAAATGTCCTATTAGTGATAGTATATGAGCTGTATGTTTCAGATTACATTTCAAGGCTAATATGTTACTGCCCCGGACAAATAAAGGTGAAATAAATTATATCCATCTTTCTATAAATTCCAATATAGCTTAATTGTAATTTTTTTTTCATTTGGCATTTTAAATATCCAAATTGTTTGCATGTGCTCCTTGCCTCCTTCTCCCTGTGCTGCTAGAGGCTGGCAATTTGTCATTTTGATAGACTAACAGGGATAGCAGCTTGCTGTGCTTTATACTTCTTTCCAGTGTGAATCGACATATCTGCAATTTACAATGAATAGTACCTAATGTATAATACCAAAAGTGCATGTTAGCAGGAGGGTCCTGCCTGATTCCTATGTCCTCTTTACCACATGTATTATACATACAATTAGGCTATATTAGGTAGCTACGCTACTATAAATTCTGCTATAGTACCAAATTATTTTGTGCTCACAAGAGGCAACTAGCATAACTTTAGTGACATCATTTGTTGTTTTTGACTCAACAAACTCCTAGCATATTAGGTCAAGTGTTCTGTAACCTGCTTATCAGCAGTTAGCACTAGACAGAGTTTAAGAGAGCAACTCAAAAATGGTTTTGATTGACTGCAACAAACCGGCAGTATAATTGCACTCAAGCCATTAGGAATCCAATTGAACCCTGATCGAGTAGTTCATTACTTTTCACAAGAGCACACCATCCCAAGCAATATTTTATATGTTATAAAAGGTTAGGTTTGAAAAATTAGCATTACAAATGTCACATTTACTTCCAGCTGGAAATGTGCAACAATGTGTGACAATACTGAATAAAATGTTGAAACATGTTTTCCTTTTGTTTTACTTTACTCATTTTTGTAATACAACACGGGTTACTGGAAAATGCCTTACAGCTTTATTCAAAACACATGTTCAAAGATCTGAATGAAAAAAAGCTTTGACTCTTTCTGGAACATCTAACCAATATATCATTTGTGCGCTTTAAATTTTTTCTTACTGTCAGGAACACTTTTATGTCTTTAAGATTTATTTAAACTAGTTTATTATATAATGAAGCTTGTCAGATCACAAGAACAAAGTTAAACAATATGTGCTATATCAAAGTATAACATTTAACTTATAGATGTAAGTATACATATCAAGTACAATGCAATCAAGCAAAGTTTAATCTGAAAATGCAAATGGTTCAGATTATTAAAGCCACATCTGTCCTTTGAAGCACAATTTAGACTGTTTATCAAAAAGCTATGTGTAATTACATTATTCCCTCCCACCACACATATTACAGCCACAGATTTCTTAGCCTGAGAACCTCTGGATTTAACCCCAGGGCCTGAATTTCAGCCGAATCCACTATGAAAAATACGAACACAGAGGTAAAATTAAAATCTATATAATCATTTCTGGCAAGCTCTATTATAGTATTAGTGTAACATTTATTACATTTACCTAATCCTGGTATCGGACTTGCTTAACATCTCAAGTATTAGAACATGATTTACTTTACATTTTTGCAGCTGAGTTTGCTCCATCGAATTCTATCATTGTGTTTATGCCTATATAAGGCAGTAACATGGTAGGACTTAAACGTCTACTCTACTTTAAAAGATATTATCATTTCACCATGTCATCATATTATCAGAAACCTCCTCTGTACTTAAAATGGGGGGAACTACAGCAACCAGTAACATATCTCTCATCTGTGCAGAAACAGTTAAAGAGTTACCATAGTACCATAGCAAGTAAAGAATGCATGCCTGAGTTTTTAAAAACACTAGTACAATCCCTTAAAATCTAATGAAAATGACAACAATCCGTCATTCTCATCAAAACAGATGTGAATGTATGCAAAGAAAAACTGCTATTTTCTGATGTAATCCGCAAATAGATTTTAGCTCTTAGTTATAAATAAATCTTGCCATCCAAATAGTCTATGGGCCCTGAATTACAAATAATTAGAAATTCTTATCAATGGAAATGTGTATTTCTGTGTCACCTATGGACAGCTCTAGCGACATTGTGTAGGGTAATACTTTTCATCACACTCACAAGAACTGAGTGAAATATGCAAGGTTTTGGCCTCATTAAAAATACCTTCTTCTGCCCAAAGAGAGGGCGCTTTTATGAGTTCCTGGAAGCTCGTGTGTTATATTTAGTTCTTGTGAGCCTAATAAAAACCAACACCCTACACAGTTGACATTCATTAAAGCACAGTTTTAAATGTTACAATACATACGGAGAGGAAAAAATGTTAAGCTCTTTAATTTAACTGCATTCAGAAAGTTGTGGGCCACATTTGAAAGTGTTTATTTACCCAATATTCACAAAACATCTCAGCTGCTCAACCATTAGTGCTTAAGAAGAGTGGGCAAATTTTCAGTACTATGATTTTATGCGACATAGCAGCAGAGTGCCAGAAGGATGCCACTTTATAGGTATGCATTATATATATATATATGGCCCAGAAATATGTACAACAGGCGATATTTTAATTAGGATTTTATGCTGCTTATAAAAAAGGAAACATGTATAGCACTGCTACAAAATGCCAATTCAAAATGATCTAGGTACAATGGGCATCTAGATGAATTCAGTAGAATGTATTTCTGATTTTGAGAAACTTTTCCACCACTATTGGCAGCAAAAGTGAAGGTTGGAGGAATAATCAGGATGGCATTAAAAGACAACAACTTCATCAGAGTGATTGCTGGGTCATGATGCTTAGATGGTTACATTCAGCCAATGCAATCACTTCTGAAGAAATGCCCATTAACCACTATTCTTTTGCATAAGCATAATTGTTTGATGGCACCTACACACTTTGAGTCGCATCTTTGGTATTATAAATAAACATTTTAAAAAATTAATTGATTATCTGTTACTATCTATGTGAATTTTCTGAAAGCATGTTTCAAGACTTCTGGTGTTTTTTCAGTGATCAGATACTACCAAACTGATCTAGGCCAAAATAATACATGTCCTGATAAAGAAAATAAAACAGCAGAATCCACATAGCGAATCACCTAGGCTGCAGCTACACTAGCAAGTTCTTCTGAGGGATCTTTTGAAAAAAGGGGGCTCTTCTGAAAGAGCCCATGGAGCATTTACACGCAAAAAGCATTCTTACAAAAGTAAATCGAACTAATGTGCTCCTTTTGAAATCACTCTTCCTTTCCCGTTTCAGGAAGAGTGCCCCCTTTCAAAAGCTTCTTTGGAAAGAAAACATGAGTAGACGCTCTGCAGGACTCTTTTTTTGAAAGAATAGTCTTTATTTTCGATCCCTAGCCCATTCTTTCAAAAGAGCAGCAGCTGTGTGAACGCTCTCTTTTGAAAGAGCAGATCACTCTTTTGATCCGCTTTTTTGTATGTGGCCACACTCTTTTGAAGGAATTTCTTTCAGAAGAGGTCTTCCGGAAGAGCTTCTTTTGAAAGATCTCTGCAGTATAGAGACAGTGCTACAATTATAAGGTACATAGCCATGTGAAAATTATGGAGAAAAAGATTCATCTCAATCTATGTTAGTTCACGTGGCATCAATAAATGCTATTTTAGTGTCCCCAGTGTAATTTTATATTTGCCATAATAAGCATCAGGACTGAAATCTTGAGATTTACCGTGGAATGGCCTTGCATTCCGTGGAAATAGGTCTCAAACTTAGCATCTTTTAACACTCTTTGGTGCTTTATTTCTTATTTTTTTAATATGGGTATAACTGGCATTTTAGCATTAAAATATAATCTTCCAAGACCTGCATTAAAATTAACCACCATGAAGCCCATCTCACTCCAGCTAAGTAAATCATCCTCTCCTTGCATATAATGTAGCTCTTGGAAGATTACAGTAGGTTGGCATTACTGTGTCAGATTATGATGACAAAATGCTTTCTCTATACCTCTGAAGTGATGCCATAGTATATGTAATTATATTAATCTAGGCCTTGCAAGATGACAGTTTGATGTTAAAATGCCAATTATACCCTTATTACAGAAGTACTCATACCTAGGAGGGCAAAACCTGTAAATAACAACTTGTTGCTCCAAACTTTAAGGGTGCCTTTTGCCTGCAGAAATTGTTCTAAGGATACCAAATATCATTATCAGTCCTTTCCAGGGAGGAACTCCAGCATCTTCAGGTTTCCTAAGCAGACCCATACAAATCATTTCAGGTTTACTGCAACATAACAACAAATCACCTACTTGGGCTGCTAAATTAATTATACCTCTTTTGTGGGCTTTACCCCAACCCCTTGTTAACTGCTAACAGCCTAATTTCTAGAGTAGGGTAACCACAACCAGTGATTTCCAAGACCAGCATCTGATGAAGTGAGTCTGTGCTCACAAAAGCTCATGCTCAAAACTCTTCTGTTAGTCTATAAGGTGCCACTGGACCCTTTGTTGCTGTCACAACCAGTGAGTGGCCCAAGTTTCTCACTTGCAATTGCTTGGGCTGCAGGATGATCAGCAGTCTGAGCAAGAACAGAGACTGTTCAAGTTACACAAGGGAACAGCATTAGAGGCTGATGAGATGGGTGTATTCAGAGCTCCCTTTGCTTGGTAGCATACAGTTACACTCAAACGCCAGCTGCTAGTTCCAACCTCTCCTGTTGTATGCATAGCCACAATTGTAACACTGTTTCCCATCCAAAGAATCCCAATGATTTGGGGGGAGCAAATCAATCCATCACCATCCACCATGGCATGTGACCACGCTTCCCTGCAGAACTCTCACTGGATTTGGGAACCTAAAGGCACTAAACATCTGTAGGTTAATTTTATTTTTAAACAGAGCAAATGAAGTTCCTTTCTCCTAACACAACAGCACAGGTACCAGATATAGATGTGGGTGCTTTCCAATCTCAGATTTGCTAGGAAAAAGCTGGGTAACTTTGCTTAAGTCCCCTGCTGCTCTCAATGGATTATGAGCCTTGTTTTTTCTTGCCCTATGAAGGGGAGTTTCCATTAGACTTTCACAAGGTGTTTAGGATCAGCTTTTTGACTTCCTCTCTCACTGTAGTTTCCTGCTGTGTCTACGCTACAAGATAGATTCGAATTTAAGGCAGTTAGCTCGATATTACCAGGTGACTATCTTCAATAAAGATAACATTAGCTCGATTTAGGGAGCATTAATCATGACATTACAAAATCACAGCATCAAGCTCGAATTGAGAAGTTTGATTAAAGGCCACTGTGGAAGCACCACATCCTAAAATAGAATTTATTAGCCTCCACAGGTGTCCCCCATCTATCCCACATATCTGTGTGTCCTGCACCTAGCTCCCAGCTCCCCTCTACTAGCAGGAGCTGGGAAACTGACCAGGCTGCTGCACTCCTGTGGCAGGGTCCAGCCACCCTGCGGCCAGGTGGCTTGAGCCACATGGGGCCAGGCACCCCATGGCTGGGCAACTCAAGCAGCTGTGGAGCCAGGCACTCTGCAGCCAGGGTGCTCCAGCTGCGTACAGGGCCAGGCAACCCACTGCTGGGCTGCTGGAGCTGTGTGTGGGGCCAGACGCCCATGGGCAGGCACTCACACCTCAGGTGCCCTTGGCCACATGCAACCAGGCGCCCCCAGGCAGTGGGCTTCAGTAGCTTTTCCACTGGAAAAGGATAGTGGCAAGGGATAGTTTTGTTTTGTTTTTTTTTAAAGATAATTTTTGGGGGGGGCAGGGGCAGGAGTGTTTTTGGGTGTTATTTTGGGGGAGGGCTGTTTTGGGGAGGTTTTTTGGGGTGGGGAAGTTAGGGTGTGACAGGGGCTGGGGGAGCCTGTGGGGAGGGAGAGTAAACCCTTACTTTTAAGGGACTATGGGGAAGAACCGATAGCCCTATTAGTCCAGTAAATGGATGGTTTACTGTACTATCGGGTGCCAGGAAATTGATGAGTGCTGCTGTGCTGTCAGTTTTCTGGGTGCCCCAAGCTGCTGTACCCAGAAAACTGACAGTGCTGTTGCTCCTGGCTCAGAATTTGGGGCTGAGGGAACTGTAGGACAGATTCCCATGATGTTCTACTACAACAGTTGATGGTCAGTGATTTCAGTGTGGAAGCAATATGTCGAATTCGTTGGGATCCTGTGGAAAGTGAGGATACTCAAAATCAAATTTAGAAAAACCGGCATTATAAAATCGACTGTAATAAATTCAAATTTATTTTGTAGTGTTGACACAGCTTCAGAGAAACAGCCGTGTTACTCTGTTCCAGCAAATACAATGAGGACTCCTGTGGCACCTTAAAGATTAACAAGTTTATTAGGGCATAAACTTTTCAATAACCCCGCAAAAGTATCTGCCCTAATAAACTTGTTAGTCTTTAAGATTCCACAGGACTCCTTGTTGTTTTCTCTCAGTGTTCATTTTTCTCTACTTCCCATTCTCTGTATTTTTCACTCTGCTGTATTCACCAACTCGCAGATAGGATCCTGCAGGTTCCACCAAGATTTTAAAACATGCTGGTACCATTCATTCAAACAATACTCAGATTTAATAAGAGCCATGCCCAATAGTGATTTAGGAAGCACTGAAATTGCTGTTCTCTCAAGCACCATGGTAACGTGGAGTATGTAAAATTGTGCTCTGCTTTTTAATCCCATTTCTCTACTGTTACACTCCTGAGTCAGTTTTTTTTAAACACATCAACATCTTTTTTTCTTCATATAATACCATGCATGTTAACCATTCTTATTGGCCAAACACTTATTTATTTTTTAATATACAGTAAACCCTTGAAATATACAGCTTCAAGGTGCATGTAACTCACTTTAACATAAGTTAAGCACAACTTGAAGCTGATCTGCAGCTGTCAGCCAGCCTAGCTGCCACAGCTGCAGGCAGTTAGGCAGGCTAAGAGCCCCTTCTCCCTGCCTTCCCCCAGCCCTGAGGCTGTCAGCCTGACAGTGGTGCCACTGGGGGAAGGCAGAGAGAATCAGCCAGGAAACTGACCAGCCCTGGGGGACTGGTCAGTTTCCTGGGTCCCGCAAGCAGTGGGGACAGCTGGGTACCAAGTGGCCTGACTTGCAGGAAAATTTGAGTTACATGGGAGTTGCAGGAACACAACCCCCACGTAAGCTGAGGTTTTACTGTACTCAGTTACTATTCACATTATAGAGGTGCCCAGTTAGTACTAGCTCTCCATTGTTCTGGGCACTGTGCACGCGCTTTGGAAACAGAACACAGTGAAACTAAAATACTGAATAACAATCTCTGCAAATCTTTTTTTCTAAATGCTGCAGTAGCTCATCCCTACGGATGATTCATACCATATGAGATCAAAATATCACGAGCTTTCTTACTCGTATAAAATTCAAACAACACTCTGGCTTTATTAAAAAGTCCTTTTGTTAACATGGTATTTGCCAAAGACCATGTACTTTAAATGTCTACAGGGCTAAATAAGCCTAAAGATAGGAAATTTTCTATTGGCAATAATGATAGCAGTGCAGTATTGAAGGGAAATAGAAGGTGTTTATGCTGCTGGAGAATGGACAGATGACAAATGATGGTAAACATGTAACTCTGGCCCAAGTGCCTGTGAGAGGTCTAGCATTCCTGTTGCTCAGAGTGCATGGTCTCTTTGTGATTTGTACCCTCACTGGATATGGTTTTACTAATTACACTAATTTTCCAAATCTAAATTCACACCAGTCAGAGTTCTTTCAAATGATGGAAGCAGAAAACTCAAAAGATTGTATGGAAAATATGTTTGAAATATCAACCAACATGCTGATAAACAGAATCCCTGGCTACGACTGATGATTTTGGGTGTTATAGCTTCGCCTGATTTTCATTGGGAAGGTGTTCTGTATGTCACAAAAAAAGTCTCTATTAAAGTACCTCAGGTTGAGCACCCAAAAATTAAGGCACTCAGTGGCTACGTCTACACGTGCCCCAAACTTCCCTTCAGCTAATGGGAATAAGGGGACTTCGAAGTAGGCGGGGTCCTTTCGAAAAGGAGCCCCGTCTGGACGAGATGCGCGGCGGCAAGCCGCGTCAATTTCGAAGCGCCGCGGCCGCCCACATGCTAATGAAGCGCTGAATATGCATTTCAGCGCTTCATTAGTAAACTTCGAAATGGCCATTTGCGTGGCCATTTCGAAGTTTGGGGAACGTGTAGACATGGCCAGTATCAGTAATCACTGCTGAAAATTTCATCTTTAGGCTTTAAGAACTGATGGCACATCCCGATAAAGCAACTGACTTTATGTCCCTTTCTCTTTAATGGCACTAAATATTTGACTCTATAAAGTAAGCACAGAAATCCTTTGTCTCTGATATTTTTCTGTACTCGCAGGTTTTTGAACACATTGGAAATAGGAAAATCATATTCACTTGAAACAGTCAAAATCATAATTGACCTTTCACTTATGCTGACTAAATGTATTATGCTCTACTCGATCACTGATATCTATCACCCTTAATTAGCATCCACATCATAAAATAGCTGAGTTCAGAAGAGTATTAATTACTGTTTTATGACTCTGGTTCCTATTATCCTGAGTGTACAGCAGCATCCATAAAAACCATGGCATGTTCGAGCACAAAGGAGTAGTATATGTTACGCATAATTCATGAAAGTTTCATTAATATTTAAGTTCATGTGGTTTAAAACAGCAGAAAGGAATAAACTGTTTGTTCTTACTTCAGACCCAGAGGATTTGGTTTGATTTTCAGTATTGCGCAAATCATACTTTGAGATAGAGAAGAAAATCTGCCTTGTGTATATGCCATCTTTCACATAATGAGGAGTAAATCTTAATAAAATACAAGGAAAGCATTTGAATTCAGGGATTTCTACTCAGAATTATACATACGGCTCTATAAATCTAATGCACACATGCCAATGTTTCTGAGAGTTGACTATGATAAAGTGTTATTTAATGATGCTGCAATTCAAAGAACACAGAAACCATAAAAGAGCATTTGCCATCATATTTGTTGTAAACTGTCCCCCTCAGTCTGTCTCTTGCTAAAACAAATTTACATAGATTTGTGCAGAAAGAGCTTGGAAAATGTAACCCACCTGAAAGGCACGGGCGCTAGCTCAAACTAAACAACAGTGAATCATTTCAGTTTTTATTTTAGAAACCTCTTCAGGGCAAAGTGTGTGACTACCACTCAAAGGCAGAATGAGTAAAAGGAGACACCTCCAACAACAAAATATAATGAAATAGTACACCTCCAGAGGAGTAAGAAGATGTTGGAAATGCTTCTGGAGCATTCAAAGTTAGGCTTAGCAAAATTATTTTTAATAATTTCAGCAGGTAATATAGCTGTTTCTTATAAGCACTTTTTCTATTTGTATTTTTTTACATTTTCACAGATATCCAAAAACATGAGTTCTTTGCATTTTTCAGTTTATCCATTTGCTCTGTCACAATTGCAGAAAATTAGTGGAGTCAAAGTAAACTGGTGAGGGGGTTAAACAATAATAATTTAAGCAGTCACTGAGATAGAAAAATTAAACCTTACAACTCTTAAAACACAAATAATTAACCTCACATGCCCAGATAAATAAGTATCCTTAAATCAAACTCTAATAACTTCTCAGGAAACCATGTTCTTACTTAGCCTCTCTGCACATTTCAAATTATATGGATGGATCACTTTTTGTGCGCATAGTGAAATTAACATGGTGACAAAAATCTGATCCTTCCAGGCCTACTAATACTGTATTTTCTTGTATCCATTGCTGGTGCACAAGTTAATTTACTGATTTTGACATTTGATTTGAATGGGTTTTACTACTGAATAAGGAAAAAAAATTCTGCTTACAGGCCTGCGTTATAGATCTCTTTTCTCCTCAATGTGCATGTCTACTATAACTTCTACCTTCGATCCCCAGAGGAACTTCCATTGGCATCAGTACATATTTTGACCTATGGCTGAGTGCAGAATATACAAGACAGATCCACCGTGCTGAGATCAGAAGATAGTGCTATACGTTTGTGCTCCACAGAGAATAGAGCAAAAAGCTTTGCTGTTTGTCTAACTCACACATGCCTTTTAACCCAAGGACTCTTTTTTATGTTTATATCTCTGAAAAGAAACAGCAGATATTACTAGATATGCAGACCATGATCCTACAACGACTAGACTTTATGCAATATGAATAGTTTCATTGATTTCAGTGAGATAAAGTGTCAGTCTTTGTAAAACTGTTATTAGAAAGTTGTATATAGTGCACAATCAAAGGCCCCACAGAAGAATTCCAAAAGCAGAGGAGTCCAGTAAGTTACACAGCAGGCTTGTGGAAGACAGCATATAGTTTCAGAATACACAGGAATAGTCACTTTACATGCAAAGATATGTGAACATCACAGAGGTGTGTGCCACCCATGCAATGCCCTATTGCATCACCGCAGATGGCAACCCTTTAAGTGTTATGAGATAGGGTACAGAAGGCTTACAACACAGAAAAACTTCATACTAGCACTGTAATCTAGTAGATTGTGCTACGACATAGGAGTCAGGAGCTCCACAGCTTTGCCAAACTTAGCTCAGCCTTGAAAAATGTCACTTAGAGACACAGTCTCTCAGCTTTCCTTCTGAAAAGTGGGATAGAACCAAACCTGGATTAATTCTCCCACGACGACCAAGACCTCTTGTTGCAATTATCAGGAGCTGTGGAAATCTCAGCAGCGAATATACAGTTAGTGGGAGTTGCTCAGTGATGTAAGTGTTCAATACTGTTGGACGTAGGACCTTTTGAAAACCATGTGAAGTGCCCTCATTTGATGATTATTTCTTATGGACAACTAATTTTTGAAAACTGTCCATTAGTACAAGCATATTACATCTGATCCATGTGCAATTCTAAATGGTGCTCAGATAAAATGGACAACAGACACATAATATTATTTCCTTTCACCTCTTCTTTCCATGTCTCTAGAAAAATGAAGTCAAATGCAACCCAGCCTCCCACGAACTGAATCAGGCAGATCTCAGCACATTAGCTTTAGCTCACAGTTCTCCTTAAGTGCCAAGTAAACAATGCTCGGAATTAACTGAAAAATATTCAGACTCTTGAAATATGTACAAATAATATATTTATATATACAGTACAACACAAGAGGGTATTCTAAAAAACTTTTTTTAGTTAGTCTACTATAGATGAGTCATGAAACTGAAAGCTGGTTTTACAATCACACAGGCAGTTTTAAGGGAAATACCTTTTTTCATTTCACGTCAGGGACATTTACTGTATGCATAGTTGTTCTCCTAGTTTGAAGAGAAAATACAACACATATCATACATTTCTTTCAACGTATAGGTCTTAAGTTCTTCCAGCTTTTGTGAAACTAAACTTTTGAAAAGAGTTTGTGCTGATTTGATAAGCTCCCTGACACTGCTTTCAAACTTAGATGACAACTGACACTGTAGCACATTTTTAATATGATACATATAAACAAACAGTCCCATGGTTAGGCAATTTTAACTTGAAACAAACCTTGCCTCAGCTGCAAGGTGACTGGATGGAGTGACAATCATATTATCAGAAATCTTGTCTGCTCCACCATCTGTGTGCATACTTTCACTTTAAATACCATCAAACCACTTTTCAATTATCAAAAATAAAAAGAAACAGAGAACAAAATTGTGTTTTGGACATTAATAAAAGCCTTTTAGCATTTTTCCAAAAACGTTATTCTTCTTTGCACATCATCCTAAACTTTTCATTAATATTAGAGACACTGGATTCTGATCTCACTGATGCTCATTTGAATAAATAAGATTTGGCTAACTCTGCTGATTCAAACTGACCTGTTGTCTCCATCACTAACAACCATAGACTGAAAAACGAAGATCAAAATAAAATTACAGCTACAACATGAGAACTATTGGTTACATTTGGAGCTAAACAATGATGATACATATAGTGCAAAAGTCTACTTGCAACTCTGACTCACAAGGAAAGGTGACAAAATATTTGTGGGCAAACTTCTGATTCAATCAAAAACAGTAATTAAAACAATAAAATTAAATAAAGAATTTGCCCTCCTCTATCTCTGCGGGAAGCATAGCAATTCACCAGTCAACTGACTATTCACTGTGAAACCTATTGCTGCTCTTTTGCTATGCAGCATCTATTTTATAGAAAAAATAAAATGTTGTAACAAACAAGTATTCCTAATTGTGTCTAATTTCACATACCATACATTAATTCAGCTTGACCACCAATTTATGGTAATTACTGGCTCATGTAAACTTCAAGCCTGATCCTGTAAAACATTTATCATGGAGAGAAAAGTTTGCTACTGGGAGTAGTCAGTGGGACTACGCATGGCAGTAAACAGTTTGCTTTGCTTGGTAGTGTTGAAAATATTGGACCCTAAGGGTATGGTTCATCTTCTTTTCGATTCTACAATAACTCATACAAGCTCTTGGATCTCCGAGGAGCAACAGTAGGTGGAGGAGATATGGAAAAATCATTGGAGGTAAGAGGTTTTGCGTAAGTATTTACACATATGGTGTAGAGGGGTCTTATAATGGCTAAAACACAATGCAGGACATGGGAAGGGATGAGTGATACCTTCTGAAGAGAAGTCAGGTTTTTCAGTAGCCAATTCAGGATGTACAAAGGAAACAAAGAGATAAAAGGAAAGTATTTTCCAATCTCTATCCATAATTAATGCCAGGTTCCACAGCATCAGCAATGGGGCAAAGGCAACTATTCTGTAGCACAGCTATTAAGCTGGCATCCATGAAAATGAGGCAGTCAAGAGAAAGTTGGCAGGTCTTTATACAACTCTGAAGCTGCGTCTACACGTGCACGCTACTTCGAAGTAGCGGCAGTAACTTCGAAATAGCGCCCGTCACGTCTACACGTGTTGGGCGCTATTTCGAAGTTGAAATCGACGTTAGGCGGCGAGACGTCGAAGTCGCTAACCCCATGAGGGGATGGGAATAGCGCCCTACTTCGACGTTCAACATCGAAGTAGGGACGTGTAGACGATCCGCGTCCCGCAACATCGAAATAGCGGGGTCCTCCATGGCGGCCATCAGCTGGGGGGTTGAGAGATACTCTCTCTCCAGCCCTTGCGGGGCTCTGTGGTCACCGTGGGCAGCAGCCCTTAGCCCAGGGCTTCTGGCTGCTGCTGCTGCAGCTGGGGGTCCGTGCTGCATATACAGGGTCTGCAACTAGTTGTTGGCTCTGTGTATCTTGCACTGTTTAATGAAAGTGTGTCTGGGAGGGGCCCTTTAAGGGAGCGACTTGCTGTTGAGTCCGCCCCGTGACCCTGTCTGCAGCTGTGCCTGGCTCCCTTATTTCGATGTGTGCTACTTTGGCGTGTAGACGTTCCCTCGCTGTGCCTATTTCGATGTTGGGCTGAGCAACGTCGAAGTTGAACATCGACGTTGCCAGCCCTGGAGGACGTGTAGACGTTATTCATCGAAATAGCCTATTTCGATGTCGCAACATCGAAATAAGCTATTTCGAAGTTGGGTGCACGTGTAGACGTAGCCTGAGATTGCAAACACATCAGTGCTCAAGCAATCTTGCAAATGGGCATATTAGGTTCCTCCCCAATTTCTTCTTTCACCATGTCCTGGACCCAAAAATAGACTCAGTAGGGAAAGGAGGGGAATAATTTCAGAGGTCTGCTCCTGCCCCTTTTACTTGAGTGGGACAGGATCCAGTCCTATAACAGACTACTGGCAGGTTCCTGACAAATTCCACAAGATTCAAAAGGGAACTAAACACCCTATAAATCTTGCAGTACTTTCAATAACAGACCTTCACTTATGAAAATGGTGGGGGTGCGCAGTCTTGGGAGAAGAAGGAAGGATCTGTCTTGGATCAGTCACTGGATAAAAGATAAGAAACAAAGAGTAGGAATAAAAGATTAATTTTCACAGTGCAGGGAGGTAAACAGCAGGATACCCTAGGAATCGTTCCTGGGACTAGTGCTTTTCCACATATTCATTCATTCATTCATTCATGTTCTGGAAAAAGGGTGTCAACTGTGAGATGGCAAAGACTGCAGAAAATGCAAAAGCACTCAAGATAGCTAAGTTCAAAGAAGACTGAAAAGAGTTAAAATGGGATCTCACAAAACTGGTCTCACAAAACATTTTAGAAGCTGAAATTTAATGTTGATAAATACAAAGCAAAGCACACTGGAAAACAGTGCCAATGATACAACGTGGTGAGGTCTAAATTAGCTATTACCATTCAAAAAGAGATTTTAGAGTCACTGTGGATACTTCTCAGAAGCCATCATGCAGCAACAGTCAAGAGTTAGAAACCAAAATGCAGCAGCAGTCAAAAAAGCTAACAACAATATTAGGAATCATTAGGAAAGGGACAGATAATAAGACAGCAAAAATCATAATTCCAGCCATGGCACTGGTTCTGGTCACCCCATCTCAAAAAAGACTTATTACAATTGCAAAACACACAAAGAAGGGCAACAAAAATAGTTAGGGGTACGGAACAGCTTCCATGTGACTGAGAGATAATGGTGGTGGTGGTGGGTTATGACGGAGCTCTATAAAATCATGAATTGTATGGAGAAAGTGAGTAACACAGTGTTATTTTCACCTTCACATAACAGAGGAACCAGAGTTCACCTGAGAAAATTAATAGTCAGACAGATTAAAGTAAACAAAAAGGAAATACTTCACACAACATACCGTCAACCCAGGAAACTCATCATCAAGGGAAATTGTGGAGTCCAAAAGTATAACTGGGTTTAAAAAAGTATTAGATAAATTTCTGGAGAATAGACCCATCAGTGGCTTTTAGCAATCCCATGCTATAGGTATCCCTAAGCCTTGGATTACTGCCAGATCTGTTCTCTTCATTCCTTCTAGCCTTCTGGTAAAGCATTTGATACCATCTCACATGATAGTCTTATCAATAAACTAGGCAAATATAACTTAGATGGGGCTACTATAAGGTGGGTGCAAAACTGGCTGGATAACCATACTCAGAGAGTAGTTATTAATGGTTCTCAATCCTGCTGGAAAGGTATAAGAAGTGGGGTTCCGCAGGGGTCTGTATCAGGACTGGTTCTGTTCAATATCTTCATCAACTATTTAGATATTGGCATAAGAAAGTATGCTTATTAAGTTTGCAGATGATACCAAGCTAGGAGGGTTTACAACTGCTTTGGAGGCCAAGGTCAAAATTCAAAATGATCTGGACAAATTGGAGAAATGGTCTGAAGTAAACAGGATGAAGTTTAATCAAGACAAATGCAAAGTGCTCAACTTAGGAAGGAACAATCAGTTTCACACATACAGAATGGGAAGCGACTATCTAGGAAGGAGTATGGCAGAAAGGGATCTAGGGGTTATAGTGGACCACAAATTAAATATAAGTCAACAGTGTGATGCTATTGCAAAAAAAGCAAACATGATTCTGGGATGCATTAACAGGTGTGTTGTGAACAAGATACGAGAAGTCATTCTCCCACTCTACTCTGCACTGGTTAGGCCTCAGTTGGAGTATTGTGTTCAGTTCTGGGCGTTACATTTCAAGAAAGAGGTGGAAAAATTGGAAAGGCTCCAGAAAAGAGCAACAAGAATGATCAAAGGTCTAGAGAACATGACCTATGAAGAAAGGCTGAATGAACTGGGCTTGTTTAGTTTGGAAAAAAAGAAGATTAAGGGGGGACATGATAGCAGTTTTCAAGTATCTAAAAGGGTGTCATAAGGAGGAGGGAGAAAACTTGTTCTTCTCGGCCTCTGAGGATAGAGCAAGAAGCAATGGGCTTAAACTGCAGCAGGGGAGGTTTAGGTTGGACCTAAGGAAAAAGTTCCTAACTGTCAGGGTGGTCAAACAGTGGAATAAATTGCCAAGGGAGGTTGTGGAATACCCATCTCTGGAGATATTTAAGAACAGGTTAGATAAATGTCTATCACGGATGGTCTAGACAGTACTTGGTCCAGCTATGAGGGCATGGGGCTGGACTCAGTGACCTCTCAAGGTCCCTTCCGGTCCTAGCATTCTATGATTTTATGATTCTGAAGCTTCTGGCATTCAGGATACCAGATTAGATGGACCATTGGTTTGACACAGTATGGCTATTCTTTTGTTCTTATGGTGGGAAAGATGGATACTCAAGGCAATGACTGAGAAGATATCTGGGCCATTAGCTATTATCTTTGAAAAATTATGGAAGGTGGGAGAAATTCCAGGAGATTGGAAAAGTGCACATATAAGCTGCGTCTACACGTGCACGCTACTTCGAAGTAGCGGCACCAACTTCGAAATAGCGCCCGTCGCGTCTACACGCGTCGGGCACTATTTCGAAGTTAACTTCGACGTTAGGCGGCGAGACGTCGAAGTCGCTAACCTCATGAGGAGATAGGAATAGCGCCCTACTTCGACGTTCAACGTCAAAGTAGGGACCGTGTAGACGATCCGCGTCCCGCAACGTCGAAACTGCTGGGTCCTCCATGGCGGCCATCAGCTGTGGGGTTGAGAGATGCTCTCTCTCCAGCCCCTGCGGGGCTCTATGGTCACCGTGGGCAGCAGCCCTTAGCCCAGGGCTTCTGCTTGCTGCTGCGGCAGCTGGGGATCCATGCTGCAGGCACAGGGTCTGCAACCAGTTGTCAGCTCTGTGTATCTTGTGTTGTTTAGTGCAACTGTGTCTGGGAGGGGCCCTTTAAGGGAGCGGCTTGCTGTTGAGTCCGCCCTGTGACCCTGTCTGCAGCAGTGCCTGGCATCCCTATTTCGATGTGTGCTACTTTGACGTGTAGACGTTCCCTTGCTGCGCCTATTTCGATGTTGGGCTGAGCAACGTCGAAGTTGAACATCGACGTTGCTGGCCCTGGAGGACGTGTAGACGTTATTCATCGAAATAGACTATTTCGATGTCACAACATCGAAATAAGCTATTTCGATGTTGGCTGCACGTGTAGACGTAGCCATAGTGTACATCAATAAAATGTGCAATAAGGGCAACTCAGAGAATTACAGACCAGTCAGTTTAACTTCTGTACCAGGAAAGATAATGGAGTAGATAATTAAGGAATCCATTTGCAAACAAAAGGAAGATATTAAGGTAATCATTCATAGCATGAATTTGTGAAGAATAAATCTTGTCAAACCATCCTGACACCTTTTTTGACTGAATAGTAAGCCTTGTGGATGGGGGGAAATAGTAAATGTGGTATATCTAGACTTCAGTAAAGCTCTTGATATAGTCTCGCATGACCTACTCATTAACAAATTAGGAAAACACAATGGAGATGGAGCCACTATTAGGTAGGTATGCAAGTGATTGGATAACTGAACTCAGAGAGTAATTACAAATGTTTCACAGTCATGTTGGAAGAGACTAATGCATGGGGTTCTGCAGGGATCAGTTCTGAGATGGGTTCTATTTAATACCTTCATCAGTGATTTAGTAATGGCATAGAGAGTACACTTATAAAGTCTGAGAATGACACCAACCTGTGAAGGGTTGGAAGTGCTTTGGTGGTTAGGATTACAATTCAAAAGGACCTGGACAAATTGGAGAAATGGATGAGCCTGAGACCCAGCAGCTGACCATGCATCCTCCATGGGTTTGTTTAGTTTGGAAAAGAGAAGACTGAGGCGCAACAGGATAACAGCTTTCAAGTAACTAAATGGTTGTTAAAAGGAGAAAGGAGAAAATAATTCTCCTTAATCTGTGAGACTAGGACAAGAAGCAACATGTTCAAATTGTAGCAAGGGAGGTTTAAGTTGGACTTTAGGAAAAACTTCCCAACTGTCAGAATGTTTAAGCACTGCAATAAATTGCCAAGGGAGGTTGTGTAATATCCCACATTGGAGACTTTTAAGAGCAGATTATATCGGGGGTGCAAAATGGGGGGGAGGTGGGTCCCATCAGGGAGGGCATGACATTTCTTATGGGGGATGCATGATCAGCTGCTGGGTCTCAGGCTCATCCATCTAACTAAAAATGTTGAAATCTGTAACTACATTTATGTATGTGTATTCCCATTTACATATCAATCAATAAAGTTTTTACATTCTGCATACTTATTTTCTTACATATACCAAAAGGATTTTCTTTCTTTCATTGAACATAACCCAAATTTCCATCTGTTTGGATTACATTAAACAGTTGGGAGGGCCCTGCTAAATTGCAGGGACAGAAAGTGGGGCCCAACATAAAAAGTTTGCTCATCCCCGGATTAGAAAAACACCTGTCAGGGATGGTCTAAAAAGGATGTTGCTTGGTCCTGCCATGAGTGCAGGGGACTGGATTCAATGACCTTGAGAGGTCCCATACAGTTCTGTGATTCTATGCAAATATACCAGTAATGTGTGACCCTTCCCTCATACAGCTCATGTAGCAACACTTTATATATATGTTGAATACTAACAGAGAGTAAGCCGAGTTAGTCTATACACTATCAAAACAAAAAGCAGTCAAGTAGCACTTTAAAGACCAGCAAAGTAGTTTATTAGGTGAGCTTTCGTGGGACAGACCCACTTCTTCAGACCATAGCCAGACCAGAACAGTTCTGGTCTGGCTATGGTCTGAAGAAGTGGGTCTGTCCCACGAAAGCTCACCTAATAAACTATTTTGCTAGTCTTTAAAGTGCTACTTGACTGCTTTTTGTTTTGATTTATATACATGTATACTTCAAAACAAACAAAACAGTAGCAAGGAAAGAATTGAAAATAAAAAAGCATATGGCTAGATTTTGTAAAATATGTTATTTTGTACACAGCTTGCACACACCATTAAACATTTGCATGTTTACTGCCTGTACACTGCAGAATGCAGAAATATCCCCACCCTCACACACACACTCACATCTGTTTAGTGTGGAATGTATTGAACACCAAGGCTGGGTCTACACATGCCCCTTCCTTTCGAAAGGGGCATGTTAATGAGCAGGTTCGAAAGATGCTAATGAGGCACTGCAATGAATATGCAGCACCTCGTTAGCATAATGGCGGCAGCGGTGATTCGAAATTGCGGCTTTTCGGATCGCATGCCGCCCGTGGAGGCAGGACCTTCTGAAAGGACCCCCCCCACTTTTCGAAAGCCCTTCTTCAGATCACAGATAGGAAGAAGGACTTTCAAAAACTGGGGGGGGTCCTTTCGGAAGGTCCCGTCTCCACGGGCAGCACGCGATTCGAAAACGAGAAGTTACTCACCGTAGTAACGGTGGTTCTTCGAGATGTGTCCCCGTGGGTGCTCCACAATAGGTGTCGGGCCTGCCCGGCGCCGCAGATCGGATCTTCCAAGCAGTTTCTGCCGGACTGCGCATGCGCCGGCGCGCGCCGCTCCCTTGCGCGCTCCTGGCCATGTGCGCGATCCGGTCCCCGCCAGTTCCTCGACCAACCGCCTCGGGTGCCCCTGCAAAACACTAACAGAGATCCAAAGCGGGGAGGATGGGCGGGAAGTGGAGCACCCACGGGGAAACATCTCGAAGAACAACCGTTACTACGGTGAGTAACTTCTCCTTCTTCTTCGAGTGTCCCCGTGGGTGCTCCACAATAGGTGACTACCCAGCAGTAACCCAAGATAGGAGGTGGGTAATCGGATTATGTGCAGCTTGTCCCCGAGAGGACCGCTGCAGAGAGACGGGTATCCTCTTGGAATACCCTGTGAAGGGCGTAATGTTTGGCGAAGGTGTCATAGGATGACCAGGTCGCCGCTCTGCAAATGTCTTTTAACGCAACGCCCTTGAAAAAGGCTGTTGATGCTGCCACCGCCCTGGTGGAATGAGCCCTGGGAGTGGCCGATAAAGGAGTCTTTTTGAGCTCGTAGCACATTTTTATGCAGGATACAATGTGCTTTGAGATTCTCTGCGATGAGAGACCTTCTCCTTTCGATTTGGGAGCGAGGGAGACTAGGAGTCTATCTGTTTTCCGGAAGGACTTGGTCCTGTCTACGTAGAAGGCTAGCGCCCTCCTCACGTCCAGGAGGTGTAGGCGCGCCTCTTCGTTGGAGTTATGAGGCTTTGGATAAAACGAGGGTAGAACAATAGGTTCGTTGATGTGAAACTCGGAGGAAACTTCGGGAACAAAGGCTGGATGCAGCCGTATGGTTACCGCCTCCTTGGAAAAAACAGTGCAGGGTGGCGTTGCCATGACTGCCGCGAGCTCGCTCACCCTACGAGCTGACGTAATTGCAAGAAGAAAGGTCGTCTTTATTGTAAGGAGGCGGAGGGGAACCGTGGCCAAGGGCTCGAACGGTGGTCCCATGAGTGTGGTAAGCACCAGGTCCAAGTTCCACGAAGGTGGAATCGGTTTTCGAGGGGGGTAGAGGTTTACCAACCCTTTGAGGAACCTGGTAACCACAGGGTGGGCGAACACCGTGTGCCCTTCCTCCTCATGTCTGAACGCCGAGATGGCGGCGAGGTGGACCTTTAACGAGGATAGCGAGAGTCCTCCTCTCTTGAGGTCCAGTAAATACTCTAGAATTGTAGGTATAGGCACCGAAAGGGGGGCCAGTTGTTTGGTAGAACACCAGTCCGTAAAGCGAGTCCATTTTTGTTTGTAGGTCTTTCTAGTGGAAGTCCTCCTGCTACTTTCTAGGACTTGCTGTACTTCCACTGTGCATGCGCGCTCTAGGGAGCTGAGCCATGGATTAGCCACGCTTGCAGTCGCAGGCTTTGGGGGTGCGGATGCACTATGGACCCCTGGGCTTGCGTGAGCAGATCCGGCGCCACCGGAAGAGGCATCGGTGGACGGTCCGACATGCGCAGGAGTAGGGGGAACCATTGTTGGCGATCCCACGTTGGGACTATCAGGATCATCCGGGCCCTTTCCCTCCTGGCTTTTTGCAAAACTTTGTGGATCAGCACTGTGGGAGGAAACGCGTAAAGCAGGGGGCCCCCCCACTGGATCGCGAACGCGTCCCCCAGGGACCCCCAGCCCAGTCCTGCTCTGGAGCAGAACCGTGGGCACTGCTTGTTGTGCTGAGTGGCAAACAGATCTATTTGGGGAAACCCCCATGTGTGGAAAATCGGCCGTAGCAGATCGGGACGAATCTGCCACTCGTGTGTGAGCGCAAAACGCCTGCTCAGCTGGTCTGCCTTCACGTTGTGCGCACCCGGCAAGTATGAGGCTTTCAAGATTATATCGTGGGCGATGCACCAGTTCCATAAGCGGATAGCTTCCGCGCATAAGGCACGGGATCGAGCTCCTCCTTGCCTGTTTATATAAAACATGGTGGAGGTATTGTCTGTACTGATCCCGACGACTTTGCCTTGTATGTGGTCTCGAAAGTGTTTGCAGGCGTTGAACACTGCTCTGAGCTCCAGTACATTGATGTGTAGTGACTGTTCCGTGGGTGACCACAGTCCTTGAGTCACCTCTTCGCCCATGTGCGCTCCCCACCCTATGAGGGAGGCATCTGTGGTGAGGAAAACCGAGATTTGCGGCTGATGGAAGGGTACCCCTGTTAGCAGGTTCCTGGGGTTTACCCACCATTGCAGGGATTTGCGCACCCCGGGTGTGGGCGACACCACCCTGTGAACGGTGTGTACTGCCGGTTTGTATACACTGGCCAGCCAGTGCTGCATGCTGCGCATGTGCAACCTGGCGTTTTGTACCACAAACGTCGCCGCTGCCATGTGGCCCAGCAGCTGCAAGCACGTCAAGACCGACACCGTAGGGCTGAAGGTGATGACTTGCATGAGGGAACCGATGGCTCGAAAGCGAGCCTCTGGTAGGTATACTCTCGCCGTGATCGAGTTTATGCGAGCCCCTATGAACTCTATGTCCTGTGTGGGGTCTATTTTTGATTTTGCCAGATTGATAACCAGGCCAAGTGAGGAGAACGTGTTTGCTGTGACGCGTATCATGCGGAGAACCTCCCCCTTCGAGGCCCCTTTGAGCAGGCAGTCGTCCAGATACGGGAAAATAAATACCCCCTGTCTGTGCAGGTAGGCTGACACCACCGCCAAGGTCTTGGTGAAGACTCTGGGGGCCGAGGAGAGGCCAAACGGTAGGACTTTGTATTGGAAGTGTTCGTTGCCTACCATGAAACGGAGAAATCGCCGGTGAGCCGGATGGATGGTTATGTGGAAGTACGCGTCTTGTAAATCGAGGGCTGCGAACCAATCTCCATCGTCCAGTGCTGTAAGGATGGAGGCAATTGTGATCATCCAAAAATGTTGTTTGCGCAGATACCTGTTGAGGCCGCGAAGGTCTAAGATGGGCCTCCAGCCTCCTGTCTTTTTCTCCGTTAGGAAATACCGGGAGTAAAACCCTTTTCCTTGCAGTTGCTCCGGCACCCTTTCCACCGCCCCTATGAGCACGAGATGGGCCACCTCCTGCCTGAGCCTGGCTACATGGGAGGCCTCCTGGAGGTGGGGCTTGGGGCTTGGGTGGAGGTGGGGCTTGGGTGGAGGTCGCGACGGTGGGAGCGACTGGAAGGGGATGGCGTACCCCGTGGCTATGATCTCCAGCACCCATTTGTCTGTGGTGATCCTTTGCCACTGGTTGTAGAATGGCCGGAGGCGATGGTGAAATAGCCGCTTCGGATGACCTTGTGCGATGGTAGTGATGGTGCAGCCCTGGATCTGTATATCAAACTTGTGGCCTTTGGCCCCGCCCCGAGGACGCACGGCCCTGTTGTGAGCGTCGCCTGGGAGTTCTGTACTGCTGGTGCTGCTGATGCCGCCCTTGCTCGTAACCCCTGTGATACTGGGGGCGCTGTTGCTGGTACTGGTACCGCCTTTGCTGAGGGTAGTACCTTTTCTTTGTGTATGGAGGGGTGTAAATCCCCAGGGTCCTGAGTGTGGCTCTTGAATCTTTACTGGAATGAAGGACCGAGTCAGTTGATTCAGCAAACAGCTTCTGCGAGTCAAAGGGAAGGTCAACTATCTTTGCCTGCAGATCTCTCAGTATACCCAAGGTCTGGAGCCAGGACTCCCGTCGCATCACCACTGCAGTTGCTGTGGAACGTGCTGCTGTGTCCGCAACGTCCAAAGCAATCTGAACTCCCATCCTCGCAGCCGCGTAGCCTTCTTGCACTATGGCCTTGAGGACCGGCTTTTTGTCCTCTGGAAGCGAGTCCATGAGGGAGGTTAACCTAGAATAGGTTATGGTTCAAAATTATGGTTCGCCAAGTGCGCTGCGTAATTGCCATTCGCAACGTTAAAGTAGAGGAGGAGTAGACCTTTCTGCCGAACAGCTCTAGCTTCTTGGCATCTTTGTCCGTTCCCCCTGTCTTAAATTGAGATGTTTTTGATCTTTGTTGCGAGGACTCCACCACCAAGGAATTTGGCTGTGGGTGGCTAAACAGGAACTCCATGCCTTTCGCCGGCACGAAGTATTTCTTATCCGCTCTCTTTTGGACCGGCGGGATAGTTGCAGGGGTCTGCCATATGGTAGTGGCGGACTCTAAGATCGCTTCATCAAGCGGTATTGCTACTCTGGAGGAGGCCGGAGGTCTCAAATTTTTGAGGAGCTTATGGTGTTTCTCTTGCACCTCTGCTGTCTGGATGCCTTGCGTGAAGGCCACCCTCTTAAACAGCTCCTGAAACTGTTTGAGATCGTCCGTAGGATGGACGTCCCCCAGGGCCGTGGCCTCGTCCGGGGAGGAGAGCGAGGAACCGCTGGGGTACGTCTCTCTGGACCCTTCCGGTTCCTGCTGGTGATGGTACACCCTCTCGCTGGAGGTTTGTGAGGGAAAATCTCGGGGTTCCATGACCAGTCCCCCCTGAGATGCTTGAGTCTCTGTCCCCGATCGCGATTGCCCTCGGGGGTATGAGGTAGTGTGTGGGGATCTTTCCCTAGTAGATTGCCGATGGTGTCCATGCCCCGCGTGGTAGGGACGACCATGGCAGTGTAGGCACTGTTCCTGGGAAGGTGACCTCGACCATTCCCTTGGTGCGTACCCTCTGCGTCTGGGGGAGGGAGATCGTCGAGACACTGGAGAGAGCGATTTAGCATAATAGTCCAGCGGTTCAAATCCCAGGAAAGGTGAAGGTGTGCCAGCCATGGTGAGGCTGGTTGTAAAAATGGAGAAGGCGGCTCCGGGTAGGCTAGGGGGGACCCCTGCCTTCTGGTTGGAGTCTGCAACATAAGCGGAGGGCTGTGAGAAAGCAGCTCTACAGCCCTGTCCGGAGAGGGGCTGCAGTGCCTCCTCTTGTGAGCAGCCTTGCCCCTCCCTGGAGGAGGTAACTCCGCCCCCTGACGGGCGGGAGATCCCGGCCCCGTCGGCACCGTGCTAGGCACGCTCGAAGGCGGTGCTGCACGTGCGGTGTCCTTCTGCGCCTGCAGGCTACGTGCCTGCGCGCTCTGCACCGCCGGTTCCCCGGGGGTCGGTGCCGCTGTCTGCGGTGCCGCCGGTACCGGCGTTTGCTTAGCCGCCGCCCTGCCTGCGGTGCGGGGCGGCTGGCTGATTATCGGAGGCTGAGCCGCTTCCACGTGGCTCTCCGTGCCGCCGCCGATCAGCTGTTGCTGCGGCTGGGGGCTGCTTGCTCCTCCCGTCCCGCTCGCTGTTGCTGCCGGCAGGGATCGGGCCGGAGAAACTTTCCTCCGTTTTTGCGCTGATGGAGTGAGGGAGGCAGCTTTCCTTTTAAGGGCCCCGGAGGGTCCCTCCTGCTGCAGCCGCTCCGGCACGTCTGGCTGGAGGGCCTTGTCAAGAAGCAGCATTTTGATCCGCATCTCCCTGTCCCTCCATGCTCTGGTTGTTAATTTAGCACAGAAGGCGCATTTCTGTGCCACATGGGACTCCCCCAGGCACCTTATGCATAGACTGTGCCCATCGGACACTGGCATCGCCTCTCGGCAGGACTCACATTTTTTAAAGCCTGAAGAGGACATTGTTGGTGAGTCTTTGAGTTTTTAAGTGGGTACTTAGCACCTTCTTTGTGCTGTTTTCCCCGTCCGATGGCCTGCCTCAGCAGGAGGGCTGATGGCCCTAGCTCCTGGCCTCCGGCGCTTGTTACTGGGACTGGGCTGAGCTGTCCCTCTCGTAGCTTGTTTGTTGTTGTTTTTTTTTTTTTTTTTACAAAATAACAACCGGCTAACTCATAGTAGCCTAAGTAACTGAAAAACTTCAAAGAAAAAACAGATAAAGTCGTTGAATATGCTATTTGGCCTTAGCCTAGTCGGATTCCGTCTGCAGCCGACGGCGGTTAAGAGGAACTGGCGGGGACCGGATCGCGCACATGGCCAGGAGCGCGCAAGGGAGCGGCGCACGCCGGCGCATGCGCGATCCGGCAGAAACTGCTTGGAAGATCCGATCTGCGGCGCCGGGCAGGCCCGACACCTATTGTGGAGCACCCACGGGGACACTCGAAGAAGAAGCCGCACTTTCGAATCACCGCGGCCGCCATTATGCTAATGAGGTGCTGCATATTCATTGCAGCGCCTCATTAGCATCTTTCAAACCTGCTCATTAACATGCCCCTTTCGAAAGGAAGGAGCACGTGTAGACCCAGCTCATTTCTTTCTGAGAGTGAACTACAGAACAATTTTGATCACACCTCTGATAAGCCTCTGTTCTAAGAATATTAGCAGACCAGCACTGGAAGATGCAAAAGGCTAAATTCGGAAGTAAGCAACAGACTTAAAAGGACAGTTGCTGGGAATTTATATAAAACATTTCACTTAGCAGACCTGCAAGCCTATATGTCATATTCTTGTTTTTCTCTTCCCTTATTTATTGATCTAGTGCCTTGCTGGGAAACAATGAAAGAGAAAACCAGAGCCCAAACACTGTCTTCTGTATGGGTGCGTCTAGGCTAGGAACTAGATTTGAAGTTAACTTTGAAGTTAGAGGCTACTTCAAAGTAGCCTGCAAAGCGCCTACACACATTTTCCTTGTTGAAGTTGAAGTTGAACTTGTTGAAGTTGAAGCCCAACTTCCAAGTCCTTACTCCACTCCCGGGAATGGAGTAGTGCCCTACTTCGAAGTTAAACTTCGAAGTAGGGTGTGTATGATGCTCAACTTTGAAGTCTGTTACTTTGAAGTTGTACTTCGAAGTAAGCAACTTCAAAGTTATTTTTGTAGTGTAGACATGGCTTAAGTGAATGAAAATTGCTACAAGCAAGTGTCCAGTGTTATCTGTAGTATAAATTAATGGTTGCCGTCACAATTTATCCATTGGTTGTTCTAGTTTTGGAAGGAAATAGTGAGAGAGGCATCAGACACCAACGGGCGCTGAGCCCACAGTTGATGATGATGATGATGATGATGATGTTCTAGTATCCTGAATCTTATTAAAGTTGGCTTTTGCCAGTGATTATTGGTGCAGAGAAATCTTCTGTTGATATTCTACTTAGTGATGAGGAAAACGCTGAAGAAATTCTGTTCTGTAGTTTCTGCTAGATGTCAAAATTCATTTTTTTCACCCCACCCTGAATTTATTTTGATATTGCAACTAGATTACGGTTTCAAGAGTGGAATAATGACAAGACGTGATAAATCAATTACACGTTCTGATACATCAGATATATGACTTATACCGAAAAACCTGGGAACTGTATGTCTTATGTTAAGTGATATGCACTAGCAACAACACCCCCCTTTTGATTCTGCAACTTGTGAATTAACTTTTGCATATCAAATTCACCAGAGACTTTATTTGGGACGCCAGAGAAACAACCTAGTCTTTTAAATAAACTGTCTGTACTCCCTGTTTTTAAAAGTCTCATCTCACCATCCTATTCTGCTACTTTCTCGTGCAGTTCATGAACATTGGATCAAATTGAGAAGCAGGTAGTTCGTATATATATCATAGGAGCTGACAACAGCAGTTATTTTACTCTTCCATACGTCACTATGGTTCTCTTTTTAACCATTAATCAGCAAGTCTCCATGATGGAGGTCTTTTTCAAGATTGCTTTCTGTAGTCTCCCACTTGAATATGATCAAAAGCTTTTGAAGTCCCAATCTAGACTAAATAATATGATAACTATAGCTGACACACTAGATAAATGTGAATTTTATCCCACACTAAAACTCTCATCCAACAAGGCAGCTAAATACATCTTCACTTCCATCATGAAGCCATGTTAGTTGAAAGGAAACATAGTTTTGGTTATAAAACTGCTAGCAATGTAAATTATAAAACACGGTTTACACAAACAGATAAAAATACCAGTACCATGATCCTCTCCATCTGCATTAAAATAAAGCACATTGACAAAGGATGCCTTTTTTTCTTGCTTTTGTAAATATGCTTTAGAGTGGTGGCCTCCTTAAGGTGACCATCTGTCCTATTTTGGCCAGGACAGCCCCATATATCAGGTGCCAGGAAGGTGTCCCTATTTATTCTAACAAAAGGGCTAATTGCCCCATGTTCAGGCCCCCTGCTGAACTGCCCTTTCCCCCGATCAGTGTAGGTGCAACTGCTGGCTGGGGAATACATGGGGAGCACTTACTCAATGGCCACGTTTACAGGCCAGAGAGGGAGCCAGCAGGGGGCTCTGATGTAGGCATAAGTTGGGGCATGGGGGGAGTATGTTGGAGCAGGGGGTGTGGCTGCTGCCCTGTTCTCAGCTCTCTGCAGCTTGGGAGAGCCTGGAGTCACACCGATGTGGCTGCCGCCTGGTTCCCACCTCCCCATGGCTTGTGAGAGCTGGGAGGAGCACTTAGGAGAAGCTGGGAGCTGCATCAGCAGGGCTGCAGCACTGCTCATGATTCCCCAATGTCTGGGGAAGCTGGGAGCTTCAACAGCAGGTTTTCAGTCCCACTCCCAGCTCCCTGCAACTTGGGGAGAAACTGGGAGCCTCCCCTGTGGTGCAGCAGCTCCATACCCGGACATGTGGGACAGCCAGGGAGAGCCCCTGTAGGTGTGGGCCCCTGTCATCCAGTGAGCCCCAGCTCTTTCTGCAGGGCAACCACCCTGGCAATGGCTCCGGCAACCGGGGGAGCTCCCATGTTGGGTGGCAGCCCCGTTCTGGTAGCCTGTGGCATGGGGCAGCTAGGGAGCTGCACTTGTTTGGAAGCCACAGTCAGGGATCCAGCCCCGCCAACCCCTGCGTATCCCATATTTGGCATTGGGGATATGGTCTCCCTAGGCCTCCTTAACTTCATTTAGAATGGATTTTTACAGAATGCGCTACATACAACAAGTAAGAGTGGCCTATTCAGAAAATAAAGTGTTCCCAGCTTAGATATGGATACAGCTTGTGATCTTAAAACATACTGATTTCATGAAAGCCTCTTCAAAAGAACGGCTGTCATTTCTGAGAGTGAAAAATAGCTCCTAGCTCAGATTCTCATTTGGGGTAAACCAGTTCAAGTTGCACTGACTTCAATTTAGGTTTCAGCTGAAGACCTGTGTTGCCCTGTAAACCCAGGAAATAGATTCCTAACAACAGTAACACTTCCAGGTTCCTTTAGGGCTGCTGCTGAAAACTTTGTAACTCACTCCTTATGTTATGACATCCATACAGTTAGTGCTTTGTAGCACTCACTTCATCGGACTTGATTTCGTTTCCCATTCATTCCCCTTTCCCCTTGTTCATCCCTCTCTCCTGAACAGCAGACTTTACAAAATTAAAAATACAGTGTTCTAGACTGAATGTTTCCATCCCTTAGCAGGAAACCGTACTGCCTGTAGGGCATCAGCAAGCATTTGGCACTTAGATGGGGACTGGATTTTGTCTGAAATGCTGACAATTGCATCCACTGTTACAGTGGCTCACTTTCTGATCCCCACAAATCAGCAGGAACAAAGGCTACTCTATCTGAAGCAAATGCTGTTTGGCTTCAGCCTTGCTGAGGTTTCTTGATTAACATGATAGGTCTGCTAGGTGCAGAGCCAAGATCAGGGATCGTGTACAAGCCTTTGTTGTATGGAAGGCTGGATTTTTTTCAGATGAAAGGAGACTTGGTGCTTTTAGAACTGCTTTTAAAAACAGAGCGGAGCCCTGTTAAGATGAGCCCTGTACAGAGACTTATTCCCTGTGAATTCTGTTTTCTGGATTTGCTTCTTTCCAACACGTATGATAAAAGCTCAAACACTACTAATCTGTGCAGTCACAGTCTATGGCAATTTTCACGTTCAGCACATGAAGTAAGTGTTCTCACCTTTCTAGTTCTCTAATTAGAAATTCCAAAATGATGTTCCAGGATTAACAGCACCTGACTGAGATTCAGCACAAGTCATCTGAATTAATAAATACAGTCTGCATTTCAGTGTTGCTTTCTTCTGTATCAGACAGAGTGGAATAAAACAGCACACTCTGATGTGTATATATGTAGCTATTTCAGTCCCAAGACATTAGTGAGAAAAGGTGGTTGAGGTAGTATCTTTTATTGGAGACAAGCTTTCAAGCTTCTGTGTGTGGCTCAAAAGCTTGTCTATCTCACCAACAGAAGCTGGTCCAATCACAGATACTACCTTACCCACTTTCCTCGTAAATGAGCAGTTATATTTGTAGCCAACATCAATTCACTGTGGCACAAATCTTACCCTCTTTATTTGGACAAGTTACCCACTGGTGCTAGAAGGAGTTTTGCTGCAGTACTTATGGCAAAATTTGACTTTTCATAACAGGCAGAGAAAAAAATCAATTCACTTAAAAATCAGATTTTTATTTAAATTAAACACATTTTTCTTTTAAAAATAAATCTATTTACAATCAAATTAGATACTTTGACAATATGACTAAAACTTAAACTTATTATGATCTATTAATATTAAACTAAATACATAAAACAGTACACAGCAATGAGCCTCCCTCAAATTTTAAAGAGTTAAACAGTAATTACATACAAAATTGGAGGAAAACATTTTTAAACTTTTGAGGTCAGCTCACTTTTTATAAATCTCCTATACTGCCATGTACTGTATTAAATATCTGTATTATAATTAGGGCCCTACTAAATTCATGGTCAATTTCAGCCAATTTTATAGTAATAGGATTTCAAAAATTGTAAATGTTATGATATCAGCTACCTGAACTTTCACAGTGTTATAATTTTAGAGGGAATTATAGGAGTTGGGGAAAGGGAGTTGCAAGGTTATTGTAGAGGGGACTGTGGTACTGCAACCTTCTGCACTGCTTCTGGAGGCAGTGCTATGGTGATGGCTGAGCAGCTGCAGAGTAGCAGTTGTTGGCCATGGGCAGTGTTCCCTGTAAGCTGTGAACTTGGACAGCCTTCCAGGAAAGATTCAGGTGCCATCCAGCTGATGAGAAGAGCACAAACAGCAGCCCACAACTGGCAGCTTGAATTTATATTGGTGGTGCACATCTGCACATACTTTGGTGCACATAACAACATTTATTCCACCCATGGATGAAAAAAAATTACAGGGAACACTGACCAGGAGCCCAGCTCTGAAGGCATAGGCCATTTATCACATTTACTTCTGCACTGCTGCTTGCAGAACTGAGCCGTTGGTCAGCAGTCACCATCCAGTTGCCCCGCTCTGAAGGCAGCAACGCAGATGGAAGGGTGCTGTAGCATGGTAACAGACCTCCCAAGAGGGAGAAAGGAAGGGTGCAGAGGGGGCAACAGTCTCAGAGCTGGCAATTCAAAAGGGCCTGGGGCTCCTGGCTCCCCCTGCTGCTCCTGAGGCAGTGGCAGGGGCCAGCGACACAGGCCCTTTGAATCACCACTGGAGCCCCAGGCACTTCACTCTGGGGTTGACTGAAGGGCTGGCGGAGAGGGGAGTTTAGCCCACCAGATCCATGCCTTCTCCCCACAGCCCTGACCCTTCTTGGAGGCTGGAGCCAGGCCCATGCCACGCCCCTTGCTCAGGGACCCAGCAATTCTGTAGCCCCCCTCAAAAGGTAATGCTACTCTTATTTTTGCCCTACTGCCAACAGCCATAGCTCTTCAGCTGCCCAGCTCTCAGGGCAGCACAGAAGGAAGGGTGGCAATACTGTGATCCTCCTCCTAAAATAAGCTTCTGACCCTCTACAACTTTCTTTTGGGTCAGGCCCTCCAATTTGGGAAACACTGTTCTCCCCAGTGAAAGTTGTACAGTATAATGTAAAAGCAGAAAATATCTGATTTCATGGGGAGAGACCAGATTTCACAGTCCAGGATGCATTTTTCATGGCCATGAATTTCGTAGGGCCCTAATTATATTCAGTCTTCACAATGTAGAGAAACACTGATATTTACTGTTTCACTAATGGCAGTACTTTCAGCTTCTACTGCGCAGAAAAGCTTTTTATCTTAATTGCTTTTGGCTTCAGTTTCCCTACAAGTTCAGAGACAGTATTTTCTTTATTTAGAACAGTGTCAGAGGGGTAGCCGAGTTAGTCTGCATCTTCAGAAACAACAGGAAGTCCTGTGGCATCTTATAGACTAACAGATATTTTGGAGCATACGCTTTTGTGGGCAAAGACCCGATTCAGATGCATCTGATGAAGCGAGTCTTTGCCCATGACAGCTTATGCTCCAAAATATCTGTCAGTCTATAGGGTGACATAGGACTTCAAGTTGTTCATTTAGACTAGTCCATTCAAAGTTGAACAACCAACTAAAAGTGGAAACAACAGAAAAGAAAACTTATCTACCACTTCTAATCAATTAACAATAACCAGGATGAGATCTATTCATTCTAAAGTTTTATGGATATGACAGAGACGCACCTAGTTCCCATTGATTTCAATAGGCATTAGACACCTAATCCATTTAGGCAATTTTGAAAATCCAGTTAGGCATCTATCTCCACCATTAGGCACCTGAACACCTATGAAAATCCAACTCATGAAAACAACCCATTAAATCACTAACTGCAACTGACACTTTGTTTAATATATCAGGTCTAAATGAAAAACATAATGAAAAACATGTTTTGATAAAGTTACATTTCCACCTTAATCTATAGCACATTTAAAGTAGTTTTATGTAATTAATTCTAAAAAAGGCTAGCCTTGTACATTTTAATAGGTTTCCTACATCCGTCCACCATACAATTTGGCACAAATATATAGTTTAAAACAATCATCAGATAAATAAGAAATGTGTAATTTAGCATTTTCTAACGATCAAAAATGTTAAAAACCTACGAATCTGAGTCAATGTAAGCTATGTTATCATTTAAAAGGGGCACTGATATAGGGTATTCACTTGGTTAGCAAAAAGTAGTATCACATTTAGTTAGAAAAGTATATTTGGTTGCAAATAAACATGTTTTAGTGGTTATGCCAAGAAATGAGAATTAACCTTTTTTTAGGAAAGTAACTAAGAAAATATAAATTCAAAACAAATTAAAAATCCATTATTTTAAATCAAAGTCTCCTTCTTGCAGATTTAAATCACGATGAAAAGTGGTGATTTAAATCAGTTCATGGTTAATACTCAACTTCAGTGCTTTTATCATTAGGTAATTCCATAATCCAAACACAAAAATGCCATTTTCTATTGTCATGAACAATAATGTTCCATGATACATATTCTGTTTACTTTGGTGGCTTCTGAGAACATCCCAGGGGACTTTGTGCTCAGCAGATTAAACGTGCTTTATGAGGTATTGAGGTTCACGGATCAGTATTAGGAGCTATTACAGCACCAGAATGGGAATCAGGCCATCTGAGGTTTAGTTCTAAATCTGCCAACAATTTTCTCCACAACTTCAGCCATGTCATTTCAGCCTCAGTTTACCCATCTGCTCAGTAATGCTGATCCCTATTGCAAGGCTTAAATAATTAATAATCTGAGAAGGGCAGACATGTTAGTCTGTAGCTTCACAAAAAACGAGCAGTCCTGTAGCACCTTAGAGACAAACAATTTTATTTATTAGGTAATGAGCTTTGTGGGTAAGCTCACTACCTAATAAATAAAATTGTTAATCTTTAAGTAGTAACAGAGAGGAAGCCGTGCTAGTCTATACACTATCAAAACAAAAAGCAGTCAAGCAGCACTTTAAAGACTAGCAACATAGTTTATTAGGTGAGCTTTCGTGGGACAGACCCACTTCTTCAGTCTGTTCTGGTCTGGCTATGGTCTGAAGAAGTGGGTCTGTCCCACAAAAGCTCACCTAATAAACTATGTTGCTAGTCTTTAAAGTGCTACTTGACTGCTTTTTGTTTTAATCTTTAAGGTGCTAGAGGACTGCTTGGTTTTTTTTAAATAATTAATGTAAGACCTGTTTTATGGCCTCATCCTGGATACCTGCAAACTTTTGCCTAGAGCATAAAACCAGCCAAAAGCTTTGCAGGATTGGCAGTTCCTGCTTAAGCAAACAAATGGCAAGACTGTTGCTAGTCAGACCTGAATGTGTTACTGAGCTATGTGCAGTAGCTCCAACAGCACCTACCCCTGCCCCCGGCCCCATATTAGGCCACTACTATTAAGCCTGTACAATTCTGACAGTATTTTGTCACTGACAAAAGTAGCAATGACTTGCCAAAAATTCATAATTTTTTAAAAAAAGTTTGTTTGAAGATGCTATTGTTAATGCAGTGTAATGTGTCCAGTTCTATTCCCAATCAAGTCACTGTTAAAATCACTATCACCTTTAGTAGGAGTGTCTTTAGGGCCAAAACACATTAGTCTGCCATAACACATCACATATCTCACTTTTTTCAGTGTTCTGGTTTATTATAACTCTGTATCTTCGATGACACATGTGTTCTTAGACTTGTGCAATGACAAAATCTACAAAATTGGGGTCCGAAGTTCAGTTCCTAGTTCATCTGTAGACATCTATTCCCATTCACTCTGAGGAGTGATTTTTCAGGATCATGTCAGTTAGATGTCTGAATTTAAATGCTCACTTTCAAAAAAATCTTTTATCATATTCTCTTTGTATTTCAGTGCAGAATAACCATTAACTTAATCCACAGACTGTCATTTACTACCATCTGTATCTGCACTCAAATAACAAGGGTACGATACCAATGAGAACAAAATCACTTCCACTGCCTATTAAGGAAACTAAAATTAATTCCAGGGATCTGCACTCAAGGTTCTTTAATTAAAACACCACAAGCATATAAGTGGCTTTGATTTCATCATCTAATGTCCTCCTCAGTTATTTATTATATTCACCTTCTCACACCTCTGCACGTATTTCCACTAGGAGTGTATAAAATATAGATTTTGCTGCATTTTAGGACTCGTCACCTGCTGCACCAATGTTTTTAATCTCTTATTCCTCAGACAAACATTTCTATACTACCCCAAAGTAAAGGTAATGTGAATTGTGAAAACATCACACTATTAAAATGAAAGAATAAAACAGACACGCAAAGACAGTTCATCTTTTGAAATCCTTGCTGAAATCTATCTACCTGCGGCCTGGGTGCTCATACAATAATTTCAAAAGCAGATTAAAACAAGATTCTGTAGCTCAGATGAGCTTTTCTATGGCTGAGGTCTATCTTGCATTGATACAATTTTGTGGATTGTCTCTATATATGTATGTGGGTGTGTGTGGCACGAGTATATATTCAGCATTTTGAGAATCAAATTCCACCCCGATATTTCAAGGCTGTCCCTAGATAAAAGACACAAGAAACTGTCTTCCCTCTTGTGACCTTGTGCAGCATTTGTCACAGTGCACTTCCCACACAGAATGGGATAAGAACATAAGAACATAAGAATGGCCATACTGGGTCAGACCAAAGGTCCATCCAGCCCAGCATCCCATCTGCCGACGGTGGCCAATGCCAGGTGCCCCAGAGAAGGAGAACAGAAGACAATGATCAAGTGATTTATCTCTTGCCATCCATCTCCTGCCCTTGTACGGAAGGCTAGGGCACCATACTTTATCCCTGGCTAATAGCCATTTATGGACCTAACCTGCAAAAATTTATCGAGCTCTTTTTTAAACCCTAATAGAGTCCTGGCCTTCACAGCCTCCTCGGGCAAGGAGTTCCACAGGTTGACTGTGCGCTGTGTGAAGAAAAATTTCCTTTTATTAGTTTTGAACCTACTACCCATCAATTTCATTTGGTGTCCCCTAGTTCTTGTATTATGGGAAAAGGTAAATAATTTTTCTATATTCACTTTCTCCACACCATTCATGATTTTATACACCTCTATCATATCGCCCCTCAATCGCCTCTTTTCCAAACTGAAAAGTCCCAGTCTCTCTAGCCTCTCCCCATATGGGACCCGTTCCAAGCCCCTAATCATCTTAGTCACCCTTTTCTGAACCTTTTCTAATGCCAATATATCTTTTTTGAGGTGAGGAGACCACATCTGCACGCAGTACTCAAGATGTGGGCGTACCATAGTTTTATATAGGGGAAGTATGATATCTTTTGTCTTATTATCGATCCCTTTTTTAATAATTCCTAACATCCTATTTGCCTTACTAACTGCTGCTGCACACTGCATAGATGTCTTCAGAGAACTATCCACTATAAGTCCAAGATCCCTTTCCTGATCTGTCGTAGCTAAATTTGACCCCATCATGTAGTACGTGTAATTTGGGTTATTTTTTCCAACATGCATTACCTTACACTTACCCACATTAAATTTCATTTGCCATTTTGCTGCCCAATCACTCAGTTTGCTGAGATCTTTTTGTAGTTCTTCACAATCCCTTTTGCTTTTGACTGTCCTGAACAACTTGGTGTCATCTGCAAACTTTGCCACCTCACTGCTTACCTCATTTTCTAGATCATTGATGAACAAGTTGAACAGGATCGGTCCCAGGACTGACCCCTGGGGAACACCACTAGTTACCCTCCTCCATTGTGAAAATTTACCATTTATTCCCACCCTTTGTTTTCTGTCTTGTAACCAATTCCCGATCCATGAAAGGATCTTTCCTCCTATCCCATGACCACCTAATTTACATAAAAGCCTTTGGTGTGGGACCGTGTCAAAGGCTTTCTGGAAATCTAGGTATATTATGTCCACTGGGTGCCCCTTGTCTGCATGTTTATTAACCCCTTCAAAGAATTCTAATATATTAGTTAGACATGACTTCCCTCTGCAGAAACCATGCTGACTTTTGCCCAACAATTCGTGCTCTTCTACGTGCCTTGCAATTTTATTCTTTACTAGTGTTTCTACTAATTTGCCTGGTACTGATGTTAAACTTATCGGTCTACAATTGCCAGGGTCTCCTCTAGAGCCTTTTTTAAATATTGGCGTTATATTGGCCGTCTTCCAGTCATTTGGTACCAAAGTGGATTTAAAGGATAGGTTACAAACCACTGTTAATAACTCCGCAATTTCACATTTGAGTTCTTTCAGAACCCTTGGGTGAATACCGTCTGGTCCTGGAGACTTGTTACTATTCAGCTTATCAATTAACTCCAGAACCTCCTCTAATGTCACTTCAATCCGAGTGAGTTCCTCAGATTTGTCACCTAAAAAGGCTGGCTCAGATTTAGGAACCTCTGTAACATCCTCAGCCGTGAAGACTGAAGCAAAGAAATCATTTAATCGCTCCGCAATGGCACTGTCTTCCTTGATCGCTCCTTTTATATTTTTATCGTCCAAGGGCCCCACTGCTTTTTTAGCGGGCTTCCTGCTTCTAATGTATTTAAAAAACATTTTACTATCGTTTTTTGAATTTTTGGCTAGCTGTTCCTCAAAATCTCTTTTGGCTTTTCTTATTACATTATGACACTTAATTTGGGAGTGTTTATGTTCCTTTCTATTTTCCTCACTAGGATTTGACTTCCACTTTTTAAAAGCTGCCCTTTTCTCTCTCACTGCCTTTTTAACATGGCTGTTTAACCATGGTGGTTCTTTGTTAGGTCTCTTACTGTGTTTTTTTATTTGGGGTATACATTTAAGTTGGGCCTCTAGTATGGTGTCTTTAAACAGTTTCCATGCAGCTTCCAGGGATTTTAGTTTAATTACTCTACCTTTTAGTTTCTGTTTAACTAGCTTCCTCATTTTAGTGTAATTCCCCTTTTTGAAATTAAATGCCAGAGTGTTTGACCGCTGCGGTGTTCTTCCCAACACAGGAATATTAAAAGTTATTATATTGTGGTCACTATTTCCAAGCGGTCCAGTAACAGTTACCTCTTGGACCAGATCCTGCGTTCCAGTCAAGACTAGATCAAGAATTGACTCTCCCCTTGTGGGTTCCTGTACTAGCTGCTCCAAGAAGCAGTCATTTAAGGCATCAAGAAATTTAATCTCTGAATCCCGTCCTGAGGTGACATGCACCCAATCAATATGGGGATAATTGAAATCTCCTATTATTACTGTGTTTTTTATTTTGATAGCCTCTCTAATCTCCCTTAACATTTCAGCATCACTATCACTGTCCTGGTTAGGTGGTCGGTAATATATTCCTAATGCCATATTCATATTAGAGGAATGAATTGTTATCCATAATGATTCTATGGAACATTTTGATTCCTTTAGGATTTTTGCTTCATTTGATTCTATATTATCCTTCACATATAGTACCACTCCGCCACCCGCACGACCTGTTCTGTCTTTCCGATATAATTTATATCCCGGTATGATAGTGTCCCACTGATTGTCCTCATTCCACCATGTTTCTGAGATGCCTATTATGTCAACTTCCTCCTTTGATATGAGGTACTCCAGTTCACCCATCTTACTAGACAGACTCCTAGCATTTGTGTAAAAGCACGTTAAAAAACTACCACTATTTATATGTCCGCCTTTCACAGACGCGTTGGATTTTTTTATATGCGATTGTTTCACATCTGATCTTGCCCATATATTATTTCCCACGTTCCCTATCTGACTAACTTCTAGGGAATCCCTATCTATGGAGCCTCGTGTAAGAGAAGTCTCCGTCCGATCCAGGTGCTCCCCCGCACCAATCGGCTTTCCCCCACCTCTTAGTTTAAAAACTGCTCTACGACCTTTTTAATGTTTAATGCCAGCAGTCTGGATCCACCTTGATTTAGGTGGAGCCCATCATTCCTGTATAGGCTCCCCCTACCCCAAAAGTGTCCCCAGTTCCTAATAAATCTAAACCCCTCTTCCCTACACCATCGTCTCATCCACGCATTGAGACTCTGAAGTTCTGCCTGTCTATCTGGCCCTGCGCGTGGAACTGGAAGCATTTCAGAGAATGCCACCATAGATGCTCTGGATTTCAGTCTCTTTCCTAGTAACCTAAATTTGGCCTCCAGAACATCTCTTCTACCCTTCCCTATGTCATTGGTACCAACGTGTACCACAACGACCGGCTCCTCCCCAGCACTGCCCATAAGTCTGTCTAGATACCCTCAAGATACCCCAAAGAGGCAGGAGAGGTAGAAAACCCAGGACCCACCACTACCAGCAGTCATACAGATGGACAGTAGGAAACACCCACTAAAATGGTGCACCATTGTGCACCCTCTTTAATGCTACTTTGCAAACTCGGCAGTCAGGCCTACACCTTACTGGCTCAAACGAACTCTAAATTTCGAATTGCAGCTTTTTTTCCCCTATATCTAGTGTAAGATGAAGTCCTCCATTGTATGCATCACAGCTTCTAAATGAATTGGTTTTAAAAACTCAGTCAAAAACAACAATTCTGTTTTGTAACCCAGTGTTCCATTATTTGTTCTAATAGTACGTAGAAACTGTTTAATACTGAACTTCTGTGTCATTACTTGATTTTTTATGTTATTCTCAAACTTCATATTAAGTTTGTAAGAACATACATTTTTCCACATTACAGAGTAATTCATTCTTGCTAATTTCAATCTCAAATAATGTAAAACTTTTCTGGACTGTAATCAGTTTCAAAGCTTTGTAAATTCTAATCCCAGACTGTAATATATGTTTTGTCTATTTCTAAAGATCGCTGAAAACTTTCCCTAAGTAAAGACAGAGTTCTAAAACATACTAAGCTCCAAGAGCAAAAGCAGCTCACCACAGTATTTATTATAAACAATCTCTTTCTGAAGATGGAAAATCAATATGTATGCACAAACAAAAGTGTGCCATGGAAAATGTTAAACAGACAAGTTAGCCCCTTTTCATTATAGACTGGAGGAGGGTTTATTTTGTTCAAAGATTTTCCCCTCTTCCTCTTTGGCATGTATAATTTTATAATAATTTTCTCTGCACAGGAGCTGAATGGAAACTCTGAAAGGAGCTGGATGTTCAAATACAAAAGACATTCTTCCAAATGTAGAACATATGAAGTTCTGGTGTTATGGTTTTGTTTGTTTGTTTCACAAAAAGAGAAGGCATAAATGTATTGCTCCTGTAATTGTTTTAGGCCAATGTCAAGTTGTATCAAAAGGCAAAAAATGAAACTCAGCTAGAGCAAGTAAGCATGTAGAGGAGTCCGCAGTTTAGTGGAATAACTGGAATTTTTGTTTTACTTTCTTATCACAGGATGAAAATACAAGGAGTAATTCTGTGTCATAGTACAAGATCATACAGGGCCATTTGATTTTGTTAGTGGGAAGAAAGATGGAAACAAAATTATTTATTTCATAGCACTTCTAAATTGTACCAAATATGGCCCTCATAAAGATAGGAAATGCATGTATCTTACATAGGTTGTGGCCACACTTGGCCAAAACTTTGAAACAGCCGTGCTAACGGGCAAATCAAAGAATACTAATGAGGCGCTGGATTTAATATTCAGTGCCTCATTAGCATTTGCGTGCTTCTGGCTGCAGCACTTCGAAAGCTGAGAGGAATAAGGGGATTTCGAAACGTGCGGGGTCCTTTCGAAAGGACCCCTATGTAGCCCTGCCGAGCCGCAGGCATTCGAAAGCGGCGCTTTCAAAGCGCCAGAGTGGGAAGCATGTGAATGCTAATGAGGCGCTGAACATTCAATTCAGTGCCTCATTAGTATTCTTCGATTTGGCCATTAGCATGGTTATTTCGAAGGTTTGGCTAACTATGGCCACAGCCATAGATTTACTGGTTAAGAACTGTTTTCATATCCTATTTACATCATTTATTCGTTAAATAACATTCATGCAAAACTAGCAACTCAAATATAAGAAATCCTCCAGTAGATTGATATCATTTAGAAAGCTGAAATACCACTTCTAACAGTGAAAGTCAATGAGACTTTGGTCCTAAGTGATTTAGGTTCTTTTGAAAATGCAGCTCCTGGCTGAAATAGAACAGACTGGACTCTTCAGGCTGATGGTGATCACATTTAGAGGTGTTATGACTCCATGTTTGCGTTTTCCCCAAGAAATGACTTACTTAAAATAAATAAATCGATACAACTTTATATTGGCCTAAAACAATTACAGGAGCAATACATTTATGCCTTCTCTATTGCAGTCATACCTTTAACAAAAGGGGTCTTTGTCCATGAAAGCTTATGCTCCAAAAAAATCCATTAGTCTGTAGTTCCCAGGGCTGGGGCTGAAATGCATGGGTACTTGGACTACACCTGGCTAGTAAACAGGAGTGGTTACAAGTATATAAGGTGCCACAGGACTTCTCATTTTTGCAGCTACAGACTAACACGGCTACCCCTCTCAGACTGTTCATGGGCTCTGCGAAGCCCAGAGGGCTGGAGTCTCTGGTTGTGTTTGTCTGTCCCAGATAAGAGTCTCAACAACTGTATGATGGGATATATCAACCCCACACTGGGCAAATGGGGATGCGCCTTTCCCACCCTGAATGAGCTAAACATTGTAAAAGCAGGCATCTGTTTGCTAGAGAGTAAAATTCGTTTATAGGCATCTGAGACAGTAACAGCACCCACGCCAAGCAGAATAGCCCCATCTACTTTTACCTGAGCTTCTCTGATTGATTTTTTCTACACTAGGGCTATGTCTACACTTGCCCCAAGCTTTGAAGGGGGCATGGTAATCAGGGTGATGCGATATTACTAACGAAGTGCTGCATTAAATGTGCAGCACTTCATTATACTAATTCTCCCCCCGCAGTAACTTTGAAGTGCCAGCATACCGTGTAGCCACAGGCCATTTGAAGTGTCTGTGCTACTTCGAAGTGCCTTTACTCCCCAAAATTCATTGCAGCACTTTGTTCGTAGTCTCCCATCACCCTGATTACCATGCCCCTTTCGAAGTTGGGCGCAAGTGTAGACATAGCCTAGTAGATTCAGTACTCTTTACTGTGAATAACCCACCCAGAGGCTAGGGTAAGTAGAGAACTTGTTGAAACCTGTTCCAAAACATTGCCTGTGTTTCTATGACGCTCACCCCTTTCTTCATGCCTCTATACCTTTCTGTATTCAGCCCTGGCAAAAAACAGTGGCCTACAAATCAATGAGATGAACACACTTAGGTTACCACATTCCCTCCCTTTGTACTTGCTACCCTACACCATTTGTTCCATGTGAGAGAGGTTATACAGGTAGGGAGCCCACAAGGGAACATGATCTGGAACACAGTAAAGATACGGGTCACTTCACCGGCTCTCTAAACCCTTTCACTCTTCCCACTGTAGGACCGAACAGGTTCCAGTTGGCTTGCATGCTCTGCTGTGGAAAAAGGAGCTGGAATAGTTCCCATCCCCACCAAAAAGATAAACAAAAGTATTTTGTCGCAAAGTAATTTTACATCAATAATCTGACAAATATTACAGAGATAGCATAAAGCAAGTACACGCATTGTTTCCTAAGTTAAATGATAAGTCCTATAATAAAATACCATTTTACATATCTCTCTGACGTGGGACTTTTACGGTCTCTCCCCCCACCAAAAAAAAATATATTCTATCATTTCATTAACAAAGGAAGAGAACTCATGCTGGGGCATCTCATTCTGGAGCACTAGAGCTAACAATGGAACTGTGAACTCCAGTGGCCATGGCAACAGTAGCTAATTCTTCTTTCCAATCATGGTGGCAATTCTCTCCCATGGCTTGAATCAGTTACAAAACAAAATACTCTCAAAGACCTTTTTGAGCCAATAGCCTTGCAGCTAATCTGCTAATAGGAAATAATCTGCAGCTAATATACACATTCCAGGGCAGCAGTGTGTTTTCTTAATACTTTGTTTCATGGGCCTTTTTCCAAAGAAAGCATAGTAAAGAATAGAAAACAGACATTCATTAAAAATAGTATAATACTACCTGGCCACTATTAAAGCCTAAAACATGTTGCAACTTGCACAGCTCTTAAATAGTTTGTTAAAAGTGAGTGGAGAGGCAGCACTAGATGGACTGAATGAAGGAAATTAGATCAAAGAAACTTACAGTGTTAGTTAACAGAAAGAGCACATGAAAAATCAGGCTCAAAATAGTTTCCACTTTTCTTTCTCCTCATTGGGCTTTCATTAAAGAATCTGCTAATCAAATTGCCATGGTAATAAGCATGTATAATTGTAATATGCTGTTTAGATGCAGTGTAAACAAAATAGAATATTAATAGATACATGCAATCTGAAATCAATACAGAGATCACATCTCCCCTGTGTATGAACTCCATCTGCTGCAGAGGAGCAGGGCAGGGCAAAACTGCTATGTTCTTGTCTTCTGGAGAAACTAAAACAGTGCATAGCAGCCCAAATGTGGCTAGTTTGTTCCCAATGGTACTGGACTGTATTTGTTTTATGTCAGTTCTGCATTTGCTAATAATAAATAGCATGGCGGGAGAAAGGAAGTATTGAGCAGTATTAACAAGTCCCTGATATTGAACTGGGCAGCTTCATCACTGGCTGTTTTAACTCACACCACTCCAATAAAGGCATTAAAAGGTGTAATGTCAGTGGTGGGTGAGGGGAGAAGAGCTCTGTCCCATCCCTGATGCAATGCCTGTGCTGCACGACTGATGTAGGAGGGGCAATGACAGCTTTAGAATACCAAGCAGCTTCCCTCTGCTGGGTGAATTCTGTGTCAGCCACAGATAACCAGAATCCTGACATATTTTTGTGGCACAAAGCAGCCAGAGGGAAACTGAGGACATGGCTACACTATACATTTAAGTCAACCTATATTGGGTCAACTTATAGCCATTGCTGTAATTAGTATGGTAGCTCATGTCCACACTGCCCTTCTTTTGTTAGAGGTACATGTCCTCATCAGCACTTTCACTGCCTGAAGAAGGGCAGCAGCGGGAGGGGAGGGGCAAGAACCAGGGGTCTCAGTGCCACATGCAGCTCCTCTCCAGTTGCCTTGCTCCCTGATCCATGCCAGAAGTTCAGATACCTGCCCCCGTCATCTCCCCAGTCCCTGCCAACCAGACACCAGGCACAGATCTTTCTTCTGGGAGCCCACTGGCCTCTCAGGTTACCTGGTCCCTATCAGCAATTGACTGGTTTCCGGACATGGAGCTCCCAGCTGGGTGCAGCTGTGTTCCCCGTAGGGAGCTAAGAGCTGGGTGGCAACAGGGCAGTCTGAGCTGGGAGCATGGCCTGGAGCAGAGACTGGACAGTAGAACCAGCTGGACAGCAAGGAGTTTGCTTTCTTGTCAATTTCACGGCTCCACTGTCAGAATGATATGCAGCAGATGTATGTACCTTATGGTCTACAGGACAATTGGTTATCCCCAATGACACAAACAAAAGCACTATGCCTCCTGTGGCAAGACTGGCAGTGTGCAGACTGACATAATTATGTTGACATAAGCTGTCTTATGTTAACTTAATGCTTTAATATAGACCAGGCCTACCTAGGAACCTGAGTGATGGACCATGATCCCACTGTACTAGGTAACATACAAATGGAGAGTGAAAAAAAGATCTCTATCTAAAAGAATCTATAATCTAAATCAGGGTTTCCCAATAGTCGGAATCTGGATTTTCTTCAGTACCCTTTTTTGCGGCCCAAAAATATAAATGCATATAAAATAACAATGAATGCATTTTTCACTGTTTATTATAATACTACATAATAATATAAATCTTGACATAAAATACTTGAGTGCCTAACTTATTATTATTACCTCATTTACCTGGGAGAATATGAAATGTACCAAATGAATAGGATCGTGTGCGATAATTTGTATATTTTTTAAGGACCCATATTTTTTCCCAAGGACTGGTACTGGGTCACGGACCACACTTTGGGAAATGCTGATATAAATGATATATATGACATATTTCGTAAATATATATCATGTAATATATATCATGAGTATACATAATAACCAGCTGGAGTTCTAATGGCAGTGACAGTTACAGTTTGCTCATACATTTCAATTTTAGCCCTTCTTTTCAGTCACTAGTAACTTTCTGAAACTTCTACCAATTAGGCTGAAAATATATGGGGCTAGTCTGTGTCCAAGAATGAATACTCAGTATAATAATTGTAAAGCTTACTTGAAAAAGCCTCATCTACATACTAATTACAAAGACATTTTTTTTTACATCAAGACAGTAGAAAAGTACACTTCTGCACTGTGAAACGATTATTGCAACTTTTTTTAAAACAGTTTTGGCAGTAAAGTGAATAGGAGTAGATAGTTGAAATGTAGCAAGGAAAGATTCTTCACTGAAGCAAAACACCTTGGAGTGTTCCAGTGAAAACTGTATTGAGTTGGCCAAGTTAGGAGCCTTTGCAAATGGTATTTCCCAAAAGCAAAATCCACAAGGGATGTAATTTTAGCATGATTTACCATCATTCAGTGAACAATATTTTAAAATCACTCACAGCACATCTTGAAAGTAGGTTTCAGGCCATGCATATGTAACACTGACAGGCAGACTAGAAGCTGGAAGCTCCTCTGGAGCTTAGTGCATGAGCCTCTACTGCCTGAGCTAAAAGTCAACTGCCCCTCAGTTAGGGCTGTAGATTATACTCAGTTTTGTTTTCTTTATGCAAGTGGTTTAGGTGCCACAACATCGGACAATGAATTACTCCACTAGGTGTGTGGGTTACATACTTCCCCTAGCTTCAAAAGCATGAGCTTCAGAGACCAGCTGAAATCCCAGACTAGCCCCCACTTGTAACACCGACAGACAGAACCAAACCTAGGACTTCTTCTCCTCTAAGGCTGTAGAGAAAACTAGTTCTTTTTCTCTGTAAGGCTATGTCTAGATTGTCAGGAATTGTTGGCAGAAGATATGCAAATTGTGCAATGGATTTGTGTATCTCTTGCCGACAGTTCTGTTGGAAGAGGCTTTCCAAAAATTCGGCCCATCCATATGGGTCCAAATGTCAGAAAACTTCACGCTGGAACGAGGAATATTGGGATGTCGGCAGAATGGTCCTGACACGGCAGACTTCTGTCGAGAGACCTCCGGTCTCCCGACAGAAGCCTGCAGTTTAGACATGGCCTAAGTGATTTAGGTAACACTACATGGGACAGTAAACCACACGCCTCAGGTGTGTAGGTTACACATGCTATTTAGTTGCACATATCACATCCAATTAAACAAAGTGCATGTGACACAATACATATTATTAAATAAGGTTCTATTGAGTATATTTACATATTTAGGTTCCTTTTTTGGGGAGCATCAAGAGCATATAATGGTGATAATTATCTTACAGAAACTGCATGCCTATAATTCTTTCGACTGTGGTATCTTCACTTAATCTCAACCTCCTCTAAAATGGCCTTCATCGTTTTACTTATGCATTAAATGGAGGGTGAGATTTTTCAGTAGTGCAAAGCACTAGCTTAATGTGACTCCTTTGACATCACTGGTAAAAACACACATCAATTCCAATTGGAGCAGAGCAGAAGCACTGACCTCCCCAGCTTCCACAGGGTGCCTGACCTCTGCTCTGCCCCAAGCCCTGCTTCTGCTCCATCCCTTCCCACAGGACCTCTTCCCTGTCCTGCCTCTTCCTATTCCCTACCTAACCCCATTTTATCCTCTCCACCTCCTCTTCCTGTCCCCACTCTTTCCTCTCCCGCAAGCCACTGAACAGCTGATCAGAGCAGGTGGGAGATACTGGGATGAAGGGAGAGTAAGTAGACTATCCAGAGGGCTGACAATGGGTGCCTGTGGAACAGAATTTGGCCATTACCGAGTACTTTTGAAACTCCCTCACAAAGTTTTCACAAAGATCTAACAATGAAGAAATATAGTTTGGCTGAAGTTTGCTTCTGACAGACTGGACTTTGCCTCTTCTCTTAATAGTACGATTTGTTTTGGAGTCCTTGGGATGTTTTTTGCTTAAAAGAAAAACCATGAATAAACAAAAAATAAGAAGAAATACTTTTTCATCTCCCTCCAAGCTTTTCCCAGCTCAGGGTAGAGATGGTTTGGCACAGTAGTATCTGACTCCACATTTCTGTCCCTTCATTATACCTGTCTCAATGAGAAAAAAGAAGTCCTGAGTACTGACTGCTTCTTGTCTTTACTCATTAGGAGCACTGAATGAATCACTCTCCCTTAATTTAAAAAAAAAAGAATAACAAACAGGAAAAATCAGATGTAAAATAGGAGCTGAAATCATTAAAGTTAAAGAATTCTCAGCTCCTGAAGTTGTCTTTTGATTTTCTTGAAATCAGTTAAATAATTTGAGTTGTCATGACAACATGATGCAATGCTTTATTACCATGACAATCTGACAAAACTTGCAAAAACAGAAATTGGTGTTTTTACTCTGTTTTTCGATTGCTGCCACGGAAACAAGCTGTTATTTACTTTGGTGACTAAAGCCATACTATACCATAAAGGAGCCAATGTTAGAAAAATTAGACCATATAATGATGGAAACTGGAATGCAAAAGGTATGTGAATGTGATTACACTTTATAAACCATATTTTCCCACCCTTTGCCACCAGCACCCAGCTCATTTCCACCTGTGAATTAAAATGGTTTATTCTTCAACATGGAGAGTGCTGATTCTTGCTGGATCACAAGAGAACACTGACATAACACAGCCTATTTTCATAACAGAAGCTACATGACATATTTTCATGCTCATTTTCATTATGGCACTTGCACACCAAAGAAACCTACTGCAGTAGCATTTAACTTCAAAAAGGGGAATTGCACAAAACAGAGGAAGCTAGTTAAACAGATTAAAAGAACAATCAACAAGAGGAAAATGCCTGCAAACTGCATGCAAACTTTCAAGAAAACACTATGCCAGAGATTTAAATTAAATATGTAAGGGGAAAAAAAACCAGCAAGGACCAGAAAAATGCCACCAAGGCTTAGCAAAAGAATAAAAGAGGCAGTTACAGACAAAAAGACTTTGTCAGAGGAGAAAAACAAAACAAAAACAAGTAAAAAAACCTGGAAGTCAAAATCTACTGAAGAAAATAGAAAGCCACATATGATCTGGAAAGTCAAGTATGAAAGTATAATTAGGCAGTGAAAAAAAAAGATTCAAGAGCAAATTGTAAAAGAGTCAAAAACTAACTACAATTTTAAAGTCACAGAGAGACAGCTATCTTAGTTTGTATCATCACAAAAAAAAAAAAAAGTAGTCCTGTAGCACTTTATAAATTGTTAGTCTACAGTGCTATAGGACTGCTTTTTCACATTTTTAAAGTATACCAGATGTAGGAAATTTGCCAAAAAACAATCAGCTACTGGATGATCTAGGTGCTAAGCCAAAAGTGTCATTGGGTTCAAAAAGGAATTAGATACATTCATGGAGGTTTGTTCTATCAATGACTATTAGTTAAGATGGTGAGGGACATACTCCATGCTCTGAGTTTCCCTAAACCTCTGACTCAGAAACAGGTAGTGGAAAACACACAATGAATCAATGGGTAATTATCCTGTTCTAGTCATCCCCTCTGAAGCATCTGGTACCAGAAGACATGATAATGTATGACCACCAATTCACTTTTAATTTACACAATCTGTAGTATCCTCAGTCACTTGAGAATATATTGATACAGATACAGAGATACTATAGTCAACAGACTGATGACTCAGTAAGATATAATCTCCATTACAAAATTTTTGTAAACCTCATTAACATAAATGAGAGTTATGCCTAAACAGCAAAAGGCCAATATATTCATATCTAGCTGGTACTCAGATTACTTCTGCCTTTCTTTCTGATTTACATTAAAAAGTAAATCCACAGCTCAAGGCACTTGTAGATGCATAACAATATGCTAAAATAACCATTTCCTGCAACAAGCTATAAAGTCAAACTGGCTCCATGCACATATAGAAGTTCATCCATATGGCTTTCACTGCAGGTTTAGGCCTAAAAATAAAAGTTATATTAAGCATGGTCCATCTTCGCCAAAGTCAAGACTTCTCAATTACTGGGAAGCACAGATGAGACTTGCAGTGGATTCTCCGCACCACACCTGCCTACTGCAAGGTTCCTATGCTTTCCTCTGAAGCAGCCAGTAAAAGTCATAGTTAGAGACAGGATATTGGACAGGATGGACCATGGGTCTCATCCAGTATGACAATTTCTACGTTCTTCTGAAGACCAACAAATGCAGGCTGCCTTCAACCAAACGGAAGACTTAGTCTGTTTCCACACTACCGCGGAAGACTGACCTGCTCAGAGTCGATCTTCCATGGTTTTGTTTTGTGCATGCGGGAAACGGTGCTTTCTGGGGTCAAGGAAAGACAACCACAGAAACACTCCCATCAACCTTCTTCTGCAAGGGCACTCATAGCAGCTGACTGCTGATAAGTCAATTTTAGCTACACAGTTGGCAAAGATAAATTGTGTATCAATGATCAACTGCTGTCTAGGATAGACATGGACTTAGCTGAGGACATCTCAGTGAAAATACCTTACTATCTGACATCCACTTTCAAACAACAGATTGTTTATTCCAAGCATCTCAGCTGACCACAGTTGTGATGGTATCACAACATGAAAAAGAGTCTTTGATGCAGCTAGATACAGAAATTATTTAGGGTTTGAAGATGGAAGGCAGTCGCCTGCACATTAGATTGCAATGAGAAAACAAGAATATGTCCTATACCATGAAAAGTAATGAATAATAAACCCAATATTATAATTGTTAAATACTTATTTTAAACAGGTATTTTGAATCAATATTAACAGCTACAAACATACACTTATTTTGTAACATCATTATCAAATGACAGCAAAGGTATCAGTGTGTAGACAAAGAAAGTAAAGCCACTCTGTGCTATTAATATTTTGTAGGACTTTGTATTTAAATAGTATTCCAGCACTGTTGCTATTCTCCTCAGAAATTTAATGAGGCAAGATGGAAAACTTTTATTTGGCCAACTTCTGCTGAAGAAAGAGACCTGCTTTAAAACTTACACAGAGCTTTTCTTCAGGTCTGTGTAAGCTTGAAAGTTTGTCTCTCCACCAACAAAAGTTGGTCCCATAAAAGATATTACCTCACTCACATTGCCTCTCTACTAACCTGTAAACAATACTGCATACAGAAATGTAATGGCCATTGTATACTAGTGCTGTGCACCAATAAAAGCTAAATTAAACTAGGCTGTCATGGATGTCACTGGTTTATTCTCCTTCCTCTTGAATTGCAATAGTTGTTTTTTCAGCCAACTTGGAAGCTAAGGAGTTAATTGAAAATGATGAGAAAAACATGTTGTGGAGTAAAATGTGGAATAAAACTTGTGGAATAAAATAAAGCAACCCCTACCCCTCTGCTCTCTGATTTGCTCACCTTGATAATTTTTTTCTGATTTGTCAACCTTGATTACTGTTTTTGGTTCTCTATGCCTTAAATATTGAGTCTGTACTAGCATGGATATGGTCTGAAGAAGTGGGTCTGTCCCACAAAAGCTCACCTAATAAATTATTTTGTTAGTCTTTAAAGTGCTACTTAACTGCTTTTTTGTTTTGTTAGTATATAGACTAGCACAGCTCCCTCTCTGTTACTATTCAACATGTTGCGGAACAGTTAATAATATGTTTAATCATGAGAGAGCTGGTCCAATTACCATTAAAATAAACGGCTTATTGACTTTGGTGGGAATGGAATCAAACACTGAGTTTGATACATTAAAAATAAGCACTTTATTTTTTAAATGTGTTCTCATTCCAGATACTTCTTTTCCTTTTAATCATTCTCTGTTCTTCTTGTATAGACACAGATGGTTATTTTGCATCCTTCCATCTCCATTTAATAAATCAACTTTGCCAAAAGTCAGAACTTTTTTGGATTTTGTTGCCCAAAAGTTACCTGTAAATTGTATTTCGTTTACCCTTTATCATGCAATATTAGTATATGTGTTATGATTTGCATTTTATCAGTATTATTCTGCTCTAATGTTCATATACTCAGGACACAATACAAATCATAACTCCAAAATCCTTTCCCCATCTACACACTTAAAATCCTGATGTAATCAAAGGCCTCATAAGTGATAGCCTATGCATTCAAACATCCTCCGACCCACATCGTTCTCCACATAATATGTGTGATACTGAGGGTGCATGTCCATTATTTCATTGTTATCTTCCAATAGGTTAGAGAATACAGTGCTCCACCAACTTCTCTGATGCCATTGGTGGCTCAATACTGCTGATGTGAAGCCCTTTTCCGAGAAAAGCTCATTGACAGCAAATCAGATGAAAGAGAGAATAAGGAAGATCAACAAGATTCTGACTGTCCAGATACTGACTTCGGAATTTTAGATGTTTGGAACCTGGGAATATAAAAGTGGAGATATTGGTAAATAATATCCAGATAGGAATTTGAATCAGCTGGCAAAGTCTGAGTGATAAATTAGTTTTAACACCGCCCATGTAGGGACGACACGTTGTAAATGGGCAATCTGTCTCATGCTACTTTATTCATAGCAGATAAATAGGTATGACCTATATATGTCTCCATATGCCTTCAAGACTGATGTGTAGTTTAAAGACTAGAATAGTTGGCAGTAAACAGATGTAATAAAAAATAATGACTTCTCTTTTTCATATGATGTTTTTAATGACTTAGAGGAAGAGGGGGCAATTCTCTACATAAGTCTTCCAAGAAATGACCTAAAACAGAAATGTGAATGATGATGACTAATGACTTAGGATACTCTTACATAATTTTAACCTCAGTTGTGCAACTGATATGCTTCCTGTTGATATTGTCAAGGGTGTTTTGCAATGTTCCGAAGGATGGTGATGAAAAAAGTAAGAGTGCCATATGGTAAATTCATTAGGAAAACACAGAATGGCTGGAGAGGGGTGGTTCCTTGAGTGCCTAGGCAACTGTTTCCATGGCAAGTGGGAAAGGAGTATGATTGGATGAAACTTAATAGGCTCTGTCCCCACTTACCCCCACTTTTAGGACCATGTTGAATGGAAAGGAACTTAGCTACATTCTTTATCCCTGACTGCCTTGTTGCTTGACTCTTAAAAAAAGTCAAGTAAAACTATACCTTAGAAAAATATTCTAGAAGACTTTTTCTTATAGCTTTGTTTTATGTGCTATGCAAATGAGGGGCTCTGTTCCTTCCCCTATACATTGTAAATGAAAGTATAAGTAACGTTCATCAACCCAAATGTAAACACTGAGGCAGGAGCCGTATCTTTTGAGGTTTCTGGAAAGCACCTAGCATATTTTGGGTGCTACAGCATATAATACCACAAGAAATTATAACGCTGCAAAAACATCAGAATATGCTAGGCCATTGATATTTCATTTCTGAGAAAGTCATGCATTTGACTTTTTTTCTATTGGCGTCGTTTTGATTTTTTGGTAAAGGACTCACAGACCTTCCAAAACTTACTTAGGTTTCTCTCTTGGACCTTTGGGGTGCCATGGAAGATGACTGATTCTCAGAGACAGGATGGGGGCAACGAGAATAAGAATACAGTGCGACAACTATCAGTTTCTTTGCACCTTTTCTCCAATAAAAGATGTGAAATTAATAGCAATACTTTGACATTAATACTATCCCTCATATTCATAAACAGGCCCCTTCATAACACACAAAAACAATATTAGCACAACTAAAATTTCTTTGCATGATGTTATTATAATTATGTCATATGCCAAGTTCACATCTTTGACATGGCATGCATCTCTGAATGTTAAAAATCCTTTATATGGGGTATAATGGACGGCTTGATCTAATAATATGCAACATTTATTTTTACAATAGTTGCAATTATTTTCCTACCTATTCAAATGGTTACATCTAGATTTGGCTTTGTGTGCATATCAGATTTTGCAGTTGTCTTATAAGCATCCTTACTTGTACTAAATATAGGCCAATGCCAGTAACATGTTACTGGTAACCACTCGCAAATAACAGCAACCCTAACCCATTAGCTACAAACCACTTGAAAATATAAAACACTGTGGCTATCTCTACACTTGCCCCCTAATCAGGGTGATGGGAGATTACTAATGGAGTGCTGTGATGCATATGCAGCACTTCATTAGGCAAATTATCCCCTACAGCAACTTTGAAGTGTCATTTGCATTGTTGAGTACCCTCATTTGCAAGACGCTGCCGGCTGCAGTGCACCATGTAGACATAGTTTCTAAGTTTACAGCATATAGTATTATTGTTGTTGGTAAATAAAGTGTTCTGCATACATTTTTGTTTGCTTAATATCTAATCTCATTTTTCTTTAGTGTTATGTGTTGGTATGTATACATCTCTAGTATCCCAAATATTTGAATATCTGGCAACCTTCCAGTCCTGGGGCTGCCGGATATGAAAGAGTTTACTGTATGTCTGAAGTACCTTTGGGTATCCTAATAAACATTAGGCTCTTATGTATGAAATCTCATTCCAATGTCCATTCTGCACCACGTTAAATATATCATAGAATTCTTCAGGGAGTTTTGGTCTGATGTGCTTGATGTTTCCAGAGCTTTGGTTTGATTTGCTCCCTGCTTCCAGAGCTGTAGCATGCAGTAGTTCAGGGCTGAATATAGTTGTATATACTTGTGTGGATAGTAATAAAGGTAAACTTTTATTATTAATAAAATACAAAATCTGGTATGTTTTAATCTTGATTTACCTTCCGTGACAAAGACAGTACGGAGTCAACAGGGAAGCCTGAACTCCGATCACTCTGATGATCATTAGTTCTCTGGAGAAAGCTGATCAGGATCAATAAAAGATAATTACATAATCAGGCAGTGGGGCTGGGTGAGCTAACAAGCCAAATAGCCAATCAGCTTGAGAGTCATACAGATGCACTCTCCCCACCTGGGAGGTATACCTGGGGAAAGGCATAGGGCAAACTGAGCCCAGTTTCACAGAGGCCTCAAGGAAGGGAGATCTCTGCTCCTCTCAGGTACTGAGAAGGCTGAAAGCATGGGGGCTACTGAGAATAGTACTGTTAGTTGTATTGTCAGGGTGTGCACATAAGGTATTCAAATAAATGGCACGGTGGATATCCAACCAGTAATGCCTGGTCCAGTTTCAGTGACATGAAGAGGTGACAACAAAGTGTGCCCTGCTACACCTTCTTTGTATTAAACACAAATAAAATAAAATAAAATAAAATACAAGTAGTGGAAACTTGTCATGAAAACCATAGCCAGCAGTGCCTGCTGAAAATGGCAGTTTTATTTAATAATAGTTTAAACTGACTTAGACTGTAAGCTCTTTGGGGAAAGGCCTGTCTTTCTTCTTTTGTGATTGCAAAGCCTAGCACCACGGAGCCCTCATCCATGACTGGGACTCACTGATGCTATAATAATAATAACAAAAACAATAATAATAACACTAAGTAGTCAACCTGCCTTGCCTTTTCCGTAGTGATTCTTGGGGTAGGCTGCTTACATTTGTAAATTTTACTGAGGAGATTGTTTTTGATGTGCTACACATCATTATGAGAAATGACTGAACACATTGACTCTTTCTGAAGTAATAAAACTGACCGGTAAATTTTATTATGTTTTTCTACAGCTTGAATTAATGGTGCTATAGCAGTCCTGTTCTCTACAAAGCCATCAAAAATCACAGAATCGAAGAATACTAGAAATGAAAGGGACCTCAAGAGGTTATTGAGTCCAGTTCCCTGCTCTCTTGGCAGGACCAAACACCATCTAGATCATGCCCGATACATGTCTATCTAACCTGCTCTTAAATATCTTCAGCAATGGAGATTCTACAGCTTCCCTAGGTAACTTATTCCAGTGTTTAACCACCTGACAGTTAGGAAGTTTTTCCTAATGTCTAATCTAAACCTCCCTTGCTACAGTTTAAGACCATTGCTCTTTGACCTATCCTCAGAGGCCAAGCAGAACAATTTTTCTCCTTCCTCTTTGTCATCCTCTTTGAGGTACTTGAAAACTGCTATCATGTCCCATCTAAGTCTTCTCTTTTCTAAACTAAACAAACACAGTTCTTTCAGTCTTCCCTAACAGCTCATGTCCTCTAGACCTTTAATCATTCTTGTTGCTCTTCTCTGGATCTTTCCCAGTTTCTCCACATCTTTCTTGAAATGTGGTGCCCAGAACTGGACACAATATTCCAATTGAGGCCCAATGAGCGCTGAGCAGAGTGGAAGAATGACTTCTTTTGTCTTGCTCACAACACTCCTGTTAATACATCCCAGAATCATGTTTGCTTTTTCAGCAACAGCATCACACTGTTGACTTATATTTAGCTTGTGGTCCACTATGACCCCTAAATGACTTTCCACAGTACTCCTTCCTAGATAGTTGCTTCCTATTTTGTACGTATAAAGCTGATTGTTCCTTCCTAAGTGGAGTACTTAGCCATTGTCTTTATTAAACTTCATCCTGTTTACCTCAGACCATTTCTCCAGATCATTTGTCTAGATCATTTTGAATTCTGACCCTATTCTTCTAAGGAGTTGCAACCTCTCCCAGCTTGGTATCATCAGTAAACTTAATAAGTGCGTTCTCTATGCCAATATCTAAATCGTTGATGAACATATTGAGTAGAACTAGTCCAAAAACAGATCCCTGAGGAACCCCACTTGTTATGCCCTTCCAGCATGACTGCAAACCATTAATAACTACTTTCAGAGAACAGTTTTCCAGCCAGTTATGCACCCACCTTATATTGACCCCATCTAAGTTGTATTTGCTTAGTTTATTGATAAGAAGATCATGCAAGATCGTGTCAAATGCCTTACTTTATAAATTCTAGGTATACCACATCCACCGCTTCTCCCTTATCCACAAGACTTTTATCCTGTCAAAAAAGGATAAGATTGGTCTGGCATGATTTGTTCTTTACAAATCCATGCTGGCTGTTACCTATCACCTAATTTTCATCCAGATGAATTCCTTAATTATTTGCTCCACTATCTTTCCTGGCACAGAAGTTAAACTGACTGGTCTGTAGTTTTTTTTGTTTTGTTTTTTTTTCCTTTTTCCCCTTTTCTCTAGATGGGCACTATGTTTGACCTTTTCTATTCTTCTGGACTCTCTCCCAACTTCCAGGACTTTTCAAAGATGATAGCTAAAGGCTCAGAAACCTCCTCTACCAGCTCATAAATATTCTAGATGCATTTCATCAGGCCCTGGTGACTTGAAGATATCTAATTTTTCTAAGAAAGTTTTAACTTGTTCTTTATGTATTTTATCCTCTAAACCTACCCTCCCCCACTAGCATGCATTATATTAGGCATTTCTGCATCAACCTTCCTGGTGAAGACCGAAACAAAGAAGTCATTAAGCATCTCTGCCATTTCCAAGTTCCATGTTACTCTTTCTCCCTCCTCACTGAGCAATGGCCCTACCCTGTCCCTGGTCTTCCTCTTGTTTCTAATATATTTATAAAAAGCCTTCTTGTTTCCCTTTATACCTGTAGGTAGTTTGAGCTCATTTTGTGCCTTAGACTTTCTAATCTTGCTCCTGCATTCTTGTGTTGTTTGCCTATATTCACCCTTTGTAATTTGTCCTTGTTTCCATTTTTATGTGATTCCTTTTTTATTTTGAGATCATGCAAGATCTCCTGGTTAAGACAAGGTGCTCTTTTGCCATATTTTCTATCTTTCTTACACAGCGGGATAGCTTGCTTTTGGGGCCTTAATAATGTCCCTTTGAAAAACTGCCAACTCTCCTCAGCAGTTTTTCCCCTCAGATTTGCTTTCCATGGGACCTTACCTACCTGCTCTCTGAGTTTACCAAAATTTGCTTTCCTGAAATCCATTGTCTCTATTTTGCTGTTCTCCCTTTCACTATTGCTTGGAATCATGAACTCAGTGATGTCATGGTCACTTTTTCCCAAGCTATCTTCCACTTTCAAATTCTCAACGAGTTCCTCCCTATTTGTTAAAATCAAATCTAGAACTGCTTCCCCCCACCCCCCATACCTTTTTCCACCTTCTGAAATAAAAAAAATTGTCGTCCATGCACTCCAAGAACTTTGTTTGTATGAAAGGATTTGGATAACATATTTCTATGTTGGCCCAAAAATGTTATATGCCAAACACTATTTTCAGTGGTATTTGAGGCCATTCGGCATCTCACATCAAAGGACTCCTCAGATATCAGTATGGACATGAAACAATTTGCTAGATAAAATCTTCCAACCTTGCGTATATTGGCAGCTAGCTTGGACAGACAAAGCACTACATGATATATTGAACAGAGTAATCCAATTTTCATAAAGAATGGACTGAATAAGTTACACCAGCACTGATCACTTCTATGAGTCTCCCATAAGAAGGCGAATTTCTGTGTGTCTGGGCTTTCCATTACCAGAACACAGCCTTTAGCCGCACAGTGCTAATCTGTAGTCACACTAGCCTGCATAAGTTCTCACCTAGCCTCAGATTTTCAAAACTGTTCGGGTGCCATTAGGCACCTGAACCCATGTCACTTTAGTATCTAAATGGGAGCAGAACACTTCAGAAAATCTGATCACTTATTTAGGTGCCTGAATGGTTTTGAGAGCTGAGGTGTTTAGAAAATCCACCCTGGGCTACCTTATCACACAATAATTGGAGTAGAAAGCTTCCATAGGGCAGGCAGTGAATTCTCATTTGAACCTAACCATAGTTTTCCACTTACCTTGCACTACTGATCGTATCTCACCAGCAGCCATATGCTACCCTGTCCCTTACATCCCTCAGCAGAACTGAGGAAGACATGGAACGAGCAAGACATAAGGGCAAGTAACCACAGATCTGGAGCAGAATTAAGTACAGAAAGTAGGAACTAATGAAAATCTGAAGAACTAAAATACTCAACAATGCATTTTTAGTTACTCATTTTTCTTCTACAAGCTTAGTACTCCATGACTACTGGGGGAACACAATTCACAAAGGGAAAATGGGACACTGTGCAGGGATGCCCTCCCCCCGCTCACTGTCCACGCCTTACAGGGCTGGCCCAGTCATTCACCCTGAGCCCCCTTGCCCCTGCAGGGCTGGCCTCAGCTGCTCACAGAAGGTGCCCCTCTGAGATTGTCATGGATCACTGGAACCCTGCCCTGCCTGTCCCCCAATACATTAGAACCCTTCCCTCTTTCATGCCAGCATCCCCCTTGCTTGGGTCTGGCACCTCTGCTTGCATATCCTTCCAAACTGTACCCCATGTTTTTGACAAAAGTAGGCATTTATCCTGTCTGCTCTTGCCAACTTGATCAGTTTCTTTTCCAAAAAATCATGGTTGGGGTTATCTAGCAGCCTTACTGGTGGAGACTTCAATGACTCACCACCATCACATTCCCTGACAATGCTGGACATTTCAATTGGCTATGCTATTGCTTTTTGACCTCCACCATGAATTTCAACAACAGAGTTCACTGTACATCTTAGGCTGATTCTGGCTCAGAACTGTCACCCCTGCAACTGAAAGGGCAAGTTGTCCTTCTGCCCACTTTCCTAGGAAATACAGTATCGCATTTCAATTGTATCAATTCCTGCCTTCCTCAGATACCCCATGGAGACATCGGCTTGTCCTGTGTGAATGTGTCACTGCTCCTTAGAGGAGTACATCAAAACTTCATGGGGTAGCAGTTCTTTTTCCCCCTAGACTGGCTGATGCTGTTTAAGCCACTTTAGCCATCTCAAAATGTCCAGATTACTGATCCCAATCTGATGCCCAGAAGAAAAAAAATAGGATGGCACTGATCATTAAATGATCCCAAAGCCAGGCTCCCTACAAGGTAATATATATTAGCCAAACCACCAAACTAAAGAAAGCTTTACAGCTTTAACACATGAATTGCATTTGAAAAGATATTCCATTTTTATCTGGGCTCATACCCAGTTGCCCTCCTACGTGGTTGTGCTTATCGTGTTCTTTCAGGCACCTCTGTCCTGATATAAACTTCCCCTATTCCTGCAGGATTTCCAACTGTCCAGTTTAAATATTTTAATAATGAGTAAGGAGTTGAAAATAAAGCTAAATGACTGTTTAAAGCCACAGATGGTGCTGACAGCTCAAAAAGAAAATGCTTGCTTTACAGCATCAGTCAATACAGCTGTGATTTTGCACTGAATTTTTAAACCTCCATATTGTACTGAGATTTTTCCTCAAGATACATTTTTTTCAGTAAGCATGTTATTCCGAAATCCACTGAGCCAAAATCAGCCTAAGATTTACAGTGAACTCTGTTGTTGAAATTCATGGTGGAGGTCAAAAAGCAACAGCATGGCCAATTGAAATGTTCAGCATTGTCAGGGAATGTGATGGTGGTGAGTCATTGAAGTCTTCACCAGTAAGACTGCTAGATAGCCCCAACCATGAGCTAATACTTGTCACTCCCAAGCCAAGCAAAAGCCAAGTAAGATAGCACCACCCTCAAGGAAAGTGTCTTCTCTGGGCCCTCAACAATCTCAGGGCATAGAGATGGACACACTTTTCTCAAAGCAGTATAATTTGCACCAACCCACGCTAAATTTGGTGAATCTGGAAACAAACCCAAGAATAAGGCACAATACTAGTCAAAGATGGGGGAAAAGGAGAGGTGGTTCTTGTCTACCATTTCTTTAATGAATATTAAAAACAAAAATGCCCTCAGTGCTAGAAGAAACACATTTAGGAAATAAAAGGAAATAGACATTTGTGCAGGGAACAATTAACCTATGGAACTCACTGATTCAAGATATTAGAACAACAAATAGCTTAGAACAGTATTCATAGGCTTGGTCATTTGTGGTAAGGAGAACAGCACAAACTAACTAGGAGAACAACTATAGCTCTTGCCCTACAAATCTTTAATTACATAATTAGTCCTTATTTACACAAGGCTTATATAAGTACTGATCATGACACTAAAGACTTTCAGGATCCAGCCACATGTTTTTTAGCCTGTAAACTGATCACCTGCTGAAGCCTGAAAGAAATTGCCCTTTGAGCATTACAATTAGGTGAATTAGGTGCACTGAGGTAAGATTCATCTCAAGCATCTAGCAGCATTAGCCACTAGCAGAGACTGTTATGAAACTAGATGGGTGGTTGGTCTGGCTGAGGAGCATATTTCCTGTCTTATTAGACACATTTTCTATGTTTGATTTCTCAAGCAACTAATTTTAAAACTTCAAAAAACATGTTACTTGCGGGTGGGAGTGTGTGTCTGGGGAGCTTTAATAGCAAAGTGAAAAGACTAACAATATCACCCTACTTGGTATAATCTGGCAAAGGGAAAATCTTCTGATTTAACGGCTATTCATGTGTCTCAGTGCCAGGCACTGCTTGTTTTTATTTTTGTATGCTATTTAAAAGTCAGAAACTTAGCAACATACTTTGTAAATTCGTTGTGCTGTGATTTAAAAAACAAACAAACCTCATTTCCTGTTTTTGTAAAGGAAAGTTAAAAATATTAGGTCATGAATACTGTACCATCATTTCACTAGGACAGTCACCAAATTAAACCAAACAAGAACAAATAAGAAATACAGTAGGGTCTCAACATTCGCGAGGGTTCCATTTTGGGAACCCTCGCGAATGCTGAATTTCATGAATATGGCAGCCCCCATCTACTGGCACTCCTGCCTGAGGCCCTGGGGGAAGCGGTGGCTGCTGGTGCTCCTACCCAGGGCCCCGGGGAAGCGGCCACACCAGCCACTTGGGAATAAAATATTGAGCCTCCACTGTACATCACAAGTTTGGGAGGATGGGAGGTGGGAAACTAGAATGTAATAAGAAACTGGTGAATAGATTATACAAATATCTCTAATATGATTCCTCTTTTTCCCTCCTTCTTTCAAGGCTTTTATTATTAAAAAAGATGTAAGTACTGCTCTTAACATAAATTGTAAATGATATGACAAAAAACCAGTCCAAGCTAACATAGGAGAGTTTGTGATGTTCTGTACAGCAGACTTCAAAGATATGAGACTTTCTACCAGGCAGGAAAAAAATGTAAACAAAATGAAACGTTGCATCTATCATAGAATATGTCATCATGAAGAATGATTTTCTTAGGCAAAATTATATTTTAAAAAGCCTTTTTTCTATTTGCTAGGCTGTCATGCAAACTGTTCCTGTGCACATCCCTTGTCTTATAGCTGAGTTCTGTAAACATTTTCTGTGCCGATAGAGAAGGGTGCACTTTGCATTCCTTTCTCAATATGGTAAGGCTGCAACTTATACCTCTGACTTATCACAGCATTGGGAAACACATGTTTTCCCCTTATTTGGTAGCATGCAGCATCTGGAAAGGAAAAAGGACATTCTTCACAATACCAACAGCCAGCACAATAGATCTGTCTACAAATGCTTACATGCCACCTATGGTTGAACAGGATATAAAGCAAGCCTGTTGATGTTGCTGCCACTTTGACAACTTCACTACAGCATCTACAGATGAGGCATCTAGGGAAGGATACTCCTGTGGATCAGGCAATGGATGGGGCCTCAAGAGATCAGGCTTTAAGTCCATTCTCTCTAATAGACTTCCTGTGTGGTTTCTGACCAAGGGCCTCATTTTTCCAGCACTCAGCACCAACAGAGTCAGGTTTCAGAAGAAATCAGCTGCCATTTAGACAGCAAAATAAATGTCCAGCCAGAAAGATTAGTCAGTTTATTAGGGGGAAAAATGGCGCCCACCATGTGTGGATTTCACAAAAGATATTTATCATAGGTACCAATGTGGGTTCCATTACCGTAGCATATGAGGGCCATCAATAATGTATTTATCCTCCAGCACTCCTGGGAGGCAGAGCATTGCTTTTAACTTCGTTCTGTACAGGCACTGAGGCACAGAAAGACTGAGGACTTGTGTACAAGGTGCTTTAGAACATAACAGGAAGATGTAAGTTCTAGAACACACTAACTGGCCCACATAGATCCTACTGGTACATACTGTTAGTTCCCTAGTGCACATTAATGGAGTACTTCTTGAAACAGTATTATAATGACATGTGTAAAGGTATTTCTAGTTTATGCCAGCCAGGCCCATTGATAGGTAAGAGGTGCAATTGCACAAGAGCACGACATTTCAAAGAGGTGGCAGCCAGGAGCTTTGGGACCCTTTGTAATGCCATAGGATCATCATTCTGCTGCTCCACATTACTTCTAAAGGATAGCGGGAGGGGTGGTGGGAGATGGAGGCAGCTCCGTGCTGACCGCCCTTGGCCTTGCCCCTGCCACACAAAACTCCACACCTACCAAGGGCATAGAGCCAGGCCCCCTTTCACCTTGCCCCCAGGGCTGTGGTGGCTGTTGGCCCTGCTGATACCAGCTGGGTCCATATAGATCACTTAGTGCATGACACAGTAGTATTCACTAGAATTTAGACCCCTTTGGGGTGGATGAATGAACCATTTAGACAAACCCTACATGATTGCCCACAGTCACAAAGGGAGTCTGCAGCAGAGCAGGAAACCGACCTTGTTTTGGAAGTCCCAAACTCGCACCCTTATCATTGGGCCATCCTTCCAACTGTATTGCATGAATTAAATCAGTGCAACACACTACATTTTAGAATCTTTTTCTTGGTGCTGCAGACCTGATCCCAAAACTCCTTGTGCATCCAAACGTCATCAGCAGTTCTGGGTACATAAGGAAGGCAGCACTGATCTGGTAGGTACAGTGAAGGATTCAAAAAGAATGTGGCAAATGAAGGGACATCTAACAAAACATATATTATTACCCCTTCAAAGTATGGGATACTATTCCACCTCAACCCTGAATCATGGTTGAGCTACTGCTAATATTCTTAAATATGCATCCCCACTTATTGTCAGAAGAGATTGGAAGGAGCCATCTGTAGTAGAATCTGTTTAAATGTGCAAGACACCCACACACATTTTAATTTTGTTGAAAATTCAAATACATGATGCACCTGATTACTTTTACAACAATCAGTCAAAAGATGGCATTCACTGTCAATTTTTAAATGTAAATCCAATTGAACGAAAACACATCATTTCTTTTCAAAGCACCTTACAGGCATTGTTTAATCCATGTTCACAACAATCCTCTCTGAGGTATGTGGGTATCCATTGTTACATTCATTTTACAGGTGGGAAACTGAGGCAGAATGGCCAAGTGATCTTTCCAAGAACACTCTGATCCAAGCAGTTTCAAAGGCAAGACCACAATTCACATTTTTCTGAATCCCAGCAGGATTCATTTGGACCACGTTTCGGTATACCTAGAAATCCAGCTACGCGGGACCAAGTATGTTGGTCATCTCCATTAATGTATGAACACCGCATTTCAAAAGTGAATTGTTTGGTTTTAGAAAACAAAAATAAAAAATCAAACAACTGAAGTAAACCCTGAAGGATCTTTTGACAATTACAGCATTAAATGACTCTCACAGATAGCTACAGTGTATGCATACTATTATGAGGCAGAAGAATAAGCCAAAGGAAGAGTATACAGAAGTTCCAAAAGATGACACATTGGGAGAGTGATTCTTACAAAATTATACCCTATCAGCTAGAGTCAGATTACAAAATGCATTTAACTGAACCCAAAGGAGAAGCTGCTCTGTAAAAAGACTCCTTTCTCTGGTGACAGGAAGTGATGGCAACTCCACTCCGCTGTTACCTAAGGATGTCACCAGCAAAAGGAGTGATAAGCTATTTAAAATTTACTGGGAGTCCGACCTTGGACAATCCACAGGAGATTGTTCAAATAAATATTTAGGGATGAGGTGGATCCTGCAACCTCTGAAGTCTCCAAATCAGGATTAGATACTTTTAAAAATAATTGATCATGAAGTTGGTGCTCCAGCTCAATCAGATATTAGGGGTTTGACACAGGATTTACTGGGTGCTGGGTGAAGTTCTATGATTTGTAGTTTGTAGGAACCCACACCAGGTGATCACAGTGGTCTCTTTTGGTTTTAACATTTATGAAGGAAAATCATCTTGCCTCTTTAAAAATATACTGTAAAAATGTTCCAAAAGAGGAGAAATATTTTCACTCATGTATCAGTTTTTATTTAGTTATGTAGCCCTGTTTACAAGCATCACAGTGAGTGCGTCAGTAAATGACAAAAAGACAAAAGTGAGGACATCCCTTGTGAAAGGCATTCCACTATGTAAAATAAACAAGCCAAATATGTATATATCTCAACCACAACATGACGTGTCCAGATACTGAAATACATTCCTTCAAAGAAATGAATTACTGATTACAAACTATACATTTGAGACATAAACATTATAACAAAGCCTTTATTGTACTCTCTGTCACAAAGTATAGTGAACTGGATGCTGAGATGACAGAGGAAAACAGGGGTGTAGTAATTCACTGTCAAATATGATCATACTGTGAGAAGTTGGCTTCCCACAGTGATTTAGTGCAGCAGAGCATTTCAGAGGTTTGGTGTTTCTTTTTTAAAGCTCTCATGACTTCTAAAATCAACAGCCACACTGTTTCACACAAGGAAGCTTTGGAAAGGAGAAGCCATACTTTTTTTGGAAGGAAAAAGGTATGGGTTGAGGTCAATGGGAGTTTTTTCCATTAATTTTAGTTAGGCCAATTTTTCACTCAGGTAATGTAAGTCTATCAGAGTGTGAGAAAACCTTACAACACAAACAGTTCCATAGGATAAAAGAAGTCAAGTGGGCAGAGGAAGCTAATTGACATTAGCTTTTAGGTACAACACTTCTACATCTTCACCAGAAGCATCTGTTTACAGGAGTTACTGTCTGAAGAGCTGTTCCGGCAAAACCTCCGTCAACAGATCCTGTCTACATATAAAAGCTGATAGATCTTTCAATCTGCTCATTCGACAACCGCTCCCCACCCCCAGGCTGGAGTATCTACACAACGTTTTTGTCGACAGTTTCTGTTGACAAAATGCATTTTGTGTGTACAGACTCTGCGAGTTTTGTCTACAAACTCTTTAGGGTAGATGTACCCATTATGTTTTGTATGCACTATGACAGACTACAGCCTGCAGCAGACTACAGTTGCTACATGTAGAATAAATATGTGGGCAGTTGGGTCTGTGCATTTATATTTCCTAGAGACTTAGGTTTATCAAGGATCAGCCAGCCAGCAGCTGGATAATCCAGCACCTGCTGCTAATTCAGCACCTGTGGACAATTAAAGCCTGCGGAACCCTTTAAAAAGCTCCCCTCAGGTGAGGAAGGGGGAAAGAGACAGATGAGGAAGTGGCAAGGAGAGTGGAAGGAGAGCTCCCAGGAAGAGAAGGCTGCTGCAATCACGTGAGGAATGCACTGAGGGAAGCATCTGGTGGAAGTGGCCCAGGGATGCACCTGCTGCACCGGGGGGGGACCAGGGAGGGAAGCCCCTCCAGCTGCAGTTGCATAGGGTCCCTGGGCTGGAACCCAGAATGTGTGGGAGGGGCCTGGGTTCCCTTCAAACCACCTCACACCCCAGGGCATTCCTAGGGGTTAGGAGGAGACTGGACATACGTAAGGGGTCTCCTCCACTAATGACTATAGCATTGACTGTGCCGATGATGAGACTGGCTCAATAATGCTGTATCCTGACCCCTGTGAGAACAAGAGGCAGAGCAGGGACACGGTGAGCTTCTGAGGCATCGCCTAAAACCATCATGAAGCTCAGGACCCCAGGAGGACAAACGTGGGGCTTTGTCACAGCACTAATCTTGATTATTTGGTTAGATCTTTACAATATCAACTATATAACTTTTATTTATTACAGTTAAATAAGACATATTAGATCATCTAATCCACTATCCTACCCAGACAGAATATTTGTTTCTGGTATTATGGGCCTGTGAACTATAAGAGCCATAGGTGATGCTCTCTCACAGAAATGAACTATTAATTATGTAATACTCTGGCAGCCATGCAACATCTTGTTTGATCTCATCAAAACTTAAAAAGCCTGGAAGTGGATGGGAGAGCTACTAAAAATGCTGAGACACCGCAGGAAGTGGGAGGAATGCTACTCCCTCTGATGTCAATGGAAATAGGTTCAGTATGGAACCAACACTTCTGCTTTGTGTTAGGGGCCCCTGTGCAGCTGAAGGTGTCACCCTTTGCATAAGCTGGGAAAGCTATGGAGTACTTGTGATCACTAACGGTCCCCTTCCACATTTGTAAGATCAGGGTTATCCTTGGTCACCTAACCAAGTAATTCCTTTTTGCCTGTTTAATTTCCAGCTGGAATGTCAGATGGAGAAAGCACTGCTTTATATCCTACTACATTGCAGAGTTCCAAGAGCTGCTGCATTTCACAGTGGAGGATGCTGAATACCAGAGATTGGTGAAATGCTCCCTTAGTATAGCTGGTTCATCCTTTGGGATGGCTATGGTAAATGTAATGTCATTAGCAGACAACATTTAATAAATGGCTCATGGTACAACGCAAAATAATTCTCAGGAGTGCACATATTTGAAAATTCCATTCACTGACTCACATCTGGGACCCTAAAACCATTCCCAAGCTTATACCATAATCTGTATCCATGTGACACACCAGGGGTGTGTCTACACGGGCACAAATCTTCAAAATAGCCATGCTAATGGCCAGTTCGAAGATTACTAATGAGGGGCTGAATTGAATATTCTGTGCCTCATTAGCATTAGGACGCTTCCGGCCGCGGCACTTCAAAAAGAGAAGTTACTCACTTGTAGTAACGATGGTTCTTCGAGATGTGTCCCCATGGGTGCTCCACAGTAGGTGTCGGGCTGATATAGCTGCAAGGTGGACGTTTAGCTGATATAGCTGCGAGGTGGACTTTTAGCGAGGATAGAGAGAGCCCGTCTCATTTGAGGTCCAGCAGGTATTCCAGAATTACAGTTATAGGGACGTCAAGGGGAGCTAACTGCTTGGAAGAACACCAGGCGGTAAATCGTGTCCATTTCTATTCGTAAGTCCTCCTGGTGGAGGTCCTTCGGCTACACTCTAAGACTTGTCTTACTCCCTCCATACACGCGAGCTCTAAGGCACTGAGCCATGGATTAACCATGCTTGTAGGCGGAGTCCCTGAGGGTGCAGTTGCACTATGGACCCCTGAGCCTGCGTGAGTAGGTCCAGCGCTACTGGGAGTGGGAGTGGTGGATGATCCGACATGCGCAGAAGCAGGGGAAACCATTGTTGTCGGTGCCAGGTTGGAACTATGAGTATCATGCGAGCTCTCTCCCTTCTGGCTTTCTGCAGAACCTTGTGGATAAGTGTTGTGGGGGGGGAAACGCGTAGAGTAGAGGGCCCTTCCATGAGATCATGAAGGTGTCCCCCAGGGACCCCCACTCTATTCCTGCTCTGGAGCAGTACTGAGGGCATTTCTTGTTGCGTTGGGTGGCAAACAAATCGACTTGGAGAACCCCCCAGGTGCAAAATATGCGTCGTAGCAGGTCGGAGCGGATCTGCCACTCGTGCGTGAGTGCAAAGCGCCTGCTCAGTTGATCTGCCTTCACGTTGTGGGCACCCGGCAAGTACAAGGCTTTCAACGTTATGTTGTTGGCAATGCACCAGTTCCACAATCGGACTGCTTCTGCGCATAGCACACGGGACCGTGCCCCTCCTTGTCGATTGATGTAAAACCATGGTGGAGGTATTGTCGGTATTGATCCTGACTACCTTGCCATGTAGGTATTTCCGAAAATGTCTGCACGCATTGAACACTGCTCTGAGTTCCAGTATGTTTATATGCAGTGTCTGTTCTGCGGGGGACCATAGCCCTTGCGTCACCTTGCTGCCAATGTGGGCTCCCCATCCTATGTGGGAGGCGTCGGTTGTAAGAAAAATGGAAATTTGTGGTTGGTGGAAGGGTACGGCCCCCGTGTAGCCGTGCCGAGCCGCGCGCTTTCGAAAGCATAGCTTGCGAAGCGCCATGGCCAGAAGCGTCCTAATGTTAATGAGGCGCTGAATATTCAATTCAGTGCCTCATTAGTAATCTTCGAAATATGGCTATTTCGAAGATTTGTGCCCGAGCAGGCACAGCCCAGGAGATTAGAGGAGTTGGGGTGCACCAATTCTTTTTCATCCAGCACTTCACACCACTGAGATGCCACTGGCTTCAACTGATTTACTCCTGATTAACACAGATGCAAAAGGAAATCCAAGTATGCAGATCTCCTGACTCCCAGGCACTGGTACGAATGCCTCCCCATTCTTACCAAAAATATAGAGAATAAATTTTCTGGAGAAAAGGTTGTGCCATGAAAATGACCAACACAAGTGAGTAAGTAAGAAGCAGTTTCACTTTGCAGGGTTTTACACAAATACTTTTTGAGTCCTGATCCAACTGAGTTCTCCTTCCCTGAGTCTGGGTTCAAATGAACACAATGAGAAACTCACTTACCACCAGCAATGACATGTGCCGTCTATGCAAACTTATTTTTCTCTCCATGTTCATTTAAAAATGGGTCAAAATTTGGTCAAAACGTTCATAAATCATTGCATACCTGGTCTGAAGTGTGAATCTGCTGTGAAACCTAAAACCAGGCAAGTTTCATTTAATTTTCACTTCTGTTCCAAACACAGCGCTAATAAACACTAAACTCTTCTGATGATTTCTGCTGAATGTTTCATTCTGTTCTCCAACAGCCATAATTACAAGGCAGGTATGGATCAATTGTTTAGGTGATTCTCCTATAAGAGGCAGAAACTTGAGCCAAAAAATCAAATAAACTGAACTCATTTCCATTTGCAAAGAACTGCGTTAGTGTCTGTCTGCAAATAAATCTCCTTGGTAAATAGCTCCAAGGTTGAACTAGAGAATATTGTATGGATCAAAGAATTCATGTCTTCCTGTGTAAAGTGAACAGGCCGCAAGCTAACTTGTTTGTCTAAAACAATTAGGGCTGGTATGAAAAGAAAGGGGGACAGAGACAAATAAGCTACAGCTGACTTTACTTTGCAAAATATTTGGGGAGTCAAATTAATAACCAGTCAGGGCCCTAAAACAGCCTAATCTTTGTCAATTGGTGCCAAATTATGCAAGGTGCTGCCAATTCTGGTTGTCTAACAAATCAGTACCAGTGTGCATTACTTCTAGGTTGAAGTCTGATTGATTCTGGTCATTATTTGGGCTGATCTCATTTTCACACATGGAATCAATATGAAGGCCAGATGTTCATTTGCTATGAACCACTGAGTGAAACTACTCATCTACACGCAACATTATCCGGGACCCCAGCACAACATCTACAGCTCTATTCCTCACTAACAGAGAGATTCATACAGTACAAAAATCCATAAAACATTCTGCTAATATTCCTGTCAGCTGAATGACTTTTACAGTACTATATAAAGTTGACAGATAATACATGCCAGTCCTAATTTGAGATAGACCTTTCTTTTGGGACCTTAACCATTGAACAAGCAAACAGCTTGAGCAGTAACATTTATTAGAACGCATAAATCATTTCCCTGTGATCACTTTGGGTATAGCTTCAGGCAAAACTTCTAAGAAGCCTATGAAACCTAACATATTGGCTAAGTTACTAAATTGTATGGTCATTCTACCATTGGCTTATCAAGAGTTTATAAAGCTTTTCAAGAGTCAGTTTCTAACAAACTCTTTTTTAACACATCAGGCTGTAAAAACTATATTAACAAGCTTCTCTTTCTGAACAAGAAGAAAAATAACAATTTTTTTGCATTTTCAGTTCAATCAGTATATCTTGTATGTGTAAAGTTTTCATATAATTTGCTCCTATGGTAAATTTAAATGAAAACAGCTCTTTGATTCAGTGCAGACCCTAAGTTAACTGGATTTCTCCCCATCAAAATACACCTAACCGAACCAAGTCCTGAAAACGTTTTGTGCAGTGAACTCCTTCTCCAATGTGAATTGCATGTAGAGAGCAGTATTCCCTGTAAGCTGTGCGCTTGTGCTGTCACTAACGAAAGATACAAATGCCACCCAGCACAGAATCATAGAATATTACAAATGGAAGGAACCTACAGAAGTAATCAAATTCAGTCGCCTGCACTCATGGCAGGACCAAGCACCAGTTAGACCAGGATGGGCAATACTTTTTGGCCGTTTCTACACAGGTCACTTCCAAAGCATGCTAACACCTGGAGCGAAAGATGCTAATGAGGTGCAGATGCAAATACCCCGTACCTCATTAGCATAACATCACGTGATTTGGAGTCCAGAAGACCTCTCTTTCAGACTCCAAAATGCCGTGTAGAAGCATGACCCTGTGGGGGCTTCTGGAAGGAATTTTTGGGAAGAAGGGACCTCTGGAAAGAGGACTTCCTTCCGGAAGCACCCCTGGGGCCACACTTCTACACGGCGTTTTGGAGTCCAGAAGAACAGTCTTCTGGACTCCAAATCACGTGCTGTTATGCTAATGAGGTGTGGGGAATTTGCATCTGTGCCTCATTAGCATCTTTCACGCCGTGTATTAGCCTGCTGGCCTGTGTAGAAATGGCCTCTGATATGGGAGGGCACTCCAAGGCTGTTTCTACACTACAGAGATCTTTCTCAAGATCTTCTGGAAGGTCTCTTCTGAAAAAACTTCTTTCGAAAGAGTGCATCCGTGCACAAAAAAGCGGATTGAAAGAGCAATCCACTCTTTTGATAGAGAACATCCACACAGCCCCCACTCTTTCAAAAGAATGGGCCGGGGATTGAAAAATCCAGGGCATAAAGACTGCTCTTCTGAAAAAAGGGCCTGTGGAGCGTCTACACATGCTTTCTTTAGAAAGAAGGTTTCAAAAGAAGGGACTCTTTCTGATCTTGGCCTCTGAGGATAGAACAAGATGCAATTGGCTTAAACTGCAGCAAGGGAGGTTTAGTTTGGACATTAGGAAAAAGTTCTTAACTGTCAGGATGGTCAAATACTGGAATAAACTGCCTAACGAGGGCCGTGTCTACACTAGCCCCAAACAACATAAATGGCCATTTTGAAGTTCACTAATGAAGCGCTGAAATGCATATGCATTTCAGCGCCTCATTAGCATGCAGGAGGCCGCGGCGCTTCGAAATTGACATGGTTCGCTGCCGCACGGCTCATGCCAATGGGGCTCCTTTTCGAAAGGACCCCGCCCACTTCGAAGTCCCCTTATTCCTATGAGCAGATGGGAATAAGGGGACTTCGAAGTAGCTGGGGTCCTTTTGAAAAGGAGCCCTGTCTGGATGAGCCGCGCGGCAGCGAGCTGCGTCAATTTTGAAGCGCTGCGGCCGCCCGCATGCTAATGAAGCACTGAATATGCATTTCAGTGCTTCATTAGTAAACTTTGAAATGGCCATTTGCATGGCCATTTCGAAGTTTGGGGCTAGTGTAGACGTAGCCAAGGTTGTGGAATTGCTATCTCTGGAGATATTTAAGAACAGGTTAGGTAAATGTCTATCAGGGATTGTCTAGACAGTATTTGGTCCTGCCATGAGGGCAGGGGGCTGGACTCGATGAGCTCTCAAGTTCCCTTCCAGTCCTAGCATTCTATGATTCTATGATCTGGGAGCAGAAGAGGGCTTCCAGAAGAAGAGCCGCCTTCTTCAGCTCAAAAGAGCCCATTTTGTGTATAAATGCTCCACGTATTCTTTCAAAAAAGGGCCAGATTTTCCAAAAGAACTTGGTAGCATAGACACAGCCCAAGATATTAGTAAATAGTCAAGGCTGCATTCTTCTATGTAGGTGATACAGGGTCTGTGATGGAGTTTGGGTACAGAAGGGAGCTTGGGGTGGGGGAAGGGGCAGACCCCGAATCTCTTCCCCTCTACAGCCAGGGGCTGGATTAAGAGGCTTGGCAGATCAGATCTGGCCCATAGGCTGTATATTGCCCGTCCCTGGTTAGACCATTAGATGATGTCCGAGTAGGGTGACCATCCGTCCCAATATTTACCTGGACGGTCCCTTACTTCAGCTGTCTCACAGACTATTTTAAGGCATTTTTTAAGAAAATGGGCAAACTGTCCCATATTTGTGGGGCTTCTGTTCCCAGGCACCCAGTGTCTAGAGGTGGCGGCCTCCGCTGACAGGGAGCTCCTCTGCTAGGCAGCTGCTCCATTCTCTGGCAACCCATGGAGGTAGACCTGCCAGTAAGCTGTGCCACAGGGTGGCCTCTTAATTCCCTGATGCCCACCCCATACTGGGAAGTTGTGAATCCCTCATCCTCTACTCCCCCTCATCAGGAGGCTGCAGAGTCCCCATCACTGATACCTAACTGTGGGGCAGCTGCCCCACCTCCTGAGGAACCCTGGCATGGAACAGCAGTCCCCTACACCCAGAGGCCAGTGTCCTGTGCTTGCTATAGGGCAATGTGGGCACCCTATGTCTGACAGGGATCTGTCTAACCTTGTGTTAAACCTCTAATCGTAGAGATTGCACATCCACCCTAGGCAATTTATTCCAGTATTTAACCACCCCAACAGGAAGTCCTTCTCATGTCGAGCCTGCACCTCCCTTGCAGCAATTTAAGTTAATTGTTTTTGTCCTATCCTCAGAGATTAAGGAAAACAATTGTTCATAATTTTTATTCTGTACATAGATGGAAAAGATTAGAGATTAAAGATTAGAGAGGGTCTGCAAACTTGGAAGTTACAGTGATGATTGGCATGTAAGAACTTGTAACAGATCACAACTCCTAGGGCCTACATCTCTTACTCAGACACTTTTACACTTCTAGATCATATTATAAATATAATATGTAAATGAAAATCTGGTTATTGATGTTTAAGGTGTACATGGAATCAGTGTATAACATAATCTACACATTTAATATTCTTTCTGTAGTGAAATGTAAGTTGTTTTCTTGTTTTCATTTTTGTCCTACAGATCAACCACATACAAAAGCAGTTTCTAAAGTACTAAAGTATTACAGTTCTAATGATAAATCATCATTTACAATTTGATTCACCTATTCTTTCACTATTAAATGTATCAGATTCAACAAAAAGCATTATGCTGAACAAGAGAAAAATTCCATCGTAGCCACATCTATAAAATACTTCACCCTTTGCACAAGAAATGTGTCCTTCAGATCTTTCAACAGCGTATTTACGGATGCTTTTTCTTTTGGTTTAAAAGAAAATGTGACTTTACTCATGATGGTGATTCCATACTTCATGGTCCGTCTGTTTCCTATGGCTCCCCTGCCATTTCAGTCTCAGAGGAGTCCTTTTAATTGCATTTAGTCTTATACTGGACTTATTCCCAAGGATGTCTGGTTTTCATCAGGTAATGACTATTAATTTTGGCGGCATTGCCTTCTATATCTTGTTGAATGGCACAAGAAACAGAAGCTCTGTGCCTTTTCTTGTGTCTGCACTCATTCTCTAGAGACCAAATTTTTTTCCAATCACTAACTGAAGCTCTAGAATGTTAGTTTTGACATATGAAGACTATTCCAGTGAGACAGCCCCAAATTAGAAGACAGAAACAATCTCCACCACTATAGTCTACCACAATATAACTACTGAGGTCCCAGGAATTATCACTTCTCATTTCATACATGGGATCCCTGTTCATTTCTGCCTGCATATGCTGTTGAACCTCTTTTTCACTTATTGGCAGAAATGCCCTCACACATATGGAAATACAGACGATATGGTATTGCCATAGATCCTCCTTTGGGCCTTATAAATCTGCCTTCAAACGATTCCATAACAGAGGTAACATTTATAGGTTTCCAGGCATGTAGCTAAGGCTTCAGTTTTGTTCTGGCAATTTGTAGGGAAAGTCATAGCGCAAATAGACAGAAGTCATGGAAATAAAATTAAACCAGACATTGTTTTTTTAAGCCCAAATATTCCCTACTTTTCCATTTTTAGTTCAAATGGCAGTAATGTATTATTTGAGGTGATAATAGTTAACACAGGAAATATAATATCAGAGTTTATCTTTGCAAATTCAATCTCATTTTACAAAACTTTTACTCATTTGGCACAACTACTGAATGTCAAAGCAGTGCAAGTAACACTGCTTTGCCACTTTGACCCACTGTTCTTCTGCACTCTCCATTCGGAGTTTCTCTCAAAGCAAGCTCTTTATTTGCTCTTCATAAGCCATAAATGATATGTCTATACTACAGAATTATTCTGGAATATCTTATTCTGCAGTTATTATTCCAAAATAAACTATTCTGAAATAACGTATCCACAGTACAGGGAAGCCCCAAAATATGCAATACTTATTCCAAAATAGTGTGACCACATGCAATAAAGTCTATTGCCGATTAGAGCCCCTAGAAGCTTCCAGAGTCTACATCTACACTAGCAGGTCTTTTCAAAAAAGCCAGGGCTCTTTTGAAAAATCCCATGGAGCATCTACACATAATATGTGTTCTTTCGATATTAAATCGGAAGAATGCAGCACTTTTTCCAGTGGCCCTCTCTCAGGTGATTCTATTTTTTTAAAAAAAAAAAACATGTTTAGATGCCCCATAGGCCCTTTTCCTGAAAGAGCAGTCCTCATGGTACCAGATTTTTTGATCCCTGGCCCATTCTTTCGAAAGAGCGGGGGCTGTGAGGATGCTCTCTATTGAAAGAGTGATTGAAAGAAATTTTTTCGGACAAGATCTTCCGGAAGAACTTCTTTCCTAGGATAGCTGTAGTGTAGACGTAGTGGGGGCTCTAATCTGAAATTGCATGTCTAAACAGCAGCATTATGTTGGAATAAACTATTCCTGAAAAGCTTATTTTGAAATAGTCCGTATTGCCTGTCTATCTATTCTATAGGCACTGTTCCTCATAGCATGAGGTTTGCAGAATTCAAGTTAAGCCATCTGCTATTTTGAAATTATTTCAGAAGAGCGGTTTTGCTGTGCAGATGCTTGCAAAGTTATTTTGGAACAGTGGATATTCCAAAATAACTTTGCTGTGCAGACACACATAGAGGGATTACTGAGCTCTCTTTAGTTTCATTGTTGGAATTTTGTCATTATTTTAACAGGTCCTAGTTGTAGGTCTTCAAGGTTATGTCTACATGCCTGGCGCTATTTCAGGATACAGAGGTATGTCTACACAGTTGGTGCTATTTCAAGATACAGAGGTATCCTGAAATAGCTGCCCATAATGGGTGCGCTATTCCAGCATCCCTGTACTCCTCCTTGCAGTGATGCCTTGAAATAGCTCTTTATTTTGGCATGTGGAACCATTCAGACAGCACCACATGCCTAATTAGCCTATTTCAAGGTTAGGCTGAAGTGTAGACACAGCCCAGTTGAGAAAAGATATGCCTCCCTTCCACTCTGTCCTCTCTTATAGAGCTTCCAAATGAAATAAGAAGAGACACATGGTTTCTTCTACCGTAGCTACAGCTGCAAGGGGAATACATAGCTATCTTCTAGCAAAGGAGTGCTGAGTTGCTCTGGTAAAACTCAGCAAATGCCTTTGCAAATCTCAGGTTCTCACACATTTGAGAGGTGAAGACAGAGTCCAGGTCCCAGCTTAGATCTTCCCCTTTTGATCTCATGTTTGATGTATGGTTATTTTTAAACCTTATTTTTACCTTACTCTACCATCATTTGTCATTTGAAAGTAATGGCACTTGCAGTAAGGTACATAATTATTACCAATTGTGCATAGGACAATCACTGCGCTAAAAAGCCTATAAAAAGGAGGAAAATTCTATGCATTGTCTGATAAACGTCATCAATTAATCACTTCCACCCCTTTGCAATTTTTACTATCTCTGCTTATAATGGAAAAAAAAACAGTTCAACGAGTCCATGTTACTGGTGCTCTACAGTATGTCTGGATCATTGTATTTGCAAATACAATTAGCTATCCTCTTTTTATAATCATTCCCTAGGAGTATACATTAATATTTTGTAACATTTTAAATACAAAGCCATTAAGCTTGTTCAAGTATGCAAAAAGTAACTTACTTATAGGCAATTAAACTGCCTGATTAAAAGGAGTAATTTTTGTCTGTTCTTTAATTTGTTTGTATCTTATCCCCTTCTCTTAGTGCTTCAGATAATGCAGATCTGCAGGTTTTATCTTGATGTCTGCGATTAAAACAGGAAAAGCAAATGTAACGTATGGGTTTCCAATTGTAATGATGCCCTGGTTGGGTCACCAAGGATATAGCTGCAGGCAGTCGGAATCTAAAAACTGAATCTCTACTATGTGAGCTGTTGTTTTGAAAACAGTAACAGCTATGTAAACTGCTATATATTGTGCAGCCACAAGAAGGGGACAAAGCCAAACTGGCTATAGAAGACCTTCCTAGTCCTTTTCAAAATCTCAAAAGGTAGTAAGACCATTTTGTCACCTAGTGGAAATAGTCCACCTGCACTGACTTTAATGAATGAAGCTGATTTAACCAGAAGAGGATCCTCCTTCCCTGAATTTTTTAGGGACCAATTTTCTTCTCCTTTCCATGGCTGTTTGTCAGGAGCAATTACAATGAAGTGAATGCTCAAACTGACAAAGCAGGTCTTTGCCCACAAAAACTTATGCTCCAAAACATCTGTTATTCTACAATGTGCCACAGGACTTCTTGTTGTTTTTGAAGACACAGACTAACTTGGCCACCCCTCTAATACTTGCTCAAACTACCGTAACCTGAAAGAGAACTGGGGACTTGGCTGGCGTTTCCTCATATTTTGTTCCTAACATTGTGTTTGCGAAGGGATGCCCTAATCACCTTAGCCAAATTATTCCCATTGTGGGACTGATCCTACAATCTCCAGAGCACCCAATCATTGGAGCAGCAGATTCTCAGCACCTTGAAATGCCAGGCCCATTGTTTGCAATGAAACTGGTCCTGGATTAATTTCTTAGCCAATTTTTCTGAATCCTTCTCATGTAATAGAATAAACAGGACTCTTAACAGTCTATACACTTATCATTTTCCTATGGTCGCTAAATAAAGTTATCCTACCCTCTTTGTAGCTTAGACAAAAAGGGAATAGCACAATCCCAGAAGATTGATTACCGACTTTCAGGTCATCCTTTCCTAATGAATGTTTTCCTCCAACAGTTATCAATCTCTTCCTCCTAACTCGTAAATTGTAATACAACAGAGTTTCCTGAGATTTGATTTTTTGGGCCCATCAAAGAATTTCAGACTTCCCCAGATGACAAATGTTCACGAGCTTTCAATTTCCAACTGAGGAAGGCTTTTGTTACAATTGAAATTCTCTTCTGTCAAGTCATATGTTTTAGTGCCGACCTTGTCTTTACAGTTAATTTCATGTCTCAAATATTTCCTATTTACAACTTCTACCACTGTTTACCCAGTCAACAGACTTGGAGTGTGACTGTCATTGTGTTCTATTTATCAACACTAGAGCCATCCTCCTGCTGAGCCAAAGATCTTTGAGGAAAACTTTTTTTCTTTCCTCTGTCTTTTGAATATCAGGGTTATCAGAATTACATTCCAGGCCCCAATATTATGAAGTCTTGCAAAACTAAATTCAAGGATTCTAATTCTGTAAGTATATGATATTCAACCACAGATACACCTGTCCTGAGGTCTAAGTTGGTTTTTCTTGGATTTATCTCAGAGCTGACCTGTTTGCAAGAATAGCTGTAACCACAGTGCCTACTTTTTCTCATAGTCATAAGATAAATATACTATCGCCACCTGTCCTATCACTCACTTAACATATTTTTGGCTTTGGGAAATTCGTTCAGAATCACAACTAATTTTGTTTATTTTTTATTTTTAATTAGATATTATATAGAACCCTTGTAGCTGACACATATGCTAATAGATTAAAAAAAAGTATGCTAGGAAGAGTCAAAGTTTAATCAACTTTTACTTTTCATCTCATTTATTTCATATGCATGTCCCTTAACTCCTTATGTACCCTTACATAAATCATTTCCTGCTCTTATAACCTTCTGCCAATTTCTTTTAAGAATGATGAGCGTATTAAATATCCCATAGTCTATATTAACGAAACAAAAAAGTTTCTATGTAACTTCTAAAGCAATTCCCAAATTCCTCTTTTGGAAGCCAAAATTCATTAAACCTCAATTACCATAATTCTCTGGCCTGATTGATGCAGCAGACGATAGTCTATCTCTGGACAAATGGGTATGTAGTAATAACTGAACGTATTGCAAGTGATTTTCTCTTAAACTTTGGAATAATTTTTTTCTGCACAAAGACATTAATGATGTGTTTAATTTGCACATCACCATGGATAACCACTTAACCACTGTAGAAGGTGTTGGCGGGAAGGATCTTTCAACCCGCAAAAGGATTTTTTCTTTTCACAAATTGATACAGAAAGTCACAAAATGCAAATTACGAATGGCATGCAGGTGAATTGTCTCACCATACCACTGACTCATCTCACCTTATACGGCCATCACAGTGCATATAACTATTCGTGCTTTGTATAATTACATGTGCACATGCAACAATCCTTGGCCAGATCGTGATCTCAGTAGTCCAGGGGTCATTCTTTCATAGCTCACCTGACATCAAGTGAGCTTTCTGGATTTACATCCGTGTAACTGGGATCAAAACCTGGCCCACGGACTTTCTAGTCCCACTACAGTGCTTACATGATCTTCTAGTCTTGCTGCTTATCCTGCTGCCCTCCAGCACACATTCTGCCAACACTGCCAGTGTCATCCCATTGTCATTTTCTTCCACAACATCTGCATATCTTCATCCAGAGGCCTCTTTCTCATGCCCCTTTTTAACTGACCCATGATACCAGTATCCTAGTCATGCATCTGAGGGGTATTAGTCTGTATCTGCAAAAACAACAAGAAGTCCTGTGGCACCTTATAGACCTTACAGACTAAGAGATATTTTGGAACATACGCTTTCATGGGCAAAGACCCGCTAGTCATATAATTCTTAGGAACAACCACTGCTGTCATGTGCAAGAAATCAGCCAGTTGAGCCAGCTACTTTGATGTGTAGGACAGGGTAACTGGCTCTGCTCACAAAATGCAAGTGCATCAACATATATAAAGTGGTTTATATTGGAGAATATCCTTCTTCTTTCATTCAAAGGTCTTCCTTGTCTACAAGATCTTTGGGATCTTGGCTCTGAGTCTTTAGATACACCTACACAGTGGCTGAAAAGCATAATCCACAGCTCACACAGATATACACACACAAGTTCTGTTCAATCTACCTCACTGAAAATAACAGTGGGGCTGCAATGACATGACTGGCATGATGGGGTCTGAGGCACATAGTGGGACCAATTTTCCCTCTAACTTTTGCCATCTTTGTGCAGAATAAATTTTAGGTGTGCCAAGATATGTGCAAATGTGCATCACCAATAGAAACACATGTTGACACCTGTGGGAGGCTGTGGGCACTCTGTTAAGCAGCTGGGTGGCATTTGACTCTCTTCTGGGTGGCTGCCCAGTCACGCAGCTTACAGGGAAAGTGAGTGAGATGGAGGTCCCTCAGTCAGAAAAGGTGTGTGTATATCTACCCAAGAAGGGAATTCTACCTCCCAGCTGCACTGCAGATGTATACTTTGTCTGCATTTCTACATCCCCTAATAAGATAAGCCCCAATTCTAACTGTGTCCTCGTATTATTTTTTGTAACATAAAAGTGTAAAATGAATAAGCAATAATAATAAATATATTAGATCTCTATGCTTATCTTTGTAATGGATATTTCAAAATCAAAACAAGCTTGGAAAATCTCTGTGTAGTTAGCTGATTTTCAGATTAACTGAAACACTATTTCCTACCACATGGTTTATTGCTTTCTTGGCTTCGCTGCATTCTGCACATCAAAGAACCTTTGACAGAAATGTACAAAGTTAAAAAAGAAAATTAAAATCTATGATGACAGGATGCATGTTTACTGCATGAGAATATTAAGTAAGGTTGCAGTTCTGTCAGTAAGCTTCATCTGTCTATATCATGATCCCAGCTTCGCTACCAAGGTTATAGGTGCCTTATAAATAACATAGATAAGATAGTGAGGATTGACAGAATGGATATAAAGACAGGAAGAAAGATAAAAAGATACACAAAAACTAAGCTTAATGATAAAATAAACAAATCAATGTAGAGAGATCCAAAGTTCACAAACTTCATCATAGCATGAATTGAACTTTAATTAACACAGAGATTTCCTCATAGACCACTTCACCTTTTTTCACAATTATGCTGACTACTTGTATCTGTTTGTGATTACATCAGACATTACATGAAGGATGTAGAAATGTATTATTAATAAATGGCTAATTGATTGACATAGGCTAATAAATGCTTATAATCATTCATAACACCTTCCACTGATGTGCTTACAACCTTCTGTAACATGTTGCTCATATTTGCAACAGCCTTATAACATCTATTAAACATTTATTGATCCCTTATGAGCTTTTTAAACATATCCCTCAAGAGAAAGTAAGACCTGCAATTGCATAACACTGTAGAAGTAACTGCTGTAATTACTTATATGTGAAAATAATTCTAGGGAACTATTTAATATATATCTACCCTGTTTTAAAGCAATTCAGGAACTGGAAATAAAGAGGAAAAACCAGCATTAGGTGATCAGTCAGCTGTCCACTTGGCAACACTCAGATCCAAATCCTCATATTGAAGCCGTGGCCCATGTATAATTGTAATTAAGTATATCCAAAGCCCCTAGAGCTTTGTTTGATTTGTTTTGTGAGTGGTTCTGCAAAAATACTGAATATATGCAAGTGTGAATTCAGCACAAAATGGCTTGTATGTATGTATGTATTTGCTCTTCCTCTCCACTAACTTCTAAAATCATATCGAAAACTGATGCTTGTACAGTAAACCCTCAATTTTACAGACCCCGATTTAGCAGACTTCAGGAACAACGGTCATTCCCCCTCCCTCCCCATTGCTCCTGAAGTCTGCTGGGGTCCATAAAATCATCCGCCCCTCAAAAAAATGTTTAAAGACTTATGGCTGATGCAGCCTGGAGGACCCACCACCTCTTCCGCCAAAGCTACTATGCATACATGTGGTGGTTCCTCCAGGACGTGCTGGGGCATTGCATGAGGCGAGACATTTCCAGCCACAGCAGGGCAGCTCCACCCAAAGCAGGGCAGCTCCGGCCATGCGACCAGGTGCCTCCAGCCTTGTGTGGCAAGGCAGCTCCAGCCACGCAGCGGGGCTCTTGAAGCCGTGCACAGCATGGCACTTCCAGCCATGCATGGTGAGGCAGCTCCTGCCACAGCAGGACAGGTCTGACCATGCGGCTGGCTGCCTCCAGCCATGCAACATGGTGCAGCAGCTCCTCCGTCGGTGGCGGCTCCAGTGAGTGGCAGAGTTTTATTTTTTGTGGGGGGAGGTGGGGTGGAGGCTGGGGTTGAGTGAGCCTGGCAGGGGTGGGTGGGCAGTAAACCCTCACAGATAATGGGCTTTGGAGAATGGCAGACAACCTTCCCCTCCATTAGTCCGTTACAGTGAGGCTTTACTGTAATAGGTTTCCAAAGAAGTTCACAAGCATTGAAAAATAATTCTCCATGTTCACTACTGATACAATAGTTCTCCATTGCCTGCCCTTTTCTTCCAGGGTAGAGGATAAGAATATACCACAACAAATGCTATCAATATTCACTTGGGGGATCAATGTCAGTTCCAGGAGTCTCCAGGCTGATCCAGGAATATTGGCAACCCGAAGTATGAAAAAGCTGCTCCATATTTCAAATGGGATGTTTTCTCCCTTCCCCATAAAGCGCGGCTCCTGCAATGTGAACAATGAAGGAAAGCCCCTATGTCTACAGAGGAGGGCGGTGAAGCACTGTAATGTGTTGCCTAGAGAGGTGATGGAATCTCCATCCCCAGAGGTTTTTAAGTCTCAGCTTGACAAAGTCCTGGCTGGGATGACTTAGTTGGCGTTGATCCTGCATGAAGCAGGGGGCTGGACTCGATGACCTCCTGAGGTCCCTTCCAGTCCTGGAATTCTACGATTCTATGAACTCATGTCAGGACCGGGGCCCAACCATCCATTTTGCAATCTGGATCCTTAAGCTCTGTAACACTGTTTAAATACACACATATTACCATTAACCTGAACTAAGTTTAATAGTAATGCTGCAGATCCACTTGGCTAAGAAAAGAGCAATTCCTGTCACTCACCTGTGGAGCAATTCGCTTGGGAATCTAAGGCTTTATTCTGTTTTGATAACCATAAAGGAGCCAAAATGAAAATGCCAAAGATTTTAGCTATACTGCACACTAACATGGATTAACCTTCTAAGTTCTTATTACCATTTAGATAGATATTCCAAGCTGTTGTCTTAGGTCAGCAAGTATTCAAATCATTGCAAAAGTTTTACATTACATAAGCTTTAGAGAGATGCTGCTAAAGGACATGTAATCTTTTACCACGGAATACAACAGGCATTGCATCCCTAAGAGGTATTGAGTGCTGCCTTAAACTAAAATAGTTGGATAGTGCTTTATTTTTTCCCTTTGTAAATTAATTTGGTTCCTTATTTTTGTTCTTTCTAGATTCCAACTACTTTTGTGTAAACAGAAGAGGTGCAGCCTAAGAACTGTTTCCTGATTTATTTTTTAAATAGCAAGTCAAGCATCCGAGTTAGTGCCATCCATTGGTAGCATTAATACCAAAACCAGAGGACAAGCATTTCTACCAAAGCATCTTTAGAATGGTTATCCATTCACATACAAGCACATTGGGCACAGTATTCCACTCACTTTCTAATTCACTCCATTTATCTTATTCTTTTTCACTAAGGGGGAGACATTGTACTACTCTTTAGATATTCCAAGATCAGAAAATTCTTTGGCTCTCACCCTGGCTGTGATACAGCAGGCAATCAGATCCCCATTCTTTAGAGTGCATTTGGATCTCCAGATAGCTCAGAAGTTTATTATTATTTTAGATCTTACATACACTTTCTGCTAAATAATGACTTGTTTTAAGTTTTATGTTGTGAAGTAGAAGTGTTTGGAATGCAGGAGAGTTACACATTATTTCCAAGCTGCAAAAGCTCAATGTGGGTGAACTATTTCTGACTTCAAATAAAAGAAATCAAGTTTATAATGATTATGTTTTGTGTTTAAGTTTACAGAAATGCAGAATGGCACAAACTGCAATGTTGAATACAAAAGATTCTCAGGTGCACCAGAGCTGAAATATGTTTGGAAACTGCAGTTCCCTCTAATCTTCAATGATCTAGCTTGAGCTGACCTTTGGTGACTTCTTTCAGTTTACATCAAGATATTTCACCAATTTCATCAATCAATGTATTGCTTTAATTTAAAAAATAACCTTTTGCATAATGTCACATTAAGTTACAAAGCTTTAGTGTGTTCCACCTTCAGTTTTTGCTAACAGTTGTATTATACAACCATCAGTGCTGTACTGGAAATGGCATATCTCCAGATCTGAAGAAGTGGGTCTGCCCCATGAAAGCTCATAACCTAATAAATTATTTGGCTAGTCTTCAAGGTACTACATGACTGCTTGTTTGTTTTGTTAAAATACTTAAAGAAATTGGTTAAAAAAGAGACTTTTTAAGATGCTTTAAAATGGTGACAAACACTGTATGTACCCTATAATCAAATGATATAGCAGCTTAATCTGTACTCATTCTTTGAAACTCTTGTACACAACTAATGACTTGGGGTTCTTCCTTCATGTACAGTCTTTTGAATGGCAGGCTGCTAAAATATGTCCTACGAAGTTACACAGACATCCAGTAGAAAATGAATCCAACAGCAGCACAACTGTGCATCTGCCACAAATTTAACATGTGAGATTCTGCATAAGCATTCCACTTCCTGCTGAATATAGGTGTCAAGCTGAGCTACAAGACAAGCACATAGAATTTTGTTCTGGGATTTACCTCTGCTACAGATGCAGAGCGTAACTGTACAATTGTGTCATAATCAGATGGGCCGACAGACTTGCTGGGCCCCTGGGAAAAGGTGGCGGGAGGGCAACTCCACGTCCCAAGATGAGGTGGGGCCTTGGGCAGATGGAGTAGGGATGAGGCAAAGACCTGCTTGTCCTAGCTCTACTTTTGTTATCCATTTCCCAGTTTTTCTAGAAGCCATTTTTATTTATTTAATTTGCTTTTTCTTATTTAGTTTCAATGATAATTCTCCAGTGTTCACATTACGGAAATTACCACAGACTTTGCTTTTCCTCTGCTTATTTTGAGCTCATTTTTCTCCAAAACATCTCTCCATTTTTCAAGACACTTCTTCCGGACTATTTTTCCCCTGATCACTGAACAGATAGTATCTAAAAACAAATGTATCTACTATATATTCCTTGTGAGGGTACTCACTAAAAGGAATAATAAGAGAGGATTCAGTGCTGATTGCTGATGCTCTCCCACCTTTATCAATACTTCATCTGTTTCACGAGTAGAAGTTAGACTATTTCTATTGCACCTACATACATGACACGAACAAGCCACTCTTAAAGTTCTGGTACTGCTTTCTCCCTCAGACACCGTCAAATGACTTCTTTTGGCACTGGTCAAAGACCCTTTCCAAATGAGTGAACACCCCATGACTATTTTTCTTTTTCTCTCTGATTTTTCCACTAGCTTCCTCAATGCAAAACCAGCATAAATACTGGTACATTCTTAGGCTACATCTACACTATGGGATAAATTCAACTTTGGTTTCTCAACTTCGATATTATGAATTTAAATTTAAGTGTCCACAAAACCTTCTGGAAATTCGACCCTCCGTTCCTCTGTGTCAAGTTTCCGCACCCCTGTTGCCTTATCCAAGTTTGACTGTGTGGGCAGTACACTGTGGGTACCTATCCCACAGTGCCTTAGCCTCGGTTGCTTGTGGGTGTTTGATGTCATTATCCTAGAATGCAAAGTAGTGTCCCAGAATTCAGAGTACCCAGTAACCAGGCAAAAAAGAATGGGAGACAGTGCTAGTGCAAGCATGTACCCTCATACGCTTCAAGTGATTGCAGCTGCACAGACTGTTGTGTAATTTTTCTGTCAATTACAACGTAAGATGATGGTTGACTCTGAAGATGATGATGATGACGGTTTTGAAAGGAAATCTTTCTACTGCGGTCCTTGTGATATCAGCACACCCTGTTGGGACCACATCCTTTTGGAGTCCTGGGATGAGGAGCAGTGGCTGCAGGACTTTCGCATGTGTAAGTCCACTTTTATGGAATTTTATCATGTGCTGACCCCTGTGCTGTAGCACAGCAACACAAGAATGCAACTGGTTTAACAGTTCAGAAGTGAGTGGCAATTTCTCTGTGGAAGTTTGCAACACCCAACAATTATCAGTCAGTGGCAAATCAATTTGGGGTGGGCAGATCTACAGTGGGGGCCGTGGTGATGCAGGTAGCCAGAGCAATCTGTCAGAATCTCTTCAGGAAGATCGTGATCCTGGGAGATGTACAGGCCCATAGTGGATGGCTTTGCTGGCTAGGTGTTGCCTAACCATGGAGCAATAGATGGCATGCACATCCCCATCATGGCCTCAGCCCACCTCGCCTCTGATTATATAAACAGAAAGGGGTACTTCTCCATGGTTCTTCATGTGTTGGTAGATCACAAAGGTCATTTCACCAACAACAACGTGGGATGACCGGAGAAGGTTCACAGTGTGCACATCTTTAGAAATTCTGGGCTGTACAGAAAGCTCATGGATGGGACTTTTTTCCCAGACCAGAAAATCAAGATTGGCTATATAGAGATGTCTATTGTAATATTAGGCAACACTGTTTACCCTCTGCTTTCTTGCCTCATGAAATCGTACACAAGAGCTCTGGACCACAGCAAGGAAAACTTCAATCCAAGACTCAGCAAGTGCAGAATGGCAGATGAATGTGTCTTTGCCCATTTAAAAGTGAAATTCAGATGCCTATTGACTCATTTGGACCTTTAAGAAACTAATGTCCCCACCGTGATTACAGCATGCGTTATTTTGCATAACATTTGTGAATCCAGGTGGGAGAATTTTCTAAATACCTGGAATATTAAGGTTGAGGTCATGGGCAGGGCTTACTTGCAGCCACCTACATGGCCATTCACCAATAACCATGCGGAGGCAGCAGCAATCAGGGACATTTTAAAAAACAGCTTCATGAGTGATCTGCAACACGTATGATAACCATGTATTTCTGTGCTGTAATAACAACCAATCCCCACTAACCAAACTCATTTGAGCTCCCACCAAATGTGAACCAATAAGTCAAACTGTGTCTTACATGAATGTTTTTACTTGCTGGGAGGAGGTTAAGTAGCAGGCAGAAAAATGGATGTGGAGGGAGGGTTATTTTCCTTAAATAAGGCAGCTGTGGGATACATACGGGACACTTCTGGAGGCTAACAAATTCAGTTTTAAGACATGGTGCTTCCGCACTGGCCTTTATTTGAAAATTTAAATTCAAGCTTGATGCTACACTCAGCTGGTTCCAACAATATTACGATATCGATATTAGTCCTCCTTAATTCAAACTAATGGTATGTAACATGAAGACAGTGAGGTTTTAATATCAAGCTAACTGCCTTAAATTTGAATTTATCTTGTAGTATAGCTATAGCCTTAATCTCATTTGATGACTTGTTCCCACCATTCCCAATATTTCATTGTGCAACTCATCAGCTGTATATCTCTATAATTTGTACAGGTGCCTGTCTAATCTTTTTCCTTGCAAGACATCACCAGCACACTTTACCGCCATGGATTTATTTTTCTTTTCATCTTGTAGAATCAGAAAGGGAGAGCTGGAAGAGACCCTGAGAAGTCATCAATTCCAGCCATTTGCACTGAGGCTGAATCACGTAAATCTAGACAACTGCTGCTATTTATTGTTCAACCTGTTCTTAGAAACCAACAGTGATGATAATGCCACAGCCTCCCTTGGAAGCTTATCACAGACCTTAACTATCCTTATAGTTAGAAAACTTTCCCAGATATGTTATCTAAATCTCCCTAGCTGTAGATTAATCTCATAATTGAACTAAAGAGGAATGTTAGAACATGCCTCTCATCTAATCTCAACTTTTACCATGTCTCAGTAGGAATTCCATCTGGGACTAACACATTATTAATTTCATTTATTTTACAACATTTGACATCTCTTCTGGTGTGACAGACTCCACTACACCAATGCAGAGCAATCTGAGGTAATTCCTCCTGCAGGCCAATAATACATGTGGAGAGCAGTAATATAATCAGGTGACCGTAAGTACAACACCCTGTGTGTGTTTATCCACAGAGTTCTTAGAATGGTCACAAATTAAGATTCAACCTCATTCACACAAGGTGGCCGAAAACAGCAGAGAGCTGAAAATAATCTTCTGTGGGAGGATATTTTCACCCTGCTATTTTCACTGTGGTAACAGATCTCAGCTTCAAAGGCAATGAACACATTCTACTATGGTAAGTTTAACATGGATAGCATGCAAATCATGTTTCAGTCTACAGGCTTCACTTGAAGCACTAGATATGAACAGCATGAGGTCCCTTGTCATTTTTTGTTAAGAAACTATGTCAAAGATATTTATGTTTCCCAATGACACTTCTCCTGCGTTGCTAAAAATCCGGAGGGCTCTTCTCCTTTGTCAGGCTCAGACTTCGATCAACCAGACTTACATGCTGTGTCTGGTAGTATTTTCAGGCTCAAAAGGATTGTTTATGTCAACCAGTAGTTGTCTATTATAGCTTACATACAAGCAGGTGAAAAAGTAAGCTGATACTGGAGTTGAAAGGGAAATCCATCAAGACTTAGAGACGCAAAGTCAACAAAAGGCTCAAAACAAAGAGCAACTCTGGAAAGCTTAAATGCTATTTAGTCAAGTGACATAAAATATGTGGCTGTGTAGTATTTAAAACCAGTGCAGAAACAGATGTGTAGAAAACTTCTATAATACAAGAGGGTGTTGTATTTTTAGGAATAGTATGTATATATAAGTACTTATTTTGACTTCTCTGTCCTCTGTAAAATCTAAATTTAAATAATGAGTTGTAAATAAAGCAAAGGTGAAAAACAACACCCTCCCCCACAAACAAAAAAACAAACGAACAAAAATACACTAAGGCTGTGTCTACACTACCTCCCTACATCGAAGGGAGGATGATAAGTAGGGTGTTGGGAGTTTATTAAGGAAGTGCTGTGCTCCATATGCAGAACTTCATTAAGCAAATTCCGTCCCCCCCACCCCCCGGCAACTTCGAAGTTTTAAACTTCAAAGTGCCGGCTTGCGTGTAGCCGCGGCTCACCCGCCGGTATTTAGAAGTGCCCAGGGTACTTCAAAGTCCCTTTACTCCTCCTGTTTTCCCAGCCCCAGAGTGTGGGGAACCTGGCCAAAAACAGAACTGAAGGCTGAACTGCAAGCCACATCTGGTTGTCTGTGAAGGCTTAGCCTCCCTGTGCCTCTGATACCTTCCACGCATGCTTGTCTATTAAATCACTCAGCACAGCCCCTGAGTATACATGGAGAAGTTTGATGGAGAGTCAAATTCTTCTACAAGTAGTACTGGTGCAAATCTAGAATAACCAGTAATGCTGGTCTGATTGGCCATTGTTTCAGGGCAGTTTGATGGAAGTTGAAATCCCTCAGAATACATACAGGGATGCAGGCATAAAACTGGAATAAATGCAGTAGTGAATATGGCCTCAAATTACATAGAACCTGAGGTCCAAATTCTGTTCTGAGTTACACCAACATGATGATCTGGAAACATTTTAATTTCCACCAGGTCTCTGCAACCAGTGATGATACAGGTAGATAAACAAAACAGGAAGATGCATCTCATTTTCAGCCAAAAATGAAATTCAGAGGATTTATTTATTTATTTATTATGGGGGTGGGGGTGGGGGAGAGTCAGAAGAGTCAGAAGAGAAAGACATAGCTAGCTGCAAATTGCTACAACGGGCTTGCTAAAACCAAAGCAGAATAAAACAAACTGTAGAGACAGGAACAGTGCCCAGTTGTACCTATTCAAAAGAATACCGTTTCAGAGATAATGTCATAAGAAGACCATACAGTAGTCCTCTCCATGCTTGGAGCTCCTCATGCATGCATATATTACTACCCACCTAATTCATATCAACGCATCCTCCTCACCTGCTGTGTTGAAGAACAGAGGATTATTACTAATAATGAATAAAAATAAACATAATGACAAATTTTGTATATATTTTATAAATATACAACACATATACTAGAAGTGTCAAGTGATGAAAATTGTAATTAATTGCAACTATTAAAATTATTTGTGGTTAAGCACAATGTTAAACAGTAAGGTTATGTCTACACGGCATGCTGCTGCGGGCGGGGTCATGCAAATGAGGGCACTCAACACCGCAAATGAGGCACTCATTTAACAAATTGTCTGCCCCATTCCCATACTCTCATGTGAGTGCTGTCCTGGCAGAGGCTTCTGTCATTAAAAAATAGGCCATGTAGGTGGGTTTCTGTTGACCAAAACTCCCCTTGTTGACAGCCCCTTATCCCTCATTTTTGTTAGGGATAAGGGGCTGTTGACAAGGGGGTTTTGGTTGACAGAATCCCATCTACATGGTTTGTTTAGTGGCAACAGAAACCTCTGTTGCGACAGGGATCACACAAAAGTATGCAAATGAATTGTGCGATTTGTAAATTAGCATCTCATTTGCATTGTCAAGTGCCGTCATTTGCATGACCCTGCTGGCAGCAGCACACCATGTAGACATGGCCTAATAGAATGCCATTCATTTATTTTTTGTATGTTTTCTACATCTTCAAATATATTAATGTCAATTACAACATGGAATACAACGCCATTTTATATTTATTTTATTATGAATATTTTATTAATATTTTATTACAAATATTTGCACTATAAAAAACAAAATAAATGGCCTTTATTTTCAAAAGTACTGTAATGCAATCTCTAAATAGAATTATGTACAAAGAAAAAACTTAATTCAAAAACAAAACATGGTAAAATTTTAGAGCTTAGAAGTCCACTCAGTCCTCCTCCTTATTGAGTCAATTGCTTGGATAAACAAATTTGTTTACATTCACAGGAGATAATGCTGCTCGTTTCTTGTTTACAGTGTCTCCTGAAAGTGAAAACATGCAGTGGCATGGCACTGTTATAGCTGGCATTGCTAGACATGCCAGACGCAGTAAATATTCACATGTCCCTTCCACCACTATTTCAGAGGACATGATGATGTTGTGTTCTGATCAATAATGATTCTAAGCAATGTGAGCTATGTGTACTATTTTTATTTCTGAGTCATCTGCCACCAGCAGAAGGCTGATTTTCTTTTTTGGTGGTTCTGGATCCGTTGTTTCCTCATCAGACCATTGCTTTTTTAAAACATCTGAAAGCATTCTTCCCACCATGTCCACTTCAGACTTTGAACAGTGCTTTAAAGTCTTAAAATTTGGGTTGAATGCTATAGCTATCTTTAGAAATCTCACAAATTGTAGCTGCTTTGTGTTTTTTGAGATCTGCAGAGAAAGGCTATGTCTACACTAGAGGGTTTTGTCGACAAAACCAAATAGGTATTTTGTTGACAAAACCCATGGAGCATCCACACTAAAAATGTATTTTGTCGACATACTGTCGACAGAACTTGGCACTTCTGCCTCTCCCCCATCAGGTAGAACACCTTTCTCAAAGAATCTATCAACAAAAAGCCATTTAGACCTTCTGGAGAGGCCCCTCCGTCGACAGACAGGACTTCAGGGTCACTAGGTAGCCCTGTCTGCTGTGCTTCAGGTTGCCCGTTCTGCGGAGAGAGTAGCTGGGCAGTCCAGCCACTCTCTGTTGACACAGTGGATCAACAGAGTGACCCACTTTCATGTGTGTCTGCAATCTGTTGACAGGAGTTTTGTCAGAAGATATCTTCCAACAGTAGCTTCTGTCAACAGATCGCACTAGAGTAGACATACCTAAAATGTTCTTAAAATGACCAAAATGTGCTGGGGCATCGTCTGAGATAGCTATAATATGAAATATCTGGCAGGACGGGGGCAAAACAGACCAGGAGACTTACAATTCTCCCATAAGGAATCCAATCACAAACTAAATTAATATTTTAAGGGCATCATCAGCATGGAAGCATGTCTTCTGGAATGGTGGCCAAAGCATGAAGGGGCATACAAATGTTAAGCATATCTGGCATGTAAATCCCTTACAATGATGTCTACAAAATTGCTGTGTAAATGTTTATTCTCACTTTCAGGCAACATAGTAAATAAGAAGTGGAAAGTACTCTCTCCCATAAGCGTAAACAAATTTGTTTCCCTAGGAATTCGCTAAACAGTTCATAGGACTTTGTGGACTTGTTTTACACTGTTCTGTTTTTGATGCAGATATATAATGAAAAAAAATCTACATTTGTTCGTAGGACTGCCAATTTTTGTTGGATATATTCCTGAAGGTTTTATTACAGGACATAATTGTTAATTTAAGACTGAACTGTAACTCTTAAGCTACGTCTACACGTGAAGCCTACATTGAAGTAGCTTATTTCGATGTAGCAACATCGAAATAGGCTATTTCGATGAATAACGTCTACACATCCTCCAGGGCTGGCAACATCGATGTTCAACTTCGACGTTGCGCAGTACCACATCAAAATAGGTGCTGCGAGGGAATGTCTACACGCCAAAGTAGCACACATCGAAATAAGGGTGCCAGGCACAGCTGCAGACAGGGTCACAGGGCGGACTCAACAGCAAGCCACTCCCTTAAAGGGCCCCTCCCAGACACACTTGCACTAAACAACACAAGATCCACAGAGCCGACAACTGGTTGCAGACCCTGTGCATGCAGCATGGATCCCCAGCTGCAGCAGCAGCAGCCAGAAGCCCTGGGCTAAGGGCTGCTGCACACGGTGACAATAGAGCCCCACAGGGGCTGGAGAGAGAGCGTCTCTCAACCCCTCAGCTGATGGCCGCCATGGCGGACCCCGCTATTTCGATGTTGCGGGACGCGGATCATCTACACGTGCCCTACTTCGACGTTCAACTTCGAAGTTGGGTGCTATTCCCATCCCCTCATGGAGTTAGCAGCTTCGACGTCTCGCCGCCTAACGTCGATGTTAACATCGAAATAGCGCCCAACACATGTAGCTGTGACGGGCGCTATTTCGAAGTTAGCACTGCTACTTTGAAGTAGCGTGCACATGTAGACACGGCTCTAGAGACTCAAGAACAATCCTGGAAGGTGAGCAACCCTATTTTTATGTTGCATTTTCATGATAAAAAGACCATGCTACAGTACTTGTATGAGGTGAACTGAAAAATACTATTTCTTTCACTTTTTTATTTTTAAAATGCAAATATTTGTAACCAAGAATCATAATACAAAATGAGAATTGTACACTTTGTTTGCTGGGTTGCAACTTACATCAATATATTTGAAAATGTACGAAATAAACCTAAAACATTTAAGAAATTTCAAATGTATTGTTCAGCCTGATTGAAACTGTAAATAATCGCAGTTATTTTAATCATGATTTTTTAAATTAATCACGTGAGTTTAACTGATCAGTCAATAGCCCTAATCTCTATATAAAATGCCATAAAAAATGGAAGTTAGATCATGTTTGACAGTCTCACGATAAGGGGCAATGAAGCTACCTTATGATAACAGAGATTAGCAGACTTTCATAAGGATTTATGCTGGTTGAGGCAGCATGTTCAATACTACACCCTTTTTGGTCATGTTCACATTAGCCTTTTTGAAAATTAGGCCCTCTTCCAAAAGAGCAAGCAGAGTGTCCACACACAAGGGACACATCTACAATACCGAATTCTTTCAAAAGATTTTTTGAAAGAAGGGGCTCTTCTGAAGGATCCTGCGGAGTATCTACACACAAAATGTGCTCTTTCGATCTGAAATCAAAAGCACATGGATCTTCTTCCAGAAGCTATCTTCCACACCCAGATCAAGAAGAGCACCTTTTTTGAAAGATTTCTTCCAGAAAAAATCTAGTGTTGATGCTCTGAGGGCCCTTCTTTCAAAACAGCAGTCCTCATGGCACCGGATTTTTAGACCCCTGGCTTGTTCTTTCAAAAGAACAGGGGCTGTGTGGACACTCTCTTTCGAAAGAGCAGGTTGCTCTTTTGATCCACTTTTTCGTGGGTAGCTGTGATCTTCCAGAAGATTCTTTTTTGGCAGATCGCTGTAGTGTAGACGCAACCTTTGAGCGCAGCATTCCCCTCCATACAGAGAAGAGTTTGCAAGTCTGTAACCTACATTCTCTCTCTTTTCCTTCCCTGCATTGTGGCTCTGTGGGCCTTGGATAATATGGATAGGAAAGACTTTGCTTTTCTGATTGCAGGAACCACAATTTGCCTGCTCTTACACAGGCCCCATATAGTTGAGTTGGAAAGTCCCTTGCATCTCCCTTTTCTCCCCTAGATAAAGAAGGGTGCACCACAAAACAAGATATATTTGCTCCTTTCAAGGTCTCACTTTTGATCAACAAGCTTTATAAAAAGGAGATATTTAGACTGGCAGGGTGGACATGGCTGCTGTTTCGGTCCACAGTGGGTAGAGAATGAGATCTGGATTTTTTCATTCCATTTTATTTCCTTGCAATTTTTCCTTGTCATTTGATTTCCTTTGCCCCATCATGGAACCAGCAATCATGCTGATGAGTGCTTATTTGCACAACTGGTCTCACTGACGTAATCAGAACTATTCACATGAGCAAGCATGAATTAACACAAGGTCTGCACTGCTGAGCTTCAGAGGGCTTTTCCTGCTTTTTGGCACAAGATATTCCCATAGGCCATGATGTTGACTAGGATCTGTTAAGGCAGAAGTTTCATAAATCTGGAGATTTGACACAAATGACTTCATAAACTAATTTGCATCATGGATGAATATGCTTTACCTTATTTATACAAATGACAGCAATTGCCAGAATTTAAGACTGGCAGGCTGAAACATGGAAGGAGCTGTAGGAAGACAAGAAACTCTGTGCTCTTGGCTGGCTCTAGAATCTCTCCAGGCCAGTGTCCAGATAGCTCTGGTGACCTTTTTAGGCTGTGCCTTTGGTTGCTCTCTGGGCTAGATGGCAGGCTATAGCTGCATTGGTAGCTCCTAGTCCAGGCCACTGCTTGCCCTAGGGTAAGATGTTCTGACTGGGCTGCTGGGCTCAAGATCTGTCTGACTGGGTCCCTTTGTTGCGTGCTTCTGGCTGCTCCGTGGCCAAAAGTGCTCTAGGTACAATAAAGAGAGGGGCTGTTTTTCACAAGTTGTGATGTGAAAACTGCTATAGTCCTTGATTTTTTAAAAAATCCTGGCCATAATATGCACAGCAAGGGAACCTTGTTCCATGCCCCTTTTTTAAAATAATAATAATAATAATAATAATAATAATAATCTGAAGTAACTGCAAATTGTACAACATGTACTGATGAAATGGACAATTACAAAACAATTTTAAGCAAGATATCTCAGCACAGTGGCTAGAGTAAGTTCAATTTTTTGCATATGAATAAAGACAATTAAGCTGTAAAGGTTGAACCCCTACCATCTGGCACTGTTGGGACCTGATTGGTGCTTGATGAGAGAATTTGTCGGGTGACAGGAGGTCAATATTTTCTAACACATTACCAACACTTCCACTGCTTACTGGGCTCTTAGAAGACATTGAGGGATAAATCGCAGCTAAACAACAGCACAGAACTCAGACAGCCAGGACTGGTGGCTGTAAATGATTTTTATGGGACCACAGGAAACTTGGCCACATCCATGATAAGTGGTCTTCCAGCTACCTAATATCATGCTGGATTATGGAGTTTGACAGATGAGAGAGTTCTGGATTAGAGAGTTTCAACCTGTACTTACTGGATGTACTACCATAGTTAATCAATTAAATCTTACACGGTCATGCACAGATCTCAATTCTGCTTAGCTATAATTAACCAATTAACCTTAGTAAATAATATTAATAATGACATGAATAGATATATAAAATATATATATATTCTAGATGACAATGAAGCACCTATGTAACTACACACTTCCTGAAGCAACTCCCCCAAATATCTTCCATCATTTTTCTTAAATCCAAATTTTGAACAACATATGCATCTCTCTTTTAAGCTATATATTTGAGCAACTGACAAATTTTGCAGCAGCAGTATTTTTCCTTACTCCTGCTCTATCAAGTCCTTTCCTCCAGATAGAGACTCAGTCTCAGGGACAGTAAGGACTTCCAAGAAGCTTCAGGCTCTCTTCCAAATGCCATTTATGTAATGTCCCCCAGTGGGCATGCTCCATTTCTTTAGTATGACACGCCTTGACTGTGGGGTTATGGGTATGCTGTTTTCTCAGACAAGTAATGCTGTTCTGCTAATATACCTAGTGTGGGAAGTTTTGTTTGGTATCATGTCTTTAAAGATGATCCTCAAGTTCTGGAATGTGTGTTGGTCTCACAGAAAGTCCACCCCACCCTGATAACCAATAAAAAAACCTTTACCCTACCAAAGAGCATGACAACAAAACAATCCTTGTTGTCCGTCTTGTTTTCATCATAGTTGCTACTGAAGCTGTGACAATATTCTTGACCTGCATTTAGAGTCACTCATCTCTTTGTCAGTGCTTGTACTTCCCAAATTAAATTAATATGGGTGGAGTCAAATGATTGATGCCTCTTTCCCTGGATAGCTCATTGTTTCAATTGGTAATGCAGCAAACAAGTTAGCTCTGAACATGCCTGCAATCCCAGGAGTGCTGTTTGCTTGCTTACTTCTTTCCTGTTAAAAAAGAGTTGCACAGTAGGCAAAAAATATTTTGCTGGGCTTCAGAAGGAAGACAACGTAGTGCAATGATTAGAGTAGAAGACCAAAAGCTTCTGTGTAGCTTCCATCCAGACCATTACATCACCATCTGACCTCATAATGATCACTAAGGCCCACATTTTAAAAGTCAAGTTGCTTTGGCTGTCTTTATTTTAAGTGGTAAACTGAAGACACCTGGCCTGAGTTTAAGCTGTGCTAAGCGTTTCACATTCAACTGAAGCTGCTAAGGGATGTGGATTTCAATCTCTTCAGAAAGACTGGGCCTTCTAAGTGTCAAATTGTGCACCCAAAAGAAAAGAAAAACTCAGGCTGCTTCTACCCTCTCCCTCTCCCATCGGAGGTGGCATGGCAATAAGGCAATCTAAAGCAAGCTAATGAAGTGCTAATGTGCATATTCAGTGCCTCATTAGCACAATGGCAGCCATGTGGTGCTAAAGTGCAGACTTTGAATTGCAAATTGACAGTGCAAAAGGGGGCAGCTTCGAAATAAGTGAAGTGGCATGCTTATTTCGAAGCTGCCTGCATCTACACTGTCAATCTACAATTTGAAGTCTACACTTTGAAATTCAGATAGCCACCATTATGCCAATGAGGCTCTGAATGTACATGTTTATGCCTCATTAGCCTGCTTTGAATTGCCTCATTACCATGTCACCTCCAATGGGAGGGTGCAAGTGTAGAAGCAGCTGTAGTCTTGACATCTTTGTCCCTCAGTTTTTCCCATCTGTAAAATGGGGATCACATCTACTCACTTCATTCCTCAGCTGAATCATGCAATTAAAGTACACAGTATAATTGTATTATTACTACCCTAGCACTGAAACACCAAAATGGTGTTTATTGTTTGTTTTGTTATTGTTTTGCTTATTTCTTTTTCAGTGCATCAGCATTACTGATGATGTAACCAGGAAAGGGCTCGGCTTCCAGAACGAAGTTAATAACATCTGCAAAGCAGCAGTGGGAACTACATACTCTGCACTGTAATGTAATCACATGAAAATGCACTGAAAAAATTAGTTTTCCTTTATAATTCTCAGTGTCCTCATGAATCACAGATAGTAGGCCCCATACTGCATCCTGGTCATCTAGCCATCCTCTGGTAAGTGTGCAGGATTTTCCTTTATAATAAACTCTTAGAGTGTTTACTGTCAAATCCTTAATCAATCATCTTATTTTCTATGATAAGTTACTGTATTCAGAAAGACTAACTCAGTTCTCTTACTAATGTGAAGAAATGTTCCTTAGAGTATTTATTTGGAGTGTTCCTTTATAAAAAACCATAGCATAGCATTCTATGAAAATGTTCCAAGACATTACAACTTACGACAGATTTGTGGCTTACCATATACGTGATACCATATTGATAGTATTTCATTCTCAATACACCACAAAAATAGTAAAAGAAAAATAAATCTATTTTAAGAAGGTTTTAGACAGTTCTATAAATTGTCATTGGAATTATTTCTTGTATCCATCTGCCTGTAAAGCCAAGTACCTTGGTTACCAGGAATTGTTTTGAATCAGGCTCAGAGAAAGAAATATATATAATCTTTTTTCTCTCTTCCTATCTCCTCTCCTTCTCCTGCCTCCTCCAAATAAGAAAAAAAAAATCTAAAATAGCTTTTCCATACATAGCAATGTCCCAAGTTTTAACTCAGATAGTCTGAAGGCCTGCAAGACTATTAGGCACTATTCAATTAAAGGTAAATCTCTTTGCTCAGTAGTGTAAGGATCCCATTTCTTGTTTGGAGGGGCTAGTGAGCAACAGACAATGCTACATTTTCTATTTTCCATATAGATGTGCTCTCAGTGGCAAGGCAACAGCTCTCTTGGGCCTCAGGCAGGTGTAATTTTTTTTTAGAGTAGAGTGTCAGAATAAGACAGATTTTAAAAGAAACACACAGACTGTCTGAAAGATGGATTTAGACTAAGTCTTAAGGATTAGTGAGTATGTGATGGGCTCACTAGATACAAGATTAAGTGCACAGAGATATGATAAATACATCTATCACGGATCTGTGCTCTTTAATATACACTTAACAGCTGACCACATGGTTACCTCCAGCTCTCTCTTTCCCCCAAAAACACACACACAAGACTGTTATCACAAAAATATTTAAATGCATTTTGTAGCTCACCCCATAAGAAGGCCATGCTTTTAGTCATCACTTGCACAGAGACCGAAAAACCCGTTATAATGATGAATATATTTTCAGAGACTCTTCCTACCACAGCAAGTTGCAGTCTTTTCCCTACTAGGGCATTTCTTACCTTTATACTTATACTGCATCTCACATAAGTTTATTATTGTCACAATGAAAAGTAGAACAAGAAAAACAAGTGTGCTGAAACAGCAGGAAAGTACAGTATAATACTAGTGTCCTGTGCTGAAGTTCCAGAAATGTGCACTCCTGAAATAATAATTCATAACTGAAAATTAATGCCACCTTGGGGAACTCATTATAAACTATCCACTAATGATAAAATTGCATGAGTTTTAGTCCACTGAAATAAGGAATTGCCCTAATTACTACGCATTAAATAAGAATGTTGAGCAAAGATAGCAAATATTTGTTTTAGCTAATAAGAAACTCAATGTGCATATAAGGACTAATAGCAAATTATTCATTAAATGTACACAGCAGGACAAGCTTCTAAACTGAACATCCAGAATGGCATATTTACTTATAATCTGGCCTCCTAAACATTTCATGTACAATGAAATCAGCAAGAGCTTCCGACAGGCAGCAGGGTGCCCTATACATCTCCTTAAATACACCTAAGAATTTTCACATAAGATGGAAACCAAAGCAATCAGAAACACACTTTATTTACATCTATTGCACCAGTTCATGCAGAATGTTGTTGGGGTTTTTTTTCCTACTTTAGCTCAGATTCTTCAACCACTTCCTATGACTGGGGCCTCTATATTGCTGTCTTTCAGCAGCATCTTTCAATCAACACACTCATTTTCATGTGGTCATCAAAGTAGCTGCTGTTGCTGTATGCCAAAGAAAGACCAGGTTAGATGCATGCTCAAAAAGATTTTGCAGTATCAACAAGAAGCATAAATAGGTGACAGAGAGAATGCTGGAAAAGCTGAGGGCAAGTGAGAGCACAGAGTGGATTTCTTCTGCCTTACTGTTGCAATGCCAAATTCTGCTCCTGCCTCTGCAAAGGACCACAAAGAAATCAGGACAGTGCACGTTTCATTGTTTCAGAGAATACATGCAATTCATCTCTTGACTTCTAGGGGCCCATCACAAAAATGAATCTGGCCTAATGTTTGTATAATTTACAATATTTCCAATTATTTCAAAAATACATAAAATGATGATTATGAACAATAATTGAACAAATATTTTGTTGTAAAGTTTTATTATTTGAAGTTTTGACTGTTCTAAAGTTAAGAACATAGGATACTGAATGCAACAGTAGTGCTCACTATCTTGAAAATAGTGAATTTCATAGCTCCAGAACCTGGCATGCTCAAAGTGTGACACATGAAGTGTGGGGGGGGAGAGATTAACCACAGAGAAAAAAGAAGGAAAAAGAAACATTAAGCTCTGCTTAAATATATCGCCCTTCTTAGGCTCTCTGGTGATAAAGTGAAACCAAAAGTTTACATCACCATCCAAAGGCAGCCTTCACTTCAAAACTATTAGACAATTAGTCAACTAATTAATGGGGCCAATTTAGTTAGATGATAATGATAAGACCTCTCAAAGGCCTTGAGACTCTCAGTATGTGTGTATGTGTCCCTGTCTCTCTTTCCCAGGGGACGTTTATAGACATACACTGTTGTGATATAAATCTGGATCTGAGCATCCGATGTATATAGTTCCATTATACCTTGGAAAATCTGGGTTGTTTTCATACAGTTTGTACTAACTGGTTTGGGTAAAACAAATCACCAGGTTACCTGACTAAGGCCTTGTCTGCACACAGGATGTGCATCAGTATAAACATGTTAGTTTAGAATGTAAATTTCTGGAGCCTCATTAGCATACGGTTATATGGTTTGGAGTCTGAAAGAAGCTCTTCCGGGCTCCAAAACAGCGTGTAGAGGTGCAGCCCCTAGGTGATCTCCTAGAAGGAAGTCCTCCTTCTGGAAGCCCCTTCTTCATGTGACCATATGCTAATGACATGCCAGAAATTTACATCTGTGCCTCATCAGCATTTTTGGGGCCATTTATTACCATGCCACTTTCAGAAACAGTGGCATGTGTAGAAACAGCCATGGATAATTATGCTGAGAAATATGGTATAATTAATGCAATACAATTTTTGTGCATAGACAAACCCTTAATATATTCAGGTTTATATTTCTACTGGAAGGGTGGGGATCATTAAGAAAATGAAAAGAAGAAGAGGAAAAGAAAAGGAAAAGAAATTTTCAAGTATGGATCCATGGTGATCAACATGCTAGGACAAAACTGCTTGGACACCATGTGCATAGATATGGACTCAAGTGACAGTTTTTGGACAGTGATTCAACAAAGAACTATTGTTTTACCTGCCATAAACTAACAACTCTATATGGGTTACCTCAAGTTTATTGAATACACTGCAATATTTTTAACAAAGGTAATCTCAGAATTTTGAAATATTATTTTCTGTATGAAGTTTTTCTTCTCTGGTAACTTTTGGATAAGATTTTCAAAGATGCATGCCCAAACTAAAGTATACAGTTACTTACCTAAATAAAAAAATCAGATTTTCTAAAGTGCTGCATACTCAGAAACCCCTGCTGATGTCAAAGATAGGCACTCAACAATTCTGAAAGTCATAGTACTTTTTTGATGTCCAAGTCTGGACTTTAAGGGTGCAGATTTCCAAAGACACAAATGGCATCCAACTCCTATCAGGGTTTTTGAAAATTTGTTCCTTAAAGCCCATCTCTAGCTGCTTATCTGTGAAAATCTTGGGTTCTTTTAATATTTATTAAAGAAAATGGGTATTAGACACAGTGATTGCTAAGCAATTGATAAGCAACTGGAGAAACAACTGTTGGCCATTTGAGAAAGAAGGACTTTGACTGCAATCCAAAAGAAAGGTAACAAGAAGACAGGTAGCAGTCTAAGTACTTGAAACTTTAGATGATTTAATATTCCACCAAATATTGATAAGAGATCTGGTTAGGTTTAGTGTGATCACAGGATGAGCTTAATTTCCTTTTCTGACTAGAGACTATAACATGGCATGGGGGAGTGCGGTAAGTTTGAAAAGCTTCCAAATTACCTGTTTGTAAATATATTGATGTATTGATCTCACGACTAACTGGTCCCAGATTGGGCCATTTTGTTCAAGAAGAGACAAGTTATAGCCTCCAAGGAATAATCTGGAAAGTGCCAAATAAATAAGAGAGTTAATGCCTGTAACATCGGTACCCTGTAAGGCCCTGACATTGTAACTTGCTTCATGCAGGCAAATGCCTAGGCCTTCATGGAGCGCTGCTGACTTCAAAGTGGGAACTTCTTGCAGAACTGGGGCTAACATTAGTATTACCCAAAGTAACTAACATTTCATAGAAGATAAGAAATTGATTTGCTGACACTTATCAGTAACAGAAGTGTTTGCAAATGGCAATGTAACTCAAGCTACTCATGATCCTGTAGCTTCAGATAATGATAGGTAGATTCAAGTGTCACTCTCACAAGAGAGGTCTCAAACATAATAGTCTGATAGTCCCTCTCAGTAGCAATAGTGTCAATGCTGAAGAGCAGTGTGACAAAAGTAATAACTAGGCTATTTTGTCACACATGAATCTCCATGTAAAATGTGTGTGCTGTCTGAACAGAGGAGTTCACCTCCATTCAAACATTATAAGCATAGCCTCACATAAACTGATACTAAAGTATCGTAGAGCTCTCTGATCTTCATCTCCCACTCCCTGCTTATTTGCATACAAGTGTAGTTTAAAACAGAGGTCACTCAAAAGATTTGAAGCAGAGTAGCCCAGTTAGTATTGTAAGGTGGTATGTTTTTCATGGGTTTCACATTCCCTCAGCAGCAAAACATAGCATGTGGAAGTGCTTATACTAGAAGTTTACCTTCTAACAATTTGAACCAGCAAAAGGCTTCAATAAAGTGTTATGGAGGATTTTTAGTGACTTTGCCTTGTTTTACTTCTTTAGTCATTGTAAGATTCAATGGCAGTAAACTGGATTTAAAAATAAATTAATTAATCCCAGGATTAGCAAAGCCAGACCAGTTTCTAATCACGTGATTCACAGCAAGACCGCCGGCTGGTATAAATCTGCATACCTCCATTGAGATAAGTGGACTTACTTCAATGCACTTATACCAGCTGAGGAACTTTCCTGATGCAAACTTTAACAGTAGAATGAAAGAACCCTGAGAAGTGGCTTTGTTAGCTTCTGGAGGGTTCCATTTTGTCTAAGAGTACTTGAGGAACAGTGTCAAAAAGATGACAGGCATGAGCAGACCAGAGGGAAAATTGCATTTCAAAGAAAGGAGAAAAATAAGCCATGCTAGAAAAGAACAATGCCGAAGGTGCCAAGCTAAAGTGAGTTCAACATATTCTACAGGACAAATAGTGACTTTCTGGATTTAAATAAGATAAAAACTTACAATGATAAACACACAGACAATTCTGGCACGTGACAAGTCTGAGAAACTGTGTGTCTTCAAAGTGATTTTAATGACTGTTTATCCATGTACCTCAGACTGCAAATATACTCCTTGTTTCACTTTGAGGTGCATTCTCTCTCTCTCTCCTCTGATAGGGTCAGATCTAAACCCCTTGCAGTCAGTGGAAATATACCCACTGTCTTCAAAAGCTTTGAATCAGTTCCTCAGAAGGTACTACAGGAGAATTATCAACTACCTCTACTGCTCATTGTCTAGTTTTGTTATAAAGCTAACATCTCAGAAAACATCTTTCTCACCTATGGGTTTGAGTCTATCGGCACTACTCTGTACAGGCTTATGGAATTTAATGATTTATTAAATAATCTCACTTTATCAAATCTCCATGAAAAGGAAACCTTCTTCCACCCTTTAACATTTTTTCACCCTTGTTGTCCATTTTATTATTCATTATCGGGTCTTTTTTTTTTATTATTATTATTATTTTTCCTTCCCCATTCAGCATCAATCAAAAACTCTCTAAAGGAACTTCCTTGGTTCTTATTACTGAATAAGGTTAATCAAGTTCCCAGAGAATAGTTCTGCTTTTTATGTCTAGCCCCATCTCCATCCATCACAAATTAAAGATTTTGTATTTTGTCCTTCAACACACTGCTTTTAGGGCCAAACAAAGAGTTCAGTTCTCTTTGATTACATTAACTTTTTTTTAATCCAAAACGTTTTTTTTGGTGAACCATATGTTCTGCATCATTAAAATCAGATATTGTGGCTTTGATCTTTAAATTCTCTCAGTTGACTGCTTCTCCACACTACAAACTATTCCAGCTTTTGAAGTTATCTCCTTGTTTTGTATAGCAAGCCTGAACCTTCAGCCAAATTTGATAGGATTACAGATAATAACCATGTACCACTGTATTTTTAAATACATTTAGACTTTGCTTTGGAAAAATACCCAAATATTTAGATCTCTGAGAAGACTTAAAGGATATTATGCAGAAATAGACATACGCAATTATATACATATTTATTAAATACTTAAGCATATAAGCTGATCTAGGAATGTTTTATTTCATTGAGCATTACTTTGTACCAAAAATAAATATCAAATCAACTATCCCTTTCTACAAAGACAATGAGAAACTTGGAGAGATGGAAAGAACAAGCCAATGGATCTGAAACATAGGTCCAAGTGGTGGGGGAAAAATGAATTTTAGTAGCAGTATTTCAAATGAATTGGTGTTTTCACCAATGAAGGAAATAGAAATATGAGAAAAGAACAGGATGTGGAGATGGAAGTGTTAAATTGTGAAGGTACAGACATCATAATAAAAGATAGGCTAGTTGAAATTTTTCACAGAAATTATTTTAAGAATTAAATCGTTCATCAACCTGCTTTGGGATGTTTCTCCAGCTGTTTCTCCCATGATGCATCATAGTGCCTCAACAAAGGAGATGTGCTCCAGGAAGAGAGCTTAGCTGACAGAGGAAAATGGGAGTTTCATACTTCCAAATGAGAATGAGGTACAACAGTGCTGTTTCCAAATTGAAAGACTGTGGGCCAAAAAAATTGTTTTCAATTTTTCACTGAGAAAAAAAATTCTGCGTATAACTAAAACAAATAAACAGCTTTAAAAACTAATAATTATGAGGAGAGAGAGAAAAGCACTACTTAAAGATACTAATACTGAGTAATACACATAGGTATTGGATGGAATAGCTGGGAAGCCATGACTCACGCATTTTATATGATGCTATTCTGAATATGCTTGTTTTGGTTTTTAAAATATAATCACACGTCATTCGTAATGGATGTGTATAAATCCATAAAGATGTACAAAGAAACCTAATATTTTGCTGATGGGGATAATGTACCATTCAAGTTCACCAAACACTATCTTATAAATAAGACATTTGTGCAGTTTAAAAAGATTAAATTAAATATATAGGTCCAATGCTGCAAGCTGTTTCCATTATTAGTATTATTCTTATTTTTCATGTGTGCATGCATAAATAACAAACTTAAACATTCTATTTTAATTTGGAAAGTTATTTTCATTTCAAGTATTCTCTGCATGGGGCAAATGACTTCTGAAGATGAAAACATTTCCCACACATGCTTCACATCATGTAACAAGAGAAAGATCACTCCCAAATTCAATCTCACTCATGGCTCACTTGCTCACTTACTCTCTCTCTCTCTCTCTTTTTTTTTTTTTTAAAGAGTGAGATGTGTTTGGCAAATCAACAACAGAGATACTTCAGAAACTGTCCAAGCCATACAATGACAAACTGATTCAGGATGAATCACACAAGAAGAAAAAAAAACATGCTGGAGAGCAGAGTTATTTCTAAACACCACCTTTTTCCAATTATTCATCACAGTAACAGTTTAATAAGGTCTACATAATACTGTGTATTTATATGTGCATCACATGTAGACAGTACTCAACATCTCTAAAAATCAGGTAACTGGCTTATAAATCTCAATCTTGCAAGCACTTTTGGCACATGACTAACTTTACTCAAGTGAGTAGTCCTACTGAAGTCAATGGTCCTGAATCCAGCAAGAGTGTTAGGGAGTACAGGCCTATTTAAGCATTTGTAGAATCTGGGACATAATTCTTGCTTCCTATCACAGACAAACTGTGTATTTTGGTCACACATTATATTAGGGCTCCATTTATAAAATTTTACTAAATTAACAGATATTATCAGCATGTAAAATATATGTGCAACATGCGTTACAGATGGTGCTCCAGCAGAAGGTGGTAGAAGATGGCTACAAGCAAGTAAAAAAGCTTTTGCATTTCATAGCAACCCACAAGAATGGTTTAACCATTTATTACAATGGCTACTAATAATTTATTAACCACATATGAACTCTTTATAATGGATCCTTAATATACAGCGTGACCTACTTTTACACTATTTCAAGACTACAGAAGCTACCATTTTTATTAGCATCTAATATATTTTTACATCTTTGTGCATATTGCAGCACTGCCAACAATATCAAAGTAGTGCCTATACACATGCTGTTCTGACAACAGTGTATGTAGGCTATAGAAAGTTCACACTTAACTACGCAATACTGAGGTGGATTTTCAAATACAGCACAATATGTTAATTACATTTGTATAAGAATAAGACTAGGACCATGCTACAGTTCTTTGTCCTCCTAAAACCCATAGTGAGGTTCTGAATAACGGGAACACACCCTTAATGTAACATGGTGCATCAAAAACACTCGCCAGAGGTGCAGAAGGACATGAGCTGCTATTTCAGCACATAGAGCAGAATAGCAGACATAGCCATGCTCTGCATACAGCATGGAGAAGCAAATTCAATCTACATTAAGTTCTGCTTAATACTCTGTTTAAACCCTATTACTCTGCCCTTGGGTGGGGAAGCATGACCTTCATCGAAACTGCACATTTCTTTATATTTCACGTAACACTTCCCTAGTTCTAGAAAAAAATTAAAACTGTAGAATAAAGGGAAAACTGTGTTAGGCCTGATCCAAAGCGCATTGATGATTCATTGAAAGCATTCCATTGCCTTCAATGGGCTTTGTATCAGGTCCTTAATATTAAGTATACACCAGGTAAATTTTCAGATCATTTGTTCATGAATTCATCTTACTCCTCTTTTACAAAAGTTGATGTTCATCTTCTAATGACAATCTAATGACTTAGTACTGTGTTTACTAGTGGGAATGAACCACAGGCCATGTCACTGTAAGCTCCAGGGAGTGCTACAGTGATTGGGCGGTTAAAAACTACCTATCTAAAGAAACACTTAACTCACTGGTACAAATTATTTCCAGATGCTGATAATTATCACTCACAGTGTTTGATATTCTGGACTCTACATCTAAATTTATACTTGACAAGTTAAACTTTTCATCATGTGCAGCAATTTCTCAAAGACTGAAGACAAGGACAGACACACTGGTGATGGGTGAAACCAATTCCACTTAAAATAGCAACACTTAATTACAAGACTTGTTTATTTCTTTTTAAAGTATTTTAAATCTACTCTCTCCTCCGAGAAATCAATACTGTATATTATTACGTGGCTAAGTATTATTTCATTTACTTCATTAAAAAGAAACATGAATAGCTAAATTCTTTTAGAACTATCTATAAACTGCTGAAAAAAAATTCAATTTAAATGCAAACATTTTCAATTTTTGTATATTTTATCCCATTCTCTGCCTACCCATCCACCCATTCTATCTCCACACTATACCTATACAAAATATGTCTGCATATACACATATACCCATAATTCCACATGATATATAAAATATACATAACTAACTGCCATAAAACAGACAATACAATTAATTAGGTAGCCATGAAGCAAGAAACCTGTGATATAGAATGCTCAGACTGAGATGAATTTATGAAAAAAATGTAGATTGCTTCCAAACCGTATCCTGTCTTGGGTTTATACTGCTAGTTTTAACCTGCCATAGTGTTTTTATAAGGTTGTTCTTTGAACATATAACACACTGTGAAACAGATCAGTCAGTGGATCCTGGGAACCACTCTGAAGTGAATTTATTTCAAAAGTAACCAAAAGTGATTGATTTATGATGAGTATTTCATCTGGTGTTTTCACTTGTTCCAGAGAGACATCTACTGGTGATCCTAGAAGAGATCAGCCTCAAGATCTACTACAGGCGGCTTATCCATAAAAGCCTTTCTTAATGCATACACGTGCATTTTACAAGGGCGAACATGGTGCGTTTTTGTGTTTTCCCAACAACAAGCACCTTCAGGGTCCAGACTCTGAAATGAATCTCTCAATACCTGGAATGTTACTGTTGACCAAAGTATATCTGGCAGAGCTTGAAACTGAGCCCGTTTGATTTAGAGTGTCACAGATTAAATTATTAGTCCAGTGAACCATGTTCTCAGCCTTGTACTTTATTAGATACTTCCTGGCCTTTGTTCAAATACCAGCAAAAAAAAAAAAAAGAATAAAGAACACTTGGAATATATTGGAACAATGACAAGCAAATATACAGGCATGTCAACAGATGAGCATGTGAAGGGCACACTCACTGAAAAATAATGTCTGAACACTGAGGCCGCCATCTACACTCTCAAGTTCTTTTGGAAACTCAGGCCTTTTTTGAAAGAACATGTGGAATGTCTACACACAAAATGCACTCTTTTGATCCGAAATTGAAAGAATGTGACTCTTCTTCTGGAAGCCCTCTTCAGCTCCCAGATCAGGAAGAGCACCTCTTTTCAACAGCTTCTTTTGGAAAAAACAATGTGTGGATGCTTTGCAGGCTCCTTTTTCAAAAGAGCACTCCTCATGGCACTGGACTTTCGATCCCTAACCTGTTCTTTTGAAAGAGAGGGAGCTGCGTGGATGCTCTCTGTTGAAAGAGCGGATTGATCTTTTGATCCACTTTTTTGTGTGTGGATGCAGTCTTTCAAAAGATGATCTTCCAGAAGATCATCTTTTGAAAGATCGCTGTGCAGTGGATGCAGCCTCATTCTCTGCACGTCAAAACACATTGGACTACATTTACTTGTCCATGACCTTATTTGGTGTAAATCAGCATGACTTCACAGTGAAGTCATGCTGATTTGCACCAACTAAGATCTGTCCCATTAACTCAATTTTACAAAAGTAAGATTTTGTATTTCCTCGATGCTTTTCACTTCTGAATCCAAAGCACTTTGCCAAAAACCCTAGAAAATATATAAGCCCTATACGCATTTCACTGTGGGATAAACTAAAGTACCAAAGGTTAAACAACTCAACCAGAGTCACTCAGCAAGTCAGAGGCAGAGCAAAGGGTAAAACGCAAGAATCCTTTCACTGTTCTGTCTATGCAAGAGATCAGCAGTTCTCAAACTCCCTTTTACCACAGCCCCATAACAAAAAATTATTGCCAACAAAAATCACCATAAGACCCCAGGAGCTACAACCAAAGCCTGAGCCTGCTCAAACCCTGCCACCCTGAACAGTGGGGAGCGAGGCAAGAAGGGTAAAGCCAAAGCCCAGAGCAGGGGACCTGTAACTTAAGCGCCGCCACTCACAGCTGAAGCGCTTGGATTTTAGCCCTGGCTTGTCGGGCTTGGGCTTTGGCCCCATGCTCTAGAAAGTCTAATACAAGCCCTGGTGACCCCATTAAAATTGAGTCATGATACACTGGGGTCCCAACTCACAGTTTGAGAACTGCTGCAATATATCCTAAAAGCTATCATACTAATCTGTCCATTAGTGTTTTGAAAAGAAATCACAGTTAGCAAAGTGAAAATTCAGGTACTGCGACTGTCTGTGTGAGTCTGTCTGGCTCTAACTGCAACTGAAAGGAAAAGAAAACACTCTCTCCATTTGCTCTGCCTACCATCTGGGCCTCACACTGTTACAAATTAATACAACATAAGCCAGAAAGGAAAAATAAGAAAGAAATGATCTCTGTTTCACTTCACATTAAAGTATTAAGTTGGTAGTTTACACAAATTCAGAAACTTCACAGCAAGTATACATGCAAACTAACAAAGCCATACTAGAGTACTGGGGTATTTGAACAGCTTGCCAAGCACAAGTATTAAAAAGCCCACAGAAAGTCATAGATGAGCATATAACAAAAGAAACTTAAAATAGCCAGAAGCTTATTTCCTTTGTGATTCACAGAGCACATTGCAAAACCGCAGTGAGTTGGCATAAATTTGTCAATGTAAGCTTCAATAGGAAGTATCTGGTGCTAGAAGACTGTCCTTAGCTGTGTACAAGTAAAATGAACTGATATGAAAAACAGGACGTGAGAGACAGCAAAAAATAACGGCAATCTCTAATTGTTTTTGTCTTTTTCAATATACTATGAAAATCACCTCTTTCACACATACAAACAGCACGCACCACGTCTGAAAGTTACATTCTATGCTGTGTTCCAAGCACCATCCTATACATCCCAGACCTTTGCTTTAGTACAATCAACACAAGCATATATCACCCCCTGGAGTTATGCCTATGTCTGGAAGAAACAAAGATAGTCCACAGTGAGTTGTTCTCCTTTGCTTTTGGAGAAAACTCTAAATCTTAAATTGCAAAGGAGTTAAACAATGCCTTCTAGCACATTACATCACTCCACTTAATCATCTAACAACATACTTGCAAGATCGTCCAGTACTTAAAAAGGAGAATTCACTTTATTCTGATAGGAGAATCTTCAAGAGTTACTTGGATACTTCAGGGAAAAAAAAAATTACTGCATTCCATCACCCCTTCTTAAGATATTCTTGACAAAATTTAGCACAAGGACTGTAATCCAATACTTATGAAATGAGCTGTCAGGCGTAAACTATGCCAGAATCTCTTAAATCCACACACAGCAGGACACAAAACTAGTAGCAACTGTACTGAATTACAACCAATAGGAGAAGTCAGAGGTCAAGGAAGCCACACAGAGTCATGCTATAGCCAACAATGAAACTTAATGTACTTTCCATGTCCAGAACCGTCCGCTACAGAGCTTCTGCAAAACAGATTAATGATAATAGTAGCAGAAACTTGAAAAGAAATGTAAGAAATGCAGGCTCAGCCAATATTCCATTTGTAATTTGTCACACTATCACACAATAAGACTTAAGTCTGAATATGTTGCCAATTTACAATTCAAATAAGTTTCCCTGAATTTTAAAAGAATAGACTATGCGCATCAGTCAGTATGACACAAAAACGCCCTGTCAGATTAATTCTAAATCCACATTTTCTTTGCTACTGTTAACTAATCACTATCATTAGTTTTGCTGTTTAAAGGATGCAGCCTGTATTAAGAAAAATAACTTTTGTGCCCTATCTGACACCCAGTTATTATTGATTTCTTGACTGCCAGCAGTACTTATTTCTCCATTTATGATGTTTTGCCTTTTAAATTGTGAGTTGGATAAAATTTATTTATCTGGGGCAATACTGAAGATCCAGACATTACCAATTGAGGGAATATGTTTTTTAGGCCTTAAGAGAAGTCAATGAGGCTCTTGAGCCAATCCTTATGAAAAGTTTGTTTTCCTAAAAAATTGTATTAGCCACACAACATTTTTTTTTTTTTTTGCTGTAAGTCCATCAGTTTCAGTGGAATTATCACAGCGATGAATCTAACCTATTATAAATTTCTGTGTCTGTAGGAAGGAGCAGTATTATGATGATGCAATAAATAAAGACCATGCTGTTTCTGATATTCTATTAAAATGACTGTTGGTATCACAGTAAATAAGTGGTCGCAACCTAAAATTAGACTTGCAACAAACACTAGAGCAATTTGTCATGAAATCTTATTTTAAATATCTTTGTATGAAACAAAATCTCTTCACTTCTGAGAAAGTTAAAAAAAAAAGGGGGTTTCGGGCTCCCAGAAACAGCAAAGCACTTTAATTATATATAAAATTTTAATCAAATGAGTAATCCATTGAAATCACTGGGTCGACTCACATGCTTAAAGTACAGCATGTTCCAGAGCTATGGATGGGCAATCTCTAGCCTGCAAGTGGCACATGGTTCATCAGGGTTAGCTGCTGGTAGGCCACAAGACAGTTTGTTTATCTGAGCATCCATAGGCCACAGCTCCCATTGGCTGGGACTGGAGAACTGCAGGGCTGTGTGCCTCTGGATGTTCAGGTAAACAAATCATCTCACAGCCTGTCAGTGTCTAACCCTGACGAACTACATGTGGTTAGCACACCGAAGGTTCTCCACCCCTGCCCTAAGGGCCTGGCTGGATTGCAGTCTACCTTCGCAAGACACTAAAAGAGAAATAACTTGTGTGCAGCTTGATGAGCAGAGCTGCAAAAATAACTATAAATATCCTTTGTCCATGTGATTAAAAGATGTAATACTTCAGCTGTTTTACAAATTCCTGTAAAGAAACAGAGACTTGCAAACAGATTTTACTCCAATGGAGGACTACCACAACCTGCACACTTCTTTTGAAAATAGTAAAAATCTTTTTATTTCCCTAATCAAAGTGTGGGATTGCTGATTTGTACGTATGTGCAGAATGAGGTAGGAAAATCCTCCTCTGAATCCGTCTTCTGCAACAATTGAGTGAGGAACAGAAAGGAGTTTTACACATAGGAAAAGCAGTTGTATGGATTCAGAAAGCGTAGATTACTCATACAATGAATATTCCATGTATTTTTCCAAACATTAGTCCTAGAACTCCTGAGTACTAATCTTCATACAGACACGGGCAATAGTCTACTTTCTTTGGCAAATCAGATTAGGACTTCCAGGTGTCTCGTTTTCAACTGGAATGCCCAGTCAAAATGAGACCCAAGCATCTCTGGTCAGCAACGCTGACCAGGCTGTTCAAAGTCCCGGTGCAGGTGTTGGCAGGCTGTCTGCTTGGCTCTGTGCAGCTTTCGAGATGTGCAGCCATGTCCCTCAGCTCCAAGGCAAAGGGATGGCTATAAGGATTACTGCCTACTGTCCCTACCCTGAGCTCTGTCTCCATGGCTCATATTGGCCAGTAACTGCAGCCAACGGGAATTGCAGGGAGTGCACCTGTGAGCAGAGGCAGCATGCAGAGCTGTCTGGCAGTGCCTTTGCCTAGGAACCCTGTGACATATCGCTGCTTATGGGGAGCCACCCAAGGGTAGTGCCACCCAAACCTACACCACCAAGCTCCTCCCATCCTCCAATTCCCTTTTCCAGCCCCGAGTCCCTCCTACACCCAAACTTCCTCCTGGAGCCCTCGCCTCTAACCCCCTCCCATATACCAATCCCTTGTCTCAGCTCAGAACACTCTTCTGTACTCTGAACATCTTGGCCCCAACCTGGAGCTCTCTCCTGCATCCCAAACCTGTCATCCCCACTCCCAACCCCAACGCCTGCACCCCCAGCTACAGCCTTCACACCCCTCCATACCTCATCTGCTCCACCGCAGCCTGGATTCTCCTTACACACCCTAAACAACTATTTCTGGCCCCAGCCCAGAGACCACACCCCAAGACCACAGCCCATATAACATCCCACGCTCTAACCTCTGCCTCAGCCCAGAGCCCCCCTCACATCCCAAATCCACCACTCCCAGTCCCACACAAGAGCCCACACCCTTAGGTGATTCCCTCATCTTTTCCCACACACCAACCCCCTACCGCACCAGTTGAACATGAGCAAGTGAGTGTGGCTGGCAGAGAGCGAGTGACAGGGAAGGGATGGAGTGACTCGGGGGGGGCAGACCTCAGAGAAGGGGCAGAGGGCAGGCCTTCAGGGAAGGAAGGAACAGGGAAGGGGGCAGGGAAAGAGTGCTCGGCTTTGTGTAATTAGAAAGTTGGCAACCCTAAGTCACATAACCTATATGGTCCCAGTTTCCCCAAATTCAGCAATGAGGATATTCCTCATCAGCCTCACAGAAGTGTTGTGAGGATTAGTTAATGCCTGGACACCACTGTACGTTAATTTTCTAAATAAGATCCTTCAAAATCACATGCAACATAAACAACAATGTAAGCTGAACTGAATTATTACTATACTCTAGGATAAGCAAAATGTATAAGGTAAAGTTAAAAAAAAAAAAGTGATGCTTTGACTGAAACTTGAACGGAACACAAACTGAACTTTCTGAGATTCAAAAAGATGTTGTGTAAAAAAAAATGTTGTTACTACAGTAAACAGTTTCATGCCCCTGGACCAGGAGATTGGCAGCTATTCAAATATTCTGGATAACAGAGAGGTATGCATAACACTAAAGAAAAACATGATTAGATATTAAGAAAAACATGAAAATGTATGCAGAGTACTTTATTTACCAACAACAGCAGTGTTGTACACTGTAAACTTACACTGTATTTGCTGTATTTATTTGTATTCACTTTCACTATATTTTACTTATGGAAAACATAACTAAAATTTACTTGATCTTTAACTTAAACAATACTGCATACTGTATTTTAACTTACAATATACATGTACTATGCTCATATGAAACTTAATGGTTAAACAGTTTTGATGCTGGTGGGTGAAATAATGAAATGTGATGTGTCTTGCAGTTAAAATGACGGTTATTTGACAATTCCTGATGATAGAACGTCGGTTAAAACAGAGTTTACTGTGTCAATCTTTCTTTCACTAGTGATCTTAGCTAGTGACCATGAGAATAAGTTCTAATATTCTGTGGGAAAGCTTGGTCTTGTGGCATTTTTGGCTCATTCTGTAGATTCAGAACAGGTTTGGGTAATTCAGCTACGTATCCCTCTGAACTAAAGTCGCAAGCCTTTGCCGATCACCAGTTATGTTTTCATTTTGTCAGATGTGGAAGTAGTTGTATATGAAATAAAACCTACTTCAAAACTACGAGCAAATGTTAAGGCTGATCAAGTTCTCGAAAGGAAAATATGCAAATCCCTGCGGTAGCAGTCACCTGGAGACTGGAAAAGGGTGGAGCTCTTAATCCCAAAATTAGTCTAGGAAAAATTTCATTACAAAACATCAGGAATTTTTTTAAATAAGCCTTTATTTGGCAGAAGAATAATGACGTTATCCTTTAAAATGTATAGAACTCAGAGGTGTACAATAAACTAAGCATGTCAATTTATTTACTTGTCCAAATTCTGTCTTCCTACCAGGCTGCTCTGATTTTAATAACTGTGACAGGAAGCAGTCTGCCAAATGCTGAAGTGAGTCAGAACTTGATGTTCAGACTGGTAAACAGCATCATGTTTGCTAACCAATTCCATTATTACTTTTTTCAGAAAAGTGTAAGTAGGTCACATTTGTGTTGCCTGTTTCCTTTGCAGTGAATGAACTTCTGATTTTACAAGCAATTGAATCTAATTATATCATTGTGAGACAAAAAACAAAAACAAAAAATAAAAGCAAAAAAACCTCCAGTCTAAACTTGAAATAGCTGAGGTACAGTCCTGTAGCCAGTATGCATGGGAATATGCGTAGTTCCATCAGCTTCACCAGGCACATGATGGGACCCTCTATGTTTCATGATTTCCTACTCTTAAGACATGCTTGATTTTTGCCCATGATTTTTCACAGATAATTAACTCAGAAGTCACCTTAATGAAGTGTTGTGTTTTAGACAAAGCAATAGGATACTATTTATCATAATATTATTAACACAAATTGAAATTCTAATTTAGAATATTTTGTCATGGGCTTAGAGCACAAGATATATTTAACACACTGATGCCAAAAGCCCAGACCCAATTTGCCACTTGCATAATAATTTTGTGCAACTTCACTGCAGTCAATGGATGAAACCTGGCCCTACTGAAATCAGTACAAGTTTTGCCAGGATTTCCCCCAATACTGTTGTGCCCACTTTCATGAACAATTTTCTCTTTCTACTTTATTCTATGGTAACCAACATATGCACAACATATAATAAAATCATGAAAACATTTTTCATCAATGTACCCCTTTCCTTCAGAAAGGATCCCAATGTATTCATAAAACTATATTAATAGCACATGGATAGTTGGGAACAGAGCTCAAAACAAGAAAGAAAACTATACTAACCACAAAATTTTCTGACTGTCACATGGGGTTTGGCTATGTGATTTCCATCAGAGTTACTCGGCTAAAACTTCAGAATATAGGACTAATTGTACAGTTGCTAGATTCCAACATGCCGATGTAGACAGTATGTTTCTATCAGCAGTTCTCCAAAGTCCTAACGTATTTAAGAAGCAGCCTTGTGTGATTCTAAGGTAGGGTTGCCAGCTCCCCCAGACCAGATGGCCTAACACCATTGGCACAAACATCCGGTCCTTCAAATCAAAGGAGCAGGTAATCCTATCTAGGGTCCCTGCCTGTAGGGTTAGGCCAGAATTTTATAGGATGGTGGTTTGCACCAGGTCTTGAAAATTTTACCCAATACTTATCAAGTGAAAGACTAAATCTACTACTCAAAGCAACAACAACCACAAAAACTAAAATGTTCCAAATCCAGGAAGGAAATGCAAACAGCCTTAAAATATATTTTTCTTAAATATCATGACTTTTAAACCAACATCCGAGTTGGGAATCTCAAATCATGATTTTTTTCCATGCTTTTCTGCTCTCCCTCAGTCTTTGTATTCACTGATGTGCCCATGTCAGTGAACTATGCATATCTTCTCCAGCATCCGTTTGTGTATACTTTTGTTTATGAACAGTGTCAGGGAGCCTGCCTCAACTAGTGTTCTTTGGTTTTGGCAAGCAGCAGAAGAAATTGACCTGATTCTTGTCAGTTTCACAGCCACCTACAAGTTTCTTAGGAGAAGTAATAAACACTGACAAAGATTCTGGGCACTATTCATTCTGCAACGTCATGAATAAAACTGTCGTGAGCAGCATATATTTTGAAGCTACCTGCAGACTCAGGAAGATACTACTACTTTGGTTATACGCAGTTCACATGAGGAAGGTTATCTCCACAAGCATGAGGCATGCAAATTTGATTACTTTGTCTCATAGGGAGCTCTAAAATAGATTTAAATTCTACAAAAGTTGATGATATCCAGTTGAAAAAGTTTGTACTCATCATGAATGAATTGATTGAGGCCTTTCTCAAGGCATAGCTATACCATATATTAAGCCTAGCAAGAGACAATGACAGAACATTTAAGAGAATTACACACAATATATATTTTCACTTCAGATTCCAGTAGAAGTCAGAAAGGCTGTATTCAATGAATCCTATTCTTTCTCAGGATATCTTCAGCAATTCACTAACTCAGTTCTATTAAGAAGGAACATTGGTAAACAAGGTTAAGAGACTCAGTAGAAAAAATATCCATTCCTAAAAGCTGAGCGGTCCCCAGTGTTGTTCTAGCTATAAAGGACAACTGACAACAATGCTAATAAAGCTAAGACAGGATAGTTCAAGAGCCATTTAAAAAACAAAACAAAAAAGAAAAAACAGAACACAATGGAAAGATCATTCCTTCAACTCAGCGATTTCCCTGAAGGAAAAAAAGACTTTCTGGATTACATAAAGAGTAAACTTGGCACCACTTCATTTAAGTGCTGGGGCCTAGTTAGGATTGTATGATACAGTGCCAACAATGGGCAGTGAAACTGAACCACATCAGTTGATGGATGGGCAACAACCAGGGCTTCTTTTGTGTTTGTACAGCATCTAGCACAGTGCTGACCCCATTAGAAACAACTTTTTTTCTGAAATTTTGTCTATTAACTGGGAATCTGAACTAATTTCTTCAGTACTGTCCTTATGAATACTGATGCCCTATGCAGCCTGAGCACCTGCGTCCTCCATCCCCTTGTGGGGAGGGGCACAGCTCTGTGGTGGGAGGGCTGAACTCAGTGTCATGGCAGCAGGAGCTGTGGGGGGGCAGGAACAGGGAAGGGAGGCTGGTGGGGAAAAGGGAGACAGCAGAAAGAGGAGTGGTATAGCCCACTAGAACAGTGCATTGAGAGGCAGATCAGAGGGCAGGTAACTGGAGCTGTAGGTGCTGAAAGGTGGAGCAGGGGGGCGGGAGATTTGAACCAGTGGAGGCAGGAGGCAGAGCAGAGGGTGGAGAGCTGAAGGACTGAGACTGCCAGAGCTAGGAGGCAGTCAGAGCAGGGGTCCAAGGGATTTATGCACCATGGCTGGGAGGCTGAGAAGGGGCCAAGGGGCAAAGGGGATTGGTCCACCAAGCCCAGGAGTCAGAGCACAGGCTGGAAGACTGCAGCTGCAGGAGCCAGCACTGCCTGGCCGTTTCTACACATGCCACTCTTGCTAATAAACGGCCCCAAAAATGCTAATGAGGTGTGGATGCAAATTCCCAGTGCCTCATTAGCATTTTTCGGGCCGTTTATTAGCATGCCACTTAGAAACTGCCTCCGCGACTGGTGCTAAGCATATGCAGCATAGGGCACTGCTATATCTGGGGCATAGTAGTGCCCCAAATTTAGTGGTGCCCTAAGCAACTGCATATTCTGGGTATGTCACAAAACAGCCCTGCTGTCCTCATTAAGATGTTGTTTATATGCCTATCTTATGTTCTGTCTGTATGTTTACAAATCAAATGCATTATTTAATAGTACAGTACAATAACTTCCATTCTTATCTAGTAATTCATCTTCTATAAACCCTGCATTACGAAGGCAGATCTTACTGGAAAAAAGCACATGCAATTTTCCTTAGGAATTCTGAATGTTTAGTGATGGTTTCAATTAGGCTCCTTTGTTTGTATGCATATGGATTTCACTGGATTTTTTTCTACAAACAGGCTTTAAGTTGAAAAAACACATACTTTATGCAGAGTAAGCTGAACTCTCAGAACCACATTCAGCCCTGCTGTAACAGGGAACAATTCCAAATTAACATGACTGGACGGTCAGAAACACCTGTGCAGCCACACTGATAGTGAGTTGAAGGGATACAATTTTGTAGCATCAGATTTTAAGGCGGGAAGAGAACATTTGTTGTATGATGTTCTGTATATTACAGGTCATAGAATTTCATTGTTACCCCCTTTTGACCCTGATACTTTTTTAACTGCAGCAGGAGTCAGCAACCTTTCTGAGGCAGAGTGCTGAAATTTGATCCTTTGACCTCTGTGTACAGGCTGAGTGCTGGTGATGATTTTTAAAGTCATGAACAGCTCTACTTACAACAGCTTCATTAATAAATAAATTAAGATACAGAGCTTTACTGTTTAGGTGGAGGTTGGTAGCATTAGCTGGTCATTTGTTAATCCGCAGGCAGCATGGCTTTGAGCAAGCTCCCAGCTACATGAGGGAGGGAGGTATGAGGTTGAGCTCCTACCTCCCATGTCAATGAAAATCAGCTCACATGCCATTCTTGGTATCCATGCTGGGCATTGCTGACTTCTGGACTACAGCAAAACTTTCAGAAAGGCATCCAGTCTTCATTTCAAGTCTCTGAAAGATGGAAACTCCTCCCCTTCACTTGATTGTTTGTTCCAATGGTCAATCATCGTCTCTATTAAGACTTTGTGTCTTGAGTTAATTTGAATTTGTGTAGCTTTAACTTTTTAGCTAGCGGTTCTTGGCTAGATTACAGAGCTAGTTAATAGTAAATATTTTTCTCCCTAAGAAGATGCTGATACAATATAACACAGTCACGTCCAACTTTCTGATAAGCAACAGAATTTGAACTTAAAGTTCTCACAGTACCACATTCACATCAATCCTCAAATCATTTTTGTGACTCTTTTCTATGTCATTTCTGGTTCTTCACTGTCCCACGCAGAAATCTAGTATCTAGTTACTTAGTGCACCATTTTATTCTGGGGGATTATCCCTCAGAGACTTTAGCTTTTAGTCTATCTATAATGGAAAGAATGGGACCAGACTGTGGAGAAGTCCATCTGCAGTTGAACTCATTTCCATTGCAGAGCTATTTTTGTCTTCTAAAACTGATGAAGAGAAAGTTTGCTTTCTAAAAGGAGTTTTAGAGAACTGCTCAGACAACAGAGCATGAAAGACAATGGATATATGTGCCAGGAAGGTGTTGCTGAATGATTTATTCCCTAAGGGCGGTACATGGAGTGGAGCTCATGGATCAAGCAGAGAATATGGTCTTAAATTGACATCAGAGGAAACCAGCAAGATATATGAAATTTCTCTTTTTTATTGGTCATGCTGGGCATGGCCCATTATCCTTAAACGGACTGAGCAGTTATTATAGAGAGAAGAATAGGATATTATCTCCATCCAAGCTTGTTATATTCTTCAATGCAAAAAGCATGCAGCACAACCAACAGACAGAGCAGTTGTAAAAGCCAGGATGGTTCCTCCTTCCCTCCCAGGAAAAGAAGACATAAACCTTTGAAAACCGACCAAAAAAAAAATCCATTAAGAGGGAAATCATTCAGGCAAGAAAAAAACGGCCCAAAGAACTCATGTCCAAGGTTTTTACAAACCTATTCTAAATTAAAGCCATTTAAACTGATCCTCCACTGCCACTGCTTGTGTGTTCATTGTACAGCTATGCCAAAGGAACGTGAAGGGGATGGAAAACATTAGTGAATGAAGAACTGTGGTTTCTTAGCATTTCAGATTCACTTCATACAAATGGAAATGATTAAAAAAAGGTACAAAGCAGTGGGACAAATCAGGCCTAGTGCAAGTATATCATTAAAGCATCAACATCTGATCACAAATCTACCTGTCTATCCTTGACATTTCACATTTTTTCTTTCTGACATCTTCCTTTTACCTGTCTTTACATTAACCTAAACTGTACTTAGCCAAATCCAATCTCCCTGGGTCAACTGTTGGAAAGCAACTGAGTTCTGTTAACTACAATGGAATTATGTTGATTTTCATCAGCTGGCGTTTTGGCCCCATAACTTTTTTTACCAAACGATTCCCTTTTCCCCCTTGTGCTATTACTGATGACAAAACACCTATCCTCTCCATCACAGAGGCCAATAACCTAAGAGCTATATTTGCTGACTCCGTATGTCTCTTGCCACATCCATCCATCTAGCGTCTAAATCCTCCCACTTCTTTACACAGCTGTAAGATCTATTCACCTTATCAAAGCTCTTAGTCCATTCAACATCTCCAGCCTTTTCTACTATATCGTCCTCCTCTCTGGGCGCTCTGCATCACCCACTCCCTTAGTCTATTCAAAACATGTTCTGTACCCATTATTCTGAGTCTGTCTTCATTGTATCTTTCCCCATCTGCTCCACTTCTACCACATCAAGTTCTAAATATGTCTTCACTTTCAAAGACTTCAGGAATTCAACTCCTCCCTAATAATACATTCTTGTACTTTACTCTTCCAAAAAGGGGCATTTTTTTATGTCTTGTAGCACAATCAAGTCCTGATCCTGATTGGAGGGCTGTGTGTTACCACACTAGAGAACTCACAACATGAGTACTGTTCCATTTAATCAACTCAGCAATAGCCTCCAGATTCATAAATTTATTGGGATTACTGTGAGGAGTTCACTCCTGCTGGTGAAGAAGGGATGTGTACCAATGCCCAAACCTGGCTCCATAGGAATCTCATGCTCAGAAAATTCCTGGAAGAACTGTCTCTCTGTGATTCTTCCAGGTAGATGTTGTGACTCTGGGAGCCGGCAACTTGGGTTCAACTGCAGAAATCAGATGTGACTCAAATCCTGGGTGTTTACGTTAGATCGAGACCTGGATCAGAAACATAATGTAGCATTTCATTTCTCACCTCCCCCCGCCTTGAATTCCTATTGAGTTTTTTAACCTTTATTCAATTAAGCTAGTAGACATGTATAGTATAGAATTATTCTACTTGCCTTTCAGATTCCAGGGGCTACATACAGTTTAAAACAGAAAATGTGAAAGGGTGATGTGATTACAAGTCTAACTGTACCCACACGGAGAACAAACATTTAATAACGGACTTTTCAATCTAGGGGGAAAAAAAACGTATAGCAAAATCCCAGGGCTGGAAGTTGAAGCTAGATAAACTCAGACTAAAAATAAGGCTTACATTTTTAACAGGGAAGGTAATTGACCACTGGAATGATTTAACAAGGATTCTTCATCACTGAACATGTTTATATCAAGACTGGCATATTTTAAAGATATGAGCTAGTTCTAAAGGAATTATTTTGAGGATAGTATGGCCTGTGTCATGGTAGACGATCACCATGGCCTTTTCTGGCATGGAATCTATGAAGCTAAGTGCTAATGGCCCTTTTTTCATACCCTGGTACATTATGTGAGCTTACTGGACCTCATTCTTACCCATACTTCCTAGTTTTCATTAAATGGATGGCCCATTGCTTTACAAACCAGCACTCCTCAGCAAGTTTTGCCTGGAGTAAATGTATATCACAAGATTTTTAATTAAACAATACTCAGTTCCAAATATTATTTACAAGCTTCATATTAACATATACTTCAATAAATCACATTAAAGAAGGGCATTTAATGAATCCTATTATTCCCAAATGTGCACTCTGCACTGCATGCTTTAGATAAAGTGCAGTTCTGGCATATCGGCATAATGGCTACTACAATACCAATCAAAACATATTTTTTAAAAATCTGACTGGTCTGCTAGTCCTAGAAACTCACTGAATGGAAATGCCAAATCAATTTCTATGAAGCACTGATTTGTTCCTGAAGATCTTTGTATTTATGGCAATAATGTAGTTTTGTTTGTTAACCTGAAGGCGCATGTTGCCTCAAGATCAATGAGACATTACTCATGCTCATCCATATACTCAGAACACCTTAAACATGAGAAGATGTAATCTCTTTGTGGAAATTATCAGGATCTTTATATTTGGGAGTCTACTTCATTTAAATTACCTTTGAATCTGATTATTTAATTATTCATCTGAATGTTTGTCAAAGATGGCAGCCTTTTTATAGCTAAAGCAAAACGCACCCTGTCAAATTACTGACAAGAAGCTTTGAACTATTAAAGTGCTATGTTAATACAGATTACACTGATAAATAATACTTTTAAAATTGATTCCATGGTTCTCTCATTTGTATCTCAGAGACAGATGAAAAGAAACATAGAAAGAGGCAGAATGCCTATTTTTAACTCTTTTGCCACCAGACTTGTGGCAAAGCAGAGAATTAAGAGTTAATTTATTTTAATTAATGAGAGATTTTAGAAGAACAAACTGTTCCTGTTTTAACAATTTACAATTCAATACTTTCAAAGGGAAAAACCTGTATGCCAAAGGCAGCTCCTGAGAAGTTCCTGCATGTTTTCTCTCAATTAATTACCTTCCTCAGATTTGGGACTTACTATTCTAACTGACGTGCTACTGTGGTAGCACTAGATCATCTCTTTCTGAAGCAGACTTGTGGAAGGAGCTATGGCTGGGAAACACTGCCCACTGACAGGGAAACAAGAGATGCATCAAGGCAAAAGGGCTTGGGGGCACAAGACATAGCTGCTTAAACCTACAAGCCTCTTGGATCCGCAGAGGTATGAACCATCTGCAAAGATAGCTGACCTTCTCCATTGCTTTACTGTTCTCTTCTCTCACTTCATCCAGTATCATTCCATTCTGAGGCATGCTTCAACTAGTTGGTCTCCCGTGGCACCCTAGTAACACTTGCAAAGGAGATGCGGAGGAATTAATATAGCTTCTGACAAGATTAATTCCCAACCATCTTACTATATGAAACTTAGGCGCTTCTGCAAAAACTATACTGCTCTGTCCCTCTCCAAATGAAACTCCAATGAATGACTCGATTTTCTATCCTAACAAGAGGTGGTGGGCACGTGATGGTACTGCCTCCTTCAACCAGAGTGAGTTCTAGTAGATTTCAAGACTCTCAGTGGAAGAATTGCATGGATAACCTGGCCTGTGGGCTTACATTTAGATTACTGACCTGGGCTACATCTACACGTGCACACTACATCGAAATAGCTTATTTCGATGTAGCAACATCGAAATAGTCTATTTCGATGAATAACGCCTACACATCCTCCAGGGCTGGCAACGTCGACGTTCAACTTCGACGTTGGGCAGTACCACATCGAAATAGGCACTGCGAGGGAACGTCTACACGCCAAAGTAGCACACATCGAAATAAGGGTGCCAGGCACAGCTGCAGACAGGGTCACAGGGCGGACTCAACAGCAAGCCATCCCCTTAAAGGGCCCCTCCCAGACACAGTTGCACTAAACAACACAAGATCCACAGAGCCGACAACTGGTTGCAGACCCTGTGCATGCAGCATGGATCCCCAGCTGCTGCAGCAGCAGCCAGAAGCCCTGGGCTAAGGGCTGCTGCACACGATGACCACAGAGCCCCGCAGGGGATGGAGAGAGAGCGTCTCTCAACCCCTCAGCTGATGGCCACCATGGCAGACCCCACTATTTCAATGTTCCGGGACACAGATCGTCTACACATGCCCTACTTCGATGTTCAACTTCGAAGTAGGGCACTATTCCCATCCCCTCATGTGGTTAGCGACTTCGATGTCTCGCCACCTAACATCGATTTCAACTTCGAAATAGCACCCAACACGTGTAGCCGTGACGGGCGCTATTTTGAAGTTGGCGCCGCTACTTCGAAGTTGCGTGCACTTGTAGACGCGGCCCTGAAGGGAATAAGAGCTGTTAAATTGTTTGATAAATTCATACAGATAACAAGAGGAAGAACTATTCATCAAGAAACCTGCTGCACCTCAGCTTCCCTTACAGAAGCTTTCATAACCAGTTTCACTTCCAGATTGATGAGAGTATTTATTTGTTTTCAAGTAAAAAAGATCCTTCAGGTCAAGTATGTTACTGAAGAACAAAGTCTTCAACACCTTCCCAGGTCAAGTCCAAAAAAGTCCTAGACACCTATCACTATAAACTTGAGGTCTCTTCAGTGGGAACGTTGCATTACTTGCTGAACTCTGGTCTCCAGGTCTCATAAGCTCCATTCTTTCTAAGCCAATTTTCTTTTTTTACCACAGAAATTAATGTGTTACTGTGGGTGGCATACTTACTGGTATTGGGAATCCCATTTTTTTTGTAAAGCAAGTGTGAAAAATGTATGATAATAAAAGACATTTATCATCAAAAGATTCATAACTCCTAGATATTATTCAAGTGTACACTTGAGAGTTCAAAGAAACAGAACAGAATACTAATATTATGATGCTTGCAGCAAGATGATTGAAATGATTATTCAGGTTCTGAGGGAGGAAATGCTTTAATAGAAGTGCTTTATGTATCAACTAAAACAGCTGAGGTAATATTAAAGATACAACTGCAGTGAGCAAAAATCATCTTGAAAAAAGAATTCAAATATACTTCTGTAAAATGATTAAGGAAAAATGTACTTTCAGCACTTAATATACTTTCCCTCTTACAGATATATGGCTAGTACAACAGAAAAACAAGATGTTTAGCTTTCACCTCTCCATGTAGTACCAATCTTCAGCAGGTGTGCCTCAAGGACTTTACATTCTTATTCTTTGAATCATCGTGTAGACACTAATGAGCATCTCTCTTCAGCTTTAATTATTGATCTTTGACAAGTCAACATAATAGGAATCAGCTTAACCAACTATACTCCCCAGTGACATGTTCAATTACCCAGGTTGTACTTCTCTGCAAGAGGTCTAAGGAGTAGCTAATTTAACATTGTCAAAAAATAAACAGAGGTATCAGTTACAGTATGTCTTTTGACCCCTAAGTCACCAAATCTAACCAGACACTTCTTAGTACAGTGGATCAGAAGATTAAATACTTAAAGACTTTGGGAAGCGGGAGGGTGGGTAAATAAAATTAAGTAATATCAAAAAAGGGTGAAGTAAAAAGTTACATTTTATAAAGTAAGAACCTGGAAAGATACTGACACCTCGATAGCAAATGTCTACTTCTGTATTTCTACATTTACAAAGTGATTTCATTTCTCAGCTGAATAGAATGAGTTGTTATATTTATTATTTGTTATTCACTGCAGTTGGATCAATAGATAGCTTTGTAAAACAGAGGGCCAGCTTTTTCTTGTATCCAGAAACAAGATAATTTTATAAAAAATCTGCATCACTGAAAAGAAATTTGACAGTAAAATGATGAATACTGAAGCAAGGACACAAATGAATCTCTGAAAGAGAGTATCTTCTGAGGCTAGACAATTGAAAGACACAAGGTACAGAGAAACTTTGTGCAGCTTTGTAAGTGATCTGATCAAATGACTGAGAGATATAGGTGCTGACTATGGGTGTTCCGGGGCTGGAAATGGGGAGTTCTGGGAGGGTAGGGAAGGAGCAGAGTTAGGACACAATCAAGGAGGAGGTGGTCAGTGATGTGAAGAGGTGGGGAAGGAGAACAGACTTCAGGGGAAAGGATGGAGGTCAGGGCAGAGCAGGAATGGTCTTAGGGTACAGGGTGGAATGGGGCAGGGCACAGGCAAAGCAGGGATCAGATGGTTTTTCACTAAAGATTCTGCATTGGTTTTAATAATTGTGTGTTATTACTGAGATGTCTCATTACACCCACTATAAGTAAACGCATATATAACTAGAGATAATATATAAGAAAAATGACTCAGTATACTGTAGTCAGACAGAATCCCCCTGCTTTACTCCATCTTGCCCCTCTTAGGTGCCTCAGAGCACAAAGAAGAAAACAGCACAGTCTTAAAATGCTTGAAAGCACAGATGCGCTTATCTCAAGCACGGTCTTTGATGCTTCAAGAACACAGGATGTGCTGCCCCAGTCACGACCGTGGATAACAGAAGAACACAGATAAGAGGGCAAACAAGCCAGCCGATGACCACAGGGCCTTAAATTGCCCTGGGCTGGTACTGATAATTGATATGCCTACACAATCGTCCCAGGAGAGGAATCTCGCACCCTTACAAAAAGAATGTCCTGTCTTAATGATTTAGTTACCTTTATCTTACAAGTGTAAATTAAGTTGAAACTCCTTTGTAAGAACTGGTGTCACAAAGGCGAACGAGCATAATTGGCATCTAACAGATAAGGAAGAGTGTGCGTGACACAAAGGGTATAAAGATGGGCAAAGCAGCCTACTCTAACTGAGCTCCAATTACCTATACCTGCCGGTCGGGTAAAGTCTTTGCCTCCCGAGGTCCCAGGGGATGCCCTCTTCGCACATCTTCTTCCCAAGGGATTGAGTGGCAGACACTGGCTATGCCGGAGTCAAAGGATGCAGGGGTGAGAATCATACCTGTAATGTACTTTGTGCACATTGAATAGTAAGAGCTCTGTAACCTGAGGTGCTTTGTCCTCAAATGTGTAACTTTCATTTGTAATCTAATTGTTATACTACATATATCATCCTACTAGTAGTTAAGAAGATAGGGCAATAACCTTGTAACCACTAAGATTCTTATTTCTGCCCTTTTAATAAATAGTAACCATTTAAGCTTTCAGCCTGACTCCTTCCAGTTACTGTAACTCGGTCGAACACAAAACAAAGAACCTTAGCCGTTTGACTATATCAGCCTGGTCAGTGGTAAGGTGCAGTAAAAGCTGAGCGCTGAGTCATGTCGCCTCCATGGGACACACTCCTGGGGCACCCGTCAGCCTCCCTGGCTGCCCTCTGTGAAGGGACAGTCTGTCCTAGCAGTTAAAGACTCAGGTGAAATAAGCTCTCTGCACCAACATTTGGGGCACCCGTCAGCCACACTGGCTGCCCGCTGCAAAGGGACTGCCTGTCCTAGCAGTTAAAGACTTGGGTGAATCTCTGGGGCATCCGTCAGCCATTCTGGCTGCCCACTGCGAAGGGACTGTCGGTCCTAGCAGGCAAAGACTCAGATGTAACTAGGCTCACAGAACACTCATTTACCCGGCCATTGGCTAACATATACATCTTTTCTGATGTCTGAAAATTCAAGATTCAACCAACTCCAATCTTGTTTCATTCCTGTTTAACAAAGAGACAAACTGTACGGCTGTGTCTACACTTGCCCCCAACTTCAAAGGGGGCATTGTAATCAAGGCCACTGGAGATTACCAATGAAGTGCTGTGGTTAATATCCAGAACTTCATTATGCTAAAATTCCCCCACGGCAACTTCGAAGTGTCAAACTTCGAAGTGCCAGCATGCATGTAAGCTGTGGGCACTTCGAAGTGCCCGTGCTACTCTGAAGTCCCTTTACTCCACACATGCCACCACTTTGAACTTTGACGCTTCGAAGTTGCCACAGGGGAAAATTAGCCTAATCAAGTGCTGCTTATTCACCGCAGCACTTCATTAGTAATCTCCCGTGGCCCTGATTACCATGCTCCCTTTGAAATTGGGGGCAAGTGTAGACACAGCCTATGTACAGATAAAGTGGAACTGTGATTCTTTTCTTTGGAAGTTCTACCAACAGCAAATATATTATATTTGTATTATAGTAAATATCACAACATAATAAGCAAGCTCAGAAGCTATACTAACAACAGCCTCTGATCTAAATATTTCACTACCCTTTTTACTATGAATTTATGTTGCGCTTCTTGATGAAATCATATCCCTCTATTCTACTCCCAAGATACTAGATTTTGAAAAACTCAGTGTCAGAGAGAGAGAGTGGGGGAGAGAGAAAGAAAAAAAGAAAGCCGCAAGAAAACAGTATTGGCAGAAGCAAACGCTCTTACTGGTCCAGCAAGTTCTTTTAATTCATTAACCAGCAATGTACCAAACAAAATATCAGACAAATTTCTTATGATGACAAGCACTACAACAATGCAGTGTGTCAGCATGTGAACACCAACTACACAATGTACACTGTGGCATCATAAGAACCTCTTATTTCTTCTACCTGTGGCCTGCCCTTGTGTCTCCCCCACAAAAAATCAAATTTTAGTGGATTTTTTATTGCAATGCTACAAAAACCTCATGTGTTTCATACATGACAGCAACAGACACACTAACACTGAAGTGTCATAATTTCAGAAAGTGATGGTAGAATTAGCAACCACCAATGAGCACTATTTTCAACTGCCTGTGACAGACATATCTATCAACATTTACTCTCGGTGCAAAAATGAAGAAAGCCATGACAAGTCTGGAACCTGTCTTAGCACATCAGCAAATGAATGACATCTACAAGTAAAACAACATTTGTTGAACAGCAAATGCCCTGTTTGGAACATTTACTAATTAAACTAGGAAATTAACAAAATCAGCTAAAATAGAGCACAAGCAAGAATAAAGTCACTCTTAAACCAATGGCAATAGCTAATTCCAGGCCCTACAATCCCCATACAGACTGATTAGAATACTTGCAAAACATAGTCCCAGAATACTTCAAGTGTGACTCAGACAATGGAAAGAAAAGTGCAGATAATAACTCTGACTCAAGCTCTGATAAAGGAAGAATATGATGGTGCTAGTGATATCTCCCCATCTTTCCATGGAAACATTCAAAAGAAAAGTCTCCAAAACAATGAGACAACTGTCTGGCAGGTACATGCTCAAACACTGTGCAGAGATAAGTAGTAGCTGTTTGTGTTCCACAACTGGTTTACCTGCAGAGTATCTGACGTGGTAGCTGCTCATCTTAGGAGAGTTTTCTTAGGAGAGAACAACTGATGTTTAAAGAAGCCAAAAATAGTTTAAAAGTCCCCTGCACATGCAAGCAAGTGCATGCACACATACACTCTCTGGCTGCTGCTACGCTACCACTCTCCCATCGGAGGAGCCATGGTAATGAGGCAATTCAAAGCAGGCTAATGAGGTACTAATCTGCATATTCATCATCTCATTAATACAATGGCAGCAACACAAACAGGCTTTGAATTGCAGGTTAACAGTGAAGATGGCAGCAGCTTCGAAATAAGCACCCCACTTCAACATCCCCTTACTCCGAGCCAGTTCTATGGAGTAAGGGAATGTCGAAGTGGGTGCTTATATCGAAGCTGCCCCCATCTTCACTGTCAATCTGCAATTCAAAGTCTGCACTTTGAAATTCACATGGCTGCTATTATGCTAATAAGGTGCTGAATATGCATGTTAGCCCCTCATTAACCTGCTTCGAATTGTCTTGTTACCATGGCACCTCTGACAGAAGAATGGTAGTGCAGCAGCAGCCTCTCTTTCTTTCGCAGTACTTTTTCTTCCTCTCTCCATGTTAAGGATTGTTTTAACCTCTTCCATGGTCTATAATAAGCACTAGAAACCAGTTAGATAATATTTCATTCAAAACCAGGCATTCATTACAGTAATCTGAATGGATTCTAACTCTGTACACATTTTAGTTATCTAGTTAGCGGCAGATAATTTGATGGTCTGCAGAGGTATAGCACATAAATGCTTTTAAAATCTACTTCATTAATACTGAGATTTTCAATGAGGAAATAAAAGGGAAAAAAAGACATACTAGGCCATCAACTACAGAATTTTCCAAATACGTAAAATCCAGGGGGGAAATGTTATGAGATTTGATACAGATTACTTCCCAGTCTTGCCATGGCTCTTTTTTATATTTGAACATGGCTGAGGCAGCCCCAGTTTAATAGAAGACAGGGAGAAACTATTGATCATAAAAGCAGAATATAGGAAAACACTCACGATGATTATGTATAAAAATCCAAAATGAGCATAGAGTCTATTTCTGCAGCATCAAAAAATAATTGAAAGGGAAAAAAGTTTGTTTTAGTGACACATAGGAGCAATTTCTAAACATGATATACAATCATAAAGACTTACATATTTAGGGAGATAAAACACTCTCTCTACAGAAGATGCACGGACAGTGTATCATTAGCATTTGAGTGCACATGTTTAATCACCTCTTCTCTTGTGGCACATCTCTTAACAGAAGGATGTTTTACATCAGGAAGTAAGGGTGTAGTATGCAGGTAAGTAGCTACAGGAACTTATTTCTTACTGAATGAATTATCACGTGGACCAATTTTAGGGCATGGACAGTGCAAGATTTCTTAAATGTTTAGGTTTAGAACCCCACTGATCATCCCTGCGTGGAACAATATAAACCTCACTATGGAGCAGAAATGCCCTCTGGGCAGATACAAGAGCAATTCATAATATGGGCAGCCTGCTTCTATACAATATACTAACACCTGATTCGTTAGAGTTTTATCATGTTTACATAATTTTAGCTTACACAAGTGTTTAAATAGTCAATATCTGCAGCATTTTGTCTAGATTGTGCAGTGGACTAATGCTGTGGAGTTCAAAACTCCAGCCTTCAATCTGTTGTATCAGCTGTAGATGTGATAAATGGATTTCTTAGCTCGTTCCCATTGCTGCTGATACTCAACCAAGACGGAAAGAGTAGCCAGCATTAATGGGAGAGCAGCCCTCACTAATCTTACCACACACAAGATGTTACAGTAAGTATGTCAACCTTAGCTATGCAATTTTTGCAGTTGACATAGATTGAAAGTGCCAGTCAGTGTGGAGAAGGCCTACACAAAAACAGGCTAAATATACAGGAAAACAAGCTGAACTTAAAATGTTACATGACTTCAAAATGTATTAAAATATATAGAATCTGTTTAGCCCAGACAAGGCTTTCCTCTGGTTTATCTAGCCCTCCTGTGTAGCAAGCTTGGGCACCACTACTATGAAGAGTTAATAGAGTGTCACCTTTCGCTCAGGTATTAAAGGCATGGGTTTATTAAACAGAAGATCAGGGATTTCACTCCTTATGGTGCATGCATGTCTTTAGCAGGTGACTTGTTTTTCTATATGGGTATGCAGATGTGAACATTACACACAGGGAGAGACAGTCCATGTCCTCAAGAGTTTACAATCTAAACTCATATAAGGATTTGGAGACGGGCGTTGTGTGGCAAACACAACACGAGGAAAGTGGTCAGGATGATGATGGCCAAATGGCATGCTAGTTCCATCTCCTCCCTGAGTGACACGTAAATGAAACAGAGGATAATTAGCATCCATATAGCAAAAACACTTAGAAGGGGAGGGATAGCTCAGTGGTTTGAGCATTACCCTACTAAACTCAAGGTTGTGAGCTCAATCTGTGAGGGGGCTGTTTAGGGAGCTGGGGCACATCAATTTTCTTTTTTAAATGAAAGGGGGGGAGGAGGGAATGGTGCTTGGTCCTGGTAAGAGGGTGGAGGACTGGACTTAATGATCTCCAAGGTCCCTTCCAGCTCTATGAGATGTGTATCTCCACAGCTACATCTACACTAGCCCAAATCTTCGAAATGGCCATGCAAATGGCCATTTCAAAGATTACTAACATGCCAGGAGCCTCGGCTCTTCGAAATTGCCGTTTTTCTCTGCCTCGCGGCTCGTCCAGATTGGGGTCCTTTTCAAAAGGACCCCTCCAACTTTGAAATCCCCTTATTCCTATCTGCTTATAGGAATAAGGGGATTTCGAAGTTCCCGGGGTCCTTTCAAAAAGGATCCCCATCTGGACGAGCTGTGCAGCAGTGAAAAGCAGCAATTTCGAAGAGCCGCGGCCGGCAGCATGCTAATGAGGTGCTGAACATGTATTTCAGCACCTCATTAGTAATCTTCAAAATGGCCATTTGCATGGCCATTTCGAAGATTTGGGCTAGTGTAGCCATGGCCCATGTGTTTTATTTTAATGTTAGAGGCATTAATATTCCCAGCAGATATCTATATACACAATATGGGGAACAACTCTAAAACCAGAATGGGTGTAATGTGCATAAACATATTATAGTTACATATACACTATACACTTTTTAACATGATCTGTAACAACTCTGTCAGATTAATGCCCAAGGAACCCAAGCTAATGAGCCTATGAAGAAGTATTCAGTGTATCAAAAGATAGGACCCAAATATTTTATTAAAAATTTAAGAAATGCTATTAAGAATAATAGGCCTGAAATTCACATTAGAGAGATGAAGGGGAAAACAGCCTTCCTAAAAGAGAGTTGTAACAGTATTAAAATCCCATCTGCTTCAATGAGTGACCTCTGAGCAACAATCCAAAAAAAGGATAATAGCTGGAAACTGGGGAGAAATGACAGACCACTTCAGAAAACAGGAATCTCATCAAATTCAATCTTCTTTCAGATAACAAGACTAGAATTGAAAGGAAAGGAAAGAGACAACGTGATATGCACACTAGCCATTTAATAACAACACATGCAATACTGCATCTCTGGTGATGATGGTTCACCCAGTCAACAAGCATTTCTTTTGAAGGAGCTGATTGTTTCATTTGCCATCCAAAGGACAGTTAAATGTGAAAGCAAATGTAAGTTTTAAGTGAGGGCAAATACATTTGGCGGCCTGTCAGTCTTGAAAGTGACCCTTTGAGACAGCTGGTGCTCAAAAGTCTCTAAGCTCTCCCTTGAGATACAAGTACTAAATGTTTAACGGTATTTAAATTATAGTTTAGTAAATAGAACAAATAGAAAAAAACTGATAAAAACACGTGCTGCTAACCAATAAATCCATATTTTGTGGTAATATAAGTATCATGCTTTAAAACATTAATGACCATTTGAACTGTTAAATGCATTAACTCATTGGTAGTAATATTTCCATCTTCCCTCAATATTACTCAGTAGTCTAGAACACATTATTAGCAATTAGCATTGACAAGCACTCATTCTTGGAATCACTGGGCTATTCTCGTAGACAGTACTTTTCATACTATTAAGAAGTTTTTAAAAAGTAAATTTTCCTCATTTAGGTTACTGACAATTAAGATTTTCAAATCTATAATATGATCCTAACTCTGATATGTAGACTATGAAATTATATCTGAGTGGTATTTTTAAAAAAGTAGCTGAAGTTTAAACTGTCAGATATATAGCTCTGTTTCTGCATATGATAAAGCAACTGTAAGGGTCTTACTCTTCCAAACAATGGAGATGAATTCTTTAGAATGCTAATGTAGTGATAAAAAAAGGATTAGAAATTCTTTACCCGACCAATTTTATAGACTCTCTACCTCAATTCAACTCTTATTTGTATGGATCCCATTATCTGGAGGGCATTTCAGAGACTTCGGTTCTACCAAACAGTCATTGACGCCTAAAACAGTAGTATAACTACATTGGGCTGAGGTGGAGTTGTGTCAAGTGTGAAAAAACACCGACTTAAAAATCTCATCATGGCTATGGTTTGCTCCCTCTCCCCAACCCCACCCACCCTAAGTTAAATGAGTTTGGCCAAATCTCTTCATAACTATAAACTGTGGTAGAAGTAAATACGGGACCCCTGCCCCACATTTGTTCTTATGATTGCTCTAGTCTATTTAATCTATTTATGTCAATAAACGTAACACATATTTAATTGTTGTTCATAGTCAAGGACAGCTGGTGTTATATAGTCTAACAATCTGTGATGAAGCGTGAACCTGTGTAAAAAAGAAAGACTCTTTTCTACACAGATTCTTCATAGTTTAAATATTGGTGGGCACGCACAATGCCATCATTCTGAATAACATTCTCTCTTATGCATGTTATATTGCTTGTTCTATTTTTATTTTCTTCTAAAGTTGACCATATTACATATACCCAGCATCTCATTTGCCTAAATGTCCTGTACATTTGCACTGATTTGGAGTCTAAAATATCTTAGATTTTTATCTGAAAGTTTTAATACCCACATGTATTTTGAAGTCTAACTCCTGGAGAAGTGTTCAAGCAAGATTAGAAAGTAAATTGCCTTATTGCCCTCAGGTTCCTTTCTGTGTTAATGTGGGAAGAATAATGGAAGCTGAAGATGTAGATAATCTATAGTACTGTGTAAAAGGAGTGGTGAAAGGCAATACCACAGGCTCACACCACAGGTACATGTAATCAGCACAGTTCACAGAAACATCTGTTAACAGAGCTTGCAAGCCACAAAGGAACAGCATAAAAGAAAAGGAACTTTTTTTAAATGAATCCACAACTAGTCCAGACAAGCATGATGCTAAGGTATTACCAAGATACGTGACATCCCAAGTGACTTTACACAATCTATGCTATGGAAACTAAAAAGATGTTTACCAAGCTGCAGCACTTCCCTTCACTCACAGTCTTCCTATTATTCCCTAGGCTAATGGTACGTCTTCACTACCAGGAAGATCAATCCTGGTGCGTTCCATTATCTGGTGTTTGATTTAGGACACTTGGTGGGGATGCACTAAATCGAACTTAGAAGGCACTGGCATTGGTACTCCTGGCCCTCGTTAGGAGTAAGTGACTTCAACTGCATGGAAGCCCAGAATATTGCGTACCTTAATTCAAACTTCTGCTGTAGTGTAGGCCTGTCCTAACAAAGGAAAATACTACAAATACTGCACTGCTAAATGGAGGAGTGTTTTTATTTAAGTCACTCTGGCATACGGAACTCAGTTTCCAAGGCTGTTACTGCACTATACAATTTAAGGAGGCCCAATGCTCTGCTTGGGATCTGTCATGAATGACAGTGTTGATGATTATTTCACATAATTCTACATTAATGCCAGCTGACAGAGGACTTGATCAATCTGCTAATTTAGAGTCAGGTTCTGCAAACTCCACAGAAGCTGAGTTGCGCTTTCCTCTACATTTTGTTCCATATAAAGTCAAGGTATACTTTATCCTAAGTGATCCTTCAAACCGTGACAATCTCAGGAGGATCCCAGGCAAACGTTCCCGGACCAAATGAAAGAGATCACTAGCAATGCCCTGAAGTGATAGCCAACAAGTAGCAGAGTTCCTACAATACTTACCCTGACAGTCCAACAGGGTTAATGAATAAAATGCCTCCTTTTGCTCCCCTTGTGATTGTTGATATATTAAAAAGCATCAGTTAAGTATAACAAGTGATTATAGCTGATGAGCACCACAGTAAAATCCCAAACTGGCTGCAGAGGATTTGATTATAAAGTCAATAATAGAGTTATAGATTCCAACATTAGTATTCACACCCTGTATTTTTTCACATTTTCATAAAGTACTGTAAAACCGAAAGGCAAAGCCATGCTTTCACAGATTTCATTTTGAAATGAATATTTATCACAAGTTACATAGTAACAATACTTGTACTTCTAAAGAATCTTCAATCCAGAGGTCTCAAAGTACATACAACGCAAAGGAAAGATTAATTAGTGCCCACAGCATCTTTATGAGTTAAGCTAGGTCATCAAAAAATGGGAACATTTTTTGTGAAAATTGCAACAAGTGCCTCCTTATCTGTAACCAGGAAAAAAAAACAAAATCAGAATTAGAAATTTAACAGCCAGCTCTGTAAATGAACTGGGTATTAACACAACCTTTATGTCGCTAAGGGGTTCATAAACCATCTATTACTATAGCATCGAGGCACGAAACCCATTTCTTAAGAGGAGATTTGCTTACGTAGAAGGAAGAATCATACCCAGTCATCCTGTCACTGGCTCTAATGCTGAGCAGTGCTATCTACTAAAGGTTTGTCTACACTGGCAGACATAAAGCACTGGTAGTCACAGCTCAGATCACAGAGTACAGCAGTGAAACTGCTTTTGCGTGTCTATACTGTCAGCAGCCAGAGCAGTTGCATGACCACAGCTGCAGCACTTGAAGTAGCATCTGAGTAGTACACTCTGGGCAGCTATCTCACAAAGCATCTCTTCTTCTTCCGCCGCTGAGGCTTGTGGGAAGATGGGGTCATTGGGCATCCTACAACCCCTGTGCTTTTGTCTGCATTTGGCACCCAGTTTCAGTGGCTGTTGTGCTACATGCTTTGCCTCCTCTGTCTGCAGAAATGGATCCTAAACTGTTGAAGAAAATGCCAATAGGTCTCACTGTCATGAATGGCAGCTGCATTATTCCTTAGGTGAGAAGGTGACAACAAGGAGTCAGACTCTGATCTTGCCACACATAGTAACTACAACATGAGATTCCTTGTGGCAGTCAGGGAGTTGCTGAACCCAAGGGAATGCCACTTCGGGGCTTGTGAAACTAGCACTGAGCAGTGGGATCACATCACTATGCAAGACTGGGATGATGAACAGTGGCTGCAGAACTCTGAGATGAAGAAAGCCATTTTCAAGAGACTGCGTGATGAGCTCACTCACGCCCTGCAGTGCCAGGACACAAAAAAATAGGGCTACACTGATTGTGGAAAACATATATTGCAGGAAGCAGGCTACTGCAGACAGCTGCCGATTGGTCCCCAGTCAGTTTGGAATGGTTAAGTCGACTGTTGGACTTGTGTTGATGGAAGTGTGCAGGACCATAAATCACATCCTGCTCCAAAAGACCATGACTCTGGACATGTGTGAAATTGTAGATGTCTTTGTACACACTGGCTTCCCTAAGCACAGAGGGATGACAGAAGGCATGCACATTCCAATTCTGGCACCAGACCACCTAGCCTGAGTACATTAATCAGAAGAGGTACTTTTCCATGGTTTTCCAGGCACTCAGGAATCACCACGGGCATTTCATGCGCATTAACACAGGCTGATCTAAAAAGGTGCATGATTCAAGGATCTTTCAGAAAAGTAGCCTGTTCAGAAATCTGCAAGCACAGACTTTCTCCCTGGACCAGAAGATCACCATTTCTCCTATGTGTCACTAAAACTGTCCATTGTGATAGAGGGAGACCCCGCCAACCCAGGGCTCATGAAACCATAGATGGGGAGCCTTGACAGCAGGAAGGAACAGATCAACAAGAGGCTCAGCAGGTACATAATGACCAGGGTGACCATCCATTCTGTATTGGGAGGGACGGTCCCGTATTTGGGATGCCAAAAGGGCATCCCTAATTATTTTTAAAAGGGACTAATTATCCCATATTTGGGTCCTCCAGGTGTTGGGTGGGGGGGAAGCACTGACGGCTGCCATTTCCCCAGGGCTTGGTGAGGGAGCGCCAGCGGTTGCTGCTTTTCAAGGGCTTCGAGGGTGGAGCACCAGCTCCCCAAGGCTTGCTGCAGCCAGCAGGAGCCGCTCCTCCCCCCACATCTCCTTCTCCCATATTTGGGACAGGGAGATACGGCCGTCCTAATAATGACTATGGAGTATGGATCATTTAAAAGCCTGCTGGTGATGTCTGTATGGAAAGCTGAACCTGGCAGAAGACCATGTCCCTATGCTTACAGCCACGTTCTGCACCCTCCATAATATTTGAGAAAGGAAGGGTGAAAGTTTCGCTCCGGGATGGAGCACTGAGGCTCAGCATGTGGAGACTACGTCTGGACAGCCTGAAAGCAGGTCTGTTAGAGGAGAACAGTATGGGGACATAAGGATCAGAGACGTCTTGAGGCACCAATTCGATGCTGAAAGTCAGTAAACATTGTTGTCATGCACGGGAATTCAGAGGCTGTGATGCTAGTAGGTGATTGTGATTGGCCTGTACAGAGCACGTCGTACCAAAGTGTCTCTGAGTTTGCTGGGCAATGCTCACTTGCTTCTGTATAATGGAATAAATAATGTGTCAAACCCAAGAATTTCATTTATTTAAAACAGCAAATATAGAGCACACATGCAGCATGACACACTTGCATTTTGTGCAAGAGAGGAAGAAATGAAACAAGAGGGGAAGTGAAGACGTGAGGCCCCGACACCTTTCCAGATTTGTGTATACCCAGACATCTTTTGCAGCCCTGCTGCCTGATGTGCTGTGCAATGGGCACTGCAGTTCAGCAGGGCTAAACTGCATGAGGACAAGGATGGAGTGCATTGGGTGCCAGTGGGAGTCTGCAGAGCCGGACAGAAATGGGCAGGGGTTGGACTGCAGTGGGTGCCAACTGGGGACAGGATGGTGGCCAAAATGTACTGAGGACAACAGGGGGAGCAAAGGCAATAGTTTTGGGACACCTTCAGGGAGAGAGGGGCAGCCTGGACTTGCTCCATCTGCAGAGCTACAAGCACATGGAGTATGTAAGCTTAGTGATCCATAATGTTTAAGAGCCACTCTGTGACTTCGTTCTGGCACTCAGAGCTCATCTATTCCCTCCTCTCCTTGTCCCTCCACTCCTTCATTTTTTTTAATTTTCAGCAGCAGCCTGAAACGTAACATCAAGTCCTCTTTACTTTCCCAAGACCACTTCCTTGCCCTGAGCAGCCATGCTATTGGTGATAACAAGGAAGGCTGGTATCCCAAGGCAGTAGAGTTCAAACCGATGACCAGAGAAGCGACCCCAGGCACTGTAGAACATGTACCAGAGGCCAGCCAAAGCACTGTAGTGTGCCAGGGCATCCACACTGACACCCCAGTGCTGTATCTCCTGTGCAACATTCTCCACACCTCTTGTCAAAGTGGTTTACTTAGAGCGCAGCAACTGAGGAGTTAGTATGCACTAAGTGCTTTGCCAGTGCAGATGCTTCGGGAGTTATAATTGCTCTCAGGTTTTGATGGGCATCAGTATTGATCACCTAATTTATTAAATTTGTCACAGGTATTCCTTGGACTTACAATACAGCTGGTTCCTGAAAACTGCATGATGAGTTGAAACGTTGTTACTCAGACCCACAATCCACTCCATTGTGGGATCAAGGGTGTGTCTTTAATACAGGGGTGACCAATTCTGCTGCAGTCAATCTTCCGGAGTTTGATTTAGCATGCCTAGTGGGAACCACACTAAATTGAGTTTACAGAATACTCCATGGACTGTGATAGTCCTGCCTGCTGTTAGGCATAAGGGAAGTTGATGAGAGCGCAGGCTTCCATTGAGCTCATTTAGTGGAGATGATGCGGAGCCTGAATTAAGGTATGTCAATGTCAACTCTAGCTACGTAATTAACATAGATGGAATTGCATACCACAATTTGAACTTCCCCTGCACTGTTGACATGCCCTAAGACTGTACATGTGGAAGGACTGCACCCAGAGTGGGGGCAGGTCTAAACTACAGGGGAAGGTTGAAATAAGGTACTCAGTTCCAGCTACGTCAATTATGTAGTTAGAATTGATGTACTGTAATGCTATCTCCACTAAGGGAGGTTGAGGAGACCTTGTGCTTCTAATGGGGGGCAGGAGTACCACGGTTGACAGGAGTGCCCTGTAAGTTCAATTTAGCGCCTTTTCACTGTAGTGAGGCTTTCTAGTTTGTGAAAGAAATTTATCAGAATGACACTGAAGGTGAGATATTACATGTAACCAGTTTCTTAGTGTATTAAGCTTAGCTTGAGTGTTTTATTTTGCTTAGAAAACTGCTTTATTCTGTCTGCTATCTCTTATGACCAGTTAAATCCCATCTTTTGCAATTAATAAAATCATTTTGCTCATTAATAAACCCAGTTTCGTAACTATATCCCAGGGGAGGGGCAAGTAGTCTGTCCATATTTTTTCTTTACCATGAGCTTATCTTGTATAAAACGTTATACAGAATAAGATAGATTTATCTGGGGTTTAGGTCCCAGTGACACTGCATTTGAGGACTGAGGCAAGTCCTTTTGGCTGAACCTTCTCAGAGCACATCTGATCTCAGTGTCTGTTATGCTGCAGAGGGCTGTGATCCTATCTCTGTGTCACTACTAAAGGAAGCCTGAGGGCCTGGCTCAGCAGGACAGAGGTGAAGGGTGCCCTGGAGGGCAGGCACGTTGGCTCACCAGTATTTCAGCAGATCAAGTGACACTTCCAAAGGGGTGCCGAGTGGCTGAATCCATCACAATCATGTTAAGCTTTTATCAATTCAAATACCCAAATACTCACTTTCAAAAGGGAAAGGGGAAATACAGGCTAACGTTTCAAATCACAGAACCATCTCCTTCCCCTCCCCCCACAACTCACCCCACCAAAAAAATCAGGGCACTGACACAGCATTGAATTTGCATGGTTGGAGATTTCAAATGAACAATTGTATCAGGATCAGGCCTCAAATATTTAAACAGTGCAATGAACGAAGACTTCACTGTGCACATGTTTGGCTAGCCTAGAGGCACAGAGGAGTTTGGAGAAGTATAAGGTCATGGTTTGTCTATGCAGAGTAAGGTGGGCTTTTGAAAAAAATGCATTTTACTCTACTTTTGAGAAACAGTTTGCAGTCATGTAATTAAAAACTGTTACATAACCAAGCAGGCAGAGTTTAAGGCACATGGGTAACTTTAATGTGGTCATTTCCTGATTTCTGACTGCTGAACCATGCACCCCTGTAACTAAGTAACTTAACTTTTTCTTAATAACATCTTTCTTTCTTTCTTTCTTATGGGAATGATAAAAATGTTAAAAAATAATATCCCAGAAGTCTGGAACAACATACTAAAACATATTAGATTGAAAGCTTGCTGAACATTCAGATATTATATGTTTAACAAAATGGTAAGTAGTTATAAAAGCAGGATGACTGAAATTGTGCTAGAACATATCAAGTCAAGCAGTTTTGCTTTCTTAAGGTACAACCCCAACTGAAAATATATTATTCATGCAGTAGTGGGGAAACTTGCATGCACCAATTCTTGTAAATCAGAAACAATTCAAATGAGAGCCTGGAAGAACTAATTGCAAATGAAAGAAAGTGTATCCATACTGACTAGTTCAAATGCAGACTGCACTTTGACCAAAACCTCAAGAGGGGAAGAACAAGAAAACTAGTTGGTAGGAGAAAACGGCCTTAAAGGTGTGAGCTTGTCACTAGTTTGTTCCTACTACCTCTACTTCCAACTCTAGAGAAACTAAAGGACCAAAAGCAAAAAAAGCACTATATTGTCGCAGCCAAAACCCCTGAAGTCAATGCTTCCATTAAATAAATCACAGATTGTGAGAATATGTTAGCCCTCTGCAGTGTGCTTCACTTCTGAAGCATTCCATTTACTCTGATAATTTGCTTGGATGGAGAGGCAGACTCTTGCTTCTTGTTCCTCTCCTAAGATTCCAGTCACTTGTTGTTTGGGTAACTCAGAATCCATATTAGTCAGAAGAAACACTGTCGATTTCTAACATAATACCACAATTAGTCTGATTGCTTTGTCAAAAAATTTCAGTTAAAACCACCACACACACACACACAAATCTCCAAATGCATGTGCTGATCGAACTGCCATGCATGAGAGAGTTCATACAAAAGGCCTCAACTAATGCTTAACGCCAATTAATATAAAGGTTGCTAAAAGACACAGGAGCATACAGAAACTCAATTTTAAAGCTACCTGGGAAAAGTCTGCTTCTAGACTGCATTAACTCTGACTAAATGTTTCCAACAGGCTTATAATAATGGTAATAAGATAATATATTGTTTCCATTTCCAAAGGATATAACTTATTGTTTCTTCAAAAAAAAAAAAAAAGCAGAAGGGAGGAGATGTGCCACATAAAAAGGGAAGGTCACATACCTTCTCTGCCTCTTTATGACACTGCTGACATCAACCATAAAGGCATGACTACAGGTCCTGGGTTTCCCCCCACCCATTAGTTTTATGAGATTGGCTAGGATTTACATGAAAGGTTGCTGATCACCCAAGGCAAAGAGCTTGATCAAATAGATTAAATTAAAAGCAACCAGCCTCGACAAGAAACATGCAGAATGAGGTTTCTATGAATGACATACTCATCTACTGTACCTGCATAGCGTAAATCATCAAAAGGATTTCTTGATGGTGCCAGACAGTCATAGGATTGCTAAAATATTATACGTTTAAACACTGTTTTTTTCAGAATAATTAGCTTCTCAGTAGTTGAGAGTGAGGCTAGTCTTTAATAGATTTCCCCCCTCCTTTCTTCCTCCTTCCCTCCAGCTTTCATATTCAAACACTTGGGGCAAGGCAATTTGACACTAGCTTCTGTAACAAACCTGGTCAGGCAGGATTTCTCACACACCCTGCACAAAAGGCTAACCTCTCTCAAAGTACTTATTTCAGATTTGCGTCAAGGTTGAGTGAACTGCAGCCAGGGAACTGAGCTCAAAACACAATGTAAAAGGCTCCTGCGCTAATCACTAAACCAATTTGTTGGAGGGCAAATTAAAAGAACATATCTTTGCAGTGCTTCATGTCCTTTTATACAAACATAAACTTAATAAAACTGATCGTTTTCCTGTAATAACTATATGGCCAATCCAATCCAATTGTTCATTTATTTATAATGTAACTCTTAAAATACTTAAGGTAAAAAATGGGATTCTCATGCTACTATCAACCATAGCTTCTTTGTACTACTTGTTTTGTGTCTTATGTTGATGGTGAGATACCAATGGATTGGTTGGATGGCACTGTAACTAGGACACTGATCACAACGGTCACAAATCATTCCTTCAGTAGAAATATCCACTATTACATTGGCATATGATTGTCAAAGGCAACACGCTGTTCAACATGTTGACCAGTGAATTAAATGATGGGCAAAGTCTGATTGTCCAGACTGGATTACAAAATGTGTCGTTAAAATGTGCTAAGGATATAAAATCCCATTTTATGACTTAACTGGTTAAATGTTGGGTTTAGTTAAATGGTTGGGGGAGGGTGGCTGGGGACTGGGACTTCTCCAGCCTAGCTCATGGGGAATGCTCCAATGCGGCCGGGGGCAGGCCCCATCCACAGCAGTCTGGTCTGGGAGCACCACAGGCAGGGGCACTCAAGGCAGGCTGGAGCAGCCCCAGTCCCTGGCACACTGGACTCCAGCTCAGGCAGCCAACTCAGTAACCTCCCCCTGTGGACCACCACTCACATAATTTTATCACCCATAATATCACTTTTACACCTTTCTAGGGAGGAATAAGAACCTAGTATTGTAATAGTGGTTTCCCAGTTGCTTTCTGGTGTCAGCTTTAGGGGAGAAAGGTAGCATACAAATGAGATAAGTGGTATTAGTCATGAAAGAGGACACAACAAAAAATTCACATATTTAAGAACTAACATCATTTAACTGCAGTAGTACACTTTGAGACGTGAACAAAGATTTTCCTCATATTGCTGTAATCATCCCAGTTTGTAAGTATTAACAGTGCCCTGTAGTTTTGGGATGGGGAAGTTCTCTGCTACTGCAAAAATGGTCTTATAACTGCAAACAAGAGACACATGATTATTTCCCATAACAAGTGCAAGACCAGACTTTTATCATTAGACTCTCTCAAGGGTTTAAACTAACTTTGCTGCCTGAAGATAATTAGCAATACCAGCACGAGCCCTAGCTTTCAGACCTTTAACAGAATAGATCCCTGTTTTTAGAAATTCAGTCCTTGAATATTATGTATGCCAGTGGTGTAGAGAAACTCAAGTAAACATTACTGCCAGGAACTGGGATAAATTAAAACAGAGTTGTAAAACAGCATAAAGGGAAGAATAGAGAAAGCCCTAAATATATAAAGACAATTAAACAGTTTCAATACATTCAAAAATTGCCACCCAAACCTGGCTGTTTGGAGGAATGTCCACGGAAAATTACACATGTCCATGTTTGCCTTTGATAATACGGTAGTGTATGTCAACTATTTGTTGTCTACACTTCTCCTAAAACCTGGAAAAATAGTCTCTCCTCCCAACACTATTTTCAGCTGGCAAACTATCTTTTCTTCTTACTTTTACTGGAGCTAAAATCAACTTGGCTTGATACCTGTGTAAAAACAAGTTCATATCTGTCCCCAGTTGTTTTTTTTTTTTTTTTAAAAGAAAACATGAGCTTCACAGCCCATTCTCAGTTCTGAAAACCAGACATGTTCGGTAACTGCTGGTGTGGAAACAAGCAAAGAATATTACTGTGAGTGCCTCAAAAAACAGGTGTTTTGCTTGTTTTAATTTGTCTCTGAATGATTGGTGCTTGGGGGCAGGATAAGATTAAGAAATCCTTGGATGGGAAGTGCTGCAGTACTGCAAAGTGTTATTTATTAATAACAGAATAATTGCTTTCCTTTTGAAACTACTTCATATTGCACTATGGGTCAGATTCTCATTTACACTGAAAGTTCCTTACGTTGCTCTGGCACTTCACAAAGGACCCTTGCTTTAAAGCATCTTGATGCTCTCAGATCATTGTAAAGTGACATCAGTGAAAATCTAGCCCTATGTGTTTTGCTTTTGCAATCTCCATGGGATCCTTCCCTTAATCTGACAGATTCTCAATGTCTGCACCCCAATATTTCTGCCCTTTCTTATATCCAAACTGGATGATGAATGATCATACAGCAAAGATTACTCATTCAAGAGAAACTGGTCACGTAGCCCTTTCTGTCCATGATTCTATATTTTTTAACTGCTGTCTACACCCAACAGTTAATCATGAGCAATTGGCAGTAAAACCTCAATAACATTTCAGTTGTAAGGTTCCAAATTATAACATCCACCGTCTACGCTGAAAAACATAGTTTTCATCTCACACACCTCAGAGATCATTAGGTCTGTGTCATCTAAAGGAGGTTATTTGTAAAACATCCAGGTTATGCATATTACTACCTTTTGTGGTAGGCTAAGAAAACCTCAGACAGTACCTCATACTACAATAAGGTAGTCCTAGAAAGCTTTCTTTAAAATTCACATACGTCGTATGTCTAATCCAGGCGCTCCAGTGCTTGTTTATTTGAACTGAATCTGATTTGCTAAAAGAGAGGCTTTAACATGAACACAAGATAAAAGCAGTTTAATTACTAGCAATTGTGCACACTTCAATCATTAAAAATATGATATGCAGTAGGCATCTGTTGTTGAGCAATTTACCCACAAATGGGTCTAAGTTTGACCTTTGAAAGCCTCATCTGAAAGTAACAATCACATAATGGGGGCTCTCAGGTTTTTTTTTTTTTGTTTTTTTAAATCTAGAGTTGCCGATTCTCCCAACCAGACAGACCAAATGCCATTCGCAGCAATGGCGTCCAGTGCAGTCCAGTCCAGTCCATCCAGGAGAGCTCACAATCTGATTTCAATCTCAGTACACTTCACTAAGGTACAGAGAAAGATGTCACTTTTCAAGGTGTTTTTCTGCATTGCTGATGCCAGTGATATTTGGACCACTATCACCAAATATTTCAAGTAAGCCACCGAGAACTTCTGGCCACTGTCTACCTGACTAGATTTAAACATGTGACTTCACAGTTTAGGACAGAAATGTAGACCTGCTTCCACTTCCCTATGAACAAAAAGGAGGGCATGAAAGAATGCATAGGCACAAAAACACTTGTTTAAATAGAAAACAAAATATTATTGCAATAAGACTAAAACAGTCACTTAGGTAACGTCTCCAGCTGCTACCTCAACTTCCTACTATAGTTCTCTCCTTTCTATATACAGCTCTTTTCCACCTTGATTTGCCTCAGATTTTCCTCTGGGTTGAGTCTCTCTGAATTTCTACCAATTAACCATTCTGAGGAAAAATCTTGTTGCTCACACTGAAGGGCCCAGTTTTCTCCCCACACTTTCACTAACATACACACACAACTTTCTCCCTCTGTTTCCCTCACAAGTTACCTTTCTGGACCTCTCTCACCCTGAAATTTCTCATACTGTTCGCTTGTGTAACTAAGGCCAGGTTTGTAAGTATGTCTCTCACTTTGACTGTCCTCTTAACAAAGCATTCAATTTAATTCTGCTTTGAACATACACTTAGAATGTGACGAAAATTACATTCTACATGAACAATAACGAAAATATGGTTGAGTTCTCCCAGTGCTGTACATCACTTTTATCTTCATTGAAATGTCCACTACACACACAAAATTGCATTTAGTTATTTTATGGAATAACCAAGGTTTTCCAAGGATTTTTTTTTGTGCCAGTATGGGATGGGACAACTTAGCAGTCCCAGCCAGGAATCACAGCGAGGTGGCGGGGGGGACCCCAGCAGGCCCAGGCCTGGAAGCCAGCAGGGTTGTGGAGATCCACCAGCACTCCAGCTCTGGGAACTTGACCAGGGATAGTGGAACCCCACCTGACAAGAGCATGGAGCCCTCCTGGCAGCTCCAGCCCCGGGGACTCAGCCGCAGTGGCAGGAGCCTCAGCAGTCCCCCAGCGGAGAGTTGGCTTAGGCACAAAGCCCCACCGACAGACCCAGCCGGGGAGTGGGGGAAGGGGGAGGGAGCCGGCTGCGTACCAGCTCCTCTTTTTTCACAAAAGAAAGCACTGGGAATAACTTTGAAGTTGAAGTCATAGATATAGAATCTCATTAACATCTTCGTTGGAAGTCAAATTGGTATTTCTCAAACTGGTGGAGAGATCACCGAACGCAGAGGAGCTGTAGCTACTCTCTGTTTGGAGGCATCGTGGCTGTTAGCTTTGCTGTGCCAAAGGTCATGCCTACACCATAATTAAAAACCCATGATTGGCCCAGTCTATGTTTCCCTAGCTATATTCAGACAACTTCCTTAGGGGACTCCCCTTTCCAACTTTCCGTCTTGCTGCTGTCATTATACCATTTTCCATAGCAATTTCATAGGCTCTCTTCAACTGTTGTCTCGATCCCTCTGTGTAGGTGGCATATTTATTACCCTCTTTGTTCACTACAAATGCACCCAAGTTATCTCTGGGTAACCTTGGAGACCACACAAAGATCACGAAAAAAATACACTAACCAGTTGTTTCATGTCTGGTGCAGTTAAAATCATGAGCTACTTGCTTTAAATAGTCCTTCCATTTCAGTGTTAGTTGCTCCATGTTGGTTACTACATTTGGTTGAAAAAATAGAAAATTCAAATTTTAACACCAGCTCTTCCCCATTCCCCCTACCCCCCAGTCACAAAAACATCATTCTGTTTTCTAGTTGATCAACAATTATTCGCAAATTATTATGTTGTTTTAAAAGTATCACTATTGTTTTTTTTTTTTACAAAAAATGAATGAAATTTTCACTAACATTCTGGGAAAAATCTCATTCAAATTTTCAATCATTTCTCCTGGCAACATTATTCACAGAATTTAACTGATTCTTTCAAATGGTTTTTTTCTTGCAGATGATGGGGTATGGAATGTCCACTTTGTATCTCACAATACCATATATATTGTAATATGAACATGTTTGTACAGTAGTTGATTCTCATACTGTGCATCTATCCTGCTCATGGTGGAGAACATGATCCCATAGTAGCCGCTTTTTAAACCACCAAATTATCACCATGATAAATCATCACTTCAGGCAGAAGATGTATTAGTCATTTTGTAGCATGAGTTACATTTAAATTGTGCAGCATAAAATGTATATGTAGAAATGGTTAAGAATGTACTGCAAGCTAGTGAAATGAGTCCTAGGTGATAAATGTGACATCACCAGAGATATATATTAGCGAAAATAGCACTGATGACTTTACAGCTGTGGAACATAGATCCCTTCAGATGTCAAGCCAGGGGCATAGTCCTAGGTGAGAATGGGTGGGCTGCTTAGCATCTAAGCCCACTCAAATTGGGGCCAGAGACCCCAAATCCACAGGTTGTGATTCCTGACCCTTGCTCGGTGAGGGGGAAGCAGCCCAATACCCACTATCCCCCATTACAACATGCCCACCAAAAAGCCTGGGTCCACTCAGTTTTTCCGTTCTAGCTACATTTGTTTATCAAACTGTACAAAATAAATTTGATAATTTTTAATTTTTTCACTTGTAGATGACATTTACAGTGTTGGTACTTTGCATATTTAATGGTTCGTCAGCCACATTAGTTGCATCTGAGGAAGAAGAAGAGGCTAATGAATATTTTTATGGCATTAAGGGTATGATCTAGCTGGGCACTGAAAGGAGATATACAAAAGTGAAAAAGAACCAAAAGGTCAGATAGGCATCTGATGGGATTTTGAAATTCTTATTTCATATATTTATCTGGGCTGCGTCTACACTACGCAAATTCTTTTGAAAGATTTTTGAAAGAAGGGGGCTCTTTTGAAAGATCCCATGGAGTGTCTCCACACAAAAAGTGTTCTTTCGAAAGCAAGTGAAAAGAACGCAGTGCTCCTTTTGAAATTATTCTTCCTTTCCCGTTGCAGGAAGAGCGCCCCCTTTCAAAAGCTTCTTTTGAAAGAAAACATGTGTAGACACTCTGCAGGCCCTTTTTTTCGAAAGAGCAGTTCTCATGGGGCCTGATGTTTCGCTCCCTGGCCTGTTCTTTTGAAAAGTGCAGGGCTGTGTGGACACTCTCTTTTGAAAGAGCAGGTTGCTCTTTTGAGTGTGCGGATGCACTCCTTTGAGAGTTCTTTTGGAAGAGATCTTCTGGAAGAGCTTCTTTCAAAAGGTCCCTGTAGTATAGATGTAGCCCTGAAGTTCAGATATCCCAGTACCTTGAAAATCTTAAATTTACTATTTTTTACTCCTTTCCAAATCTATGGGAGTTGAACCCACTCAGCCTTGGCCCTAGCAGGCCAATGAAAGTCCATTTTCTCAGTAAATATGGCTTTTAATACCTAAAGGAGAACATAGGGATTTTCTCCTTTTGAGGCACAAACAGAATAGCCACTAAAATGTTCAAAGCTGCCAAAACAAATAGCATTCACTATGGAAAAATTATCTAGGTAATCTCCTTTAGAGAAAGAAATGTAATGCAAACAATGTACATAGATACATGTATAATTAGTGCACTGTGATGTTAGGTATACAGTACAAAAAGCAGAAAAACAACAAGAAGGCTCTACTGGCAACATGACATCACAAACCTCTTAAACTTCATTCTCCTTGTTACTATGTTTTTGTTTATGTCTTCCATGTCTTGTGGCTCACTTATGCACTATATCTCATATGCAGGGTACATACTGTGCACATATTATATACATATAAATATATACACAGTACTTTTTTTGTTAAAAAAAAAAGAGGAGCTGGTACTCAGCTGGTTCCCTGCCTCCCTCCCCAGGGAATCCCATGGCTGGGGCTGCCAACGTGCCAGTATTCAGTAAACGCATGTACCAGTACAAAAAAAGCATTGTACATACATACTCTGGATATGCATATTCACATGTAACTCTGTCCACATATAGGCCGTGTCCACATCAGCAGCGGCTCTTCGAAATTGCCACATTTCGCTCCCAAGCGGCTCGTCCAGACGGGGGTCCTTTTTGAAAGGACCCCACCAACTTTGAAACCCCTTATTCCTATCTGCTGACATGGCAATTTCGATGAGCTGCATGCTAATGAGGTGCTGAATATGCATTTCAGTGCCTCATTAGTAATCTTCAAAATGGCCATTTGCATGGCCATTTCAAAGATTTGTGCTAGTGCAGACATAGCCATAGTCACATGTATAAATACTCAGGCATGATATAAAAAAATGCCCCACCAGTGGCAGAAATTAGTCCGATGAGGTGTTACATGCATTTCCAGCAGATCTAGAGACATTATTATTCCCCTCTATTCAGCACTGGTGAGGCCACATCAGGAGTACTGCATCCAGTTATGGACTCCCCAGTATAGAAAGGATATGGATGCACTAGATAGGGTCCACCACAGGGCAACCAAAATGATTAGGGGGCTGGAGCACGTGACCTATGAGGAGAAGCTGAGGGATTTGGGCTTACACTCATCCCTCACTATATGAGCACAATTGGTTCCCAACTTTCTGCTCATAGGCAAAAACTCGTAAGAGGGACACTAAATTCCTATTAAAATACACATAAAAGTCTCTGATTGGTTCCTAGGGCACCTAACTCGGGGAAGGAGTGGCAGCAGGTGGTGCTGCTTTTGAAAGGTAAGTGAACCTTGGGTTGGGGAGGGTTAAAGGCTGGGGGCAGTTTAGGGCTGTGAGCAGGAGGGAGGGTTAAAATCTGGTGGCAGATTTGGTCGGGGGAGGGGGTCAGGTTGCCACAGTTTGGGGCCGCGGGGTCAGGCTGTGGGGCTGCCAGGGGTATAGGTGGCAGGGGCGTCTGGCTGCGGGGCCAGGGGGACAAAGGGCATCAGACTGCCACAGTACAGGGCTATGGGGCTGGCAGGGGTGTCAGGCTGCCATGGTATGGGGCTACTGACCAGCAGGGGGTCTGGCCACAGGGCCAGTCAGGCTGCCACAGTTTGGGGCTGCAGGGTCAGCGGATGGTCAGGCTGTTGGGCTGGCCGGGGGGGTGTCTGGCTGCAGCGGGTTGGGGCTGCAGGGCTGGTGGTGGAGCAGACTACAGGGGGTTGGAGCAGCAGGGAGGGGGTTACACTCGTATTACCAGGGGAAGTTCACTCGCTGAGTGAACTAAGGTAGGTATATGTGTCCCTCGTTTAAGCAAGTACTCGTAAGTAAAGTACTCATTTAACATGGGATGAGTGTATTTATTTTGCAGAAGAGAAGAGTGAGGTGCGATACGATAGCAACCATCAAGTTCCTGAAAGAGGCCTTAAAGTGGATGGAGAGAGGCTGTTCACAGTGGCAATGGATGACAGAATGAGCAGCAATGGTCTCAAGTTACAGAGAGGGAGGAGTAGGTTGGATATTAGGAAAAACTATTTCACCAAGAGGGTGGTGAAGCACTGGACTGCATTACTGAGACAGGTGGTGGAATCTCCATTCCTAGTGGTTTTTAAGTCCTGGCTTGACAAAGTCCTAGCTGGGATGATTTAGTTGGGGCTGATCCCATTTTGGTCAGGGAGCTGTACCTGATGACCTCCTGAGGTCTTTTCCAGCTCTGGAAGATTATGATTCTATGATTTCAGAATGGGTGCCTAAAATCCCAATGTTCCTTTTCTTGCCAAATGAAGAAAGATTAAAAAGACTATGACTTTCCAGCTTAGAAAAAAAGGAAACTAAGGCCGTGTCTACCCTAGCCCCAAACTTCGAAATGGCCACGCAAATGGTTTACTCATTTCGAGGTTTACTAATGAAGCGCTCGTCTAGACGGGGCTCCTTTTCGAAAGGACCCCGCCTACTTCGAAGTCCCCTTATTCCCATCTACTCAATTTCGAAGCGCCACAGCCGTCCGCATGCTAATGAAGCGCTGAATATGCATTTCAGCACTTCATTAGTAAACTTCGAAATGGCCATTTGCGTGGCCATTTCGAAGTTTGGGGCTAGTGTAGACATAGCCTAAGTGTGGGGGAGGGGAGATATGACAGAGGTCTATAAAATCATGCTGGTGTAGAAAAAGTGAACAAGAAAAAGTTATTTATTTGTTCCTATAACATAAGAACTAGGGGGTCACTAAACAAAATTACTGGGTAGCAGGCTTAAAACTAACATAAAGAAGTTCTTCTTCATACAGCACACGGAACTCCATGCCAGAGGATGTTGTGAAGACCAGGACTTTCAAAGGGTTCAAAAAAAAAAAAAAAGCAGCAGAAAGGTAGCACTTTAAAGACTAACAAAATTATTTATTCGGTGATGAACTTTTGTGGGACACACCCACTTCTTCAGATCGAAAAAGAACTCGATAAATTCATGGAAGCTAAGTCAATCAATAGCTATCAGCCAGGATGCACAGGAATAGCGTACCTAGCCTTTTTTTGTAAGAGGCTGGAAATGGATAACAGGAGAGGGATCACTTTGATGATTACCTGTTCTGTTCACTCTCTGTGGGGCATCTGGTATTGGCCTCTGTTGGAAGACAGGATACTGGGCTAGATGGACCCTTTGGTCTCACCCAATATGGCCGTTCTTATGTTCTCACACTTTCTTCAGCTGGAAAAATGATGATCATAAACATATTTGAGACTGCACATACTAGTCTTTTATATGGACCCTTGAGTCACTTATTCCCCTCTCAACTGACACTACAGAAATTCTTTGTCATCTGAGTGAGTTTTTATTTTTCTGGAGTATTTCTAACAAATCACCAAATTTACATGGTAAGGAGATAAAAGATTGAGCAAGATTGTCAAGGCTCATGCATAAAGCCTGTAACAAAGCACAGCTGACCTACAGATACAGACAAAGAGATCAACCACATGTTGAAAATAAACTGTTTCAATAAATCTTACCATCCTGACAGACAAGGGGAATAGCATGCCTATGATATTTAAGAAGTGAGAATGACACTGTCATTTCCCCAGTCCAGTGTTATAAGTATGTTATTCATACAGTTCAAACCTCATTACCATATGCTGTTCTCCCTATCTTGACCTAACATCACTGGTTTCAAAACCACTTGTTCATGTCAGAAGTGCAATCATGCCTGAATAAGCCAAAGCTGTCGTCATAAAGCAGAGGATCTAAAATAAGTAAACAAATGTGTATTAAACATATACAATTCCAGTAATTGGTAGTAATAATTTTCACTTCTGTAGTAGCTGATATTCAAACCTCTCAAAGCACGTTGTTTACATTAGCTATCTGCTTGCCACACTAAGGGCTAGTCTACACTACCACCCCCCCATGGAAACTTCAAAGTTTTAAACTTTGAAGTACCGGCACGCATCTAGCCGCGGTTCACCCGCTGGTACTTCGAAGTGCCGGAGCAACTTCAAAGTCCCTTTACTCTTCAAAATTTTGAGGTTTTAAACTTCCAAGTTGCCGTGGGGGGGGAATTTGATTAATGAAGTGTGTGCTGCCTATGCACGGCAGCACTTCATTAGTAAACTCCCAACACCCTAATTACCATCCTTCCTTCGAAGGAAGGTGGTAGTGTAGACAAGCCCTATTAAAATGAGCAAATTAGTTCAAGGAGAGGTAGTGTCATTTGCACAAAATCATTCATCTTAGCCAAAGGCAGAAACTTGAACAAAACACAGTAGTCTTGGTTCCCTCCTTTTCTAATCACTTAACAACAGTCCCACTCCTACATAACTTACCACTTTTTGTAATAAACAAGTAATTAGTCTATATAGTCTATTCCTTTCCAATTCATTCTCATACGGCAATCACATGCTTTAACAAACTATAATGTAAGGAAAAAAAGGCCTAAAAGTCCACATAAATGTTAATGGATGCACACAGAAACATACCTTGGCAAACAGACAAAGGATCACAGACTTTTGTACTTTATAAGGCACGGCACAAATTTCAAAGCATTGTAAATGTGGGGTTGTCATATAATTCAAGAACTTTTTGTAGTGTGATGTGGTCTGTAAGTGTTTTTCCCAGCACAATTTTTTCTTGTTAAAAATGCCAATGTATAATATGAAACAAATCAACATATACAAATTTGGCAAATATTCAGGTTCAACAATCTAAAGATGCAGTACCCTGCTGTCTTCGGTGACATGGGAAAAATGACTAAACACACCACCAGGTGTAGTGTAAGTCTAGGGTTAGTGTCCCAAAGCATAATAAAGAAACTGAGTGCAGGCACAAACTGCATAAATTTTATGCTTCAAACAAAGATGGGGAAGTGTTTAGCAGAAGTAATCATACTCAGTGCATCTAAACTCCCCAAATCCTTAACAGTAGTTACCTTCTTTATTTTGCCATATTCTTACTTCTGCACATTACGAAAGTTCATTTCTTATCCGTAAAACTTGCAAAAACTTTATTCCTATTTGAATTCTGCAACAGTTACATTTTGGCTGTGTCTACACTAGCCCAAAACTTCAAAATGGCCATGCAAATGGCCATTCTGAAGTTTACTAATGAAGCGGTGAAATACATATTCAGTGCCTCATTAGAATGCCAGCAGCCACAGCACTTTAAAATTGATGCGGCTCGCCGCCGCATGGCTTGTCTAGACAGGGCTCCTTTTCGAAAGAGCCCTGGCTACTTAGAAGTCCCCTTATTCCTAACAGCAGATAGGAATAAGGGGATTTCAAAGTTGCTGAGGTCCTTTCAAAAAGGAGCCCCGTCTGGACGAGCCACGCAGCGGCAAGCCGCGTCAATTTCAAAGTGCTGTGGCTGCTGGCATGCTAATGAGGCGAGCTGCGTCAACTTCAAAGTGCTGTGGCTGCCGGCATGCTAATGAGGCGCTGAATATGTATTTCAGCGCTTCATTAGTAAACTTCAAAATGGCCATTTGAATGGCCATTTCAAAGTTATGGGCTAGTGTAGACATAGCCTTTGAGTAACTCTCTTACAATAGCACTCTATGCAGCACCAATACAAAATGTAATTCAACTGGTCTTTTGACCTACTTTTCATTTATTTTACATAGGTGTCCTTCTTTTGTCTGAACCACACTGAGGAATAACAAACCTCTGAAAGTTGCAGTACAGCAAGAGTAGTGGATTAGTTATATTAACAAAGGCTTTACTCAAACATCCCATAATTCTGTATAACTCAGAACATGGGGACTTCTTTGGGACATTCATCCTGTGTGCAGTATATAGGGCTAACTGCTTTTCTGTACTGCTTATCCTCAAATAAAAACAGCATTGAATTTCCTTTACTCCTCATATCCTACACTTTTCACAAATCATTAACCCAATTTCTGAAAGCACCAGAAAGAAAAAAAAAAGTGTGACTGTCTTAATAAATCAATACCCCACAACTTGATCATTGTTTCACAGGAAAATAGCTCAAGATATACTTATTGTAAAAAACTTTTCTATTATCTATTCCAAAAGGTCTAGGCAAATCAGTGGCAAATTAGGTGCCACACACCATGGCCATGTCTACACTACAGTGATCTTCCAAAAGATGATCTTCTGGAACATCTTCTTGCAAAAATAACAGAGAGATAGCTGTGCTAGTCTATATCCTATCAGAACTAAAAAGCAGTCCAGCAGCACTTTAAAGACTAACAAAATAATTAGGTGATGAGCTTTCATGGAACAGACCCACTTCTTCAGCATGTACACACACAAAAAAGTGGATCAAAAGAGCAATCTGCTCGTTCAAAAGAGTGTCCATGCAGCCCCTGCTCTTTTGAAAGAATGGGCCAGGGATTGAAAAATCCAGCACCATGAGGACTGCTCTTTTGAATAAATGGCCTCCAAAGCATCTACACATACTTTTTTCTTAAAGAATCTTTATTTTGGGGAAAAGAGTGATTTTGAAATTGGGGATTGCTTTTGAAGGAGCCCCATCTACATGGCTAGTTTTCAATTTGAAAGCAGAACTTTTGACAGTCCGGTTGGTGGTCCTTATGCAAATGAGGTGCTGAATATTCATATAATCACCTCATTAGCATTTCCAATCCATGGCATTTACATACCCCTTCCAAAAGGGAGGGTTAGAGTAGATGCAGCCATATATTACTACGTCTACACGACACATATCTTTTGAAAGAAGCCCTTCCAGAAGAGCTCTTTCAAAAAGAATGGGCCAGGAATTGAAAAATCAGATGTCATGAGGACTGCCCTTTCAAAAAAAAAAGGCCTATGGAGTGCCTACATGTTTTCTTTCAAAAGAAACTTTCGAAAGAAGGCTTTCTTCTGGAAATGGTAGTAGAAGAGCGCTTTCAAAAGGAGTGCTGCATTCTTTCGATTAACTTTCTAAAGAATGCTTTTTGTGTGTAGATGCTCCACAGGACCTATGAAAAGAGCGTCCTTCTTTTGAAAAATCTTTTAAAAGAACTTGCTAGTGTAGACACAGCCATAATCTAAATAGTATGGACAAAACCCCTCAATTAGCACACTGGTTAGATAAGCATGTATTATTACTCCATTTCACACATGGGAAACTGATGCTGAGCGAGATTAAGACATGAAATTTCAAGCATGCCTTAACGTTGTGCACAAAACTAGAGGCAATTGGGGCCTGATATTTCAAGATAAGGAGCACCCACAACATCATGAAGCAGTTCCTCCTCTGTGTAAACTTAGTTCCCCTAGGGTCAATGGAGTTATGACAATTTACACCAGCTGAGCATCAATTCCCAAGTGAAGCCAAAAGCATTTACAAAGGTTTAAAAGCTTTAAAGATCAGGCCCTATGAATCTCCGGCTGTGCAGCATTCTAAAACAGATACACAGGTGAAGTATAAAAACAGAGACTCTCACAATTAGCAGCAACTGGCAAAACTGTAAGCTGAATACAAGTGATTTTCCCAAGATCAGAAAGTGATTTAGAAACACTGCTGGGACTAGAACCCAGAAATCTGAATACCCCCATCAGCTCTAAAAACCAAGAGCGGGCTTTGTATCGAGAATTCATTATCAGTCCCTGCCAATATCCTATCTGTTAAAAAGGAAAGCATTTCCTTACAGCACTTTAAAAATAGCTTCTGTTAACAATTATTATGGCCTTTCTGCTTTCTGGCACTCATACATTTGAAAAACAAAGTTTTTGCAATTACTGCCATTTTATAAGAGAGGCTGTAATTATTGAACATTTTAAGAGTTAAAGGCCATTATTTTCCACATATTTTATGGTTATTAATAGTCCTCACTGAATTAATATCAGTATTTTTGTAACCGGAAAGATCATAGATACCAGATTGAAAACAGACTCTGAACAACTTAACACAACCCCTTCATGCAGTGTGATCAATAATAATGGCAGTACAAACAACTATTAAAGGCATCCTACCACTTTTCGGAGAGAAAAGGATTTTTGTGATTTAAAATTAGACTCTCACTTTCTTCTATCAGCAGATGGCAAGTAAAGTGCTATTTGAATCCATATGGCTGTATCTGGTAGACAGAGTATTATGAAATCTGAAATTAGATTAAATCATTTTGATTTTGGCCAGGCTAGAGAGGAAAACAAGATAACTATGTCCACTAACCAAAATGTCGATCCCTCTCTCTCTCTAACAAATACTTTCACCAGCCTATAGTCAGGACTACTCATTAAGAGTAGTTCAATCGCAAATGGAACTTTTGGGACAGATACAACCCAAGAGCATTCCCTGCCATTTGGTGAGCCTATACATTTGTGGGCTCATTAACCACTCTGTTCACTTGTGTTTCTGATTCTTCTCTGATTCTCCACTTCTCCTGACTCCTGGTGAAAGTTTGTTAAATGGCACTGATGGAAGAAATCAGAACATACGTTTTGGGTAGGAAAGTTCCTTTTTCATGAAGACACTACGTGCATGCTTGTAGGAATGGAATTTAATGAGGATTTACTCTCTCCTTCTCAGGAGACTCCCATTTCTATGTTATTTGTGTATCAACTGAGCAAATGGATACAAATAACTGGGGGCAGAAAAACCTGAACAACTTCAAAGAGTTCCTAAAGAACAAGTTTTTGACAAAAACTTAAAAACTCAGAAAATTTCAATCAGCTCTTTTAGTGAGACACACGAGTGCCACAGATGAAGGATGACAAAAATATATAAAAATAAGAGAGATGTATAAAAGGAAGGAGAGGGGAAAAAAACCAAACACAATGAGTAATTCGGAGAATCCCAAGACCAAGCGGTCCCAGTACAGCAAAAGAAAATGTCCTATTTCTTTGCAACTTTGGCAGGCAGAGAGGGCAGCAGATTTCTACATTGCTGATGGAAGCAGTACACAGTGAGATTTTGGAGAGAGCAAATTTTCAGGCAAAGCAAGAAACTGTAAATATTTCTTGAGGTTAATCTGTAACTCTCAGAGTGCTGAGTGTCACTGGCAGTCACTCTGGGTGGGTGAATGGATATTTTTATGAAGAGTTAATTTCTCTAATGCTTTTAAAATTCCAACTCTTGTCAAGCAGCTATGAATAGTAATGGATAAAATATCTTTCAACCTTGTTCACTTAAAAGTGAACAAGCTCAAAGTGTCTAAAGAAACAGTACCTGAATACTTTTGTGGAGTAGCCACCCTAACTACAGTATCAAGAAGAGAGCCTTCAACTGTCTCTAGCAATGAGTAAACCTTCATGCTGAGATGCCTATTCAAAAGGTTGACTTATACATTCGAGAAAGCAATTAATTTGTAGGTCTATTACAATGCTGCGCACAGAAGCCATAAAGTCTTACAAAATACCTACTCCAGGAACTTGAGACATCCAGAAGCAAAAGTCCTCAATCTGTTCTGACTGAATCTGGATCTCTTGTCAGTATAATTTACTAGCTTACCGGACTATCAAACCAGAATAGTCCAGGCCAAACAATCAAGATTAACAAACACCAATTATCTCTTTTATCTTGCAGAGTTTCTATATCAAATCTGAACTGACAGTCATTAAGGATATCCACTGCAAGGACCCTGCAACGGTTCAGTTAGGTACTAGAAAGCAAGGAAAAATTGTGTAAAGGCATAAAAGGAACAATTAAAAAAAACCAAACACAGATTTAAGAACTCTGCTAAATAGAAAGTAATTTTCAGTAATGGAAAAAATCAGTACTTTCAGAACATACTCTTTTCTTTTAAATAGGATTAATATTGTTCCTATAAAACATCTTGCTAAATAACTGCAGAACTTTCTGTGATCAGTGGAAAGGCTTTTTTTATTTTTTAATTTAAAAAATTCTACTGGCTTTTCTTATTTTGGTTCTTATTTTATAACCAGTAAACAGACTAGTAAAAAACGCACAAAATATAAGTGTAAGTGCCAAGTTGTTTACAAGAACCAAAAGCCTGGAAGCCTAAAAAATTTTAACCAAGACTTCCATTAACTCTCGTCCCAATATCCCAAGGTTTATAAGAATTCAAAGAAAAGGAAAATCTTTATGTTCATTTGTACAGAGCAGTAAGATATGAAATAATTTTAGTAATTCACTACCAGGAGACAAACTACAAACAATGCACACACACAAAGATTGTCTCTTTTCATTATTAGCTGCAGAGTGTAATGCCAAAATAACCCTCACAATTTACTCTGTAAATTGAATTCAGAAGACATGCTTTCCTTAAACCGGTTGACTGAACCTAATTTCACAATACAAGCTTTTCAATACTTCTAGTTCAAAGTCAATTTAGGGTTATGAGAGTATCCACCTTCAAGAATCAAAGCAATACGTTGTGGATACCAGGGGGTGTATTTCTCCCCTTACAATTTAAGGGCCTAACACCAAGAACATTAAAGGCAGTTAATGTACATGCATGCATCAGGAAACGAAACCCATTAATATTAGAGATTTACTCTGCAAATGTCTTATAAAGGATATAATAGTGGCATATTAAGTCTCTCTTTGATTTGAATGTCTTTACCTTGTACTATCTGCCTTCCAGCCCTTTAGTCATGTATAGACTGGAGCAGTGAGTGCTTTGAAGTGCCCATGTTCCAGTTAAGTTTCTAAGCTTTCCTACTACATCTGAAGAAGTTTGTGTAAGATTTACTCCTTCATAAAAGCATGCAACACTCAGTTGAACAAGGTCTTTGTTTTGGGGGGCATTTTTTAAAATATTTTGATTCCGTGACTACATTACACCTAAAATAAACTGCATGTGAAAAATGAGGCATCAAATTTTGCAAAACACATATATAAAAGATGTAAGATATTTTTGTGTGGTTAGGTTTTACTTCTCTGTAACCAATAAATATAGTTCACAAGATTCACAGAAGTTTTAATTTTTATAATTGTAACAAAACAGCTGTGATCAGGCTCTATTTGTGGCACCAGAAAAAATTTGCATTCCACCTACTAAAATTAGTTGTAAGCGTCCAAACTTCTCATTTGAACATCTGACTGAACAAAACAGGCAGGCACCATTCCATGCCAAAAAAAGAGGAATTAGGTCCAAAATATGCCTTTTTCTCACCAGAAATTGTAGACTCCCAAAATAACATGTGAATTAAAATCCATCTCCAGCTTGTTTCCATCTCTCCTCATCCCCATTCATAACAAAATCTTTGACAACTGCTCTGATTATTTCTTTTATTAGTATTAATTATTATTTAAGCACAACTTTCAGATCACAAACTTCCTCTAAGATGAAATGGCATGTGGTACCCTCCATGTTAAAATGCTTAGGGTGAAACTTTACTCCTTTTAAGTCCTGAAGGCAACTAACATGATTAAAGACTACAGAACAGACAAGCTGTTAAAGACTTCTTCCCTTCTTCCCATTAGTGAAAATAAGTAGTTAACCGGTGAGCACCTCGGGAGCGCACAAGTCAAAATGGGGTCAAAATGGGGTCAAAAGTCAAATGAAAAGCATGAATGTCCTGCTCCACGTGCATAATCTCTGTTATGGATTTGAAAAAAAGGACGGACATATTTATGAAGTGAATATGAAAAACTACTGAGTTTTAGATAACAAGTGAAATTTTGGGGGGTGGATATGTTACAACAGAGCTTCATGGGGTCTGTAATTCTGTTGTGTTCTCTATTCATTCTACCTTATGGGCTGTGCTCCCCAGCTGGGCTTCATCTCCCATGATTCACCAAGATCATGGAAGTCACAGGATGCACTATCTCCTATTACAACTGCAGGGGACAATGGCTACATCTACTGGGAAACAGGGTATGCTAGATTAAAGACTTTTCCGGGCCAGGGTGGATGCTGCAGTGTCAGGCTGTGTGGGGGATGGAGATGGGGCACTTACCTGGATTACCTGGGGGAGAGTGGGGGTAGTTTTCTATCTCACATAATTATGTGTACCTGAGCATCTCACAATCCTTAGTTTATTTACATTCACAGCACCCAGGTGAAGTATGAAAATTTTATTATCCTCATTTATACATAGAAAACTGAGTTACAAAGAGACTAAATGACTTGGCTAAGGTCTCACAGGGAATCTGTCTCATAGCAAGAAACTAAACCCACGTGTCTCCCAAGTCTCAGGCTAATATTCTGCTTACTGACTTATCCTTCCTCCTGCTGAGAAAATGACACTAGCATGAATTGGCCAATCATACAAGGTTTGACTGCTACTTTCCATGGTGGCACCACCCCCTTGGGAAACCAGCTGGAGTGCATGACACAAAGTGAAAGCTCTTTGTTCCCTCTGCAGTACCATGCACATTCAGCCAGTAGCCAGGGACAATCTTGCAGTGTGATTTCAATTAAACTTTGAATAAGTGATGGCATATCTTGAATGCAATACGTAATACAATATACACATCATTTAACAACCCCCCCCCAATCATTTTACAGAGACAGGACACTGAAACATACACTGGTAATCTGTGTGACTTTTTACAATATTCAGGATACTTTTCAAAGAGACACGTAGGAAAACATCAAAAGAGCTATTTATTTGTTACTTGCACATATTTGAGAAACAGAATTCAGTACATGACAAAAATGAAATATATCATCTGTGAAGATCTCCACTATATCAACTGTGTTACAACAGAGATCTTAAAATGAGGCTTGTTCAACCACATTAAAGGTGGCTGCATGCATATATCTTCTTTGATCAGTTCTTAGGCAAAAAAGGAAGTTCCTCAGTACCTGCTGGGTGTATATTTATATCTCTGTCTACTACAGTTTCAACTTCCCAGAACTGGAATTCTCTTGTCTAGCAACATCCATCATCCAGTATGACCAGGGATGTTACTGGACCTAAGCCCCAGGTTGGGAGGCCATGAGATGGAGGGTCAGCTGAAGCTCAATGATAGGGCAGCCTGGCCACCCTGGACAGAGGAGCCGGCAGGGCTTGTGCCGGGCTCGTGTCTCCAGCTAGAGCCTGTCTCTGGAGGACTGGGACCACACCAGCAGTCTGTCTGGGGTGGACCCTGGTGCCTACAGGGCTGCGGCTGCACTGACAGTCTGGCCAGGGTCATAGCCAGCTTCTGTGGACAGACTGGAGATGGAGCCAGTGCCCTGTGTGAGGCTGTTCCCAGCTTCCACAGGGCTGAGGCCGGGGCTGCACCAGTGGGGTCAGGGCTGGAGTCGGCAGCGGCGCCTGCAGGGTCATGTCCCACAGCTGGGCTGAAGCCAGTCTCTGTATCTGGCACCCTGAGCATGGGTGGCCAGTGTCAGCCTGAGGTCTAGGCAGGAGGCAAGGGGGCCAAGGGGCTGGAGATGGGACAGGGAGGGCAAAAGTGGAACTGGCAACAGGAAGGAGCAGCAGACTGGGTGCATGGAGGCAGAGGACCTCCCTTTATCGAGCAAATTCCCTTGTCTAGGGTCAGTCGGGTTCTGAGCGTGCTGGACGAGGAAGGTGCAACCTGTCTGAGTGTGTTTGTCTATCTGTGAGGGCGCATGTCTGTCTGTCTGTTCAATAACTCATTCTAAATGGTAAGAGCTAGGACCACCGAAATCAGCATACAGCTTCCTCTCACCATAACTTAAAGCAAGGTAAGGGTTTGCTTGTGCCAGGAAAATGGGATGTGCCTGGAATGGGATTGTGTCTTATAAAACCATACAGAAAAGAGTGAATCACCAGGCAGCTGAGAGAGACTGGCAGGGGGTATCCCCCTCCATCCGGCACTGCCCCAGTCTTGAGCCTCCCTTTCTCCAGGCTCCCTTTTGGGAGGGAGGGGAGTGATTTAAACCTCCCCCTACCTCCTTAGGGGAGCACTGCTGGCTATTTCTCTTCATCAGGGAGCCAGGGGAAAATGCAGTCTGCTGCATTCCTCACTCTGGCTGGATCCTGTCTTAGCCGAGGGACCAGGCACCCCTCTGCCACCTGTGCCTGCTGCAGCTACAGAAGCCATGGAGAGGCTCTTCTCACCCAGCTCCAAGCTGCTGCAGTGAGAGAGGGTTGAGACAGCCTGCATACCAAACCCTCAACCACACCACCACTGCAGCAGAATGATTTAAATGATGCACGCATATTTTCATTTTATTTTCCAAAAAAAGAACAAAAATAAATTGAGTTAAGGACCTAAGCAATACCAGATAAATCTTCTATTATCTGATATAGATATAATTCTATTTCTACACATATTTGCACACACATCAAAACTGTTCCCCACAGTGGGCATTTTTTAACTGGAGAAATCTGAAAAATATGAGTTTGCTTTGTTTATTTACAAATCTTGTTTTAAACCTTTACTGCTCTGGAACTCATTCAGAAATGTGCAATGTCTGGGTTGCTCAAAATTAATTAAAATTATGGCTATCCTTTTTCAGTCCACTAGATTAAGCACTAATTTGCATCCTATCACTATATCCCTCCTCTAAAATGTGTATTTAGTCTGTCGTTTAATTATCAAAGATTCATGTACAAAGCATATCTGAAATTCAATGCACAATATAACTCTGTACTTCCATATGTTAGATGTATCTTCATGCCACGTTTCACCATTCAACAGCATTCTACTTCAGGCAAAACCAAAATTATGTACAATCTTTGCCTGCATTCATCTATGAAATTTAATTTTCCATTGAAAATCCACAAATTAGCGATAAATTCTGCCCTCAGATGTAAGTGTATTGTTTCTCTTGAATTGAATTTGGCAGAATTTAGCCCTTAGTTTGCATGTACAATTCAAGTTTTCATTTCACTAGAAATGTATAATCTAATGCTAAGCATTAATGCGCCTAAAATAAGTTACAATGTGTTTATTTTACTGCTCAAAACTTCTGCTAAGTTTAACTGTTGATAAAAATTAGCCTGAAGAGTGAAAACTTCTCACTTCTAAACTTAAAAATCTGAGAATTAGCTAGTTTACATTACACTTAGTTTTACTAATTTACATTACACTTAGTTTTACTAATGTGTGCAATGATCACAGCTGTATTTATTTGGTAATGTCAGTATTTTATTGAAAACAATAATTTGGATATAGTTAGAACTAATACTATAAAAGAGTAACAAGAGCTAAAAGTAAAAACTCAGTAATACATTTGGAGCCTGCATAACAGATACTGCTTCGACTTCAGGTCTATTCCTGAAACCCTATTTTTTTGCAAATGATCTTTGCTCATATGATTAGTCCTATTGACAGCAATAGTACTGCTCTCAGAAGTAAGGTTCCCAGGATTGGGTCCTTTGTTAATTAAAAAAAAAAAAAACAACAACAACTAAAAAGAGAACAGGAGCAGATCCCCAGAGGGTGAAATTTGTCAATACTCCACTGAAGTCAATGGAGCCCTAAGAATTATACTCGCCAGTGACCTGCTCCCCAAGACTCAAATGAGCTTACCAATACCTAAACATTTTAGAAAAGATGGTCACCTAATCAGAAAACTTATCAGTAAGTAGTCAGAGACATATAAGTAAACCACTATTTATCATACTTCCTTCCAGTCTAATATCTATGTATGGATTTTATAAACTTATACAATTACCATAAAATCATATTCACCTTAAAATCTATATTATATTAACACATAGTCTTTCTTACATGTTCAAATAATGAGACTGCAATTCAACCAGTAGTGTTTTATAACCCAGTCTGAGTAATATTTTTGGCTTCTTACTGAAAAAAATGATGTTGGAGAGCTAACTACCAAAGCACTGAGAATAAGGCAACAGTTCTGACAGCTGAACTAATTATGGGAATATAAATGTTCAATTAATTATATTATTTTGAATTTCAATCCATATCAGCCATTTGTTTCATTATGGAATGTAGGCTGGTTTCTGTCTTCGTTATTGACTCCACACACCAAATGAGGCAGCTCATTTTAAGTTGAAAATCTGGTTTGATGGGCTAGAATCATTTTGTTATTGATCCTAGCAACTTCTGCACATAGTGTTGCTTACTAAAAAGCCAGAGGCTTTTAGTAAGCAGCACTGTACACTGTGTAATGTTTCTTTCTCTTTGTTCTGCAGACTGATTCACCTTTTCCTCAGCATTTTTGACGCAAACATCCACCCACTATATTATTACCATGCCACTCCCAAATAATGATTTTACTGTCTAATGCATTTCTACTCATTCCCCACCCGCAGCCCCAGAAATGCATGGTTATATATCCATAAGGTGGGGACATGTTTCCATACGATAACCCATCCCCACCCAACTATGCTCAAATTCAGTCCTCACAAACCAGAAACAGCTACTTAACTGGGCAGGTTAACATTTTTTTAAAAGTTATTTTTTAGTCTATTTGATCACTGTGTCTTGATGAGTAATGCAAAACATTCAATTTTCTTGTGGTTTTGTTCCAGTAGTTACTAAAAGGAGCCAAAAACATGTTCGTTTCTAAGCAATTTCAAATCTTTATAAAGCTAGTACAAAGTTAGTTTAACTTCACTTGTAACCCATTCACCAACAAGGGAATTTTACCATTCTCAGGTTTGTGCAGGAAATCAAGATTTCAAAACTGTGTCTAATCAAGTCCTATATTTATTCTGTCAGACAATCATTTAAATTATCCACGTTCTATTTATACTTAAAAATTAACCCCCCACCACCTCAATCTCTGAATTGTAGAAACAGGTGCTTCTAAGGAAACTGAAAGAGCTTAGCATTTCTTTGACCTAACATAGCAATGTGCATTAGTAAGACATAGTGCCTGCTGAGTTTCCCTGAGTTAATTAGAGGACCCGTATGGCAATGAATGGCCTTGACTATAAATACTTCCTGAAAGATCCCTAACGGAGGCAGAGGAAATGGGAAAAAATTAAATGCAGCTAAAGAGAAACTATTTTAGTTGTTTCTTCTTTAAAGGGCTACTTTTTAAGGCAGTGGCATCAAGGATACGCTATTCAAGAAATCTGCCAACTGCAATAAAAAATTTTACAATTATATTCTTCAGAAAATTAATTCTACAGATCAGCATAAAAATACTCCTGCTTTAAAGAAGTGCCCATTGCATTGTATTCTCCACTATTCATATAAATCTGCTAATTTTACCAAGATTTTTAAGCAGGCTTTTTGCATAGTCTCACATGCATGGTCTGCTCCTCTTGTTAAAGTCAGCAGCAAACTGACGTTAGAGGAAGCAGAATTTGTTTCTGAGATATGCTATCATTCCAGAGCCAACAATCTGATGTTTATGCACATGAGGGGAATATTTTCAAAAGCACAAAGGGGAGCAAGGAAATTCCATTGAGTTTTGGAGTCTGTCAAGCACTTACCCTTTGAAAGGCTCCCTCACAATTAAAGAAGGATCATTAATTGACAATACAGGATAAACTGTCCTGTGATTCACTGTGGGGAAAAGTATGTCTGACATTTACTGCATTATTACTTTTCAAGTCATAACAAAATGAAAATTCCATCTTTTTTCTTTCAAACTTCGGAAAAAAAAATCAGCCTGCTCTACGGCCAGTTAAAAAGAAAAGGAGGAGTGGAATCCACGATTGGTTCAGCAGAAATTTGAAACTAAAAAAAAAAAAAATAATAAGCAGCACTGTGGAGTTATGTACAACACCATGTATGCTACATCTAACATGCAGATATCACAAGCTAAACAATAACCAATTATTCTTGAGGTTAGTTGAATCTACCTTGAAATATAATGCTTTCTTGTAGTATCTGGCTAAGATCAGGTGTTACTGAGTGCTCTCAGTGCCATGGAAAAGTTGAGAAAGTTCAGCTTGTCACAGGATTAGGTCTCAAAAGTCTCTAGCAAATTTCAATATAATTTTAGTCAAGGATATAATATTGCAGTCCAAGATCCCTATTTGGTACAATTTGATCCATTGACACTCTCTCTCTTTTACCAACATTTTACATGAAAGTACTGAAAATAGTCCACAATGTATATTATACTTTCAGATATATACAATGTTAGAACTCATCTTGGTCAGTCATCTTGTGCGTACCTATGAAAGAGTTGTGCGTGTGTAACAACAGTCGCATATCGCACAGCGCACATAAACGGTTGTGTGCTAAACACATCTGTGTGCAAATCCCCAGGCCCAGGCTTCACCTCTGTGCATCTACATTGTAGAAAACATAATAATACTGCAGCATCAGAACAAAATAAAAGAGGACACTTGGTTTAAAATCAGTTTAGGAAAGAGTTCCTGCTGTCCAGAATCCGAGCTGCCGAAGCACTAAACTCTGCTGCTTCGCTGATCGTCTCCTGGCTGCCAGTGCGGTGCCTCACCAAACGGAACGTTGCTGCATCTTAATAGACTTCTCTGATATCAACAAATCTTTAAACTACACAGTCTAAGAAAGAGGGACATTAACAGCTACACTGCTCCACGCCGATGGATTTTTTTTCCGGTGTTTCCATTTACAAAACATACAGATTTACTGGAAATAGTTACTGGCAATTTTTGAATTAAAAAAAATTAAAATTAAAGCTACTCAGAGAATTGTAGCCAGTCCCTGAGAAAAGACTCACTCACACCTGAACAGCCTGAAAACTCTAATTTGAAAAAGAGAAGTTACTCACCGTAGTAACGGTGGTTCTTCGAGATGTGTCCCCGTGGGTGCTCCACAATAGGTGTCGGGCTCGCCCGGCGCCGCAGATCGGATCTTCCAAGCAGTTTCTGCCGGACTGCGCATGCGCCGGCGCGCGCCGCTCCCTTGCGCGCTCCTGGCCATGTGCGTGATCCGGTCCCCGCCAGTTCCTCGACCAACCGCCTCGGGTGCCCCTGCAAAACACTAACAGAGATCCGAAGCGGGGAGGATGGGCGGGTAGTGGAGCACCCACGGGGACACATCTCGAAGAACCACCGTTACTACGGTGAGTAACTTTTCTTTCTTCTTCGAGTGTCCCCGTGGGTGCTCCACAATAGGTGACTACCCAGCAGTAACCCAAGATAGGAGGTGGGTAATCGGATTATGTGCAGCTTGTCCCCGAGAGGACCGCTGCAGAGAGACGGGTATCCTCTTGGAATACCCTGTGAAGGGCGTAATGTTTGGCGAAGGTGTCGTAGGATGAACAGGTCGCCGCTCTGCAAATGTCTTTTAACGCAACGCCCTTGAAAAAGGCTGTTGATGCCGCCACCGCCCTAGTGGAATGAGCCCTGGGAGTGGCCGATAAAGGAGTCTTTTTGAGCTCGTAGCACATTTTTATGCAGGATACAATGTGCTTTGAGATTCTCTGAGAGGAGAGACCTTCTCCTTTCGATTTGGGAGCGAGGGAGACTAGGAGTCTATCCGTTTTCCGGAAGGACTTGGTCCTGTCTACGTAGAAGGCTAGCGCCCTCCTCACGTCCAGGAGGTGTAGGCGCGCCTCTTCGTTGGAGTTATGAGGCTTTGGATAAAACGAGGGTAGAACAATAGGTTCGTTAATGTGAAACTCGGAAGAAATTTTGGGAACAAAGGCTGGATGCAGCCGTATGGTTACCGCCTCCTTGGAAAAAACAGTGCAGGGTGGCGTTGCCATGACTGCCGCGAGCTCGCTCACCCTACAAGCTGACGTAATTGCAAGAAGAAAGGTCGTCTTTATTGTAAGGAGGCGGAGGGGAACCGTGGCCAAGGGCTCTAACGGTGGTCCCATTAGCGTGGTAAGCACCACGTCCAAGTTCCACGAAGGTGGAATCGGTTTCCGAGGAGGGTATAGGTTTACCAACCCTTTGAGGAACCTGGTAACCATAGGGTGGGCGAACACCGTGTGCCCTTCCTCCTCATGTCTGAACGCCGAGATGGCGGCAAGGTGGACCTTCACCAAGGATAGCGAGAGTCCTCCTCTCTTGAGGTCCAGTAAATACTCTAGTATTGTAGGTATAGGCACCAAAAGGGGGGCCAGCTGTATGGTAGAACACCAAGCCGTGAAGCGAGTCCATTTTTGCTTGTAGGTCTTCCTGGTGGAAGTCCTCCTGCTACTTTCTAGGACTTGCTGTACTTCCACTGTGCATGTGCTCTCTAGGGAGCTGAGCCATGGATTAACCACGCTTGCAGTCGCTGGCTTTGGGGGTGCGGGTGCACTATGGACCCCTGGGCTTGCGTGAGCAGATCCGGCGCCACCGGAAGAGGCATCGGTGGACGGTCCGACATGCGCAGGAGTAGGGGGAACCATTGTTGTCGATCCCACGTTGGGACTATCAGGATCATCCGGGCCTTTTCCCTCCTGGCTTTCTGCAAGACTTTGTGGATCAACACTGTGGGAGGAAACGCATAAAGCAGGGGGCCCCTCCACGGGATCGCGAACGCGTCCCCCAGGGACCCCCATCCCAGTCCTGCCCTGGAGCAGAATCGTGGGCACTTCTTGTTGTGCTGAGTGGCAAACAGGTCTATTTGGGGAAAACCCCATGCGTGGAAAATCGGCCGTAGCAGATCGGGACGGATCTGCCACTCGTGCGTGAGTGCGAAACGCCTGCTCAGCTGGTCTGCCTTCACGTTGTGCGCACCCAGCAAGTATGAGGCTTTCAAGATTATATTGTTGGCGATGCACCAGTTCCATAAGCGGATTGCTTCCGCGCATAAGGCACGGGATCGAGCTCCTCCTTGCCTGTTTATATAAAACATGGTGGAGGTATTGTCTGTACTGATCCCGACGACTTTGCCTTGTATGTGGTCTCGAAAGTGTCTGCAGGCGTTGAACACTGCTCTGAGCTCCAGTATATTTATGTGTAGTGACTGTTCCGTGGGTGACCACAGTCCTTGAGTCACCTCTTCGCCCATGTGCGCTCCCCACCCTATGAGGGAGGCATCTGTAGTGAGAAAAACCAATATTTGCGGCTGGTGGAAGGGTACCCCTGTTAGCAGGTTCCTGGGGTTTACCCACCATTGTAGGGATTTGCGCACCCCGGCTGTGGGTGACACCACCCTGTGAACGGTGTGTACTGCCGGTTTGTATACACTCGCCAGCCAGTGCTGCATGGTGCGCATGTGTAACCTGGCGTTCTGTACTACGAATGTCGCCGCCGCCATGTGGCCCAGCAGCTGCAAGCACGTCAAGACCTGCACCGTAGGGCTGAAGGTGATGACCTGCACGAGGGAACCGATGGCCCGAAAGCGAGCCTCTGGTAGATATACTCTCGCTGTAACCGAGTTTATGCGAGCCCCTATGAACTCTATGTCCTGTGTGTGGTCTATTTTTGATTTTGCCAGATTGATAACCAGGCCGAGTGAAGAGAACGTGTTTGCTGTGACGCGTATCATGCGCAGAACCTCCCCCTTCGAGGCCCCTTTGAGTAGGCAGTCGTCCAGATACGGGAAAATAAATACCCCCTGTCTGTGCAGGTAGGCTGACACCACTGCCAAGGTCTTGGTGAAGACTCTGGGGGCCGAGGAGAGGCCAAACGGTAGGACCTTGTATTGGAAGTGTTCGTTGCCTACCATGAACCGGAAGAATCGCCGGTGAGCCGGATGGATAGTTATGTGGAAGTACGCGTCTTGTAAATCGTGGGCTGCGAACCAGTCTCCATCGTCCAGTGCTGTAAGGATGGAGGCGATTGTGGTCATCCGAAAACGTTGCTTGCGCAGGTACCTGTTGAGGCCGCGAAGGTCTAAGATGGGCCTCCAGCCTCCTGTCTATTTCTCCATGAGGAAGTACCTGGAGTAGAACCCTTTCCCTTGCAGTTGCTCCGGCACTCTTTCCACTGCCCCTATGAGCATGAGATGGTCCACCTCCTGCCTGAGCCTCGCTACATGGGAGGCCTCCTGGAGGTGGGGCTTGGGTGGGGGTCGAGACGGTGGGAGCGACTGGAAGGGGATGGCGTACCCCGTGGCTATGATCTCCAGCACCCATTTGTCTGTGGTGATCCTTTGCCACTGGTCGTAGAATGGTCGGAGGCGATGGTGGAATAGTCGCTTCGGATGACCTTGTGCGATGGTAGTGATGGCGCAGCCCTGGATCTGTATGTCAAACTTGTGGCCTTTGGCCCCGCCCCGAGGACGCACAGCTCTGTTGTGAACGTCGCCTGGGAGTTCTGTACTGCTGGTGCTGTTGATATCGCCCTTGCTCGTAACCCCTGTGGTACTGGGGGCGCTGTTGCTGGTACTGGTACCGTCTTTGTTGAGGGTAGTACCTTTTCTTTGTGTATGGAGGGGTGTAAATCCCCAGGGTCCTGAGTGTGGCTCTTGAATCTTTACTGGAATGAAGGACCGAGTCAGTTGATTCAGCAAACAGCTTCTGCGAGTCGAAGGGAAGGTCAACTATCTTCGCCTGCAGATCCCTCGGTATACCTGAAGTCTGGAGCCAGGACTCCCTTCGCATCACCACTGCCGTTGCTGTGGAATGTGCTGCTGTGTCCGCAACGTCCAGGGCGATCTGAACTCCCGTCCTCGAGGCCGCGTAGCCTTCTTGCACTATGGCCTTGAGCACCGGCTTTTTGTCCTCTGGAAGCGAGTCCATGAGGGAGGTTAACCTAGTGTGGTTGTCGAAATTATGGTTTGCTAAGTGCGCTGCGTAATTTGCCATTCGCAACGTTAAGTGGAGGAGGAGTAAACCTTTCTGCCGAACAGCTCTAGCTTCTTGGCATCTTTGTCTGTCCCCCCGTCCTGAATTGAGATGTCTTTGATCTTTGTTGCGAGGACTCCACCACCAAGGAATTTGGCTGTGGGTGGCTGAACAGGAACTCCATGCCCTTCGCCGGCACGAAGTATTTCTTATCCGCTCTCTTTTGGACAGGCGGAATAGTCGCAGGGTCTGCCATATCGTAGTGGCGGACTCTAAGATCGCTTCATCAAGCGGTATTGCTACTCTGGAGGAGGCCGGAGGTCTCAAATTTTTGAGGCGCTTATGGTGTTTCTCTTGCACCTCTGCTGTCTGGATGCCTTGCGTGAAGGCCACCCTCTTAAACAGCTCTTGAAACTGTTTGAGATCGTCCGGAGGATGGACGTCCCCCGGGGCCGTAGCCTCGTCCGGGGAGGAGAGCGAGGAACCGCTGGGGTACGTCTCTCTGGAACCTTCCGGTTCCTGCTGGTGATGGTACACCCTCTCGCTAGAGGTTTGCGAGGGAAAATCTTGGGGTTCCATAACCAGTCCCCCCTGAGATGCTTGAGTCTCTGTCCCCGGTCGCAATTGCCCTCGGGGGTACGAGATCGTCTGTGGGGATCTTTCCCTAGTACATTGCCAATGGTATCTATGCCCTGCGTGGTAGGGGCGACCATGGCAGTATAGGCACTGTTCTTGGGAAGGTGACCTAGACCACTCCCTTGGTGCATACCCTCTGCGTCTGGGGGAGGGAGATCGTCGAGACACTGGAGAGAGCGATTTTGCATAATAGTCCAGCGGTTCAAACCCCAGGAAGGGTGAAGGTGGTCCCAGCCAGGGTGAGGCTGGTTGCAAAAATGGAGAAGGGGGCTCCGGGTAGGCTAGGGGGGACCCCTGCCTTCTGGTTGGAGTCTGCAACATAAGCAGAGGGCTGTGAGAAAGCAACTCCACAGCCCTGTCCGGAGAGGGGCTGCAATGCCTCCTCTTGTGTGCAGCCTTCCCCCTCCCTGGAGGAGGTAACTCCGCCCCCTGACGCACAGGGGATCCCGGCCCCGTCCGCACCGTGCTAGGCACGCTCGAAGGCGGTGCCGCACGTGCGGTGTCCTTCGGTGCCTGCAGGCTGCGTGCCTGCGCGCTCTGTACCGCCGGTTCCCCGGGGGTCGGTGCCACTGCCTGCGGTGCCGCCGGTACCGGCGCTTGTTTAGCCGCCGCCCTGCCTGCGGTGCGGGGCGGCTGGCTGATTATCGGAGGCTGAGCCGCTTCCACGTGGCTCTCCGTGCCGCCGCCGATCAGCTGTTGCTGCGGCTGGGGGCTGCTCGCTCCTCCCGTCCCGCTCGCTGTTGCTGCCGGCAGGGATCGGGCTGGGGAGGCTTTCCTCCGTTTTTGCGCTGATGGGGTGAGGGAGGCAGCTTTCCTTTTATGGGCCCCGGAGGGTCCCTCCTGCTGCAGCCGCTCCAACACGTCTGGCTGGAGGGCCTTATCAAAAAGCAGCATTTTAAGCCGCATCTCCCTGTCTCTCCTTGCTCTGGCTGTTAATTTAGCACAGAAGGAGCATTTCTGTGCAACATGGGACTCCCCAAGGCACCTTATGCATAGACTGTGCCCATCGGACGCTGGCATCGCCTCTCGGCAGGACTCACATTTTTTAAATCCTGAAGAGGACATTGTTGGTGAGTCTTTCAGTTGTTAAACGGGTACTTAGCACCTTCTCTGTGCTGTTTTCCCCTTCCGATGGCCTGCCGCAGCAGGAGGGCTGATGGCTCTATGCTCCTGGCCTCCGGCGCTTGTTACTGGGACTGGATTGAAGCTGTCCCGCTTGTAGTTTGTTTGTTGCTTTTGTTTTGTTTTGTTTTGTTTTTTTTTTTTGCAAAAATAACAACCGGCTAACTTGCAGTAGCCTAAGTACTTGAAAAACTTTAAAGAAAAACAGTTAAAGTCATTGAATACGCTACTTGGCCTTAGCCTAGTTCGGATTCCGTCTGCAGCCGACGGCGGTTAAGAGGAACTGGCGGGGACCGGATCGCGCACATGGCCAGGAGCGCGCAAGGGAGCGGCGCGCGCCGGCGCATGCGCGGTCCGGCAGAAACTGCTTGGAAGATCCGATCTGCGGCGCCAGGCAAGCCCGACACCTATTGTGGAGCACCCACGGGGACACTCGAAGAAGAACTCTTGTTAATTTTTTGTGTGGCAGGAGTTCCCAATATCTGTACATGCTTGCATGGTCATGGTACAAGCTACCATAATTGTAATACCTCGGTCTCCTGAACGAATGTAATTAATGTGATGTTTTAACAACTGAAAATAAATGAAATCCCATCCAGCTTTCTCCCATGAAGAATCTACTGAATGACACAGTGGGGGAGCAGAGGTAGCATGAGTGCAGCACATAGGCAGGTTACAAAAAAAATGAAGGGCTAAAAAGCTTGTGCAATGCCTTCTATCAAAGCTTGCAAATATACTGTACTTATAAGACTATTATGTTGACTAATTATAGCATAAACTTTTTCACCTATTTCCAGTCAATTTTTACAATTTTGCCACTGTAATCACGTATTGAACATAACAGATACAATATAAAACCAACATTTAGAAAACGTGTTAGTGTTATCTTCTGATTGTTTCACTGCTGTTGGATAAATACTGTACCTCCCACATTACCTGATTCTCTAACAAATGCTATTAAATGTCAGTGTTACCTATAAGCATCCCATCATCAGCTGTGATTAAAAAATTATGGCACTGTGTTTCCAAAGAGTACACTGAACACTGTACAATCAGACACAGGTCATTATTCCCCTTTGATAGTGTTACATATTCAGTGATTTTGATTTGTTCATTAAAACTTTGTTTTGTTCAAACTGAGTATTTACAAACCTGAAAGCCAGTCTCTATCATGTAAGCAACATAATACAGTAGTGTACATTTTGCTTTTTTGTCAGAAGTGGCTATCGCTCATAATACTTGAAATTCAAATGAGTGATACAACTTTAGAGACTTGTACTAGCTGGAAGCATGGGTTGAGGCATGTCAGCTTGTAGTATCGAAAACACTGCTCCATATTACAGACATACATTTTCTTTTTTTCCTAAGAGGACAATCAATTAGGATGTGCAAATGCTTTATTTTAATTCACTGGATACAACGAGTGCTGAGTAGAAAACACTTTATATTTTTTTGGAAATGAAGAGGAGACTGCCGAATGCATCTAAAGAACTCTTTAGTTTGGATAACAATCTCAGTGGCAAAGATGCCTTTGGATGAAATTCTAGTCCTATAGAAGTCCGTGTGTTGTTTTTGACTTTAGTAGAGCCAGGATTTCACCCCACAACTCTACACACAGGGAACTGAATCAGGATTTTGAGAGTTCCTTTACACTGGTCCCATTCAACTCTGAATCTGAATTAACATTAAACCTCCCCATTCCATTTGCCCCCAAAACTCACAAAATGAATTTGAAGGTTACTTTTACATTGATCCAATTTAACTGTGAATCTGAGTTAACATTAAACCCTCCGGTTCCATTTGCCCCTGAAATCCCAAAATGCAAGCTAAAATCTTACTATTTTCTTCTTTCCTCCATAATTATGAAACATAGGTATGTCTTTTGATAGTATCTAACTGAAAAGATGACAGTCTTAGCCTTTCTCTACAATCCTCAAAGTAGAAACATGGACATGTGAATGAAAAAAAGAAGACAAAATGGGGATTAAAAGACAGATATTCAGTTAGGTTTTCTGGCCACTGGAGTTCAACTAACATTAGGCCAGAACTGTGTTTAAAGGTAATTCTTCCCTGAAAGATGCCAACACAGTTTATCTATTTAGTGCAGACAAAGCCGAAACTTTTTCCATAATTATTTTACAAAGCAGAAATCGGGCTGCAAAATAAAAATGTCAAAAGTGGATACCTAAAGATAACTGAATCCATATTTATGCACCTAACTAAGCAAACTACGTGTTCAGAGGACAATGATTTTAAAAGTCAAAGAGAAACGCAGGAATTCAGCATCTCTGGCAAAAACATGAAGAATGTTTAAATATATATTTATATTTTAATTCTTTGTTGAAACAACCATAACAATTGGTCAGCATAATCTTCCCTTATCTGCCTTATTCGGTGGCTTTTAAAAAAAAAAAAGTAAATAGAGAAACTGAAGTGGTTTCTGGCCCCAGCCAGTGGTGCTAATATGGCATGTTACCAGATTTCTTAACATTTTTTACAAAATAAGCAATGAGATTTAGCCTGTGCAAAAAAATAAACAAAATTTAGCCTCAACTGGCTATATCCCCAAGGGAAAAGTGGTCCCCAAGGACAGCAGGGTAAATCCCCACTAAATAGAGCTCAAATGGTATATAATTGGCTCCTTCTGCCAGAATAAATTTCAATTTTAGTCAATTTTTTAAAATATTGATAAACAGAGGAGAAAAGAAACTCATGTACTGAAGATTAAGCTCTCACACAAAACTGTCCCAAACCAGACCTGCCAACAAAAGCCTTCCATGTCATTCAAATGATTAAGCTGAGAGATGACATCAGTGACATTTCATGGCTCTAAACAGCACACTACACTTTGGTTCCATTCAGATGCATGAAGCCTTTAAATTATAAATAAATTATTTTGAGATTTAGAACAGTGGTCAAGTTTTAGACACTACTGATTTACAAACAGCACAAGAAGATTTTTTTATACATCGTATAAGAGACTGCTGAAAAGTATACTTGCTTTCTCTTTAATCTTCTGACATATTGACACTCACATTGTATGGGATTTATGATTCTAAATGTCCTTAAAGAGAGAATAAAGGAAAACAGCTAATCATTATTTCCATTCTTAACACCAGCTGAATCTCAAAATCACCTTTGTATGCAAACTGAAAGCAACCATAGCAACTTTCTAAGAGTTTAGATGGGAAATGGCATCTAGTGAAAACCCAGCGCTGACTCAGAGAGAAACACAATTATTTCCCCTCTACCCTCCTCCTCAGAATTAGTGAGCATCTGAAACTCAGACTTTCTTTGCAGGGCAAAGTACATAACAGTGAAAAAGTGAGGGGAACCCCTTTGTACTCACAGGTATTCTACATGCACAGAAAGAACTAATTTGGTTTTGTTTTGAGGATAGCATAAGAGAAGAATGTAAAGTAAGATGCAAATTTTCTCTTTATTTGTTTCAGCTCCTTTTTTATTCTTCTTCCACACTCCAACCACACAAAGGTCAGAGTTAAAATGTAATTTGCATGATTCGACTATCCCCGCAATTACATTTCTTTATTAATATTTGACTCAAATTTCACATTTTAAGCTTTTAATACTATGATATCTCACTTCACTATGCACTGTCACCCCAGTTGAAAATTTAAGAGGTGATTAGACATGTTAATATAACAGATGTGCAGCCTTCTGGATTTCTAAACCTTTCTTCACCAAATGTATCCGATTCCCGCATAATCAGCAGGAATGATTAACCAAAATTCAGTCATAGCCAATATCAAAGATAAACTTATCAATATCAAAGATAAACAATATCAAAGATAAACAAAGATTGCTTCCTACTGCATGTGGTATATTTTTATACAAATGCTTGGGAACTATTACATGCCAATTTAGCTCTAAAAGTTTGAATCCTTTAAAATAATTTTAATAATGTGCCCTTGAAAATAAATCACCTGTCCAAAACTAGAGAAATGAGTAGTTAAAAGCACAATATTCACGCAGTCAGTGTTAAAAAAGGAAAGTTTCCTACCCGTAACAAGGACTGGGATTCATCCTTTGATTTGTTATCACCTGATGCAGGATACTGATGAGTCAGTGGTCCAGATTTCTCTCCACCTCCTGCTGGCACCCCCTGCAGGAATCCCTTTGTCTCAACAGCCAAGCCATAGATAGGCCTTGCAAGATGGGCAGCTTCGACGTTGGGACTATCCCTTAAATGCTTTGGCTGCTCTTGGCCCACAGACACTGGAGTCAGGAGACCTAAGTTTGTTTGTGTATATGATGGGCTTCCCCTCAAAATGTCTGCTCCTCTCCAGGTCACACTGCGAAGATCATCACTGGAACTGTCAGTCCAACCCTTCTCCTTGAGCACTTCCTTATCTTCTAACTTTTCCTTCTTCACTATGCTCTCAGAAATGGGCTCCCCCGTTTTGGGGTCTGGATTGATCAGACTGTAGACTTTTAGGTCAATTTTGGGCTCTTCCTTGATAGCAGACATGCCATGACTGTCTTCCCCGTTGGCTGTACTGATGTCCATCTCTTGACAATGCACAGTGTTGAAGTGCTCTAGTAGTGACTGAGTGTCAACAGCTGTAAAGCTGCACTGACGGCATTTGTAGCAGTTATGTACTCTCCTGGAAGAAAATGAACACCATTTTAGTATCAGAATACTCTCACCAAGCCTTTCCCTGTAAGTGCATTTTTCTCACAAAATACCTATGGTATGAAGCAGAATACTTCCAAAATCCAGAATCTGAAGAGAAATTATCTGGCACATTTAACTCTAAATAAAGAATGTGACTTCATTTCTGCTGTGTGCTGGGTGGGAAAAATAAATAAATTCAGTTGCTAAACACCAGAACAACTGGTTTGTTGACTTTGTTATCAACCATATTCAGACTCAGTCTTTCTGAACTCCACATGATTTTCGCTGAAGATTTTGTATGACTTTTATTTTTAATTGAATCAATACACTTTTCACCTCCTATCTATTCCATTGTGACATTTTCCAACGCAAAATGAAACACTTAAAAGGGGACATACTTCTTTCTGACACCTAATTAAAAGCCACTTTGTATAATGTACTGCTGTATTAAAGAGTTCCTGTTTAACTGTGTAAAAAAATCCCTTTGCCTGTCATCAATTTTATAACCATTTAGTCAATACAGAAGACTTTGGAGGAGGGCTAAGCCTAAATATACTTCAAAGGATAAGAGTTCTTCAAACAAGAAACAATTCTTTTTTGCTCTCTATGGAAATTCTTAATGAGGTTTAGAAATAAGATTACTCTGCAACACAAAGAGAGATGATTGTGTCCTTTTATATTTTATTCTACTGTCAAATGCAGAGGCACTTTCAAACATAGAAGAGGCTTTCAATTAGGAAAGCAGAGAAACATACTTTATATATATGTGAACTCCAATCAGAGGTGAAAGTAAGTGGGTACACCCTGGTGCACACCTCTGAGAGGAGCTGGCTGAGCTGCGGCAAAAGCCAGCACGGAGATATTTAAAGAGCTGGCAAGGACCCAGATTGCAATACAACAGTAGTACGTGTAAGAAATTTTAAGTCGCTTTTACCCCTGATTTCAACAGTCTGTTACAAGTTGTGGAATATGTTGGAATATTAGTGTACATCCCTGTTTTCGTTATCAGGTGAGACTATATTAGTAAATCACACAAAGTATACATTACTAGATTGGAACAATATGGTTCCAGTTGATTGTACATCCCATAATAACAGAATACTTCCTATGAGCTGACTAAAAAACATTTATTATTATTACTATTATTATTAAAACAATGGCCAGAGTCCCCTGTCAGCATCAGTTCCCCACTCACATAGATACTGTATCAGTGCAGAGTAAAAGACCTTCCCTACTCTTAACCAACACATATATAAATCTGTAATTCTTTCTCTTTTACTGGTATATTCATACATACATATTCTATTCACTCAGGCAGCGCCAACAATAGCAAGTTCTTTCGATAAAGCCGGGCCTTTTCCGAAAGAACCCACGGGATGTCTACACACAAAATGCACTCTTTTGATCTGAAATCGACAGAATGCAGCACTTTTTTCCGGCAGCCCTCTTCCTCTCCCAGATGAGGAAGAGTGCCTTTTTCTGAAAGATTCTTTCTGAAAAAACACTTGTGTGGATGCCCTGGGGGTCCTTTTCTCTTAAGAGAAGTCCTCTTGGTGCTGGATTTTTCGATACCCAGCACCTTCTTTTGAAAGAGCAGGAGCTGTATGGATGCTCTTTATCAAAGGAGCAGATTGATTTTTTGATCCGCTTTTTTGTGTGTGGATGCGCTATTTTGAAAGAAGTTTTTTTTGCAAGAGATATTCTGGAAGAACTTCTTTCAAAAGATTGCTGTAGTACAGATGCAGCCTTAATGACTCTAGCCAAGTTGGAAACAATGAGCCCCTGACTATCACAGAGGATGAAACTTGCACGGGAAATCTGTTACAGGCATGACAACTTCAACTGTTGAAAATTAATTCTTTCAAGACCAAATCCTGGTCCCAATGAAGTAAAAGCCAAAACTCTCATTAACTTGAATAGGAGCAGCATTTTGCTCTCAGTTTATCTATATACGTGGAATGATACCAAAACCATCCCTTTTTAATTCTGGTAATGTGGGAGAAACGAATCGCTAAACTTCAAAAAATATATTTGTTGTTGACAACATAAGTCACATGCTATTTAGAGAATCTGCTTTTCATTCAGTTTTGCATGCGTGCAGTTAGGAGTATGTATTCAAGTACCAAGACCTCTAGTGCTTGTGTAAATATCATTTTCTCTATCATTTTCAGTATTCTTGTATTCAGTTTAGACAAATAGGTGGGCTAGTTTAGCTTCCAAAAAACTGGAAATTATTCTGCATATAGCCAAATGGCAAAGGACTTTCTGTGGGACAGAAAACTGTGGGTTAAAATCCTGTTCTGGCTGTACTGTCTCATTCTAAAATAGCTTTTTATTGAAATGAGCCCATCTCTCAGTGTGATAATAATAAATATTTCTCTTGTAACTTAATTTGTTTCTGAACCAAAAAGAGTACTATCTGATCAAGAGTGAGTGAGTGAGTACTATCTGATCAAAAACATTTAACAGAAACAAAAAGGCAAGTATAGGGAGGGAAAAGGCTAGTCAAATAAAGGTGGAATATGTTCAAAAAAGGCCAAGTGTGACAAGCGTTAGCTACCTAAAAAGCCAAGTTAAACAAGACAACAGTGGGGCCAAGCCCAATTTACTCCCTGCCTGAAAGTTTATCAATCCTTTGGGAGGCAATTTAGCACTAAGTGTCTTTTGTTTAACTTGGCCATTTGAATGGCTCACCCCCTTTTCTAACTTGGCACCTTCCTGCAGATATCACACCTTCAGGCAGCTGATGTTTTTCTGGCTAACTTGGCTTTAATATGTGCATGCTAAATATTTCAAATCCAGATTGTGTATGCTGCCATTATGATACAAGTGAAACAATTAAAAGTACAGTATAGAAGCTGCCAGCCAGGGATTTTAACTCTATATTATAACTAGAAATTGTACCCATTGCTTGGGTCCTTAACACCATTAATTCTGGTTTTGTTGTTGTTGTTGTTGTTGTTTTGTTTGTTTTTTGGAAAACAAAATGAAAATATTTCATTTCAATCATTGCCCTGGGTGAGCCTGGAGATGAGGTGTTCAGTATTCAGGGTGTTCCAGGGAGAGAGAAGTACCCCAGTCTCTCTCACCTCAGCAGCTTGAGGTTAGGTAAGAAACACCTCTCCATGGCTGCTGCAGCTCCAGCTAACACAGCCGGGAAAGGGGTGCATGTTCCCTGGCTGGGACAGGTCCAGGTTTGTCTGCTCCCTGTTTTCCCCAGCCAGAGTGAGGAATATAGCAATTGTGCAATTTCCTCTCAATCCCTGAAGAAGGGGAACAGGCAACAATGTCCCTGTATGAACCGGGGAGTTCACCCCTCCAGAAAGGGTGCTGAGGGTTGGGAAGCACGGAGCAAGAACAGTCCTGGATGGGGGTTGAGGAGGACACCCCCAGCCAGCCTCTTTCACCTGCCGGTTGATTCTTTCTGTTTTGATGAGAAGCAATCCCATTCCAGGCACATCCCATTTTCCTGCTACACCCAAAACCTGACGCTTTAAATTATGATAGGAGGAAACTGCACACCAAATGTGCAGATATTACCATTTAGGAGGAGAACAAAAACAAACATACAAACTCTCTCAAATACACAGTGGACAAAGGCATGAGCCTGCTTAAATGTACCTTTACTACTTTGAAAGCTTGTAGATTTTTATGTTTTTAGAGACTAAGGTCTTTTCTGCATCATAAAAAAATAAGGCTCAAATCCCAGTTGGACAGTTCTATACATAAGACTTTCACAATATGAATAGACAGACTTGACAAGCCAGGATCTGGCACAGATCTTAACCTGCAGTTTCCATACCCACCAACCTAAAATTGAGCAACTGTTGAAAACGACATATATGTGAATAATTTAATCATTATGGACCAGAGTGCAATTTTGGCCCAAAACAAAAAAGCTACATAAGCACATCTGATTTTTCTTCTTTTTCTGGCATCAATCCAGGACACAACTTGAAGGGCTGACTTGTCTGCTTGTTTTTAAATCAGAACTGACATCAACCACTTCACAATGGGACAAATTCCATAGAGGTTTGCGACATAAGTCCCAAAAACTAATTAAGAAAGCTTAAAAGAAGTGCCGTTTGCATAGCAAACTATGTAGGCAAACTGTTTTAGCATTTCAAAAATTATCAGTACCCACTAGATGGTGGTTGTACCATTTCAGGCCATGATTTCATGAGCTGGACACAGCACAATGGATCAAGGTTGACCAGTATTAGGATGAGAGCCTTCCAAAGAATACTGACATGTGGAAGACTATGGTGTTGGTGAAAAAGCAAGTGCCACTCTTCCTTCTAGAGTCTTGTACCTGAACAATTCAGCTCAATGGAGGGTCCATCCCCCAACCCCCAGGGCTGCATGGGAGACAAATCAAACCCAAACCCAGTATTTACCTAAATATGGTGGCATTAGGAGGCCATTTTATAATAAATGTTTTATAATGCCAACCTAAGCTCATGATCTCTTGTAGGCACTAAAATACTTCCAGACACTTTTCACTAGGAGTCAGATATTCTGACCAATGCCCTGTTTGAATGATTACATTCTACAATGTCTTTGAGCTTAAATTACAGCAAGAAAGGTTTGGGTTAGACATTAAGAAAAACTTTGTGTCAGAGTGGTTAAGCACTGAAATAAAATGCCTAGGGAGGTTGTGGAATCACCATCATTGGAGACAATTAAGAGCAGATCAGACAAACATCTGTCAGGGATGAGCTAGATGCTGCTTGATCCTGCTGTGAGCGCAGGAAACTAGACTTGATAACCTTCCAAGGTCCCTTCCAGCTCTAGTATTCTACGATTTTATTATTCTATTTTAGCATTATTTATTTGTATTCAAGTAGCATCCTCAGGTCACTAGCATGAGAAGTATTTACTAACGCACAATGACACTGACTGCACTGCAGAATTTTCAGTAAAAAAAACCCACAAAAACCCACACATGAAGGTTAGAAAAAAACAGTACCACGCACACAGAAAAGGTGCCTGGGTGACAGCAGGTGCAAGTCATGTTATTACCATGGCTTCTGTATGTTTCAGATTTTTTTATTTAATTTTTTCAAACACATTATCACTTTTATTTTATTTACATTATACAAAGTTGAGTTTAAGCGGGGTTTTGTTTGTTTTTAGGAGTGGGGGTTATACTTGGAGTTGAAGGAGGGGATGAAAAGTTTTTTTGTTTTGTTTTGTTTTTGAGCAAGAAAGGGAGGGAGTAAAGGAAGAGGAAGATGTGCAAACTGGACAGTGAGGTTGAGTGGGAGAGGAGTGCAAGGAAGGAGAAGCAGCAAGTCCTGAAAGCGAAGTGAACAAGAAAAAATACATACCCACAGTTCAAGTTCCAGAACTGAATGAATTAAAAGTCTGGGAAAGTAGGAGGGCTCCTGCCAGCTGCTGTTGCTGTTTCCCAGGTAAAAGGCAGAGACAATGCCAGGTTCCTCTAGGTCTGATAAAAGTGTCAGAAGGCCCTGTTTCACCCCTCATCACATGTGCACACACACATAGACCCCTCAGCTGCAGCAGATGACAGCTGCTCTGCAGAAGAAAGCCCTAAACCTATGTGTAACACCAACAACCCCAGGTTGCCAGTAAATGGACTGAAACTGTGACCGCAGGGGCTAATGTGCATTGTTTTGGCAACTGAACTCTGAAGGATAATCAGCTGCCAAAAAGTCAAATAATTTTGGTTTCCAGATTTCTGACCTTTCAATAAAATACAAATAAAAATTAAAACAAAAATTATTTTGTGGGGGAAAATATTATTTCCCCACCTACTCTAATTTCAACAGTAAAGAAACTCTTCATCAGAAGATCCCAAAATCCTCAGTGAAATTTTTATCTGACTATACCCATGCAGAAATTGTTTAATCGATTGCAATAACATACTCCTCTGGGGTACACTGCCTAATTGAAGCTCACAATGAAATGTGAAGAATATCTCCTGACTCTTCAGAGATACAATAGAAAGTAAATAATAGTTAAATTGGTACAAAATGTAGAGAGACTAGACAGATGGAGTAATATTTTTTATTTGACCAAATTCTGTTGGTGAAAGATATAAATTTTCATAGTTCACAGTTCTTTCACCAACAGATGTTGATCCGCTAAAAGATTACCTCAGCCACCTTTTCTATTCTAATATCTTGGAACCAACACAAATCAAAGACTGCAAACAATAGGAAATGTAGGACAATTAGGAGATCTGTATAGGTGAGCACATCTTAGGCAGGTTTAGACACAACTACACTGAAGTGCAATGTGTTTCATTAACTTTGAATTCAACTGAACAGCCTACAAATTACCTGTGAAGGAAAAACTGAGTGGTGTTAAGTATATATTTCTGTAAGGAGACAACATGAAAAGCTAATTAGTCTTGCAAGTTATACTTTTGTTAATAATGAAAAGCTGCCAAGGCCTGAACTGCAAATGGATAATATTTGGAGACAATGACACCAAAATAATATTTAATCAAACAGACAAAAAGATATTGTACAGTACAAGAGATGAAGAAAAAAACTGAATTCATAGTGTAAACATGTGATACTTGATAGTCATTGAAGATGCACATCCATGGGAGTTCACAGACTCAACCATGCAGGCAGTTTCTAAGCACAGCATTCAGTCTGTGCCAGTGGTAAATTTAAATACAGAAAATGAAAAACCACTATTTCTTCCCATACAATGCTTAATTAAAGATACACATAGTTGGGATCGATTCTGATTCTTAGTATGTAAGTTGCCAGCATCAGACTTTGCTGAATTTTTCCCTACCAATGGTAGAACTGAGAGTAACTATCTAATTATTTGATATACTAATAATAATAATACCTATCATTATGGAATATATGACATCATGGTATATACAATTTATGGATATAAAGTCTTGCTTATGCATGAGGAAGTCACACAGACCATTCTCCCATTTATAAAAACTTTACATCAACTACTATATGCTCTAGAACATAATTAAAAACCTACAGTTGACCTGTGCTACTTGGCTTTAGCTTATGCGGCTTGGGTTCAGGGGCTGTTTAACTGAGCCACAGCCGTGGAAGAGTGCCTAACTGCAGGCTAGATATACCCTATATGTGCTACAAAATTCACAGATACAAGAATAATTCCAAGAAAATAAGTCTACAACTTTTGTAAAATATTTGTATCTCTTCACCTGTGCAGCCATGATCAACTTTATAAGACTCCAAGGCTGTGTCTTTCAAAAGAGGCATGCAAATTAGGGAAACCAAGCATGCAAAAGAGGTGCAGATTTACAAATCTGGCACCTCATTTGCATATTCTTCTTTTGAAAGATGAAAAACAGTGTAGGAGCAGCCCTTTCAAAAGTAAACCCATCTTTGAAAGAACCCTTCTTCTCATAAACAAGAGAAAAAGGTTTCTTTCAAAGATGGGGTTTACTTTCAAAAGAGCCATATCTACACTGCTTTTCTTCTTTCAAAAGCTCTTTTGAAAGAAGAGCATGCAAATGAGGCACCAGATATGTAAATCTGTACCTCATTTGCATTTTGATTTCCCTCATTTGCATTCCTCTTTTGAAAGAGGAATGCAAGTGTAGACACAGCCAAAGGGAGGAGAGAAGCATAGAATTAATTAAATTCCCTAAAATTTAGTCATTGAAGGTGGAACAGGGAGTTGTAAACCCTTATATACAGTAGAAGCTTGATTATCCAGCATCCTAGAGAGCAGAGATTACCAGATAATCAAATTTGCTGTTTAATCAAATGTGGCCGGGGCAGGCCCTGCTCCCAAGGACTGAGGGGCCTGCCCTGCTGCTACCAGCCCAGGCAGGGCAGCCTGCTCCGCTATGCTGGAGGAATTCCCCATGGCAGCTGGCGCCAGCTGGGAAGCCAACACTAGTAGGGCACCTGGCCTTGCAGCAGCCACTCTGACTGCCAGTTAACAGTGTGCTGATTATCCAAGTGCTAGATAACATGGCTCCCTTTCCAATTGGGATAGCCACATGCTACCTTCCTACTTGATCAGTGGTGTCCAATATGGTTCCCATTCACCATTCGCCACTTGCCACATCTGGCAAAGGGGACACCGCGGTTTGGTGATTCAGCTCTGGAGCCACACGTGGCTCTTGAAGCCTTTAAATGTGGCTCTCCCTAGAGCTGCACGAGTGCTGCCTGCCCATGCACATGTCCCACCCCTGATTGGAGAAGCATGTAGCGGCTCTGATGAGTCACCGACATTTATTTATGGTGGGGGGCAGGGGAGCCTGGCTCTGGGGGAGGGCATTTATTTAGAAGAAGGAGGGTCTGGGGGACCCTGGTCGGGGAGGGGGCAGAGGCAAATACAGAAAAACACCAGCCACAAGTGTGGCAATCTTTCAGTTCCCATTCAACACCACTATAGTAGGTCAAAATATAACAGATATTAAAATAACATTTTTATCCTACAGATAATCATTTTAGGTCTTAAACTTAATAGAGTATATATATTAGTTCTAAATCCTCTCTTAGAATGAAACTACAGACATGTGATGTTATAGAAGGAACAAAAAAAAGGAAGAACACAAATTTTAAAGAGTGAAATATGTCTGAAATTGGAAAATGTTGAGAGCAGGGAGCTGTGGTTCTATTATAGGACATCTACAAAGTACAGGAGGATGTGGTGAAGCAAAAGCTTAAAACATTACTTCCAAGCTTTTCAAACAAAGGAGCCTAATTTTAGGTACCCAAGTCCATATTTTGTCCTTTGACTAAATCACTGACACTGGCAGAAGTTGCTAGGTACTCAGCATTTTTTTTTTAAATTAGGCCACTGGATTTAGGTGCCTAACTTAAGACATTCAGTTTTGAAAATTTTGTGTCTTTCCCTACTTTTTTTCCCTTTTGATTTGGGCATTTTAATCAAGCATGCTTCTTAAAAATTTAAATTACCAGTTGCAACATTTTTGTCTCAGTAGCAGAGCCATTCTAATGAACATAATAGCTAAAAATAAAACCTTTAATATATTTAAAAATCACACTGTGCCCCAGCAGCATACGAAGTGCTACTGACTGAGTTATACAACATGTCTTAAAGCTGACCTGTTAATAATATCTAGTACTTGATGCCACACTTCATCTTCAAAGCAGTTTACAAGCATTAACCAATTAATTGCCACTACATCCCTGTGGCCCAGTCATGTAAAAAAATCAAGCATTGCATGCTGGGAACTGTAGTCTCCACAGGCTACAGCCCCAAGTCAAAGATGAGCAGTCTACTCCATTTTTTATGGGCTCACAACTTATTGGCAATGCGGCCCTCTGTGGGGCAATGTTCAGATGCCCGTTTTAAGTTCTATTAAAGCACTATACCACAGTATGCCTTTGTTACTTTCTCAGGGTATGTCAACACTACAGAGTTGTTCTGGAATATCTTATTCTGGAGTTATTATTCCAAAATAAGCTATTCATGAATAATGCATTTACACTACAATGAAGCCCAAAAATAAGCAAATAGAGTCTGTTTTGGATTAGAGCCCCTGGAAGCACTGTTCCAGAGGCTCTAATCTGATATACTATTCCTAAACAGCAGCTTCATTTCTAAATAAGCCCCTATTCCCTGTCTACACAGCCCCTATTTTGAAATATATATACATACAAGCCGTGTCTACACGTGCACGCTACTTCAAAGTAGCGGCACTAACTTCGAAATAGCGCCCGTCACGGCTACACGTGTTGGGCGCTATTTCGATGTTAACACCGACGTTAGGTGGCGAGACGTCGAAGCCGCTAACCCCATGAGGGGATGGGAATAGCGCCCTACTTCAACGTTCAACGTCGAAGTAGGGACCGTGTAGTCGTTGCGCGTCCCGCAACTTCGAAATTGCGGGGTCCGCCATGGCAGCCATCAGCTGAGAGGTTGAGAGACGCTCTCTCTCCAGCCCCTGCGGGGCTTTATGGTCACCGTGGGCAGCAGCCCTTAGCCCAGGGCTTCTGGCTGCTGCTGCTGCAGCTGGGGATCCATGCTGCATGCACAGGGTCTGCAACCAGTTGTCGGCTCTGTGGATCTTGTGTTGTTTAGTGCAACTGTGTCTGGGAGGGGCCCTTTAAGGGAGCGGCTTGCTGTTGAGTCCGCCCTGTGACCCTGTCTGCAGCTGTGCCTGGCACCCTTATTTCGATGTGTGCTACTTTGGCGTGTAGACGTTCCCTCGCAGCGCCTATTTCGATGTGATGCTGCGCAACGTCGATGTTCAACATCGACGTTGCCAGCCCTGGAGGACGTGTAGACGTTATTCATCGAAATAGCCTATTTCAATGTCGCCACATCAAAATAGGCTACTTCGATGTAGGCTTCACGTGTAGACATAGCCAGAGAGAGAGAGAGAGAGAGAGAGAGAGAACAAAGCAGACTGTGAAGAGCTTTAAAAAGACCTCACAAAACTAAATGATTGGACAACAAAATGGCAAATGAATTTTAATGTTGATAAAGGTAAAATAATGCACATCAAGAAAAACAATCCAACCTATGCATACAACATAACGGGGACCAATATAGCTATAACCACTCAAGCGAAGGATCTTGGAGTCGTTGTGGAGAGTTCTCTGAAAACTTCCACTCAGTGTGCTGCAGCAGTCAAGAAGGCAAACAGAATGCTAGGAATCATTCAAAACGGATACAGAATAAGACAGAGAATAACATATTGCCTCTATATAAATCCATGGTACATCCACATCTTGAATATTGCTACAGATGTGGTCACCTCATCTCAAAAAAGATATGTTGGTATTGGAAAAGGTTCAGAAAAGAGCAACAAAAATGATTAGGGGTTTGGGATGGGAGCCATACGAAGAAGGATTTAAAAAAATGGGGCTCTTCACCTTAGGAAAAAGGAGATTAAGGGGGAATGTGATAGAGGCATATAAAATCATGACTGTTGTGGAAAAAGTGAATAAGGAAAAGTTACTTATTTGTTCCCATAACAAAAGAACTAGGGGTCACCAAATGATTTTAATAGGTAGCAGGCTTAAAACTAACAAAAGGAAGTTCTTCTGCACACAGAACATGCTAAGACCATGGAACTCATTGCCAGAAGAGGTTGTGAAGACCAAGACTTTCACAGGGTTAAAAAAAAAAAAAAACCTAGATAAATTCATAGAGGTTAAGTCCATCAATGGATATCAGCCAGGATAAGTAGGAATGCTGTCCCGAGCCTCTGTTTCTCAGAGGTTGGAAATGGATGTCAGGAGAAGGCTAGCGTTCATGATTAACTGTTCTATTTATTTTCTCTGGGGCATCAGGCATTGGCCTCTGTCAGAAGACAGGATACTGAGCTAGATGGACCTCTGGTCTGACCCAGTGTGGCCATTCTTATGACATATGCACTATTCCTCATGCAATGAGGTTTACCAAATTTGAAATAAGGCATTCACTATTTTGAAAGTATTTCAAAATAGCAGTTGCATTGCATAGATGCTTGCAAAGTTATTTAGAAATAGCAGCCATTATATCAAAATCAATTTGCTCTGTTGACACACCCTCTACGCCTTAGAATCTAGTCAATGCACCCCAAGCTCTCAGACATTCAAGAGAGGTTTGAGACTGGATCTTCTTTTGTCATCACTCTATATAGTTTCTACGCAAAGATCCTTTAAGGCTGTGGTTGTCACTAACTCTTTGATCATTCAATATCTTTAACATTATTTTCTTAATATTTAAATTATTTTTTGCAAAACGTATAATATAACAAATTGTTCTTTTAAAATCAGAAGGCAAAATTCTCAGATGATGTAAAGTGGCATAACTCCACTGAAATCAATTGCCAACAGCTGAGCACTCACTCCGAAGGTTGATCAGGAATTGACTGCCATAAGCATATTGTGTCCGAATCAATTGGGAGACTGGCTCAGTTAGGAATGCTAACACTTAAAAATAAATATAATGACACTGTAGACCAACAACATAAAAATAATCATCCAGAGAAGTATCTTGTGTGTATCTTGACATCAAGAGATGAAAGGATGCCTTGTCTGAGTTTTAATGAAATAGCAAACAACAGTAGAATGATCTTAATTATTGTACTGTTGTAACTAGGGACAGAAAATACTACAAAAAGGTAGTTAAGAAGAATATACTATTATAAAGCATGAAATAAATAGACCCAGTCCTCTTTTTTGTGACAGTACTTGCTGGTACTCAGTACCGGCACCTCAGCAGCCTCAGCCATGGGATTGGTGAAAGGAAGTGGCGGGGAGCCATCTCAGTACCGGCACATCTTTTTTTACAAAAAAAGGAACTTAATAGATCTACAGTCAGTCTTGTGAAGAAAATCATTTGCAATCCCTGCATAAATGAAGGTGTCAGATTTCTGGCAGAGAGTAGTTAGAAGCATTTCTGATGGAAAACAGCTGACCAAATCTCAAACTATAACATTTCATAGAAGAGTTTGGGGTTTGTTTTGTGTCTGACTGTATGTAATTTTAAAATTTACTGTACCTGTAGTGTCGGGAAATCTCTTCTTCCAGCTGGGTAATAAAGTCACATTTGGTACACGAGTGTTCTTTGTTCTCTTTGAGAGTCAGTGGCCCATCCATCCCTTGCAGGGTATTTGCTTCTTGTTTGACATCCGATGTCTGGGCTTCATGCATATTCTCATAATGAAGCAGGAGAACATCTACATCAGGGGTGGAGAATGAGCACTGATGGCACTGGTGTTTGACTCTGGAGCTTCCTGTCACCCCAGGAGATAAATGCAACAGCAGGAGAGCACAATGGGAACAATTACTTTTTCTGCAAGCAAACGGATAAGTAATATCTCCAAGGTGCTTTTCAGGGCTGCAGAGGCCTCGGGGACAAAACTGACAGTGTTTAATGGTACATTTGTGAATGTTGTGTAGTTGCTGATAATGACGGAGAAGAGGGCCCACCACTATTACTTCTGGGCCATGGCTCTTTGAGTACCTAAAGTCACAGAACTGGCAGTTATAGCTTGTCACAACTTTATCCTCTGCCCCCTTGCTAGAGAAGTCTTTCTTTTTCACCGCACTAGAGCCCTTTTCTGTCTTTGCTAATTGTTCCCCATCTGCATTTTTGGCTAGGTCATTCTGATTAATGACAGATCCCCTAGAAAGTTTATCATTTAGATCTGGATGAATGCTTCCTGACTGGTTTGTCCCATGCTGTTTGCTGTAATGTTCTAATAGTTTGAGAGAGCTGGCTGATTCACAGCTGAAACTGCAAAATTTACACCAGTAGTAACTGGTGGCATCTGTACCATTTTGTCTGGAAGAATCTATGGGTTTGATGGGCACTGAGTATCCAACTGGTGTGTTGTCTCCTGCTTTTACAGTGATTTTGTCCTGCCACTTCCCCAAGTCTCCAGAATTACATGATCGAAGAGTAGGACTGGATTTATTGGAGTTTTTCTCTGAAGATTTCCCAGATTCAGAGGCGGGAAGGGCTGCTTTCATTTTGTTTGGATGAGTCTGTAAGAAGTGTTGCTCTAGTTCGTTTGATGAGTTGCCCATATAGGTGAAATTGCAGAATTTGCAGCGGAAGTACTTGGTGTTGCCTTGGCAATCTGGAGTTTTTCGTCCAATGCCAATAAATGTTCCACCTAAAGTAACCTGTGGAAAAAAAATGAGATATTATTAACTGTACTGTAGAATTATCCAAACACCCAGTGTGGTGGTGGGAACGGGGGGAGGAAAGACAATCATACAGCAATTTAAGGGCAAAAGCACAAAGCGGGGCCTAGATAACTCTTGACTCAATTCCTGTCTGTCTTTCGGACTTATATGGCTACCATTATTGTAGCACTTGTGCTCACAAATCTTTAACCATTTGAGGTAGGCAAGTACTGTTTTCCCCATTTTACAGGCGGAGAATTGAGGCACAAAGTGGCTAAGTGACTCACCTAAGGTTACAAAGAGTGGCAGACTAGGGACATGAACCCAGCACACTAAAGTACTGGGACAGTTCCATTGTATCATCCACCTTCCCTTACTTTAGAGCACTTTCCCATGCTCCTCTCTAACATCAAGCTAATCTAGATATCCTTTAACGGAAGACTTTAGTGAACATTTTAGCTGTGCGTGAAATACAAGACCAGGCCCTCCAACTTGATCTGCCAATATAACAAAGAAATCAGCAATATAGCGCAAGCGGTACCACTACTTTATGAATCTAAACAAACAAAAATAGAATTTGAAAACCGAATTCAGCTGACTGTGTCTGATTTCATCCATTCCTTCATTTAAAGAGCATTCTTACAACAGCATCCAGTACCCACCGAGACCACTTTTTAGAACTATGGGGGTTGCTGCCTGAACCAAAAGGCAATTTTCTCAAGGATTACTCAGTGCAGACATTCTCCAAGGAAATCTTCTGTTCTTTTCCTATTCAGAGCTCCCACTCAAGTAAAATAAGGCTGGAAAAATTACAGCATAAAAAATGGCATGTAGCAAAGAAACTGACTACGCCCAAAACCATGACATCACTAATTAACAGTTCTCAGGATCTATGAGCACATGGACTGCAGGAAGGAAGGAAGCAAGGTTTCCAGGCTTATGTTATTAAAATCTCTGTTCTCAGAGCAGGCAGTCCTGCCCTTCCCAGGAGTGCACCACACCTGCCTTGTGACATCATAGAGAGATTTGTTCCTCCTGTACAACTGGTTTGATGGCCAAACAGGAAGAGGGGAGGGAGGGGAAAAGCCTCTTGTGACCAAATGTCACCACCGCTTTACTACTCTTCCTGAATTCTAACAATTACGCAGCATTCAACAACCAATGACCTTCTCCGCCCCACCCCGCACCCCTCACCCAGTTCACCCTTTGTATACCACTCCTAGGCTACGTCTACACGTGAAGCCAACATCGAAATAGGCTATTTCGATGAATAACGTCTACACATCCTCCAGGGCTGGCAACGTCGATGTTCAACTTCGACGTTGCGCGGCACCACATCGAAATAGGCGCTGCGAGGGTACGTCTACACGCCAAAGTAGCACACATCGAAATAAGGGTGCCAGGCACAGCTGCAGACAGGGTCACAGGGCGGACTCAACAGCAAGCCGCTCCCTTAAAGGGCCCCTCCCAGACACAGTTGCACTAAACAACACAAGATACACAGAGCTGACAACTGGTTGCAGACCCTGTGCCTGCAGCATGGATCCCCAGCTGCCGCAGAAGCAGCCAGAAGCCCTGGGCTAAGGGCTGCTGCCCACGGTGACCATAGAGCCCCGCAGGGGCTGGAGAGAGAGCATCTCTCAACCCCCCAGCTGATGGCCGCCATGGAGGACCCAGCGATTTCGACGTTGTGGGACGCAGATCGTCTACACGGTCCCTACTTCGACGTTGAACGTCGAAGTAGGGCACTATTCCGATCCCCTCATGAGGTTAGCGACTTCGACGTCTTGCCGCCTAACGTCAAAGTTAACTTCGAAATAGTGCCCGACACGTGTATCCGCGACGGGCACTATTTCAAAGTTAGTGCCGCTACTTTGAAGTAGCGTGCACGTGTAGACACAGCTCTAATGAGCAGAAGTGGCAGTGGAAGTCACCATAAAGCAGGGCCATGCCTTGGATCTTTAGGTACTAGAAGGTCTTTAACAAGAGAGTATAAAGTTTCAGTACACTCCATGCAGGGTCAAATTTTTCATTTCCCGAATGGTTAAGTGAATTACTGCTTTTCTCCAGGATTCAGTTGTAATGCATTAGGCAAATGGTGTAATTATTTTTTTTTATTCCCCTCCTCAACAGCTGTGCCACAGAAAGAGCATGTGATCATTGCTCATCAGAATCACACCATACAGACTCAGATATTCAACGAGCATGAAATGCAAACATTTTAAAATGTATCCAATAGGAATGCCTTTTAGCCATTTAACTTGGTGTATGAGACACTATGGCTTGTATGCCATCAGCACTAAACATGTAGGCTAGGTCTACACGAGCCCCTTCCTTTGAGAAGGGGCATGTTAATGAGAGGGTTTGAAAGGTGCTAATGAGTCACTGCCCTGAATACGCAGCACCTCATTAGCATAATGGCAACCACAGCAATTCGAAAGTGCGGCTTTCAAATCGTGTACTGCCCATGGAGACGGGGACCTTCCAAAAGGACCCCCCAGTTTTTGAAAGCCCCTTCTTCCTATCTAATGTGAAGAAGAAGGGGCTTTCAAAAACTGGGGGGTTCTTTTGGAAGGTCCCTGTCTCTACGGGTGGAGTGCGATTCAAAAGCCACACTTCTGAATCGCCGTGACTGCCATTATGCTAATGAGGTGCTGCATATTCAGGGAAGCACCTCCTTAGCATCTTTCAAACCCGCTCATTAACATGCCCCTTCCGAAAGGAAGGGGCTCATGTGGATACAGGGGTAGAGTGAGTCAATTGGTTGCTAAACTACGGTATAATGAAGCTTTTCAGCAACTAATTCTTGTTTTAAAGAAACATGATTCCAGTGAGCTGGTTACACTTTTTTTTCTGATATGCAAAACTGAAATTTTTGTTTCTCTGGCAAAGCTGTTTTTGATAACTCTGAGATTGAAAAGCACCATCCTATCATTAGGGTTTAACATTGCTTTGGGGTTTTAAGAGCACCAAATTCAGGGAAGGAAGCTGGCTTTGAGAAGTGTTTTGGGGGTGGTGGGGTAATTTGGGTGGACTGACTCCCCTGCAGAGGGTTGGTTCCTCTTGCTAAAAGTAGTCCAGCAAAAACTGTATGCAAAATTTGCTGGGCCTGATCCACTGAAGTCAGTGGGAATTGCAGCTATTCCACAGGATTTGGCTCATTATGTCTTCATCTATCACTGTTATTTCAATCCTTAATGTTTCACTGATGTTCAGTGGAACATCTCTGCCTTTAATTTAAAGGGGAATTGATGGAATTAAGGAAAACAGAAAATAACAGCCACTCCCTTTGTGATTAACTCCATTACAAGATCTTTTTTGCTCATTCATTCAATGTGTTTATTTGTTTATTTTGCTCTTTCACTGAATAAGCAACCAAAATACTTTACCTTAAGTGGCTCTCCTGAGTAAATACATGCATTATTCTTATGAGTCTGTCTAGAGAGCCTACAGACAACAAGTTCATCTTTGCAGGCACTCTCTGGACATCATCTAGGAAGCAGGAGTGACAGTAAGCCCAGCTACTTGGTGCTAATTACTTTAATTTCTGAACATTGAAAAAACATATTAATCATATCAGTATTTTAGCCAATTAAGTAGTTGTAAATGAGTATATTTTTGAAACTTTTCCTAATCCTGATTAATGTCCTACATAGCAAGTTCCGAGTCCCACACTAACTTCCTTCTCTGCAATATGAGGATAAAAGAAAATTAAGAATTTACAGTGTATCTTGTGCTTACCAATTGCAACAGAGGAGAAAAAATCTTGAAAACTCTGGAATGTTACTGATTGCCAATTGCTGGACTGGCATTTCACTAAGTACTCTGCCACAACTGAAAATAATGGATCCTATTAGCAGATGGTGTACGTGAAATGTAAAACAAGGTCATCTTAATGTTATTACACTCAAAAGTCATTTTTCAAGCCCAGAAAACCTATTGAAAGCCTCCTCTAAGGTCATCAAGCAAAGGAACTAAGGAAACTAGCTGCCAGGTAACCAGGATAGCAGAAGCACTTGAAAGAAAATGGTAATGGTATAAACTAAATCTACATCAGCTTTCAGCCAGCCAAATTTGGATGAAGCCTACACATTTGCCAAACTGTTTCGAGTCGTGCATTCTGCTCAAGTCTTGGCTTGACTTTCAGATTTCTCAGCAACTTATCATACCTCTATGTAAGGACAGCAAATTCTCTGTGTGTGTGTGTGTGTATATATATATATATATATTTCCCTCTTGTTCTCTTTCCTTTTACAGAGATATTGGAATAAGGAAGAGACAGAAGGGGGAAAGAAGACATACCTGATCCACATTGCTCTGAAATTTCCAAGGTGACCTCTGGCTTCAGGTATTTACCAAGGGTGCTATTTCAGCAGGGCAGGGCAGGCAGCAGCCATGCATACTGGGACACTGCTTGCTCTTCCCTCCGTTCCCCTCACTCTCATGGAGCAAAAGGAAAGTGCACAGTTCGTGTGCTTGCCCCTCATCCCTGAATGGTGGAGGGAGGGGGCAGAGGAGTGATTCATGCAATCCATGCATTTTCCCCTCACTCCCCAATAGTCGGGGACCAGGGCCAACAGCAAGCAGCATCCCGGTATGCAGGGCTGCTGCCCCACCTGTCCCCACCTCATGACCTCCCAAAATGGCACCCTTGGGGTTTACTCCAACAGTTCATTCCCCTTCTAGTAAAAACTAATCCTGTCACATTCGCCACATTTTACTTTCTAGTGCATACATTCCCTGCCAGCACAAAATCACTAGGAAGATGACAAAGTAAGACCTAACTGCCACTGTTCTAAAGCAGCTAGAGTCCAACTTTACTCTTCCCAGGAGTAGGAATAAAGAGTGAGCAGGGCGTGGTTTTTGAAAACATCCTCAAATCTACGGGTCCCAGGCAGATGCATAAAGGGCTAACTCACCTTCAGTATTCTCCTGTAGCAGGCCCTCCTTAAGATGAAAAAGTAGTTTTGTAACAAGAGTAGTGGTTTCAGACTCAGGCATCCAAGCCTCATTCCTACGTCATCCACAGATTACAGTGAAAGTTACAAGCCCAAATATCTTTGAGGATCTGGGCCTTAATGCACAGGTGCCTCAGATACTCAGACACAGGCAGGCATTGGGAGATAAATCCCCTTGAAGACTGAGAGATACCCTGATACTACAGCCATGGTGTCCAACAGCTATCTGCTAGCCACATGTGGCTATTTGGCCAGTTGAATTTGGCTAGTTGCCTTGAACAATAAATGTATTTGCAGAATAATGTGGCTGGTTCACTATAGCACTAGCCACTATAGTGGCTTCAGAACTGATTGGACGCCATTGTGCTATAATGAGGAAAGCCATGGAGAGTAGAGAGAGTAGAAAGAGACAATATATTTTCAGGATAATGTGGCTAGTTTGCTATAACAGTAGAGATGATGCCTGGGTAGCACAGCCAGACCAGTAGCCAAATAATCACTGATAGCCAACCACACTAATGCTCTCTGACTCCAGTGACATAAATCAAACTGCACAGTGGAAATTTACGCTGTCTTGGTCTGCATGACTTTTATATCTGTTTTTGTCCTCAAGATTTAGCCACAGTTTTGGAAAGGCAGGAACATGAATTACACTGGCATTTGCACTGCTCCTTTGTCCCACCAGACCCCTGGCAGAGAGTCAAGATGCTCTAAAAAGGAAGGGGCATTCCACCACGCCACTCTTCGAAGTTGCGCTGATACACTTCACTCTTCCTTTCTGCACTGGGAAATTGTACAAAAATATACAGGCCATCATCATTTCTGCTACAGATTAAACTGAAATAAATCCCATTAGTAAAGATCACTAGTCTAAAGCATCTAACAGTCCAAACCTTTTTGAGTTAATAGTTTCATTCATTCTTAAATGTCAACAATTATCAGTGGAGTTCATTCTTAACTTATGGTCATGGCTAACAGGCTATGACCAAAATGTCCACAGAGATTGAGTTCCATCTCTTCTGTAAAATTAAACTTATGCTTCTTTCCCATTATTGTTAGAAACAGACAGAAAATAGAAAAGAAGATGATAAAACATCTGTGCCAAATCTCCTATTGACTTTAATGGGAATGAAATCAATCTTTAGAAAAGCATGCTTATTTCAAGTGACTTTGATCCCCATAGTACTTGCTTGTTTAAGAAATGCAAAGAACACAGAAAGTTTGGGGAGTGCATTGGCTCTTTGTATCACTAACTCATCCTACTCTTCCTGCACATGCATTAATCACAATTTAATGCATAATTCAAAGGGCAGGTACACCCTAAGGATTCTTCCATGTTTTGAGAGTTTGTTCTTCCTATCAGACTGGAAGTGGTAGAGTGGTTTTAGAGAATCAAGCACTGGAGCCAACAATCTGTCCTGGCCTGCAAGAGATGAAGAACTTCAGAAATGTGGGTTTGTTAAAATGTCCTGGCTACTGTATTGCACAAAGCAACTGCATAAACAGGAGCATTAGAGAGTATTTTAGGATTAGAAGATTAAGAGTAATTGGCAAATGGAAAACTGGATAGCTCAGGGGATTGGTAAGAGACCTACAGCCTTTCACCTCCTGGTTAGTGATTGAAACGTGACCCAGGTAAACAGAAATGAATACTGATTAACATCTGATGTCCCAATTTCAATGCTTGATCCAGTTTCAAGTAGGCAGATTCTATTTTTGAGAAATCACCATGCCTACATGCATCCTAACCAAGAGTCACACCAGAAACAAAGGAGTTCATGGGTACTGAGGCTGAAATTATATACTAATCAACTAGTCGCTTCCCATTTGGTACTTATGAAGTTGATTGTCCCTTACTAAGTGGAGTACTTAGCATTTGTCTTTGTTAAACTTCATCCTGTTTATCTCAGATCATTTCTCCAGACCATCTGTCCAGATCATTTTGAATTCTGACCCTATCATCCAAAGTAGTTGTGACCTCTCACAGCTTGGTATCATCTGCAAACTTATTAAGCGTACTCTCTATGACAATATCTAAATAGTTGATGAAGATATTGAATAGAACTGGTCCCAAAACAGATCCCTGCAGTACCCACTTCTTATACCCTTCCAGCATGACTGTGAACCATTAATAACTACTCTCTGAGAACGGTTATCCAGCCAGTTATGCACCCACCTTATAGTGGCCCCATCTACGTTACAGTTTGCTTAGTTTCTTGATAAGATCATTCGAGACCATGTCAAATGCCTTTCATAAGTCTAGATATACCACATCCACTGCCTCTCTCTTATCCACAAGACTTGTTATCAGAAAAAGCTGTCTGATTGGTCTGGCATGATTTGTTCTTTACAAATCAATGCCGGCTGTTACCTATCACCTTAGTTTCTTCTAGATATTTGCAGATGCATTCCTTAATTATTTGTCCCATTATCTTTCCCAGAACAGAAGTTAAACTGATTGGTCTGTAGTTTCCTGGGTTGTTCTTTTTTCCCTTTTTATAGATGGGCACTATATTTGCCCTTTTCCAGTCTTCTGGAATCTCTCCTGACTTCCAGGACTTTTCAAAAGTGATAGCTAAAGGTTCAGAAACCTCCTCTATCAGCTCCTTAAGTATTCTAGGGTGCATTTCATCAGGCCCTGGCGACTTGAAGACATCTAATTTTTCTAAACAATTTTTAACTTGTTCTTTATGTATTTTATCCTCTAAACTCACCCTCTTCCCACTAACATGTCAGGTATTTCTGCATCGGCCTTCTTGGTGAAGACCAAAACAAAGAAGTCATTAAGCACCTCTGCCATTTCCAAGTTTTCTGATATTGTTTCTCCATCCTCACTGAGTAGTGGGCCTACTCTGTCCTCGGTCTTCCTCTTCCTTCTAATATATTTATATAATGACTTCTTATTACTATTTATGTCTCTAGCTAATTTGAGCTCATTCTGTGCCTTGTCTTTTCTAATCTTGACTCTGCATACACGCATAATAAAGGCAACATTAATTCAAATATCTACCAGAAATGTGTTACAAATAAGTTGCCCTTTACATGGCTTTTCTACTTGATCTAAAAATCATAATAAAAACATGAAATCTCTAAACACTGTCCATCGTTCACATGGGGAACGGCCATGTCTACACGAGAGCAACCTGTCAACCAAATTTGCCCTCAGAAGAGATCCTCCAACAAAACTTCTGTTGACAGGTCGTGGCCATACAAGGGAGCAGATCGCTCTGTCAACCAAGAGTGGCCAGACTGCTCAGCCACACTCTTGACAGAATAGCCAACCAGCAGCACATCAGAAAGGGAGGCCCAATGACCCGGAAGCACTCACACAGCTTTGTTGACAAATTCTGTTGAGAAAGGTTTTCTGCCTCATGGGGGAAAGGCAGAAGGCTGTCAACAGAAGTGCTGAGTTCTGTCGACAGTATGTCAACAGAGCACTTTTTTAATGTGGACACTGCAGGTCTTGTTGACAAAACCCTCTAGAGTAGACATAGCCAAAGTGATGAAGTGACAGATAAGATGGCAGGAATTCTGATGCCCACTCTCCTGCTGTCATCATTATACTAAGGGGGAGTTAAAAACCCTGGAATACCAGAACACAAAGGAAAAGTGGTCCAGTTGTAATACAAAGTAACGTACAGTACAAACCAGGCAAAATCCTTCCCCCCAACTCCAGGTGATGTTGTACAGAATATCCAGTGAATGCTCCAAGGGATTGTCTTAATAATGATTTATAAGAGCAAAATATTTGTTTATTTACTTAAAAAACTACCTAAGACATTTTATATTTGAAAAATTCCAGAAGACCTTTCATTAGTTTAGTATACTAAACTTTAACAGAGGCCTGTAACTGCTATCAAAGTTAGATCCTGAAGTGTTAAGAATGCCCAAAAATGTGAAAAATACACTTGAAATTGTTCTAAGTAATAATCACCTGGAGAAACAAGGTGGTGAGGTAATATCCTTTATTGGGCCAACTTCTGTTGGTGAGACAGACAACCTCTCATGTTTACATAGAGCTCTAAAGCTTATCTTGCTTACCACCGGGAGCTGGTCCAAAAAAAGGTAATACCTCACACATCTTGCTTCCTCTGTGTTTCTTACACACAGTGACTACCTAGAACAGTTTTAAGTACATTCACCCCTCTTTCTTTTGGTTAGCAGCCATCCTTCCAATCTAACATGAGTTAAGTTGTCTTTCTAATATCCCAAGGGATCAATGCTGTTGCAGTTACACCATATGTGAGAAATACGGACATTTAACAAAATCAAGCTTCTTTGTATCAGCTTATTTTATGTTTTACTATGTTACTGACACCAGTGCAATCACTATTTATTTATATTATAGGCTCTAAACACATTTTTGGAGATTCCTTTGTGAGAACTGCCAAAGCTACTAGTGGAATCTCTAATGATCTGGAGGGATATCTGTTGCATTTAAATCCCCAGACACTGACAAATCCTCTTGCTCTTAACCCCATAGCTCCCCATATAATCAATCTATTCATGACATATTTAAGAATGGAGGATGACTAAAAAGAATATTAATAATAGAACTGTTGGTGTCTACCAGACTGAATCCTAGTTACGCCAGCACTGACTTAATCCCTAATCAGACTGCACACCTTTCATGTGAGAGACAGGTCTGCTCCCAGCCTCTGATTAGTCTGTAGGATGTTCACACAACAGAGTGTTTCATCTGGATGCATCAGATAATACTTAGAGAACGCTCTCAACAGCTTCTTATTAACCAATGAAACTTGCCTCCTTAGCCAGGGCTGTGTTTAATGGTAATATCCAGATGGGAGGGGAAAAAAAAGTGAACAGACTAATGCTGGGTACATTCCCTGCAAACTTGCGGAGTTAAAAAACAAAATGGCCACCAAGACATATTTACTAGTGGAGAGTAACAAAATTGGAGATGAAATTAATGACATGGAAATCAGAAAAACTGAGCATGCCATTTATCTCCTGAGAAAATATCATTCTGCTAACAGGGTAAAGCTGCTAAGGCACTTGTCCAGCAAAACATCAGTATGCTAACAAAAGTCTTCTAAAATCCCTACTGAAGTAACCTCCCAGAAAATGCTCAATAGAGTATCCCCAATCCTATAAAATTAGATGCATCTGAACGAACTGAAGAAAAGGGGGGACAAAGCAATGTAAAAACTGACTCCCCAAATTACACCTTGTCTCTAAAGAAGACAAAGACATCTTTCTCTTGATTAAGTATTCCAGACAAGTCAGATCTTACACAGATGTAAAACCACAAGGTTCTGTGATCTGAATTATGTACATCTTTATTCCTCAAAACCACAGCTTTACAAGAAATAAAAAAGGATTTTGTGTATGTGGACTTGAAACCATAGGCACACCTATATTTTGTGGATGAAATAGGATAATAAAAACATATTTCTAAAAGGTTTCTTGGAGTCAGATGTTGTTCATGTGGTATGTTTCAAAATGGATTTGATTTTTCTTTTCCAGCACAGGTTCAAGCAAATATACCTCCTATCAGTCTAAGATCTGATACTAGAATTTTCTCTATTTCTTTTCTTTCTCTCTTCCCGTGGTATGTTTGTGTGTGCGGGAAGAAGAGGGTGTTTTTTTCTTCTTTGGTTTGTGTTTTTGTTTATTTTTTTTCCTAAATAGGTCTCATATACATCAGGGCAACAGTCAATAGTAAATTTTACTGGTGTGAACTTTCATATAGTACAAACCCTCACTAATCACCATGAGCCAGATCAAAGATGTGTGACTGTGCTAATACCCACCCTCTAGCTCTGTCCTCATCTCCTGCGCCTAAAACATCATAAATCTCTGACTAACTACCTCCATTCTAACAACAACAAAACAGTTTGTTAAGTGCAGCAGCAACAATAAATCAGCCTTTAGTCCCACTTCACCAGCATTTAAGTTAATTTTGATCATAGAGGGCTTTGTCATTCTTTTTTTTTTTTTCCCCCTTCAGCCCCTATCAGAATTTTAGGTTGTTTGGATGAACTACTACTATACATATGCAGTTCCTCTTTCTGAGAATGCAGGAGTCTTTGACGGGCAACCAGTTTCCAATAAACCTGCATTAAAGCTCTATTTAATACAATTCCCTTTTCTTGTATTCGACCCCAGCAGTTTCCCAGGTCCTTATGAAACAGAATGGTCACAACACAAATGTGTGGCTTCAAAGGGGAATTTCAGATGTCCTTTTAGCATGTTTATGAACATAGCAAAGCTGTTCAGTATTGCAAAGCATGAAAATATTAATCAGTTATGTATCTTCTGACATGTTCTACATCAACATCTGGCATCTGTGCAAGTGATGAAGTATAGCATTTGGCACAAAGGCTTATTTAATCTTCTCTTCCCAAATTGGGCAAAGAAAATGAGCACTCTTTAAGAAATTAAGTTTTCAGGTTTAGTTGTTCCTTTAAAATCACCAGCATTGTATAGACTGTCTGTTCTGGCTTGGAATATATTTCTGGTCTGAGGAAAGACTGATCTTAACTGATTATCTGTGTGCTGTTTCCTATCGTTTTTTGTCTTTCCTGTAGTGTCTTACTGCCAGGTCTGAGTAGACAAGTATAGTCTAGGTTCAGATGTTTTATTTCTAGTTCTATCAGCACAAACTGAGATAGCCCGCACATCTGTTTTATTTCTGAGAACACTGCATAGGAAAAGTGTCCAGCTCAGTCGAATCAAGCATAAACTTTCCTATAAATAACCAAGGCCCTAACGAAATAATTGTTTGGGGAAAATGAAAGTGTGTTTAGAAACTCAAATTCCTTTGTGCTGAATGCCTTAGTGGTCCCTGTGTGAACATACTCCTGACAGCATGGATCAGTTGCTCTAAGATACTGTCCCTGGGGTCAGCAAACTGAAACCATAGCAGAAAATCCAGGTATTAACATCATATAGTGTGCTAATTATAAACTGTAATTTCTGCCCCCTTTCATCTAACTCATGTATTTGCCTTCTAATCACAGTTTGACAGGAGAGAGCATCTGACACAAGACAGTGAAGTGATCTTTTAATAAGACAGCAGTTCAAATACTGCAGCTTTTATGCATATTAACTATCTTCATTTGACTTGCTGCTCCATAAAAAGTTTTTGTAGAATTCTCCAAAGTGAAGGAAAAAAACTTAAGTAGCTTAAAAAGCTACAAGTACTTAAGTAGAGGTCTTAATATTCCTTAAGATAAAATGGTAACAGAGAGGAAGCCGTGCTAGTCTATACACTATCAAAACAAAAAGCAGTCAAGTAGCACTTTAAAGACTAGCAAAATAGTTTATTAGGTGAACTTTCGTGGGACAGACCCACTTCTTCAGACCATAGCCAGACCAGAACAGACTCAATATTTAAGGCGCAGAGAACCAAAAACAGTAAGCAAGGAGGACAAATCAGAAAATGATAATCAAGGTGAGCAAATCAGAGAGCGGAGGGGTGGGGGGGGAAGGTCAAGAATTAGATTGAGCCAAGTACTTTTGTCCTCCCCGCCCTCCGCTCTCTGACTTGCTCACCTTCATTATCTTTTTCTGATTTGTCCTCCTTGCTTACTGTTTTTGGTTCTCTGTGTCTTAAATATTGAGTCTGTTCTGGTCTGGCTATGGTCTGAAGAAGTGGGTCTGTCCCATGAAAACTCACCTAACAAACTATTTTGCTAGTCTTTAAAGTGCTACTTGACTGCTTTTTGTTTTGTTAAGATAAAATGGTTTGCCTTTTTGACCTCCTATCTGAATTGCTTCTTTGTAATGACAGTATTCTGCAGGTATTACTAAATATTTCTACTAACTGCACCCCTCTCCCTCTCTCTTTATGATGTTTCTCGGAATTTTGTCTGGTAATTAGTACCAGGCCAGTGCATCATGCCTGATGCAAAACTGCTCTTGAAACTGGGTTAACATTTGCATTCATTTTACTTGTGATCTCAGCTTCTAACTGATCCAAATGATTTTTAATTCCAACCTGAATTTGTAGGTCAAAGAATACACAGAGTACTTCTAGCGCTCTTCACAGATCATTCAGAAAGGGTGTTAAAATATTTTTTAAAAAATCTGTAAAATGCGAATTATTTTAAGATAAATGGAAGTGTTAGCATTATTATCTCTGTCTAGGTTCTAATAACTAACACAGTGAACAGCATGAGATAATCTTTTAAATCCATTCTTTATGGCAAGAGCATACAATTTTTATCCTCAGTTCTGGACAATGCAGTAGCATTAATGCTAAAAATTAAAGCAGAAAATTATTAGCTAGGGCAATAGCCCAAACTTTATATTCACATTTATTTGAACTGCAGTGGGAATATTATTATTGACTGTTCCTTTTTCAGCCTAGTCTTAGTTTCCCATGGTGCAGAAATACAATGCTATTGCTCTAGCACTAAATCATTCTGGTGACCCACTATCTGTTCAGTTTTCTGTTCTCTAATACTGCAAGATCAGTAAGCAAAGATTTGACTCCAAGTAGCCAACAGCCTCAGACCTGCAGGTCCTTTGAATTTCCAGATATATTCTAGTGTTCACCTAGCTATTTTAAACAATTATTTTGTGTTTTCTTTCTGCTGTACTGAAGCTTTCAGACACGCTTACTCTAAGCTGACTGTTTGCTGATTAAAATCTTTTACTATTATCACAAAGACTAAATCACATACAAGAAAGCCTATGACTCAAAAGCCAATTACTACTCAATAAGACTTACAGTGAACCTCCTGAAATTCTGACTTCATGTATCCTGTCCTCTCCTAGGAGTAACAATTTTGGTAATTTATAGCAACCAATGGGTAAATAAAACACTGAATACAATCAGCCTGAATGGATCTAAGCATTCCTGTGGTTTAAGAAGGCTACTTGAGATACTTGAATGATGCTGGTTTACCATGAGGAAGTAGGAGTTGTTTTATATTCACTCTGGGATGCCTATCCCTTTCTGCATTTATTTCTTTGCAAGAAGCGTGTGCATAAAGGAGTCGCGATACATGTATGGAAGATACCAACCTGCACATCATAAGTCCCATTGAGTAAGACAGGTCTTTGGGAATTGATGTCCTGCAGCACTCCTGAAAGCACAGTGCGGTTGACTTTCTGAAAGTCTTTGGAGTGGCTGAACTGCACCATGTTGTGGAGAGCCAATATTTTAGTGTCAAGCTCCGCATCCTGCCTGGTACGGTTGTGCAGTCCTAGATGGTACTTGCGGAAGTGTTTGATGAGATCTGTGGGGTCATTCCCATAGTAACCATAACCACAGATGTTGCATTTGAAGTCCTGAAGCTCTGGAGACAGAGGCGCTGTATCTGGGTTATCATTTGCTGACAAATCTGCTTTAGATTTGTTTAGCCTTAAACCCCCATCTGAAGGCACTTGTGGGTTTTTTGAGGCCACGGGGACCGGACTTGAGCCTTGGCCATCAGTTTGACCACTTTGCACTTGTATTGTTTCATCTGTAGCTTTTGGCGACATCTGATGCTCTTTGTTTGTCTCCACTGGATCTCCTGATGGAGTGAAGACCACATCTTGGGTATCATCTGCATCTGATCTTAGAGGAGACTTCAAGGGCTCACAGATTCCCCCAACAGCTGGAGATGAGAAAGCCAGCATATTTCTGTCTGTCACCTCATCATGAGGATAGGACGGAACATTTCCTCCCTTATTGTGGCTTTCATAATTGAAGCCAGCCTTTTCACTCAGCACTGAGCTTTTTAAGTCTTTTTTAATGCTGGAAGATGGCTCTTCGTTATGCAGGCAATGTTCATCCTTGTTGTTTAGCTCTGCTGCATCACCCTGGTCAGTATTTTCTTGCATCTGATCTGCAGAAAATTTGTTTTTCCTTCCAGACTCTTCGTTTTCAGTACCTGTAGACTCAAGGGTCTGTACCTCACCTTCACTTGCAACGTTTCTTAGAGGGGGGTTCTTTTTCCGGACCATATCTGCCAAAAAAGGGAGAAAAAAATTAAGGAATTGTTTCAAATACAGAGTATATTATAACCCTTGCATTTTTCTTAGCAATTTTCCCCTTTAACTCATATAAACTGTAACCTAGTTTATAACGAAATACCTGACTCCAGTCTACCCATGCAAGTAGTTTTACCTGCCACACAGTGATAGTCAGACTTCAGTAGAACTAAGAGTATGTGCAAAGTTTTACAGGATTGAATCCATACATTTTACTTCACTGTTTTTCTTGATTACAGACCTATCCAGGAAATTCCTGAAGGTGACATAGGTTGAACCATCTGAATATTTTCTGTCTATCAGCTAAACCTTAACTTCAATCATTACCAGTCCTGCCAAGTAGGAGGACGTATCTCCCACATCCATGTATGGAAACCTGGACCACACAGAAATGAAACAGACAATGTTCATGACTTACAGTTAAATGAAAAGGGAATACTCTGAAAAAACAATGACCATGACGCATAGACAGGGTTCCCAACAGCAGATGGACTTTATGTACAATGGATTAGCCTTAAAGAATATTTTTTTAATAACACATTCTTGCATGCTGCATGTCAGGACTTTGAATTAGGATGCTCATGAGCAGCTGCTTTGATCAATTTGTGCACACACACTGACTACCAGTAGAAATAAGATGTTCTACAGTATTTTCTATGGTCTTATTTTTGCCGGTGCTGCACACAATGATGGTTGTTTTCCCCCTGCCAAATGGTGTGTGGTCTAGTGGCAGCAGACTGAACTAGCAGACTTGTGATCCAAGTCTGAGACTCAGACTTGATCATGAGTTTCCAGGCCAGCAGTGACTATGAGTGCTACATAATTTCCTTCTGTGAGCAAAGGCGATTTTGAGAACAGTGCTGATGCTTTGCAAATGGTGTCACATCCAGAACTCCTGGAGTGTAGGATGATCTTCTCAAAACAATACCTTGAAAAGGGGGGCTAGAAACAGAGAGTAAAATAAAGGAATCAGTATCTGTACTTCCTCCTACTTATATCTGCTCCATGTGAAAGGTGAGTGTGTGCTACACTGATAAAAACAGACTTCTTGGGGAAATTGGCCCCCCTAATGTCTAGTACTCTGGTATCTTTGCAGCTGAGCTGATACCCAGGCAGCAGTATCTGCAATGAGACTGCATTCACATGCACCACTAACTCATATTACATACATCCTGACATTCTGTGTAGTCTTAATTGGTTTCTTAACACTCTAGTGCAGTCCCTTATTTTACTAAACAAACATGCCTATGAACCAAATGCCTTCTTCTCTTTCCACTATATCACAATTGCCCATGCTTGCATATGCTGAAAATATAAATAAACCAAAATCTGAACAATCAGGTCAGTCACTAGTCAGGATTCTAAGACCAGAAAGACTTCCTGATACAGTGTGGGCATGTGAAGCAATACAGCTCCAACCCAACAAAACACATAAGCATGGGCACAACTTGAAGCACCTGGCTAGTCCCATTGACTAATGATATTGCTGTTCTTCTATAGCACTTATCACACTGATGGTTATAAATACATGTATATGGTTTTCAGGAACAGGGTCTGTGCTAGGTGTCCTTCTAAATCCATGTTCATTTGGCATCTGCCTACACAGTCTGAACAGTCTATAAAACAATCACATGTCAATTGAAACCCAGGGGCAAACTAAAATAAAGATTACCCATTGTGCTGAGTAAACAGGAGTCAGAAATCTAATGAGAGAATATCATGGTGTTTTCTTAGCTCAAAATTAAAACAGAGCTGAATTTATGTATACCTTTTTTTAATATTTTGCAACTGGTTCTTTGGATATATAAGGAGAGTTTGGATACACATAATCTTCATAACTTGGGGACCTGTAATTGTGTAACTGGGGGTAGACAGAATGAAAGACATTCTGACAAAATCACCGCCCTCGCAAGAGTGCCAAGAAAATTGGAGCTACATCCCTATGAGACAGGACTCCACGTCTGTGTGGCCATGTGCATGTGCAAGCAAGCCCGAATACTTCTCCTATTGGAGTTTTCCATGTTGTATGTTACAGTCATAAAAATATGAAAAAATTCATACAAATAGAAATTGTGCTCAAGTTGCATGTAAAGTTTTTATAACATTCTGTGATTTACATGGTTGGTATCTATTCTAGAGAACCCTTAGAAAATAAATGATACTTTTCTGGTTTCTGGAATTCCACTGTTATTTTTCAGAAAGACATATTAAGTAAATAAAAGCACATTTGCAGTACTTCTAAATCAAGGAAACCATTCACTAGCAAGTCATAAGTTAGATACAGAAAGAATATAGCCACTCAAATTATTATCTCTAAGACAAATAACAGATTGCACAATGTTTTATTGTGTGCCAAGAAGTTTTTCAGTTAACATTTTCACTTGAAAAAATGGATCACATACTTGTAAAATCATACCCAGCATTGACTTCATAAGGCATGTGGCTTTAGAGTGCTTTTTACAATTATTAATTCTATTAGTCAACTAGCAGGAGGGCTAATGCAATTGTCTTAGAAGATGCACGGAAGACACAGAAGACATTTTGAGAGCTGATCTGTACATCTGCAAAACAAAACAAACAAAGGTTTTCCTTGCTAAATTATGCATTCACAATGTTGCTTTTATTTAAAAACATCATTATGCCTATCTTATATTTGCAGGCATCCATTATTGGGCAATGTACCCAGAATGGCAAGAAGCTATTCTATATTTTAGTCAAGCTTGAGAAATGCTACTTCTCTCTCTCCCTCTCTCAGACACACACACGCACACATACAGACTGTGTTACCACATTAAATTGCCTCAGACATCAGTTTCACAACAGAACGTAAACAGATGTGGAAAACTATATGGTCATGTTGGGCTCATCTACATTAGCCCCCTCCTTTGAAAAGGGCATATAAATGAGCCCGAGTGGTGAATAGTAATAGGGTGCTGTGCTGCATATGCAGCTCCTCATTAGTATAATTCTTGCCATGTGAACCACGAAGTTGATAACATTGAAGCGCAGGCAAGCAGTGCAGCCATGTGCACTTAGAAGTACCTGTGTTACTTCAAAATTCCCTTATTCACAAAATGCATATGCAGCGCAGGACCTCATTGATATTCACTGATCAAGCTCATTCACATGCCCCTTTCAAAGGAGGGGGCTAGGGTAGACGAGCCTGTTGTGTACCAGAAAAAAAAAAGAAAAAAGCTTTATTCCACACTGCTGGGAACCAGGAGGCTTAAAGGGATGGTAATAAGATACCAGCTCAACAGTTCAAACCCAACCCATGCTGGCAGTGGCTGAAATTCATCATCTGTTGACTTCCTGGTGTTCTACAACAAAATGGGTCTAGTCTGGTGGTGTTAATTTAGTTGTGTCATCACAATAATACAGAAGTTTGTTTGCAGACTGTTGAATGTATATAAAGGTTTAACTATTTTCTCATCACTGAAGGTGGTAATCTTTTCACAACAAGATTACCAATACCCAATTTTCATGGGGAGAGGTTAAGGAGTCAGATAGATTTGAAAATGTAAATTAATGTAAATTGATCAACTGTCCTCAAAACTGGTCACTGTTGATTTTCCCTGAAGGTGAGGAGTTATCTACCTGGTTACTTGTATGTCCCCATACTCATCACAATAGCACCTAAGCCCCTCACAAATACTTCCATGTGATACTTATTCATGGTTCCCCTTCAAGGAGGAAAGAAAGGAAATTGTTTGTACAGGCTGTCCAAAAAGTGTTGAAACTCACTCTGGATTTACCTACTGTCCATTTTCTAGGCCATAATGGTTTCTTGGCAACATGTACACCAGTAATATTCACCAACTTGAGATTTCAACAGCTCCATATATGAATTGAGAGAACAGATTATGGCAGATACAATCATCTTAGTCCAGGTAACAGACTCACAGTTACTTTGCTCCCCTGTCCATCTGCAGAGGGACCAACAGACTTGCTAGGCCCCACGCTGCCCTGTCCCTCAACCCTCAGCGCTGCCCTGAATGAGCTGTGTGGCACTGCAGCAGTGATTTAAAGGGCCTGGTACTCCAAGCAACCACCGCCACAGCTACCACAGGCACAAGAGCCCCAGGGCCTTTAGAATTGCTGGGCCTTGGGCACTCGCCCTGTGCTACCTCCCTTGGCCCCCCATTCAGCGGGCCTGTCCAAACTGAAACCTGTTTCCTGGTTTACTGAATATTTTTAGGTCAGTACATGTAAATGAACTTGTCTGACTTCCTGTATAACACAAGCCATAGAACTTCCCAACATTATCCTCAGAGTATGAATTTTAGGGGAAAAAAAAATCCAGTCTTGATTTAAAAATTGCCAGTGATGCAGAATCCACCACTACCCTGGATATATTGTTCCAATGGTTACTTATCCTCTTGGTTAAACAATTATACCTCATTTTTAGCCCAAAGTTATCAAACCTGAACTTCCAAACATTGCATTCTATTACACCTTCCTTTGCTAGACTGATGAGCATGTTATCAAACATCTGACCTCTATTGATCGGACTGCACAGTATTTAATAGGTTGCTTGTATGTCAAGTTAAAAAGCCTTCAAAGAAGACAGTAGGCGCTCCACATAAAGAATTAATTGGAGTCAACCTCTGACACACACACTTTGGTCAGGTGATTATTGGAAAGGCACTACATTTCAGCCCAGGCCTTATTCATATGTGCTTTATATTACAATAAAATATTCTGAAAGATGTGTGACTCACCAATAAATAGTATGATATCTGGGACACAGGCAGACAAGTAAAGACTTACAGGTGAGATCGACAAACATTATGGCTGTGCCTACACTTGCATTCCTCTTTCAAAAGAGGTATGCAAATGAGGTAAATCAAAATGCAAATAATGTGCATATTTGCGTAACTGACCCCTCATTTGCATATTCTTATTTCAAAATAGCTTCTTTCAAAAGAAGAAAACCAGTGTAGACACTGCTCTTTCGAAAGTAAACCCCATTTTTGAAAGAATCCTTCTTCCCATAAAAAAAGGGAAGAAGGATTCTTTCAAAGATGGGGTTTACTTTTGAAAGAGCAGTGTCTACACTGGTTTTCTTCTTTTGAAAGAAGCTATTCTGAAATAGGAAAATGCAAATGAGGTGTCAGATATGCAGATCTGCACCTCATCTGCCTTTTAATTTACCTCATTTGCATACCTTTGAAAAGGGGAATGCAAGTGTAAACACAGCCTATGACTTTAGCTATGCCAGTACAACCCAAAATACAAAAAGAAATAGAAAAATAATATATTGATATTTTACAGCATGAAGTAGGATCTGTGTCAAGAAAAAGTAGAAGTTATACTTTTCACCCACATATGCTGTACACACACAAACACTCACACTTCCCTAAACATTAGACATGTTGCCAGAACAATGCAGCAAAAGTAATTACACTCTCAGTGTCTCTGCTTAATATATGCCTAATAGTTATGTACCTCACATAAGTGTTGCCAGACATAATTAATTAATGAACATAATGTTCTCTGTTAGCTGTACTGAAAGCTGCTATAAAGTACACAGTATTATTTAAAATCATTAAGACCACAAAAAGACCTGTGGAATTCCAGTGTACGCCGTCTGCTGGGCTGCAAGTAATCTTGTATTATTAAAAGGAGACTGTCAGATTAATTTTTATATTATTTGAACTTTTTTTCCTAGTCATAGTTCTGATAATGTCTTGGTAACTAGATAATTAATCTTGACTTTAGAACAGCACACATTCATGTTGGTTTGTATTTTAGGTACTATCAAAACCCTCTGCCTCTGCACTTCCTTTCATGCACACAAAACACCAACAGACCGGAGCTATCAGCAGAAGGGACTGAACCCATGACCCTAGCGGTCTATGCTCTACTGCAGGAGCTAAAGGCCAACTGTCTTGCAGTCAAGGCTGTAGAACAGAGACTTCACTCTCCCTAGTAGGTGGTCTCACTGCCTCTGGAGTTACTCATACTGCTGCTCTAGTCCCCACTTAAGACTCTCTAGCTTAACTGCTAGAAGGAAATTGTTTACAGGATGCAAATCCCCTCCTCCATTGGCCTGTCCTCACTTAAAAGGCTGTAGCAGAACTGAAGTAGCTCTCCAGTAAAGCCAAGGAGGTGGAACAGTTTGGTGGTTAGAGTGTTGGCTTAGTAAACTGAAAGGCTATGAGTCCAGTCCTCAAGGGAGCCCTCCCAAAGGGCTGGGGCAGATTAGCACTTCAACAAAAAATCCATCAGGGATGGTGATAGGTCCTGCTGTGAGTGCAGGGGACTGGACTTGATGACCTCACAAGGTCCCTTCCAGCCCAATGAGATATGCATGTACATTAGCAACACCAAAAGGAGGGTTTTTTTCTATGAGTGTAGGTAATCCACCTCCTTGAGAGGCAGTTCTACATCGCTATGAGAAGCCCTCCTACGAACATAGTGCTGTCTTCAAGGGGAGTTAGGCTGGTATAAATCTGTCACCAAGGGGACTGGATTTTCCATGAGATGGGTAGTTATACCAACATAAATTTGCTAGAATAAACTAAAGCCTGTGCTTATCGTGCCCAGCAAAAGGCAATATGCTATATTTCCTAGCAATTTTTGCTCTTCTGCTCTTAGACACAGGTTAGCAACAATTAACAACCAGCCTTAACCCTGCCGTACTGAAAGAAGAGAGGTGCTCCGGACTTCTTTACATCTGAAATTCAAGCATTAGGCTCCGAATAGAAAGACAGCAGAATAGATCTGTTCACAAACAACCCACTGCTTCCCAAGAACACTTCCTCTCCTTTTGTATCCGTGCCCCAAAACGAAGAAAGAAGGAAGAAAGGCAAGGCAAGTCACAGCTCCAGAAAAGTGACCCTAAAGTTGATGCCCTGATCCTATAAACTTAAAATAACATGAATGGTCCTTCATGCATGTAATGGCTTTGAATAAATTAAATCTCCTCACATGAGTAAAGATCTGTAAGATCAACCAACCATTACGTAAAACTTTTGTGTTCAATAGTTCAGAGACTCATTGTGTTGATACCCTGTATTCTGTATGTACTGCATAAATTATGATTGCATAATTGAGCTAAAAAAATTCAAGGCTGACTACAACTATATTTCTGATAGGTTTCGATGGCAGAAGAACTGCTAAAACATAAAGCTGGATTTCCCTCCTTTTTCAGATGCTTCAGGACAATCACTGACAATCAAATTAGTTTCTTCATAAACCATTTCAAACTTCGCTTAAAAAAAAGTCGCAGGCTGTTCTGTTTTATTCATTCCCATTTGAATATTCTTTTCCAGCATTGATCACTTTTGATTCTTTAAATGCATGTCTTTGACATCTTAAATCCTGTTGAGATAGAAAGTGTCATAAACTTCAACCAGCTCTCATCAAACAAATCTCCTATTAGTTCACATCAAATTAATCCAAAATGATCTTTTCTACTGGCATATGCTTCAGAGCACAGAGCACTTTAATAGTCCTCTGGCCACAGGAATAAATCTAAGATTTTCTATGGCACAAAGAAGAGACTATTTAGCTTGCTAATTTCTTGAGAATTTAGGAGTGCACTTTAAAAAGACTTTGGTCATGTCTTTCACTGAAAGCTTTCTGATTACATTTAAAATTGACTACTCACATAAACCCACAATTATTTTCAGGTAGAATTCCCACTAAGTCAAAAGGAGTTTTATCTGGATATAGGAGGCATGACTGGACCTTTTGATATGTCCCAGATAAATTTACAGTAACAAAACCAGTGCCCTTTTGTGAAAAAAGAAAAAAAAAAGAGGAGCCGGTACTCAGCCCACTCCCCACTCCCCACTCTCAGCCAATCCCATCAGTGCCAAGGTGCCAATACTCAGTACTGGTAAGTCCCAGCACAAAAAGGGCACTGAACAAAAGTTTATTTTCATTAAGGGTTCCTAACAAATCTGCTTTACTGTCCTGCATATATTTTGTTTTTAATAATTAAAAGTAATTTTTAACCAGCATTGTCATTTATCTAAGATGGTTATTTGTGAAAAGCAGACAGGATAGCCCTTTCCCTGTAGTTCAGTTTTGCATTTTCTTCCAACCAAAATTCTCCAAGTGCTTTAAGAACACTTCAAAGCTTCACATAACCCTTTACAGTGGGCTAAGTAATATTACTTTCATTCTTCAGATGGAGTAACTGATCTCCAGAAAGAAGAAGTGACTTGACCCAATGTCAAACAGCAGGTCAGCAGCAGAGCTAGGCCCAGAACCCAGCACTTGATAGTTACAGGCCTGTTTCACTTCCCTGTGAGTATTTCAACACAGAGAGTTTCAGCCCAGCACTGGGCAAAAGGCCAAGCTCTTGTAATTTAATAAGGTTCAGAAAGAGCACCTCATTGAAAAATTTAAAGGCTTCAATTTATCACAACAGTTATGGGATAAACTGGCGTTTTATTTGTATGTAAATTAGTCTCCAAAACAGAATAAAAAGGCCTTGCTTTCAGAGAATATTGTACCTCTGCTTCTCTGCTCTCAATTCGTCTGAACCAACTCGGAGCATTAAACGTGTTTTAATTTTTATGTGCTGATGTTCCTTTGCCTGCTCCCCAATCTGTTATTTTACTGTGGAATAAATTCAAAGTGATTGTTCACTGCAGTGAAATAACTATCTTTGTAACAGCACTTAGCTACCCTGTGGCAGATACAGCCCAGCCACACACACTGAACTCACTGGCTATTTTATTAATGTAATACAGTAAAACCACTCTTTATGTGATTTCAACTTACACGTTGCTTGGATTAACACAAGTCGAAATCAGCGAGGGATACCCTCGCGGCATATCATTCCCGTATATGAGCAAACATGCTCCTGGGGTTCCAGAGGCTGGGGGCTGGCCAGAGCACAACTCCTCCACCAGCTCCCCACTCCAGTTCCCAGCTCTCCCAGCTGGGAAAGCTACATAGGCAGACAGACGCGGTGGCGTGGCTTCTCCCTGGCTTCCACCAGCTGAGGAAGCAGGGGAGAAGCCCCACTACACCGCCAGTCTTTTTCCCCTGCTCCCTCAGCTGCCCCAGGCAGTGCAGGCCAAGGAGTGATGAAGGAGTAACTGGGAAAAGGCTAGCCCTAGTCCCACCCCTTCCTTCTGAGGCCCCACCCCTTCCTTTGGTATGTGGTGCTGGCTGCTGGCAGAATTGCTGGGTCCCTTCTGCCCCATTCTTCCCCCTTGCCTAGGACCTAGCAGTTCTCTCCACAGCCACTGTAGCTGGTAGGAGGCACTAAATGGGTAGCAATCACTATGTATTGCTCCTCACCCAGGCAACATACACTAAATTTAGTAACTTTCATTAAAGTCAGGCAACTTTCACTATATAGTATGTGCTGCCTGAACAATAAAGTCAGGTATAAAGCAAGCAATAGACGCATAGGAAAAGCCACTGAAGGTATGAAATGGTAGAGGAGCAAGCGTTTCTGAACAGCTGACCACTTACATTTTAAAACCAAATTTATTTATTTGCAATGTTCACTGTTACAGATACTCTCTGTTATCCATTACTTCAATTTGTTAATCAGGACCCTCCCCTTCCAAAATGGTGAGATCTTTCCCAAATGGTGAGACACTACAGGTAAGCTGCACTAAATAGTGCCTCATGACTGAAGACACATGGCAGCACATAGTGCAGCTTACCCGGGCACAAATCACTACATAGCCAGCTGTGCCTGGGTAGTTTTCACTATGTAGTTTGTCACGAGAGGATTGTGACTCATTTTGACTGGGTGCTGGGTATTGCCAGTATTTAATCTCCTCTTTTTTTCTGCATTTTCCTGTGAAATAAATGAAAAAGATGAAGAGTGAGAACAGTCATTTCTTTGTGTTTTATATTTTCCTTCGTCGTTTTTCTTTTGCCTGTATTTTACGGTTTTAGTCCCTGCTGCCTAACTTTAGTGTTTCTCACCCAACAGGCATGACGAACTATATAGTGAAAGCAACTTAGGCACAGCTAGCTATACAGCGATTTGCACCCAGGTGAACTGCACTATATAGCGCTGGATGTATTAAGTCATGAGGCACTATATAGTGAAGTATGCTCTAGTGCTCCGTGACTGCAACACCACTACCATACACCAAAGGAAGGTGCAAGAAAGTCTTCAGTGGACAATTATAAAACAGACTGCCCATAAGAAACATGTCCCCCTACCACCCAGTGTATAGAGTAGCTTGTTTTCTAAAGTATAAAGATGTACAGCCCTTACATAACTTCTTTATGTGTTAGCATTTGCTAAATACCTCCAATACCACTTTCAGTTCTATTACGGTCTAAGTGTCAGTGATATCTTGTGCCAGTATGTTCCATTCTATAGTCTAATTACGTGATGGGTGAAAAATCATTTCCTTTTATTAATTTTATCACTTTTAAATTTAACTGATTTTTTCTTGCATCAGGGTACAGTGTGAATAGATGATTCCAATATACAGTCTTTATTTCATATACAATTTTACATATTTTATCGTATCTCTTTCTTAGGTAAGTCATCACAATCTTTTCAAATCTTTTTTCATGCAAAAGTTTTTCTAAGTCCATAATCATTCTGTTTGCCTGTCTCTGCACCTCCTCTAATTCTGTAATATCCTGTATCCTCAAAAGTTATTAGATACATAAAATCAGAACATAACTGTAGAAGTCCCAAATGACAATATTAAGATACTTACATTAGTTCAGAAACAGCATCACATATGAATATAAAAAGACAGACTCAGAAATTAAGTGCACTTGTCATTCTGAAAAATGTTACCCAAAATATTCAAAGATATGTATAATATATATTTGTACATTATTGTGCATAAAATAGTGTACAAACCTACAAATATTGATGGGCCCTGGGAAAAGCTGTGGAATATTAGTAGCAGTAGTATCTAAGATTATGGTATATTGCCATTATCAAAAACAATTACAGCTGAGGGATTTTTTTTCTTTCAACTTTATATTGCTATTGATCCTAAATTCATTATTTTTTCCCTGTTCATCATATGTTTAAAATCATAATAGATGAGATCCAAGATATCAGCCAGGACAAATTTGTACAATGCTTTTAAGGCAAGGATGAGAAATTTAAATTTGATACCTGAGCCAGTTGTGCAATTCCAGTAGGGGCGAGTCATGCAGAACTGAACAGCACAGAAGGTATTGCAATTTGAAGGTCAGGCAGGCTAGAAAAGAGGTGGTTTACAGTGAGCAAGGCAGAGGTGATGGGGCATAGGAAAGTGATTTCTGATTAGAATAAAAAGGAAGAAAAAGATTTTGCTATGGTGTATGAAATGGACTGGCAAAGTCCAGTGAGAGCATGTATTTGTAAGAGGAAAAGGCAGACTCAAAGATATCACCAAGAGCGCACATCAACCGGGACGAAGACATTGGCAACAGCAATAGAGTTAAGAGGAAACGTACACGGTTTAGGAGATACATAACTTAATTTTGGCTATATTAAGTTAGAATTGGTGGCAGGCCATACAAGATGATACAAACAGTAACTTCCCTGATTTTTTTCCTTCTTTTTTTTTTTAATCAAGAGTACAGAAGATGTGTCAATCTAGGTGAAAGGCTTGTTCTTTTTCAGCCAGGAAATAAGCCCACTTTTCTTGCTAACCCAAAATTCCCTTTAAAGACAATGGGAGTTTGGGGTTTCCAGGTGATACATACCTGAACAATGAGGCTATGTATACACTACAGAGTTATTTTGAGATAACAGCTGTTATTCTGAAACAACTTTGCTAGCATCTACATTACACACACACTATTTTGAAATAAACTCAAAATAGCGAGTGCGTTACTTCAAAATCAGTAACCCTCATTGCAGGAGGAATAATGCCTATTTCAAAATAGATATTTTGAAATAGGCATTATTAAGACACAGAAGAGTGCTATTTCAAAATAGGCCATAATGGCATCCAATGGCACTATTTCAAAATAGCACTATGTATCCAGAAATGCTATTTCAAAATATATTTTGTATGTAGCTGTGATGTTTTGAAATAAGATATTTCAAAATAGCTGTTTTGAAATACCTTATTTTGAAATACCTCTGTAGTGTAGCTATAGCCTGAGAGATTTTGCAGTAGCACTGCACACTGTAAGGCAGAGACTGTTAAGACCTAGTTCCCAGGCCATCAGAAATCAGGTATAGATGAGAACGAGCCATTTGTTGTTTCCACCTGTGGAACACTACTGCTGATGGAAAAAATCCAACAGATTTCAATGGGATCAGGACCAAGGCCCATGGATGCTCCCTGAATCCATGCCACTTGATAACCACAAAAAACATGCATCAGATGAAACTGCTCATTCAGACCAAAAAAAAAGATGTTGAATTGATGCACTGTCTCCAAAATCTGATGAGTCTGAACATTCAAGACAGAAAACTGTGGTGGCCAAAAAGTTAAACCACCTAAGCACCTCAAAAATAATTTGGAGGAACCTTTTAGTTGGGGATGGTTGAATTTTCAAAAATAAAGAACACACTCATACTTTTACCCAAACCCAAACTGAACCAAAATCTTTTGAATGGAAAGGAAGAGTTGGATGAGTCTTGACTGGGATTTCAAAAAAGTGCATGTAAATTCTATTTGAAGGCAATATGCTGGGAGTTAACATATATTCCATAACCATATATGCCCAGCACACATTGTTCTATCTCATAATAAATTTATCAATTTAGATTTTTAAAAATGGGATATGTTTGGCAATTTATATAAACCGGTGCTGAAAAGAAGAATTTTCCAAAACATGGGAGGTCGATATTGTCCAGCAGCATTGCACTTCCACTGCTTACTGGGCTCTCAGAGGACATTTAGGGGTAAATTAGAGCTAAATAACAGTACAGAACATGGAAAGCCAAAAAATTTATGGGACTCTCAGAAATTTGGCCACACCCAAGACAAGTGGTCATCTGGCTAATTAAAATCATGCAAGATTATGGATATTGCTGGATAAGAGTGTGACAGACTGGAGAGGTTCAACCTGTATACAATTTTATACTTTATATCCCAGCTGAAAATGTATTCTGCATTAAATACAAATAAGTCAGATTCTGGTTTTAGAGTGAGCTCAAAGGACCTGACTCTCCCTCATGGCAGGGGAAAACAGCAGCATCAGAAGCACAACAAAAAAAAAGTCAGTTGTGGGTTCTCTACACAAAACAGCAGCTATATCTAGTCAAGAAAGCTTGGCCATTTGTCAGACATTAGAGAGCTGACATTGGAGCCCAATATTAGCTTTAGCTAAGACACTGGTAAACTTGCCGTACCTTTGGGATCAGCATTATCAACTGGAAAATAATTTCCACTGTAGAATATAGCACATCACACCCATACAAACTCAAAAACACAGAGCCACTTTCTCAGAGAAACACATGAGTCAATGGGAATGAAAATGTGTTCACTATTAGGTGGTTTCTCTCTTACCAGTGTTAAATCAGTAACATACTTTTTCCTCTCCTTTTGGCAATAGAGTCATAGTAATTATTTATTATGAAGATACTTTACAGTGGAGAATGATTTCTGAGGAAGTGAAGAAGTGGGTGCCCAAAGAGTTAGATAAAGTGCGTATTTTCAATACAATATATAATTTCCATAGCATCTTTTCGGTTCTGCTAGGGAAGCAAAGCAAACACAAACTCTTAAAAATTCAACTGTAAATGTGTAATATGGTTATTACAGAGGCATCAAGCAGGGTGCTTGTGTCCATCTTCAAACAGCAGGTGATGTCAACTTCAGCCTACTGACTACTGGATGAATACATAGAGTAGAAAAAAAAATGTTCCTCAAATCAAAACAAAAAAGCATTCCAGTAGCACTTTAAAGACTAACAAAAAATTTTATTAGGTGGTGAGCTTTTAGGGGATAGACCCACTTCTTCAGAGTATAGCCATACCAGAACAGACTCAATATTTAGGGCACAGAGAACCAGAAAGAGTTATCAAGGTTGACAAATCAGAAAAACTGTAATCAAGATTGGCAAATCAGAAGAGAGGAGGGGCGGTAGGAGGGGTGAAAGTGAAGAGTCAGAAAAAACAAAGTATGTAAAAGAGTCCTTATAATGGGGTAGGTAATTGGTGTCCAGGTTCAAACCACGTGTTAATCTGTCAAATCTGAATATAAAAGAGAGCTCCACATTCTCTCTTTGTAGGCGATTCTTAAAGTTCCTTTTCAGTAAAACACAGACTTTCAGGTCATTAACAGAATGGCCCACTCCATTAAAGAGCTGGTGGGCAGGCTTGTGAGTTAAGAGCTTTTTGATGTCCTGTTTTGTGTCCATTCATTCTTTGTCGAAGCGTGTTTACTGTTTGTCCTATATACAAAGTATGTGGGCATTGTTGGCACATGATGGCATATATGATGTTAGTAGAGGAACATGAGAATGTGCTCATGATTCTGTGAATAACCTGGTAAGGTCCAGTGATGGTATCACTGTTTCTCAAACCAGTTTCTCTCCAACTCCCTCCTGAACTTAACATGGGAAAATCTCACAATATTGGAGGAACTGATTTTGTGAATCTCAGTTTCCACTTGTGATAGAAGACTTCTGACTCCTGGCTTTGATTCTTTATTGTATGAAGGGGTACAGTGCCAAAAGTCCTCACATTCCCCTTTACAATACAAAATATTAATTTAAATGCTGGTAAGCTGCCAAGATCATAGAACAGATACAAAGACGTTTTTTTTTTAATTGATTTTAAATATAGATTTATCTGGGAGCCAAAGATGTCATTTCCACAAACGTAAAGACAACAGGTTGCAAAATCCACAGTGCAGTATATATACACTCATGTAACATCACCACCACAGGTGCTTACTGACTGAGGTTCAGAATTATAGTGGAAAACTGTAGTCCAATGTACACAGAGAGACCAAAACTGGATATAATTATGTCCACTGGAGGAGACTTTTTCAGTCATAGGAGACCAGCTGCAACTATAGTTCATCAACACCAGTTCTATATACTTCATATTGGTTGCGTCTACACCAGCAAGTTCTTTCAGAAGATTTTTTGAAAGAATGGGGCTATTTCAAAGGATCCCTCAGAGTGTCTACACACAAAAAGCATTATTTTGAAAGTAAATTGAAAGAATGTGGCTTTGCTTTCAAAATCACTCTTCCTTTTTCATTTCAGGAAGAGCGCCCCCTTTTGAAAGCTTGCTTAGAAAGAAACCGCATGTAGATGCTCTGCGGGACCTTTTTTTCAAAAAAGCAGTCCTCACGGGGCCTGATTTTTTTGTCCCTGGTCCATTCTTTCAAAAGAGCGAGGCTTGTGTGGACACTCTCTTTCAAAAGAGCAGATCACGCTTTTGATCTGCTTTTGCGTGAATGGACGCTCTCTTTCGAAAGAACTTCTTTCAGAAAGGATCTTCCGGAAGGGCTTTTTGCAAAAGATCTCTGTAGTGCAGACATAGCCATCGTGTGTGTGTCTGTGTGTAACCATTTCCTTTAAAAGGCCGAAGCACAACACCCTCTTTCACATCCCTATTCCCTACCTCTCACAAAAACTCTCTTCACACACACAGCATTCATTGTCACTCCCCTTCCATTTGAGTTGTTCTTCTCCCTCCTCCCCATCTATTTCAGTACTGTATCTGCCTCCCACCCACCCAAATTTAACGAAATCCTGCAGTGATATAGTACTGGTTCAGTTGTACTGGGATGTGATGCACAAATACAGGAAGTGACTTAACTACAGCAATTTCGAGGCACCTTCAGCCTCAGAAAACCCTGAATATTATTTACATACCATCACATCTTCTGAAGTAACGTTGCAGCTCATGCAAAGGAATTTGAGATGTACTGGAAGATTCAGGCTACAAATTAACCAAGCCAATCAAGTGGAGAAGCTGAGACTTCAGCATAGATGCAGCAAGGTATTAGCTGCAAATTTTAATTTGGTCAAGTGAAGCTGCGGGCATATCTTCCTGATAAGGCAAGTGCCAACCAATCTTTTGCTGTTTGCACTCTGCCTGCTGGGACTGCTTCTACAGTTTCCAAATTTCTGATCAGTTTCAAACAGCCACCATTTTAGTTTGGTTTGGTTTCATTTTTGAGAACTTGATAGAAGAAAGGTCTCATCTGTACAACTCCATGCAGATTCTCCCAAAACAAGAGTAGTCAGAGGTAAAGGATGGTGAATAATTACCCATGTAATACTTATAGCTGATAAACCAAGAAGCCTAGGTATGTCATCATTATACCATTAGAGATGAAAAGAGAGAGCCCAACCTCTAAAATTGGTTGATTAACAGACAGAGGACCTTATACTGTGATATTTTATCTATAGAAATTTTACTTCATAGGAGTCATAATATCTATTTGTGACTAGTTTTCTCCCTCCTGATATGGTACAGCTGGATTCATGCTACTAAAGCAGCTTGTTTTACAAGTAAAGAAAGATGAAAACAGACTAATTGAATTTAAATATTATGCACAGAAAGAAAACTTAATGGTGAGGTACAAAGGGATTGAGAATCACCATCATCACTCATATGTGGCGTCTCCGTTTGTGAGTAATGCAAACAGCCCAAATTAATAAAAACAAAAAGCAGTCAAGTAGCACTTTAAAGACTAGCAAAATGGTTTATTAGGTGAGCTTTCGTGGGACAGACCCACTTCTTCAGACCATAGCCAGACCAGAACAGACTCAATATTTAAGACACAGAGAACCAAAAACAGTAAGCAAGGAGGGCAAATCAGAAAAAGATAATCAAGGTGAGCAAATCAGAGAGTGGAGGGGTGGGGGGGAAGGTCAAGAATTAGACTGAGCCAAGTTCCCCCCCACCCAGCCACTCTCTGATTTGCTCACCTTTATTATCTTTTTCTGATTTGTCCTCCTTGCTTACTGTTTTTGGTTCTCTGTGTCTTAAATATTGAGTCTGTTCTGGTCTGGCTATGGTCTGAAGAAGTGGGTCTGTCCCACGAAAGCTCACCTAATAAACCATTTTGCTAGTCTTTAAAGTGCTACTTGACTGCTTTTTGTTTTGATAGCGTATAGACTAGCACAGCTTCCTCTTTGTTACTACAGCCCAAATTAATGTTGATAAAATCAACCGTAACACCCATGTATTTCTGTGTCTTCAGATAAAGTGTAAGTGCATATGTACATGTATCACATATAGGCTATGTCTACATTTGCCCCAAACTTTGAAGGGGGAATGGTAATCAGGCTGATGGAAGATTACTAATGAAGTGCTGTAATAAATATGCAGCACTTCATTAGGCTAATTCTCTACCACGGCAACTTCAAAGTGTCAAACTTTGAAGTGCTGGCATGCCATGTGGCTGCAGACACTTCAAAGTGCCTGAGCTACTTTGAGGTGCCTTTACTCCTCAAAATTTTTGTGACCACATTGTGTATGTATGTTTAATCTCTATGGCTATGTCTGCACTTGCCCCAAACTTCAAAATTTTGGGGAATAAAGGCACTCGGAAGTAGCGTGGGCACTTCAAAGTGCCCGCGGCTACACATGTTCACAGTTCGCAGTTTGACACTTCGAAGTTGCAGTGCGGTAGAATTAGCTTAATGAAGTTCTGCGTATTCATCTCAGCACTTCATTAGTGATCTCCCATCAGCCTGATTACCATGCCCCATAGCCATAGAGATTAAATATACATACATAGTCTGGTCACAAAAATGCAGTCTGCACGTGTGCAGTGAATGATATTCTGGTCTGTTGCAGATAGGGTGACCAGACCTCCCAAGGCCAAATACAGGACAGGGGGATGATGCTATTGTTCCAGACAAAACGGCATGGATAGTCACCCTACCAGTCAGGTGGTGGCTACCCTGTGGGGGCTACCAGCTTGCTCGTGGGGGTGCTCATTAGCTGCAGGGGGCAGCAATGGCTCCTGGTTTCCCCAAGCTATGGGGAGCCGGGAACAGGGCAACAGCTGCTGGCCTGGCTACCGGCTCCCTCAAGCAGTGGGGAGCCAGGAACCAGACACCGGTGGCTCCTCCCAGCCTCCCTGAGATGCACAGAGCCAGAAGCCAGGCAGCGCCTGCACTGATCTGACTCCCCCAAGCCACAAGGAGCCAGATCTGAACTAACTAGGTGGCAGCCACACAGTGCCAGTACACTCCCAGCTCCCCGCAGCTCAGGAACCGTGAGCCAGGCAGCAGCCACACCACTCAGGCTCCAGCTCCCCTGAGCAGCGGGGAGCCGAGAACCTGGCAAAAGTTGTGCTAGTCGGGCTCCAGCTCCCCACAGCTCAGGGAGCCAGAAGCCAGCAAATAAGAGGAAATTTCCCCTTTTAGAAATAAATCAGGACACCTTCTTGTGCCTGAAATACAGGGCTGTCCTGACCAATATGGAACAGATGGTCACCCAAACTGCAGAACCTGCCCAATGGGAATCTTTTGCGCACACCAAAATAGGAGTGAAGATTTCCTTTCAAAAAGACTCCTCTCTATCATCCAGGAATCCCCCTGACAGGCATTCATCCACTAAACAAAAAATGAAGCCTTTATGCCCCTAAAAGCATAGTATTATGTTTGGATTTCTACTGATTCACCCTCAAGGGGCAGTTGATCTCACATCTTCCCTTAAACTCACCTGATGAAGTTCAAGAGACCTGAACATTTCCGTATTTGTGACCAGGAGGTGTCCTATTAAGAGTCACACTGGATGTGTGCTTACGCATGTATGGATTGCCAGGGATTGCTTCCATTGTGTCTGCTCACAAGGTGGTATTCTTGCTTCACAAACGCCAATCAGATACAAGTTTAGATGGTTACCCTGCAGAGGACATCAGGAGCTATCTCCACTGCAAAAAGTTCTCTTCTTTGTAATAGCTCTGCCATGTCAGCAGTTTATAATTACACCTGATCCACAAGTCCCCCCGCCCCCCTCCTCTGAGGCAGGGGCAGCAGTTATAACAGGCAACGGGAAGCCATGTCTCCCCAGGTCTTAGCACTCAACCTTTCCCCTTCTTCCTATCCTTATTCTGACCATTCCGGAAGGCTCACACAACAGTAGCTTGCAGACAGAGGACTTGTCCTGAAAGACATCCTGTGGCACCTTACAGACTAACAGATATTTTGGAGCATAAGCTTTCATGGGCAAAGACCTGCTTCATCAGATGCATGAGTCATGCACTGCTATCCCCAGGGCCTATCATGAGTCTTGCGTCTGACGAAGCAGGCCTATGCCCACGAAAGCTTATGCTCCAAAATATCTGTTAGTCTATTAGGTGCTGCAGGACTTCTTGTTGTTTTCAAAGATACAGACTAACTCGGCTGTCCCTCTGATACTCGTCCTGAAAGAGGATCCGTTAACCTAAAAATGAAAACCCTTCCAGCTTGTCTGACCTATTAGCATAACATAGGATGAACTGTGAAAGAGACATTAAGTGGTAATTAAAAGCATTCAACAGGCATATGTGAATGGAGAATTTACTGACAAAAACAGCTGTGTATTATGTCCACAGTTTAAAATTTGCTTTAAATGTTTCATGAGTTTGTGGCTGAAGCTTCTAAAAATCACATCTCTACAAAATCCCTTCATGGCTAGCTGCACAATCAGCAAAGAGTAAACTCTTGTTTAACTGGTATTTGGGTAACCGGCACTCTCAAATAACCGTCATAACGCAGAGCTGGTTAGCTCTGTCAGGTAACAGTGTGTGGAAGCACAGAAAGAACAGAGGAGTTTGCCGGCTACACTCACACACAGCACAGAGGGATCCAAAGCAGAGCCCGGGCATGTGTTGGGGCTCAGGGAACAAGGCACTGGATATGTGTGCTTGGGAGATGGGTCGCAGCAGGGCTCCAAGAACGCATGTTGTGGATCACAGCAGCTCGCTCCCTGGTGCTAGCATTTGGGGCAGTCAGGGAAAAGAGCCAGGACATGAGGGTCAGGAAGCAGAGCCCCAGGCATGTGCATGGGGGGAACAGTTGCTGGGAGGGTGACAGCGGGGCAGTGAACGCAGCGACCTATTCACCAGCTGTTGTTTGGGGGACCTATATAGTGGGGCAGTCTCCTCAGTGCAGCCAGAGCTGGCACAGCTCTGTGTGGACAACTGTCAGCTGCAGGAAGGGACAGGCTGCTCTGGCCATTCCCACACCCTCCACCAGGGCCCAGCATGTCTCAGCAGCCCTGACTACAGGCCACACAGCTCAGGAGTGCACGGTTCCTCAGGGGGCACCGCTCACATTTGCTCTCCCAGCTGCCTCTCGCCTGGGACCCACCCTTCCACACTGGCCACCCCTTAAGATGACAGAGACAAACTCCCCCTGTGTCCCTCCATGCTGCACGTAAGTGCAGCTGGCAGGTTCCTCTGCTTGCCGGGCTCATGCCCAGTGTCCACTAAGCAGATGAGAAGTGGTGTCAGGGCTGGGATTGTACAGAGTGCAAGCAACACCCCGCTCCTCCAGTGTCCGCTAAGCAGAGGAGAAGTGGTGTCAGGGTTCGGGTTTGTATACAGATCATGAGCAATACCCAGCCCCTGGGGAGGACAGCCAACTCAGCGTTGCCCTGCATCCCTCCTTGCTGCATGTGAGTGCAGCCAGCAAGCTCCTCTGGTCTCCCACCTAGTGGGAATACTCTCCATTATCCAGAATATTTGACTATCTGGCACCCTCCCAGTCCTGTGGATGCCAGATATCAAACAGTTTACAGTATTCAACCTTGAATGCTTGGATCTTCAGACAGGTTTTTAAAATAAATTCTTCAAAAGACCACCCTGATCCAAAACCAGCGTCCAGGTAAGATAACTCGGCTCCAGGGTCATCCCCTCAGTCCCCACACACTGTACCCTAACTTACACTCCTAGCCCTCTGCCCTGCTTCCTATACCGCTCCACCCCAGTGCACCACCTGGAGTCCCTCATGAACTCTGATGCCTTGCTCTGGGCCCCTCACACTCCTTACTCCCAAATCCCTGACATCTCCAGCAACCTACTCAAACTTCCGCACCCCCAGACATTGCAACCCCCTGCCCTGAGTCCCTCATCACCCCAGCCCTGATTCCTTTATTTCCATAACCCCAGCACCCAATCCTAACTTCTGCACCCCATACACACTCCATTCTCACATCTGAGCACCTCCTACACCCCTACCCTGACACTGCCCTGAGCCTCCCACGCTCCATCCCATAATCTTTTCTGAGTGTTTCTGCTTGACTGGTTGATTTGTTTAGCATCTTAAAGCTGAGCTATGTGTGCATAATATTCATTTTGGTGTGTTCACTAGCTTCAGTTGTTAGAAAGGATGATAATACAGGTATTCCAGAAGTAGTATTCATTTTTATTTAATTTGACTTTGTATTAAACAAACCTCATAAGCATTGCTCCTTGTTAATTATCCCTTATTCTGATATATTTTCTTCCACACATATAGACTCTTTGCAGTACATATTTCTATCTAAATTTTTCGTTCATGCAGGTGGTGCACATCTACACACTCCCTGGCTACATCTACACTAGCCCAAACCTTCAAAATGGCCATGCAAATGGCCATTTCGAAGTTTACTAATGAAGTGCTGAAATACATATTCAGCGCCTCATTAGCATGCGGGCGGCCGCGGCACTTCAAAATTGACCCAGCTCGTCCAGACGGGGCTCCTTTTTGAAAGACCCCCGGCTCCTTCAGAGTCCCCTTATTCCTATGAGCAGACAGGAATAAGGGGACTTCGAAGTAGCTGGGGGCCTTTCGAAAAGGAGCCCCATCTGGACGAGCCGCGCGGCGGAGAGCCGCGTCAATTTCGAAGTGCCGTGGCTACCCGCATGCTAACGAGGCACTGAATATGTATTTCAGCGCTTCATTAGTAAACTCTGAAATGGCCATTTGCATGGCCATTTTGAAGCTTTTGGCTAGTGTAGACACGGCCCCTCAGTACTGGTGTTGCACATAAAAAAAAATTTAACCTGCACAAAAGAAAACTCAACCTATCCAAGAATGGAAAATCGTAGCGGGAACACTGCTCCCTTGCTCTGCATGCCATCAGGAGAGCCCTGGTGCATACCCAGGGCTGAGGGTAGCAGGAGAGCCATGGGTGCACAGCAGCCAGGACCCCAGCACACAGGGCAGGGAGGAGCAGGGGAAGAGGATTAGGGCAGCAGGGGCCTATGTGCACATGATTATGGCTGCAGGCAGCTATAAAGCTGGAGGGAGAGGGGCAGGGCCAGACTGGAGGGAGAGTGGGGAGAGGGCCAGCTGGAGAGGAAAGTGAGGTACACTGAAAGAACCCTCCACCCCCAGAAATTCCTATACACAAGCCTGTGATTGTGTGTGTCAGAATTATCTGAATATCAGAGAAGATGACACAAGCTGCATCAGAAGCAGAAGCATTGCAGTAATTTCCTGGGAAACCTAATAAAACCCACATGGTGTGACAACATTGAAAAACATGCACAGCAATAGGCTGATAGTGTGAGAAAGCATGCCCATGGGCAGGCAATGAAATCAAGGTGTATCAAAAGCCCAATATAAGTGGTACACTTGCCCAAAATTTCATAATTCTCAGCACTTGCCCTGTTTGGACTTTACACCCTTGCCAAAAGTACATATATTTAAAAGAAAAACTGCACATTTTGATTCTGCACATTATGCAGAGCACAGGAGAGGATAACAAAAGACAGCCCCCCTTCATTTTACCCCTGGACTTGTCAGGGCAAGGGTGTGAGTGAGGTCTAGAATTTTTATTTGTGTTTCAAGTACATGTATTTAATCGCATTTGTAGGCCTTCACAGACAGCTAACATGTGTGATCCTCTTTACAAGCAAACAGCTGTTAATCAGCCTCTGTAAATCTTCCCAGGGCCATATTCCCAGTCTGTTGTGTTTTTTTTTTTAACAGTGTTATTTGCATTCTCACAGCAGACCATGAACTGGCCAAAGTGAAAGCGTGTCTCTTCCTCTTGCAGGGCCTGGAGAGTGAATGCTACAATACAGGTGTAACCCCAGAGGCACTGAGACCACATAGTAGGAAGAGTGAAGTCACTGCTCTACAGCCTTGGCTGAAAGCCAGCTGGCCTTTAACTCATGTGGTAGGACACAGCACTTTAGCTCCTAAGGTTGCAGGGTCAATCCCTTCTGCTGCTGACCTGGGGCTGTTGGCATCACTGGGATAGCCAAGCTGTCGTGGGGCTCATGAGCCACATGGGGCAGGTTTACAGTTGAAGTGTGGTTCACAGTACTGCCTTCTGCCCCAGTTCTCCATTTCCCAGACTTCAGGGTGGGAGATGTACAGGAAAGGAGGACCTCTACCTCGTAGTACATTATGGGCTTCTGCCCAGCAGTGCAGGAGGTGGAAGTCATTAGGGCTTTTCAGTCTTGCAAGCCAGAGCTCAGGGGTTCCATAGCTGAAGTTGTGGCAGATGCCTCACTGCTGCTGAAGCTATGAGCATTGGCAGGTGCACCATGACTCTGGAACTTCTACAGATGGTTGGTTGTGGCTGGGGCAGGGGTCAGTAAGTTTGGCCACCCCTGTTGGAATACAAGCTCTCAATAATTTAGAAATCAGGATTAGCCAAAAGGTCAACATACTGTGACAGCTCATACAGGAAAACTGCACTGAATAACCATGAAGTCTGGATGAGCAGAACCCACAAGAAAGCATTAGACCGGGGTTTCCTTTCACCTTCGCTGCACTGCTTCCTGTAACTATACATATTCAAGGGTTAACAAAGCAGGAAAGTAATGAATGAGCTCAGAAAGCCAACCAGTTTTAAGAGATTAATCAATCCTGTACAGGGCTTCAGCATTTGCTCTGGGCACAGCTCTGAAGTCACAATCCACCAAAGAAGAATACCACTGACATTTCAATCAGTTTCCAATCTGTACAAATGCTCCAGTGCTGGATGCAACGCATGGTTTCTGTCTGGCCTTCACTTCCTTAGAGCATTCTGAGCTTTCCTGAAATGCAGGGCACATTTCTCCCCCATTTGATGGGGAGTTGCTTTTTTTTTTCTTTTTTTTCTATTTCATGTTAATGCTTTCATGAAATATAATTTAATTGCAAAAAGGATGGTCCATTAGTGAGGGCACTAGTTGAAGACTTTGAAAAACCTACATTTCGCTGCAGACCATGTGACAGCGCAGAATTACTGGCTGACTTTGAGGTAGTTGCTAACCCAGGCTCTGCCTCAGTTTTCCATCTGCAAAATGGGGATAATAGCACTGCCCTACCTCACAGAATCTACACTCACGTTTGAATGCATTAAAGACTGTGATTGGGCTCAGACAGTACATTAATGGGGGTGATACGAGCACCTAATATAGGAAGCTGTGTCAAAAAAGAGCTCCCACTCTTGGAATATGTGTTTTGTGCCATATCTACTACGGTACACAGTAAACAAAGGATCAACTCTCCCTTTATGCACATTTCTACTTCTGTGAGGACAATCAACATTAATCTATCACATAATGAAACGTTCCTATGCAAATTTTACCAATTCTCAAAATATTGTGTGGTTTTATTAATGCACCAACTCCTGAAGTCAAATGATTATACAAGAGTGACAATTTTCATTTAAAAAAAAAAGTCTCTAACATTTCATGTCGCACAGTAAAGCCTGAAAACAAACACTGAAGATTCACAACCCAGAGAGCAAATAAAGACAATTCCAAAAAATATTTGTACAGTCTTATGATTATTAAGATAAATTTCATGAATTTCTGAATGGCTGCACTCAGTAACAAAGCTATGCTGCATATACCAATCCTTCTCACCTCAAAAATGATCATATTTAACATTGTATAGCACTATGTGCACTCAGACTATTGCATAGGCATTAACTAACTAACTCTCACAACTCTCCTGAAGGCTAGCTGCATGTTATTATCCCCATTTTACAAATGGGGAAATCGAGGCAGATGATTAAATAATTTACTCAGCATTACCAGTCGAGATGTAAAATAGCCCCATGCTCCTATCTCTAAACCCCACTGCCATTCATTGACAAAACAAAACAAACCTATATTGTAATACACAGCCAGTTTTTTTTTGTCGAATTGTGCTGCCTCTCTGTTTCACTGTAAGCTCTTGAGGTTAGAGGCCATGTCTTCCTCTGTGTTTTGCAAAGTACTAATTATGTTTTGATGTCCAATAAATAATAATAGTAGTTAATACAAACCATATTGGAACTGTTTGTCATCTATATCTTACATCTTCTTCCCCACCACCATGCCCAAACAAAAGCTTTACTGAGAGTCGCATCGTGTACTAGAGTATTAATTTGATACAGCTGCTTATGGAGCATCTTACAAAATACATGAATGAGTTTGAGCAGAATTACACACCGCATACACTTATACTTTCCTTCAGTGTGTATAACCCTGCCATTCCATTATAGTAACACATACACGATTTTTTTTTCTCTTAAGAATAAGCTGCAATAAGTTTTGCTTTCTTTTTCCTGAGTTACTTTTTGCATCTTTGGTCAAGCAAATAGCTGCTAGAGACAAGTTTTTCCACTAGGCTGAAAGAAATATAATTGTGTATAATTGTTTTTGTTTTTAAAATGTAACTTTACAGGTAGCATATTGAAAGCTTGTGTTAAGCACAAGATCAGTAAATTTACACTTGCCAGCTTTGCTCACACTCAGAGCAAGTTGCATCATCTGTGTATAGGTATATGACACATTTAGCACAGTTCTTCCAAAGTTCTATTTTTATAAAGGCAAGTTAGTACTGGACTGCTGCTGTTCTTTAGTTTTCTATTTAAGCACAGAATATACATAGCACGTATTTCAGCACAGCAAACTTCTTCTCGGTGCCCTGTGAATGTGCTTCCACTAGAGCTTGTCCAACAATGGGAAAAATACATGATGATTTTTTAAACATGAAAATATCTGAATAAATTAACTAGCTGACATCATCTGATAGGCTGTGGCCTCAGTAAGGACCTGGACAGACCATGTTTAGAGACAGTAAGTTCGTCTTCCTAGCCACTAAACAGATACCAAATGACTTCTGGTCACCAGCAAACGAAGCTGGTTTTCAGCCAGAAACAAGGGTCTGATTCAAAGTCTAGTGAAGTCAATGGAAGAATTACTGTTGATTTCAGTGGGCTTTGGTATAGGCCTTTAGTGATGAAAAATTGTGAAATCCCAGGCTCACTAAAGTCAATGGAGATTCCGCACTGATTTCAGTGGAGCCCAGGTTCTACCTGTATCTCAAAACAAAACTCCTCAACTATCAAGTTTCACTGGGCTTTTGCAGCACATTGCTTGTTAGCAGAATTTAGTCAGCTGACAAAGAGGAGGGACAACAAGGATGACAGCTGGTGGCTCAGAAGAGGAGTCTTGCTACAAGTGGACAAATTAAATATTGGTAGTTGTTGAAATGTGTATAATACATTTCACTTTGAATGGGTCAACTTTCTTTTTTTTTTTTTGCCTTTTTTTTAAGCTTACAGTCTTAAATACTGGGGTCACTTGTCATTAGCTTTTTTCCTTCAAAACAACTGAGATATACAGCTATTGCTGTCTTTTTTTCTGTGCCACTGACAGCCATTAAAAATGTCCATTTGTGATATATTTTGCTTAGTAACCAATGCTTTTAGTTTCAGATACGCAAAATTTGGCAGGACTTTTTTGGACTCACATTTCACTGTAGGGAGAGCTTTTTAATATATGGGATGACTGGGTTTTTCTTGTCTGTTTGTTTTTTAGCACTTATGAAGCATACTTACAGTCAAGACCTCAGCATGCAGAATATGTAGAGCACAGATCACAAGGGATCACTCTGAAGGTTGAATGACAGCTTATTGACAGTCCTTTGCCTCTCTGCTGAGGTGGCTAACCAAGCCATCTCTAGGAGCCAGCTAAAGCATGGTTTTTGCACTGTTGACACATCTGCTAGCAATGGACTCACAACTGTCCAACAGTCATCATGTGGCAATAATTTATCCTCAATAAAATACAACATTAGATTTGAACCTTGTGGTAGCAAAGTTCTGTACACCTATCAGGAAGCATTGTTCAGCATAAATCACTGTCAGTCTCGAAAAAGGTTAAACTAGACTCAGTAAGAGCTGAAATTATATCAGGGTTCATTCAGGAAGGCTGCTTATTACTAGTTCTAAGCAGATCATTAAAGAGTCCCACTACCTTGAAAAAATGTATTGCTGAACCACGCCTAATCATAATCTACTGTTCACCTCATAAAAACACTGTGCAGCCCATCACGTGGAAGTCATTCAGCTAGCAACAGAACCTTTCTAGCAGCATGATAGAATATGGCATCCATTCTAGATGCTGCAATCCGTACATTGCACGTGCCTCTGCTCCCAGCCAACGCCTCAGTTTCTTATGACCACGAATGGGTGGAATAGGCTGATGGAAGGGAATGATAGGAGGCAGTGGGAAAGAGAACTGAGAAATAAGAGCATGAGAGGATAAAGAGAAGTAAAAGGGGGTGGAGTTAAAAGATACAGAATGAAGGAGGAGGAGGAGGTCAGACGACAGAAGAAAGTGAGGTCATCACACAAGAAAAAAAGGGGAACAAAAGAACTATATAATCAAAGGACTGTAAGGGACCTCAGGAGGTCATCAAATCCAGTCCCCTGCACTCATGACAAGACCAAGCACCAATTAAGAACATTGCCAAAGTGCATTTATCTAACCTGCTCTTAAAAATCTCCAGGGATGGAGATTTCACAGCCTCCCTAGGTACTTTATTCCAGTGCTTAACCATACTGACAGGCAGTTTTTTCCTAATTTGTAACCTAAACTTCCTTTGCTATAATTTAAGCCCATTGCTCCTTGTCCTATCAACTGAGGTTATGGAGAATAATTTTTCTCCTGTTTTCTTGTGAAAACCTGTTAGATGCTTGAAACCCATTATCACATCCCTTCTCAGTCTTCTGTTTTCCAGACTAAACATAGTTCTTTCACCCTTCCCTCACAGGTCATGTTTTCTAGACTTTTAATCATTTTGTTGCTCTTCTCAGTACTTCTAATTTGTCCACATCTTTCCTGATATGTAGTATCCAGAACTGGACACACTACTCCAGTAGAGTCCTAATCAGTGCATCATGCAGCAGGAGAGTTAATCCATGTCTTGCTTGCAACATTCCTATTAATACATCCCAGAATGATGTTTGCTATTTTTGCAATAATGTTATATTGTTGACTCATATTTAGTTTGTGATCATTATAATGCTTGGATCCCTTTCCACAGTACTCCTTCCCAGACAGTCATTTTATATGTATTCCACTGATTGTTCCTTCCTAAGTGGAGTACTTTGCATTTTTTCCCTACTGAATTGCTCCTGTTGACTTCAGGCTTTTTCTTCAATTTGTCTAGGTCATTTTGAATTGTAACCCCACCCACCAAAGCACTTGCAAACACTCCCAGTTTGGTATCATCTGCAAACTTTATAAGTGTACTCTCCGTGCCATTACCTCAATCAGGATTTCCCAAAGTATAGTCTGTGGCCCAGTACTGGTCCTTGGAAAAAAAAATACTGGTCCTTAGAAAATTTACAAATTATCGCTATGTACTATTATTATTGTGAATAAATAATAAACAGTGAAAATTTATTCATTTTTCATTTTTTATATGTGTTTATATTTTGGGGCCACAAAAAACATATTGCAAAAAAAACAGGTCCCAACTATGTAAAGTTTGGGAAACCCTGATCTAAATAATTAATAAAGATATTGAAGAAAACTGGATTCAGAACTGATCCCTGCAGAATTCCACTCATTATGTCCTTTCAGCGTAACTACGAATCATTCATTAATACAGTCTTGGAATAGGTATCCAGCTGTTTGTATACCCACCTTATAGTAACTCCGTCTCAGTTGTATTTCCCTAGTTTGTTACTAAGAATGTCATGTGAGACTGTATGAAAAGCCTTAATAAATAGACAAAATAGATTTGACTAGAACAGCATCTCTACCACTCGCAAACTGCAAGTACTACCTCAAAAAAAAAAAAAAATTCATGTGCATTGTTGTAAGCAAGCTACAGTAAACACTTTCATATCTGGCATTCTACAATCCAGAACTCTCAAACAACTGACATTTTAACATTAAGTAAATTTTAGTTACATTTTCCAGAAGTATAGTATAGTGAAAGTAAATACACATCTTGTTTTTCTTTAGCGTTATGCGTTGTAGGTACACCTCTCTATTATCCAGAATAGTTGAACATCTGGCAACCTCCCAGTCCCAGGGCTGCTGGATATGAAAGAGTTTGCTGTATAATAAATAAAACTAAAAGGAAAAATGGAAAGGATGTCTCTTTTTTTACATTAAAATGCTAGAATGAATCTGTTTCTATATGACTTACTAGTAAACTCACCATCTGCTGTATTCAGCAGCAAAAGAGAAATTCTGTGGCCTGTATTAAGCAGGATGATAGTCTACAGGGGTAAGAAAGGTCGATTCTCAACTTAAAGCCTATGAAAAGTGTAACTAAAGCCAGTATAGAAGCCAGATGTATAGGGCACTAAACTGGCCTCATAGCTACTGAGAAAACTGCTCCCCTTCCCCTCCCCCCGCCGCCCTCACCATCTCTAGTAGCCTAATTTGGAGACCATGCTATTTTGGGCTATTTTGCTCCACAATAAAGTCTCACTTGAGTGCACTAAGACAAATCAGCGATTATTTTCAGACGCCCCACGTATAGTTATTGGCTGCAAAGAACCACATTATTAACAATTACATACATCTCTAACAATCAGCTAGCATATACCACTTTACCAGGAAGTTCAATAAGTTATCTCAGAATAATATTTAGTTCTGGCTATTCTTATCCAATTTACATAAGAGATAATAAGATCCAAGCACCGGAACCCACCAAAATTACCATGGTCAGATTTTCATCTGATTTATCAGCTCCACTGTCACAGGAACTGGCTTTGTACATTTTAATGTTTGGTCTATATGCAAGCGATCACACAGAAATAGAATACTATTATTATTTGCTTATCTCTTTTCCTCTGGATAATGTCAGCAAGTGTCTCCTGTCAACTTAAAAAAAATTTTCTTGGTCTTTACTTTAAAAGGATGTATCAGTGTCAACTTCTTTTTAAAAAAGAGTAGTTCTCAGCTGGTTACTTATTCTCCTCTCTCTATGAACCTGCATCTCAGATTGATATTTAAGGCTCTGCAAAACTAGACATAACACCTTACTATTTTAAAATGATCATGGTTTACAGTCCCTTTGCCACAGTCACTGGAGAAACATTATCCTGGGATTTAATCCTGAGGACATTATTCAGGCAAAGCTCTCGCTAACACCAACAGGACCTCTAGATTTGAACTATACAGTTCTTAAAGTTGGCAGTTCAGGATCAGGATTCTGCTCAATATTTAGAAAGGGGCGAGAAGGGGATACAATCAAAGAGTCTCAATACCATAATCCAAATTGGGAGAAGTACAGAAGATTTAAAAGTACACGACTCGCATGACCTGAAAATAATAGTACTTTGCATTTCTGTAGCACTTTTCATCAAATGAACTTAACAAACTTTACAAAATGTTCACTTTTTTTAAATGAAGTTAGGAATTTGTGCTGAATGCCCCAAACAATGAAGGGGAGGCTGGTGCACAGCCCATTTTAAACTCACTTAGTCAGTGTTTATTGTGATCATTTGTGTGAGATGCTAGAGTCGTGTGAGTGTTTTAATGTATCTCACGTTTCTGCAAAGTAGTGGAATTCTTTAAACAAATTACATAAAAAACTTTGAGATTTAACGTATTTCACTTTTATGTCATATACTAAAATCATACCATATACTTAACACTCCCAATTGGCTCTATGCTTCAGCAAGGTTTCACAATATTGTGATGTATGGACCATCACAGTGGAACGGAATCTGACAGGCAGCAGCCTCAGCGAACTTAAACCAACAAAGGTATATTTAAATGAATGTATGTCCCTCTTGCAATATGGTCCAGTCAACACATAACACCACCACGCAGAGATTTTAAGAAATCATTTGCAAGTCACTTCAGTTGGGTCATTGGGTTACTTTTCGTGGCATTAAAAAGTTGGAGCAAGAGTGTTCAGAAAGAGAGACAGAAAATGTGACTCTAGAGTACTGATGCAAACCCTGAAGTGCATGTCAGTCACAGAGCTACATGAAGCATAACACACATGGTACTTTCCCTATAACTGGTGAGACTAGCAAAGTCTCACTTTCACCAGCTCTGAAATAGTCTTAATATCTCTAAAACTCAGAAAAGGAGGTTTTAAAGTGTAAACACACAATTGCTTAAATTTCGGTTTGAGACATCCAACTCATGTCTCCTCTTGTCAATTACTGTTTCATATTGTTATTATAGAGATATATACACTTGCTGTTCAACCAAACTGGTATGTGGGCCAGCTTATTATTGTATATCATGAAGAGCTACACTTCATATCTCATATTCAATCTGTCCACAAACAATGAGCAGACTCCCACCGCTGCACTGCTGCAAATCCATAATAAATCATGTGATGTCAATAAAAATTATACCACATCTTCAGCAGTGTCTCAGGAATTATAATCTGGCCCATTATAGAAAAAAAAAGACTTCTTACATCATGGGGCTTTTCCTGTGAGTATGGAGAGCAAAATTTTGCTGTAGACAGATCTTTAAAAAAAAAAACCTACCATACAGCTTCAAAAGGCAAAACCTACATTGTGGGTGATTTGTTTTTAAAATTTTTGTTTTGTTTTTTAAATAGAAGTGGGGAAAATGTGCTGAGACTACAAATCAAGTGGCAAATACTGGTAGTTCCTTTTCAATCAGAGACCAATCTGAATGATCAGTGCGGGGAAAGAAGAATCGTTAATCACCACATTCTGGGAACTGGGCAGAGAGAAAGACAGAACAACTGTTTTCCGCAACACTTCCTGTGATAAGACCGACAGCTCTGTAACAGTGCACACATCAGAGCTGCAGCAAGCTTCAAGGTTCATGTGAATGCAAATGTGACTCTCATCTCTGTACACGTACACACAGATCATTCTTTTCAGCCATGGGCCAAATAGAGATGGGAGAAGGGAGGACAATAACTTTCCTCAAACTTCTATTAAAGGCACAGTTCACTTTGGCCCTAGCTATCCCGAATTAATTACCAGAAGAATGATTCATATTTCTCTAATGGATTTGGGGGAGATTACAAAAAAGGTATTTACTTTTTGCTTTAGTTTATATTGACCCAACCCATTAAACAAACTCAGCCTTAGATTATCTTTTTATGTTCATTCATGAAACAGATTCAGAACATAAATGCTGAACAAAGGAAGCCTGATTGATACACAGCTAGTACATCTGTTTTTCTTAAATCCAATCCAAACAAAACTTTCTTTGCTCAATGTCTTTCAAACGTACATATCAACGTAATATTTCCCTCCCCTCCCAAGACACCATTTAGTTACAAAAGATTTTCAAAGTAGCATAAATAATATAGGAAAGAAAGACCTACAAGAATTAACTCTAACGTCCTCATATCATCCAATAACTTCCCTTTACATGCACAGTACAATTGACATTGCTGATTACAGGTTTTCCACTCTCAAAGAGCCAAGTGCAAGCAATTACTTACACTTATGTAGACTTTTACAAGAGATAACAGTTATGGCTATTGAAAAGGCACAAGTTGTTTTTTTCATTACTAAACTGGTTAAAAAAATACAAAAGGGTTTCTGTGCAAGGCACTGATTCATCCAAGCCTCTACAGAGCAATAAACAGAGGAAAAGAGAAAGTCTCTTTGCCCCACTGAAAAGCACTGAGGAATGTTTAACTCAGACCTGGAACAGCATAAATGTGAAACAGCACATCTAGCCTTTAAATGTCTGTAATTATTGAGAAGGTATCAGGCTAAAAGCCATTCACACTTAGAGCTTGTTGTTATTAAGCGGAAGATTGAGCTGGTCAGGGTTGATGTTCCGGAATTTGATTTTGCACGTCTGGTTAAGATGTGGCAAAAATCGATCACCCTGAGGTCGGCAGTTGACCTCACATGGAGTACGCTAGGCTTACACAAGAGTATAGAGGCTAGGTCTTCACTGGGGAAATAAATTGATTCCGATGCAGCGATTCTAGCTACACAAATGCCGTAGCAACAACTACGTATCTGAAATTGTCTTATTTCCATAGTATAGACTTAGCCTCAGATAAGCTGAAACATCCTGGACAGATGTGGAATGTAAAGGGTAATATCTGGCTTCCACAGAAAAATCCCTACTATTGGCATCCCTCCTTTTCAGGCCTATACATCTCAGGGTTGCCATCCTGTGACGTTTTTTACAGTTCAAGGGGTTTCTTGGGGCAGGAATAAGTCTCAAAATGACACAAAAAGCTCTAGCCGTTTCAACCCTGCTAGAGGGGAGCAAGACACTTCTGACTGGCAGCCTTCCCCACTTCCTAGACTCCTGAGGAACAGCAGATGCAAAGGTTTCCTCTCCACACAAGGGAAGAGAGCACAAAAAGCCCAGCAGCTCAGGACAATTCTGTTTGCAAAAGGAACCTCTTCTGTTCCTCCTTCCCTTTCTCGCCCTCCCCCCAACCTCCCTGCAACAGCAGGTCTGAGAAGGGGAAAAGGGACACAAAGAGTCCATGGAGCTGTCCCCTCTAGCCTAGAAGGAGGAAAAAGGGAAATCTACCCTGTGCCTCTTCCTCCTCCCCACAGGCCTGTAAAAGAGGGATGAAGAGCCCTGGCAACTGCAGGAGGAGCTAAATTGAAACTGAGGATAAAACTGACATGGATGCAGAAATGAGGTGGGGGAGTACAGGCTTGATTTGGAGGAAGAGGGAGTGGAGAAAATGTGGACCTAAAAGTCACCTCATTCTCTACTTCTGGAAGAGTAGGAAACACTGTCACTCACACGTGTGGGCAGAGTAGGCTCCAAAAAGTATTAAAACACGGATCCAAAAATATAAATTAAAAAAAACCTTATCATTTTGTGGGCAAACTCATCATTCTGATGGTGAGCAATCCTGTATACAATACTGAGATATTGCTTTTATCAAAAAGACGCAGCCCCTTGGTAATTTTATGATCCAGTAGGACATGTTGCATCTAAATCAAAGCCACCTGGATCCAAGTAGAGCAAGTAACTCTGGAACTCAGAGAGGTGGCCAGATGACTCTACACTAAAGATCAAGATAGCAGCAGTTTTCAAAACTTTGATGCAAATTACCTGAAGCCCTCAGACTCCTAGCAGATTGCTAGCATAGCCCCAAACCTGACCACCCCTGCTCTTTCAGTCGGGTTTCCACATGAGGAGTGTTGGGTATGTTTTCTTCCCATCACTGGAGGACAGATATGTAGCAACCAGCAGAACTAATGTTTCAACAGTATACACAGACCAAATAGCTAGTGATGGCCTCCTTAGCAATATCCACCACTTCTACAGGCCTTCAATCATGTATATTTTTCTTCGAGCCTAAATTTTCAGTCTACGGTATTTTAAGACTATTGTTAAGCAACTATTGCTCGGGAACAGTGGCTCTGAGCAGAGAAAGGATATACTGCAAGCTTTTTGTAGCTACCAATACTATTGAGTTTCAGTGCTATATATCTCCTCACTCACTTTTTACCAAAAGTATGTGTCCTTACATATTTGTGGTAAAGAATTTCTGCGTAGAAGGTCTAAATGTATTTATAAAACAGGGAAGCTTTGCATGCTGTACATGCTTTACATGCTATCAAATAAAAAGGGCTTTGATTGTCTTTACAGGGACTCATAATTTGTATAAAGCAGATATTAAAAACATGACTCAGAGCAGCAAAACTGAACTCATTAATGAGCTTTCTAAAATACAGGGACATTATTCATCTTCAAGAGCACACATATTATGTACTGTAAAACACAAACTCTCAATATCATAAGACATTACATTATACATTCATATAGCACACTTTGTCCACAAGGATAGCATAGTACTTTGCAAGACTATGTATAACTTCCAGTTCCACCCACTACTGAAATACAGGCATTTCGGAGGACTGAAATAAAGAAGTAGGGAGTGTTACTTAGAAGTTATAAAAAGTAGAATCGTACGTATTTCCTCCAGGGAAATAAGATGGCTAAAACAGAAGAGGGGAGCTTAACATGCTGTCCTTATGAATCTAGTCTTTGCTAAATGTGTGTGCCTAATTCTTATCAACTGTAAGAAGTTACAAAATCCTATTACAGCTATGTAGAGGAGTGCCTTGTGATGTGCACAGCTGGAAGACAAACAGAAGCAACTTCTTCCCATTTCTCCTGTTAGCCTTGAACCTTCCCATTTCATCCACCTTCCCCACTTTCACTGCACTTCAGAACTCAGTTATAAGAATCAGCATTGGCATATTTATGCTGTAAGACCAAAATAACACCCACAAGGAGACACCTTCCATGTTTAAAGTTTTGACAACAGACAAATTTGCATCATCACATATTGATACAGCTTCACTATTCCTGAAGTAAATTCAGGCTCTAATTGTCCAGCAAGTGAAAGCTAGGGACGTGTTGCTTTTGCATATCTTGATGGTACTGTTTGCAAAGCAGGCAATTTACACAAAGGTAATGATTTCAGAAGATATTTTGCAAAAATTGGAGAGAAAAACTGAGCATAGCCTTCAACTGAGAGCAGAATTAAACTTCTGCTCTTGCTGTGCCACATGTGACCACATCAGCAGCAGTTACAATTGTAGCCTGTAAGTCAGGAAGCGTGTGTTCTACTCTCTCAACCCTTCTGATTCAATGTGAACACTTCAGCTGATTACTGAGGGTATGTCATCATTACACCAGGGATCGAACCATCAGGGATCAGTCCACCAGGCATCGATGTATCACTTTATTAATGATGCAATAAATCAATCTCTACACATGCTCCCATCAATGCAAAATGAGAAGAGGAGCCAGTATCGACAGAAGAGTGGCCCCTGTTAACCTTACTGCATGGAAGACACCACTGTAGGCATGTCAAGTACGGCTAAGCAACCAGGCCTGAGGAAAACCTTAGCCCTTTAAATCCATATTTAGACATCTAAACAGATAGCCTAATTGTCAAAGGTGCTTAGTACAGACAGCTCCCATTGTGATCACCCCTCCTACTGTAGGGCTCTGCTCTATGCTCTTGCAGACTTGAATGAATTGCTATGGCCTTTGCTTGTTAGCTTTTTGGGGAAGGGATTCTCATTTCCTTGGCGTAATGGCCCCTTCCAGATTGGAGTTGCTGCAGCTACACTATTGCAAATAATACATTGATGCTTACACAGCACTTCGCAAATCACTGATGAATGGGGTTAATTATTTACTACCACAGGTTGAACCTCTCTCGTTTGGGACCTGACTGGTGCCAGACTAGAGAATTTGCCACACCAAAGGAGGTCAATATTTTCCAGCACAATACCAACAATCTCTGCTTACAGGGTTCTTACAAGACACTCAGGGGTAAATTATAGCTAAATAACAGCACAGAACACTGAGAAGCAGGACTGGTTGCAGTAAAAAATCTTTATGGGACCACTGAAAACTTGGCCACACCCCAGATAAGCAGTCACCCAACTAATTAAAATCATGATGTATTATGGATGCTGCTGGACAAGAGAGTTCCAGATTAGACAGGTTCAGTCTGTAACATACAATAGAAACCAAAGATAACTTTTTTCAAGTGAAATTTCTTAAATGTTTATTTTAAATAAACTTTTCAGACCTACAAATAGACAATGATACTCAGATGCACAAATTGTGGTGTTTGGCTTGGTCCCCTTCTCTGAATTTTTTCCAGTGGATCTTACTGATCTATACACTATTCTTATGCTTACTAACTTCATTACTGCTTTGATAATTAAAAGATAATTAAACACAAGACAGAACATGTACCATGCTGCGAAATTATTCAGTGGGTGCACTGTTGGGCAGCACAATGCCAAAAGTGGTCCTTCCTATCACCCAAAAGTGGCAATATATCACTTTAACAGCCACAAAGTGAACCATTTTAGGGTTCATCCTGTGGCCTAGTTAAGTCCCAAGAGACTGGGTACGAACTAAGTTTTAAAGGCCACATGAAATCTCTCACGGCTGAGGCCTTAACAACTCAGGAGCACTGTAAAGCTTTGACTTCTATATAGAGTGAACAAGCTCAAGCAGGGTTGCCAGTACTGCACCTTATGGCAGACACGGAGCAGCACCAGGGAGCAGAGTGAATTTTGATCTCGGGGCCACAATGAGAGAAGGCTGATTTGTGAAAGTGAGAGCACATCTGCTAGAACAGCCATACTCTGAGAGGAGCCACTAGGATCTGTGAATGTGGTGATGAGGCAGGGGAGGAGGGGAGTATGTGGGCAGTGGTGCTGAGACAGCTCCAAACCCCTGACCTCAGTATCCAAAGGAATACTACTAAAACCCACTTCTAGTCCAACAGGAAGAACAGCCCATAAACCTCCACTGAGTGCTTAACAGGCAGTGCTGCAGAAAAAGAAGAAAAGTTTAAACCAAGTGTGAAGAAACTGAAACACCCAGCACTGGTGGAAATTTGTTTGCTTGCTACAGTAGGGAACTGACAGTCAGGAGTCCAAACTTTAGTCCCAACTTTTCCACTGGCTCACTGTGTGACTACCCTAAACAAATCACTTAGCCTCTCTCTGCCACAGTTTACATCTTTATGCAAGGGGTATAATCATACCTCCACCTTGCTTTGAGCAGTTCCACACCGCCACAGTCCATCTTCAAGTGTTTCACTTAGCACATGTGGCAGGAACATGCTCAACTGAACTCAGAGGGCACCTCCATTACCACTGATCTTCCAGCTCCTCACAAGGAATATGGGAAGTTAATGGGAACGATCACTCCCTTTGACCTCCTACAGTGGAGACCATGCAGAATCACACACTAAGGCACATCAACACCAGTTACGTAATTAATGTAGCTGGAGGTGCGTATCTTAATTCAATCTTCCCCATTATTGTGGACCTGGACTTTGTGAGATACAATTCATGTTTGTCAAGTACCCTGAGATCCTTGAATAAAAGGCAGAACAGAATCATAAGACAGCAATTCTTGTTATTATTATTATTATTATTATTAGCAGATGAGAAGGGGTGAAGAGAAAGTGCTGTCCGTTAGTGAAAAGTAAAACATACCTGGTAGGAATGACCTGACAAAAACACAGATACCTGCCCAAACTGTTCATATTTAGAGGTGTTTTCTTGTAGAATATTTATATGAAATAATTCTGTGCTCATTATTGAGGAGGGGAAAGGTTGACAGAAAGAAACATCCGTATTTCAGAACGAGAACCAAACCAAGTCAACTTCAGCAGTGCATGTAATGCAAATTATTCGTGTTGATATTTTTATTTAAATAAAACCCAGCTACATTTATGTTCAAAACAAATGAATATAATTATAAATACAAATGCACTATAAATAAAGAAGACCTCTAAACCAATGACCAGAAGTTTTCTAATATGGTCATACTAAATCTGAGTAGCACATGTAAATATAGTTATTACGTGTTTAAATCGCTTAGAATAAAAAGAAAAGAAAAACAAGCATGCCAAAACCTTTCTTGCTCATTAAGACCTTTATCCAGTGGAAAATCTCTTCAGCTTTCTAGCTCAAGTAAGTCCTAGGAGAGCATAGGTACTGGCATAACCGTGTGCAAATTTCACTAGTTCAGAAGGATTTAAACATTAAAAAAAAAATGCTTCCTGTATCTGGGAATTGTGGAGCTTCTTGAAGTCTGTTTGGGGGGAGCAGGAGGAAAAAGAACGTTTTCTACGGCTAGAGCCACATTACAGTGAAAGATCAACCCACTCAGGGTCGATTTTCAGGGGTCTCATTTAGTGAATGCATGAAATGATGATCCCTGGGGTCAACACTGACCCCTGTATTCTTCACAAGAGGTGAGGAATATGGAAGGTCGAGGGAAGGTCAACCTTTTGCCGTGTAGACAGACACAGAAGTTGAGCACGAGTAAATTGACTTTAGCTATGCAAATGGCGTAGCTAAAAGTGCGTATCAGTTGTCCACTTCCATATCTAGTCTATACAGAGCCTTAGAGGACCTCCCTAACTCTCCAAGGGTTCACACTGTCATTCCCTGTTCCAGGTCAAGATTTCACCCTGCTCTCCAATGAACCTGCAAGGCCTGCAGGACTTCCTACAGCTCTAGACATGGAGGAGCTCTTCACCTCCATAAGCTGCTGCTACCCTCGAGAAGAAGACCAGATCCTTGTGTTTTCCTACAGGACGTCTACCCCACCACCCCAAAGTCCAGCTACTGGCAGAAACTTCTACAGAGATGGTAGCTGGGATTGACAGATCCCATAATTTCTCCTGGGGTGCATGGGAGGCATAATACCTAAATCAACATGACAGAGCCACTGCTGAGGGACTTGTATCTCTTCAAATTGGGAGCTGCCTCCATAATTATGTAGCCAAGGAAACTCACAAGGTTTCTGTGGGTCAGCAGCCACATAAGCCGCTTTTTGCTGGAGATGTCTCTAGCAGCAGTAGTGGATTTAGACCACACATTTGAAAGTGCTCCAGGTTCCAGAACCAGAAACTGAACCTCAGCTAAAGTGGGCATTCAGCAACCCATATTTAGAAAAGTGTTACCACGAATGGGCATGTGTGCAAATACAAGAGATGATTACACAGCACATGTGGCGATGCCTGCCCATGTAGCATACTTGAGCTCAGGTCTGGCAGTGTTGTTACTGCAGGCAGGTCAGGGGGGTGAGAATTAAAGAACCTGTTACTGTAACTTTGACGCTGTGGGACCTCTCATGGAAATGATGAGTTACTATGTTCCAAAGCTGGCTAGAGGTGCCACTACACTCCTCTTTAGGAAAAGGAGGAAGCCCCCAGCTGTTTTAAATTCCACCTTCTCTGTCTGTCCAATGGGACATTTGAAGATGACACCCAGCTCCCCTTGCTCATCCAGGGAAAGAGAATTTAAAGGATCGTCCACATTTGTAAACGACTGTGTGATGATATATTGCTGAATTCTAAGTAAATATGACCATGAAATTTAGGTTTGCAATATGCACGCTTATGAATACAAATTACAGTGAAACAATAAGTGTAGTATGTTGAGTAAATTATGGAATATAGACAAATGGATTTGCTTAGGAGAACATGGAGGAAACTAGTACATTGATATGTGAACAAAAATATTTCTCAATAGTGTATTTTTCAATATTTTTATATAGCACTCAAAGTGTTTAAAGATAGTGAACAGCATACATCATTCATTATAGAGCAATCATGACTTCCATATGCAATGTAAATGCACTCAAAGATAAATTACTTCCCTAGTGATTCTTCCATACAATCAAAGAATTGTACCTTTTGCCATATATACTGTATCTCAGATGGCGTTTAGCATTTTTTTCTTTATTATAAAATGTGCCCAAATTACGAACTGCACTTAAGAGTTGAAAGGAGCCATCTGGCACAAAAAGAAAATAAAAAACTGATCTAAAAAGCACAGATTTTAGAAATGTAAAATAGCCTCAATATTCTCATGAAAACTAATCTAAACCCGGAGACAAAATGCCTCATAATATAAAGTATAATATAAAAATGTTACTCTCCTTCACATTACAATTGAATGAGGGTGTGATTATTGATTTCAATGCTTTTTAAAAAGTAGCAGCATTTTATAAAAAATATTTTTTACATTAAATTTGTTAAACTATCATCCTAATAGCCACTAGATCATTTGTTGTTTTAAAAAGCTTTATGAAATGATACGAATAATTGTTTAAAAAAATGTACAGTCCTTCCCTTGGAGGATTTGGTTTTGTGTGTTCCATAGCAAAGTCCCACAAAAGCATAGCAGAAGAAAAAGTTGAGCCCTTTCTGTTGCCTTCTTTGTTTGTTTGTTTGTTTTTGTTTATTTTCAAAAGGAAGAATTGAGTGGACTGTAATTCTTTCTTATCAGATTGCACAGTGTGCTGCAAAAGAACCTTTTGCACACATTCAGTGTTGTTTTGGACATCTCTAACATTTAGTGAAAAAACAAACCAAACAAAAAATACTGGACACGCTGAATTCTAATTTAATCCCATTTGAAGAAGCCACACTGACAATGTGTCTGAAATAGAAATAACTAAACTAGTATAGTTCAGGAACACGTATTTAAAAACCCCAAGTTTTCTATGTCAATTAAAAGAAACAAAAAACAAACAAACCGAACAAAACAGCATTTTAGAATGTATCTGCCAAATCAATCAATCATACCACAATTAAAAAATAATGCCTGGGATAACTCAAGATAAGAAAAGCTGAAGAGAATGCTAACAATTAATGCAAGAACTAGGCTACTCAGCAAGGTGTAATGAAATATCTTCATTTCTTTACAAAGAAAAAAAATCTTAAAAGGTATGCACATTAGTTAACTTTGCAGTGACTAATTCAACAACTACAAAGCCAAAAACAACTTTAGGCACTTAACCATGAAACTGTCACTTCTCTTTGCCTGACGATAAAGCATCCCAAAAATAAACATTAACTTCTGTGTTTTTTTCTGCATGTGTATTCTATCCTGCAAAAATGATAACTAAACATTTACTAAGGAAACCATGTTGAGGCCTTTTCGTACCTAATTTTTCCTAATTTTTTAATTTGATGTTAAAGAAGTACCTCTCTTTATTTGACTTCCCATTCTAACATGACGTTTCATAGTAATCACAAAAACCTACAAATGACAAAATTATTACTATTATTATTACTGCAAATTATATTCTATCTTCCCAAAAAACAAAGAATTCAATAAACTCTGTCATCAATGAGAGCAATAAGACTGAAAAAATTTACTGCCCACATGGAGAAAATTCAGCTATCTTTGCTCTGGCAAAACTCCCAGTGAGGCAAATGGGAGTTTCACCCAATTTAAAAAAATGCAGATTTGGAATTCACTATCATTGCAGAAAGTGCAGTTTTATGCAGCGCATCAAAATGGATGGAAATTTTGCAGGTTAATGTTTTTTTTTTAAAGCTACAAATTCAAAGGATTAACAGTTTACCCAATTGTACCCTTTCCCCATTTCGGGACAAGCTTTGGAACCATCAGAAGCATATTTAAACATGTTTTCCGTTGGAATAAAGTAACAATAAGAATTTCAAGCACTATTCATGGTTAAATGCATCACTATTAAACTCACATTATAGAGTTTGCTTAGAGCAGCAGGTAACTAAAAATGGGTTAACTTTTTGCCAGGAGTGTGTCACGGCAAAAGCTTACAGTCTGCTAAGAATTACACACAACTTTATTTCATTCCATTCACTACTTAGGAGTTTCTTCACAGAAACAAAGGTAATCTTCTCGACAGCAAACAATAGTCAGGAAATATTACCTACAGTACTGATATGTGCCCCCACTGTCTCCTCTTTCCACCTCTCCCTGCCAAGGGGAAAATAAAGAATGCCCCACAATCTGTGAAATATTAGGGGAAAAAGAAGAAGAAGAAGAAAATCGATAGTGAAACCCTGTAGTTGGCAGGGGTTTCCTCTCCCTGAATGCACGTATTCTTAACTCCAAACTGCTCCAGACATTGAAGGATCAGATCCTAACTAGGTAAAACTCAGGAAAATAGTAATAAGCATTGCGTAGTAATCCACAGGAACTTTGGTCCTAATATAATTTTTTCCCCAGTATTCTCTAATAAATGGCATTATAACATCCATAATCTCATCTTGTATATCAGATATTTTCTCCTCTTTTTTCTCTAGGGTGGAGGGTTTTCAAAGGAAAACCAGTCATTTTAACACACAAGTAAAGTCACTCCAGTTCTACTCCTGAATGGAAGCAGCACAGTAGCATACTGAAAACTATTATGTACTGTAGTGTGCTGCACTGAGCTAGAGCTGACGAGTGCAATTTTTATGGCAGTTCTACTCCGGTAAGGTTTCTTCTGAAATTCCTTATGACATAACAAAGGAAGACACAGTTTGCAGGACAGCAAAAATAAATAAATAAAAACATGTGCAATAACAATTTGTTCTGTCACAATGGATTTCATTCTATCCTAGCCCCCCTTCTATTCAGATGTACGTCTTCTGGACAACAAATTCTAAAAATCCAAGAAGGCAAAGCTTGTTTAACCATGAGTCCCCTTTCACCCGCTCAAATATATTCCACAGCTGCCACCTTCTTATTCTTTTAACTTTAGTTTTTTACATTCTTTCCCACTGACAAGCAACTACTGTTATACTAGATTTCTGAAACTTTTATTTTAAATGCCAATAGTTTAAATTACAAATAGAGGTAAATTTCCAAGTACTATATCTTTCAGGACAGCCAACAGGTTGTTTTGGTTAATCAAGATATTCACATACACAAGTTACTATTGTTTTCAGACAAAACTCTGAGAAATTACTAAAGAGAGGTAGAAAACTAAACAGGAAATTTAAAGTACTGAACAATTCATTTTAACTGCCCTTAGCTAATGCAGTATTACAATGAATCTCTTATGAAAGTTCATATGACACTGCCATGAACACAAAATGAATCTGTAGCACCGGGACACTTAACGTCTAATAAATCTTACTTTCCATTGCTTTTAAAATCATAGAAAACAGTATTCAGAGTTCAGATTCTATATGTCATAAGTAGACTATCTAACTTCTACCGCCTGGGACCTGCCATTTGTGAGAAATATTTTCCAGAATGTACTCATGTTCTATGGGTTGTAAAAACTCTTTTTATGTAATCCAAAAAAGAAAAAAAATTCCACTCTCAACTTGCTCTTTGTTGGATGTCTCCAAAACACTAAGAGAGACTGTAAAAACAAAAACATAACCAAAAAAAAAAGTTTATTTATTAGCACTATTTAGTGCTATTGTAAAGAACCTGAAAAATGGTAGTCTGTTCCAATAAACAAACAAAGCAAAAAGCTCACATATTTCCAGGATATTTTGTACAACAATAATAATACATGTGTACTTCAAAAGAAGCAATATCAATTTAAAAAAAAAATTACACTTTGGTCTGATTTTTTTTTCTTCTGTTGTTACAAATACTGACAATCACTACAAAATTTCTGAGATTGGGGGAAACCTAGATTGTTCTGAAATGTTTTCAGCTGTGTTATATTAATAGCAAACGCATACTTTGTATACAGTCCAGCACCATTTCTTTGACCCATCATACAAATTGGATGCAAGCAGAATTCAGGAGCATTCTACGAGGGAATTAGGGTCCACTCACATGGATCCAATTTCAGGGTCGACGTTTTAGTCACTTTCCGCTGTTGCTTGTATGAACTTTTCAGACAGCAGCGGGAGAGATGCAATAAAATATAATGTGGCTTAGAGACCACAGAAATTAGCAGGAAGGCTCAGTAGCAGGTGTAGTTAAAAATTGTTTTAACTTGGTTTCAACATTAATCTCTCTAAAAACAACAGGCCCAATTCTGCCAACAGTAAGGACCAATCCTTAATCATGATCTACTGAAGGACTGCTGTGTGTAGTCAAGTCAAAACACAGGATGGGGCATTGAAACGTAGCATTTACTGATATCAATAAGACTACTTACAATAGTAATCTTTATAAGGAACAGCAAGCATGTGCAAGATTGAGCCCTAAATGCTGGTGTTCACAAACTCTAATTTAATTAAGGTAATGCCTTGCTCAGAGGGCAGATTCAGTCCTCCCTGAAATCGATGTAAGTTTTCCCACTATCTTCTGTGGGAGAAGGCTTTTCTTCTCCTTTTCACCAATTAAACCCCTGCTGTCTTCTAACCAAAACAGGTTAAATTCACACTTATGAAAACATTCATTTACATTGAAAATGTCAAACCAAAACAAACACCAAAATCATTACCCCTTTTGCTTTCTCATTAGCAGAGTTAGTGCTGTAAACAACTTAATAGCACTGATGCAAAATGGACTCCTGCCTAGATTTCTAAATTTTTCCAGAGCTTATAATACCCGGCATTTGATGACATCACAAACCCAACCACAAACAAAAGTTAGTTTTCAACGTGTTCTACTTTTTTCTCATTAGGCTATGTGTCAGAATCAGAGTCAGAACCCGAGTCAGAACCCTCATTAAGCCACACTCAAAACTGTAAACTCATTGGCGGCTCGGAAAGAACAATAAAACCACTGGTGTGTTTTGCACAGATTATGAAACATGGACTGATTTTAATTTACACATACTTTTAGAATGCATGTGTTGTGTGTTTATATAGACAGGACACAGAGATGGAAATGGAGAGGCATGGTAACAGAGACAAGGGGTGGGGCGGGGGAAGGGGAGAACATACCTCACATATGACAGAGCGATAAACCTCCTACTTAAAAGTTGATAAAAAGCAGTCAAGTAGCACTTTAAAGACTAGCAAAATAGTTTATTAGGTGAGCTTTCGTGGGACAGACCCACTTCTTCAGACCATAGCCAGACCAGAACAGACTCAATATTTAAGACACAGAGAACCAAAAACAGTAAGCAAGGAGGACAAATCAGAAAAAGATAATAAAGGTGAGCAAATCAGAGTGGAGGGGTGGGGGGGGAAGGTCAAGAATTAGAGGAACTTTCTGAGTCACTATAGAGGCTCATCTGCATACTTGGCTCAGTCTAATTCTTGACCTTCCCCCCCACCCCTCCACTCTCTGATTTGCTCACCTTCATTATCTTTTTCTGATTTGTCCTCCTTGCTTACTGTTTTTGGTTCCCTGTGTCTTAAATATTGAGTCTGTTCTGGTCTGGCTATGGTCTGAAGAAGTGGGTCTGTCCCACGAAAGCTCACCTAATAAACTATTTTGCTAGTCTTTAAAGTGCTACTTGACTGCTTTTTGTTTTGATAGTGTATAGACTAGCACGGCTTACTCTCTTTTACTATTAAAAGTTGATAGTGCTTGATCATTTCTGACTGGACATAAACAAAGCACACTGCATTGCATACCGGACCATCACTGAGCCTTACCTTACATGTTATTTTTCTAAGATATTTCTGAATTGTTCTTTGCTCAAGAACAAAGAGCAACGACGCTCAGCACTCTCAACAGATACTAGAACTTTTTGTTCTCCATATAGTTTGGCTGCTATTCATTTAGCTTAATTTGGAGGAAAAGGTTGATTTAATTTTATATATCATAGATTATATACACTTATTTATAGCTACTTGCACACACGAAAAGACACAGGTGCCTGCATTGAATTTTTGTCCGTGTGGGAGTTGGGTGTTTGCTTGTAACAAGGTTCAGTACATAGCATGACTCAGACATATATTGCTGATACCTTTCATCTAACATTTTCCCTCATGGCAGGAAATGTTATAGAATTGCTTAGGTTTCCAGTATGCTCAACCACCATCTATAGGATTAAATTAACTGTTTATATTGAACTGCTTCAGGACCCATACAATATACAAACTACAGACTGAACACTTATACAAATGGTATAAATTCTGTATCAGTAAAAAAATGAATAGTAACTTATTAAATGACATGCTTTTCGGCTCTCTGTAGGCCTCCACAAGAAAACTATGTACATAAGGTACACTAGATCTTGACAACCTAAGAGAATGTTTCTTTCCTTATGCACCACTGTGACAACTGAACTTTTGTGTGGTGGTTCAACTAACAACCCAAAGATATGAACTTCTAGAGTCTGATGGCAAGATGTACAGAATGGAGGGCCTTCATCTCTGGAATTCACTTCTCCCATTTATCTAACAGAGTCACAGACTATGCAGTATTATTGTAGCCATGTTGGTCCCTGGAGAGTAAGAGACAAGGTCAGTGAGATAGCATCTTTTATTGGACCAGCTTCCACGGGCAAGAAAGACAAATTTTTGATCTTACAAAGAGCTAAGGATGCCATCTCTGACTGAAGCTATTCCAGGAGATTTTTTTCCTGCTAACATAACCTAATGTCATTTTCTTAAATTAACCTATTAAAATCTCCAAGATTGCTTTCAATAGTCACCAAGAGATTGATGCTGATTCTGGGAGACTCCAGGCCCATCCTGGAAGGTTGACAGCCATACAAAGAGCTAGCTCATTTTCAAGTCAGAGACAGCTGAACCTTCAAAGGGAAAGCTAGTCTATTTTCACAAGCTTTTGCCTGAGGAGGTTGGGTCAGGCAATATTTGGTGTGTTTTGTGTATTTGGTGGGAGGAGGGAGCATTTTGTTATATTATTCATTTTATTTCTAAATTGTGTTGCTGCAGCCAGATAAAGTCCAACTGTATATTCAATTCAATCTCAAAATGAGAAGAGAAATAGAAAAAAAAATCAAACTATTTCAGAAGATACAGATTAAACATTGTAAAGGAAATATATATATTTTATTAAATAAATTAATGAAGCAACTTTTCATTTAAGCTTTTGGATGATTTTCTACAATTTATTTCTGCCTTATGCATTTCGGCATTTCCCAAATTATGCTCTGTGATATATGCTTTAATATTATTAGTATAAGCATTTTACACAGCATCATAGTTTGGTGATATTGGGAATACTCTATCTGTGGAAAACTGACTTAATTCTTACTAATATAGCTTCAAAAATGTAAAATACGGGTAGCGTTTTTGTACAGCATTTTAAAACAGTTATTTAAACATCAACAAATAATTCAATGTTTCTTCACATAATCGTTAAAAGCATTATTTTAAAAATAATACTGTCAAAGATATTGACACTTCAAAGACCAGTTTGCAAGGTGAGAGGTACACTTTTTAATTTAAATTAAGTGCTCACAGCTTTATTTAGTTATTTTGTAGAAGCCAAGCAGTGCATTTACTCTTCTGTTCTCAGTTTAAATATGCGTTTCAGACTTTGTAAAGTAGGTCGGGAATACCCAAAGGATACACATTTGAAAGCTACAGATAGCAGAGCAAACTATTTTGGGCTTTGTATATAAACACGCAGATACAGTATATATAATATAAATGGATAGAGCCAATTATTTAAATGCATACATTAGGTCTATACTGTATGTTTCAAGCATATTCAGATATTTACACTGTTAGATCAGCTCTCATTTTAGAGCTCTGCTAGTGCCAACCACCAAAAAAAGTACACAAATCAAAAATATGTTACCTCTGTTCAAACAATACTGCTGTTCATTATATAATAGAAACTGTCATACTTAATCCCCAAGGAACCCAGGACTGGTAGATTCTTGGACCAGAGGTAGCTTAAAATGGTTTGAGGCAAAACTGAAGCATATTTGTCAAGTAAATCTTGTAGAAGAATATAAGCACAACTGATGAGTTTTTGCATCATCTTCCACAGTTTTTTTTTTCCTCAGCTACCCTAGTAAACCAAAAATACCAGTAATTAAACAACAAAGAGATAAAAACTCATCATAGTACAATCCTTTTTTCAAACATACAATACTTTTACAATAATTTCATTTCCCCTACTTTGAAACTAACAAATTGTAGCTTCAGTAAACGTAAGGCTGACCAAAAAACAAAACAAAACAAATACGAAAACAAAAACAAAAAAATCCTATGAACTTGTAGTGATATCTGAAAATTCAAAATATATCAAGACATGCTAAAACTCCTTTCTAAAGCTGAGAAACAAATGTCACTGAACTAAAATTTTCCTTGGTAGTTTTCTTTCTCATCTAAATAACGTAAACACAATGATACAGACAGGAGTGTTTTTCATTTACCACGAGCATAAAGAACAGCAATGAGCAATTAGAAGAAAGTAGCAAACTCTTATCTAAAGATAAGTTTGAAATTCAGATTTTAACTTGACTAAATACTATCTGCAAATCGAATACGTTCCAAAAGTAAATTTCACTTACTGGATAGAATCTATTATATAATGCTAGGACTTCTTGAATTTATAAGATTTCTATTTTTGAAAAAGAATGCAAAATTATCTGATTTCATCTCAAATTCCATAAAACGTGTAGCAATCAGTCGCCCACCACATGAAACAGCCAATCTTGTAGCCCTGACTGAGGCAAAAGTCCCATGGATACCAATGTGCGTTTTTCCATGACTGAGAACTGCAGTATGAGACCTAAAAAGTACTTAGGAAGATGTAAACCTACTACAACAAACTGAATTTTACATTAAATATTATCTTTGAAAAAAGCAAGTTCAGGGTTTAAACCCCAGGGAAGATAGTCATTTATAGTGTTGCCACTGAATTATAGCTCGCCACGCTGGGTGGGGTATGGTGCTGCTGGGTGGAGTGTCTCCCCTAAAGGAAGGAAAAACTGGCACAAACTGACTTGGTCTTTGAAAGATGCACCTACTTGCCAACTTATGAAGTCGTACTGACGTCAACTTCGCCAAGGAGTCTGTTGCCTAACACAGCCCTTTACCGTAGAAAGTTCTGCTTGTATGCAAAAGCCCAGCAAGAAGTGGGAAGGTAATAAAGGAAATGTCAAAAAACTGCAAAATATCCTTAATCTATTACAGGCTATTAAAAAAGAGACACATAGCTAGAAAAACCATTTTTCCTCTTATTATCTTTTATATTTGTACGGCAAGAAGCTTTAAATAAATAGCTACTGGTCAGCAGAGACGATTACAAAAGCATCTTTAAAAAAACTGTGGGTTGGTTTTAAAATGGGGTAGGGAGAAATGATGAATGAGATACTACACCCTATTCCCTTCTGCAAGGGCAACTGTTATCATGCCAATCTGACCTTCACTAGCAGGTGTAAAATGTTGCTTTACATTATTAAAATAAATATTCCCTGATCTGTCACCACAGATGCATTTAGCTTGTTAATCCCGTCTAAACCAAAACAAATTGCTTCTCCAAAAGGGAAAAAAGAGGATAATGCATCTCAAAATGCACATGGGACAAGGAGAAAAAAAGAAAAAAAGACAGAAAACTGTTTAAGTTTCTGTAACCTGAAATGCACCAGCCATCACAAAGAGCAATTGGAGAAATCCAGCAGAGCTCAGCAGGAAAGATTTTTAATAACAGATTGAAAAACAAGAATAAAAGTAACTGCATCAACAGGGCCTTTCTTCCTCAGGCCACAAGCCCGTTTTTACTTGAATTAGAAAGAAAAAAAAAACGTCAGTTTGGCCACTAAAACCAATCCAGAACATTATTAAAAGTTAAAAGCTACCAATTACTTCTGTCTGTTCTTTTAAAGCAAAGTTTGGCATTACGTCAGTTGGTTTAAAGAAAACAAGAAAGAAAGAGAGAGAAAAAGGAGAGAAAGTTTCCTGCTTGTATAAATTAAACCACCAGGGAAGGTGTCTAGCCACTTGTAAACCATTTATTGCAGGTTTTTAAGGGGCTAGTAACATTTCAAAAATAAATATTTTTTATTAAATAACTTTAGGAGAAAAACAGTTGATCTGAGCTTTGAAAAAAATCTATTTACAACAAATCATGTTTACATCAACGCCAGCTTAAGAATCAGAAAATGACTTTTAGTAAGATTAAGCTTGATAATTCAAAATTTGGGCACAGATCATTTCAATTTAATTTTTCTACTGTTCCAAACTCAGCATGAGAAAGTTGTACAGAAGTAAATGGGATGGCGCCCAGTGAGATCGATGGAAATGACCTATCCATGTTATTTTTCCAAGCTTAAAGAATTTTAAAAGATTATTTTTCTATGGGTTTCTTAATCATCCAATAGAGTTCTACACTGGGGTTATAATTCTCTATTAAACTCTAAAGGATAACGATAAAAATGATGGAAAGATTAACATTCTTTATTCAATTTAATATGTTTTCCCATCAGTGATGTTATTACATTTTAAAAAGAACTTTTAGTGCTACGGAAATGGACAGGTCAGTAGCACAAAAAATGTATAAAGAAAAAACAAATATGGCCAGTTCTCCGAAACAACAATCATCTTACCCTTTTGATGCCAAGCCAGGGCCTCCTCTAACTATGGCCTACACATCATGTGGAATGGTGTTCACTTGTGCAGGGGTTCTAGGAGGTGAGAAAATGTCCAGCAGGGAATGAGTTGAAACCAACATATTTATTTGTGTTTCTAATTTTTTTTAATGTTCTGGGCTATAATACAACTGGATAAGATTCCGTCTTGGTGGACCCTCTATTGATTAGGTGCAAAGCAACATCAACAAATTAATGCTAACCACAATCTGAAATGGGGAGTTACATGTGCTACTTTTGTAAACATTTATCAAATTATTGTGTAATTGTACCTCTATGTCACCTGATATCACTCATGTTTTTTAATTAGGAAAAAAACCACAATGTAAAAAAGCGGTGCTTATAAAGGTCTTCTGTTGCATGTATTTGCCTTCATACACTAATCTAATACTTACAGTAATCAGATCTTCTCTTTGGGTGCAGGTTTACCTATGAAAAGTCAAACCTTACTGTCCCAATATATGGTACCATTAACGAAATGGTCACTCTCCTTCCTCCATGGGAGGACAGGAAAGGCACTTTTATGTACATTACAGACAGAAAAATATAGGAGGACATGGACTAAATATGTAGTAATTAACATCTCTAAAGGTCAACAGACAGTAGTATTTATACAACAAAGCAGTGCGGAAGATGCAGGTTTTAACATTAATCATCAGTATTCCCTTGTTACCTGACAACTGTACAATGTCACAAAAACTAAAAGACATGCCTGAGAAATGTTCTCTCTTTTACTTTACATCTGTTATACCTGTCTGGTTTTATCAGTTGTATTTTGACTGGCAAAGTATAGTACTTCTGATAGAAATCCCTGAATTTGCAGTTACCTAGACTGCCAAAAACAGACCCAGACTACCTCACTAGTTTGTGTTGAGGAAACTAAATTAAGCAAGGGCAAACACCAACTGGAAAGTTGTCAGTTTACTGAATGAATGGCTTCATTTTACACACCAGTAGAATATCTTCATCAGAATATATTTCTGTTTAGGGCCAATATTTTATGACAAGGCAGTAGTTTGTTTTAACTGAAACAGTTTTTAAAATATAATCAGTTTCCATTTTACTTTCCGCTAACAAAAGGATTGCTGTCTTGTTCAAAAATATTTAACCATAAACTTTCTCTCAATGTTACTTTTGGTGCTACTCGGTAACCTTTATTAGAGAGATATTGCCATTGTGGCTACAGTTACGATCTGATATTCCTGTTCAAATAATTATATTGAAATTTTATCAGGAGTTTGTAAAAGAGACAAACGTTCAGTGCACACTATCAAACTCAGAAGAAAAGTCGTCAAATAGTAATTTTTAAAAAAACCCTCAACCTATGCTTGCAATTAAAATTAGATTTTTTTAAAAGTGTGATTTGTATTTAAAACCTTTTTCAGACACCTGTAACTTCCAAATGTTTTCTTTGTTCTTTCAAAATAATTGCTCAGTAAATTTCTGTTAGAGTTAATTCATATTAACAAAAAGTTACTATTCATTGCTTGAACAATGCTTTGAAAATAAAAAACACTGAGGAGAAGCAGTAGTAAAAATATAATATGGTTGAAATGGCGAGATTTAACAATCAATGCAAATATGCAGAAACTACAGAGATTTTTTACTGTGCGTTGATTAGTATAGAATCATACTACATAAACATATTATTCCTCACACACTTTCATAGAACACACAGTAGGAGAGCATGCTATGAAAGTTATTAAGAATGATACACAAAAATACTATCTATCGCGATCCATATAAATAATTTAGAATGTTCTCTTTTAATGGTAAACACGTAAGTTAGCCCAAGAGGGTCTTGAAAAAGCCATCGTGCAGTTTAGACCATGAATACATTATAGGAAAAAAAAGGAAATATTGGATTATTGTATATGCATTACCAAGAAACCTTAGACCTCAGAGCTTGTCAATGACGCTTTAAATTTTCCTTTAATAACTTTACAATAAAGTAAACAATAAACCACATACGGGCACAAAAAAAAAATCTCCAGATAATATGCAAAGTCTGACTGAAAGCAAACTAGGCAAAAAAATACTAATAACAACAAAGCTGATGAAACATTGTCCTGAGCACACTTTGGTTGTGCCTCTATACACAAGCAGTTTCAAACAGAGTGCAATTATTCTGTATTATATAAACTCATGTATTCAGAGTCTGGATAGATTATGAACCAAAAGTTCTATATTTACCCTATATCTGAATATACCCTGTATCTTAATTTCCTCTATCTTGCAAATTAAAGCAAAATCTTGATGTCATATGTCTCAGGGATTAGTTGTAAAATTACTAGTACTCAAGTGCAGTACAACATCTATGATTATATGTGGCTTACTGAATGGTCTATAGCTTATCAAAAACTATGTATATATATATTTATATTTCAAAAATAGAAAAGTCCTTCTTTTGTTTTTGTTTTGGTTTTTTTCCTGCCTTTTTAAAAAGAAAGACATCCTCTTGCTTGGATTAATTGTATTATTAATAGTCTTTCACTCAGTAGTTTAAAAAACTGTTTCAAAGTGTTGATACCATTTCCAGACTGTCTTGCAGCATCACTATTTTCAGGAAATAATGATGTTCTTAAACAAGCCCTCATAGAGCTACAGTACTTTTTAAAAATCCTCACTCTTCTGTAGTGTGTTTGTTGTTTTGTTTTCTTTTTAATGTCACTCTGGTGGAATATCTGAGCCCGCTCTCTAACCTAATGCGCATATTGGTGAACATCTCAGAAAGACTACTGCAACTTTTATTCTCATTTTGTCCACGTCAGGAACTGGCTCTTACCACTAACTTTCCTTTGCTGCCCCTTGCATTTTTAACTCTGGCAGTCTCTTCTAACTAATCAACTTTTCCTAAAACCAACAGCAAAGTAACATGATGCCACCAAGATTCATAGGTTTCAGCGCTGCTGAAGAAGACAGCTAAAATGGCAAAGAGTTCCATTGCTCTTTATGCTTTTACTAAATCCGATTACATGAAAACCATGTTGTTAGTAACAATTTTGTTTCGAGTAGCAGCTACAAAGAGCTGTGGCATACAAATTGCAAAAGTGGCGTACAGTCCATGCCCCAAAGAGCATACAGTCTTTATATTAAAAAAAATTTCCTCCCACAGTGTCTCTGTTTTCCCCTTTGCATTTATTATTTCATTCTACTACCAGATATAAATTTGCACTAGGGAAGGGAAAAGAGGATGGAATTAAGAGATGTCTTCACTTTAACTCGTAGCTTCTGCCCACATTTTTTCAGAGCACCATGCCTTCAATGCATTTCAGAGATTTGACATTTGTGGATGGAGACTGTCTGATTCCTTGTAAGTTAATGGGCCACTCTAGTCCTTCAAAAATAGCATTCAGGAATCCTGGAACATTAAAATTCACTTTATTTCCAATCAATAAAAATAGACAAAACATACCCAAATGTCAAATCTAAGCGCTATTTAATGAGCTGTTCCAGTCACAAAACACCTCTATGCTGAAAAATAGCCCAGAGTTATCCTGGCATCCCACAAGTTTGTGGGTCTTTCTGGAGAATCAATTTTGATGGTCACGGCCTTTCCCTATGTCCACTTCCCATACCCAGCAATCACAGACAGGAATCAGGCAAAGAGAGGGAGTTTGTTTGCACAGCCCACCAAACACCCATTAGGCCACCTGCCCACACTCTGGAGCTTTGAAACAAGCCACAAATTACACACACAAACACACATACACACATCAACACCACCACCGCACTTCCCCCCTCCCCACCCCAAACTATTGGGAAGTCTCCCCCAAATCTCCAACCCGGCAGACCTTTCAACAACAGCAACAAAATGACACACGGATCCCAAGTGGAGAAAGCAAGGGAGACGGTAAAAAAAAGTGAGACACTAGACAAAGTTCTGGCAACCCTGGCAGAGCTCAGCGTGGGGACTCAGCCCTGAGAGCACAACTTTGCCTTTAAGAGGAAAAAGTTTTACGCCTCTCTGTACTCTTTGATTTCCTTTAAACACACACACACACACACTGCATAGCCGCCCCCCCCCCCGGCTCACGCTTCACCTTAGCCTCCCCTAGTGGACCCCCAAAACAAATTAAAAAAAAAAACGTTTGCCCCAAACTTACTACTCTTCATGATGGTCTCTCTGTGCCACGCTTGTCATGATTCCCATTACAACTTCCAGCAGCAGCAGCAGCCAGCCCTGTGCGACTGCGGCTCATCGGATGCAAAATCTCTTTACTGTGCTTCTACTTCCACAGCGCCCCCCACCCTCCGCGCCCGCCCCCCAGCGCCCCGATGGTGGGGAAGGAACAACCAGAGCGATAAGAAGAAGCTGGAGCTCCGGGAGGGGCCGAAGGGAGACACCAGCCCTGGAACCGCTCCCCCACCTAAGCTACAGCGAAGGCTTGTCTGCCCTGCCCGCTTCGGTGGCTGAACTTGACCCTCCTCCTGACTCCAGAGGGGCTACCGCCGTTTGGAAGTCGCCACTTTCCAGCGATCATACATGGCTTTGACCCACCAAAGGAAGGAAAAAAAAACTGCACCCCAACCTCCCCCCCCCGCAACAGCCGGTGAAATCCGAGACGCCCCCGCTCACCCCTCATTTTAACCCCCCCCCGCTTTGTAGATGTGTGTGCGTGTGCAAGGAAAGTCACTTTTAAATCCCCACCCCCCCTTCCCACTGCACACACCAGCACTTCGCCCAGAGCAACACACTTACTACATACGCAATATCAACAGCCGGAGCAGGAAGAGCCCCCACCCCCACCCTAGACACTTTTGTTGCTGATCCCCCCCCCCAGCCCCCGGTCTCTCCTCCCCCCCACCCCCGATCCCCCCCCCTTACCTGTTGATTAATCGACAATAATAATCTCAGCAGCCTGAAAGATGGTGGAGCTGTGGTTTGAGCCATGAACCGTCTTCTGTTGTTTGCAGAGTTGATCTGGGATTATTTGGGGGCAGTGGGGGGGGGAGAGAAAGAAAGAGGGGGGAAAAGGTTCTCCTGCCTTTCCCCCTCTCCCCCCTCTTGATAGGGAGAGAGAGAGAGAAAGGGGAAGGGAGCAGGGACCTGGATGTGCCTGGTGTGTTTATGAAAGAGGAGAGAGAGAGAGAGAGAGGAGAGAGCCTGGGTCTGCTGGAACAACAAGCCCCCAAAGGAGCAGAGGAGGCGGCTTTCGATTGCAGGGAGATCAGCTCTTTATCAGAAATGTTATCGCTTGTCAGGACCTCAGTCTCCGAGCATTACGTCAGTTTCAAGACACCAACACTATTAATATCAAAGGAGCCTTAGCAGAGAAAAGCGCCACCCCAGACTGAGAGCCCTTAAAGAGACAGTACAGGCGTCCCCATAGTGCTGCTCTGTTCAGCCTCCTCCTCCTCCGGCCAGGCAGCAGCAACCACCGGGGAATAGGCGGCTTTGGAACAGACCGAGTCATTCACAACTTTTTTTTTTAAGTAAATTAAATTAACCTTTATGCGGGATGCTGAAGTGTGGGAAGTTTCCCTGAGCAATGGACTCAGCTGGACAGATCATCACATCCTTGAGAAAGTGTGAGAGGGGAAGAGACTCTGGGCGTCCTGGTTTTGAATAGCTGTTATTTGTTAATAGTTATTTGCTTACGTTGCTGGTCTTTTCTCAGCTTTTCTAAAACTGCACAAGATTTGTGCCTGAATGAGCCTGGAAAAGCATCTGCAGCACTCAACATATTCCTTGCATTTTGATCCAGTACAAAGAGAGAGGAAAAACAACTGGAACCTTTTTTTAGGTGGGGGGGCAGGTAAAATAGTAGGAGGAATGAGAGTGGAGTGCCATGATCTGTGCAAAGGGCAGCTCATACAGTGGGATCAATGTCTAACAACAATCTTAATATTAAGTATTATTACTTTATTTGCAAAGAATTGACAGTACCACAGTGGCCAAGTCACAAAATGCATAGTCCATGCCCCCAAAATCATACAATCTAAGTAACACAAGCTCCAACTAGATGAGACTTGCTGAGAAGTCTAAACTGGTTTATTATTATTACACTATGATTATTTTTCACCTTTCAAATTAATGCAACCTATTGTTGATTCTTTGTGCTACCAGACAGAGGATAACTTCAACCCTCTTTTCAGAAAGTTCTTCAGACTTTTCTTTGTCTACACAGAGTCTTCTGCATTAAATAGTCAGATTTCTCCCATGCCACAAATTGTCAGAAGTCTGCATATGAATGTTTAAAAAAAATGTTTATGGAGAAGCAATGCATAAATGGTTCCTGGGAAAGGATTTTAAATCCCAAGTAGAGTAGGTGTTAAAAACTATGTAAACATTTGTTGGGAATTTGGACATGATTTTCTACAATTGGGTGACTTTATGTGCTATATTTTTCCTTCCATACAAGTCGTTTCCAACTAATTTCATACTAAAATAGACTCATTCTGGATTTTTGCATATAGCAGTACATATAATCCAAGTGAAAAGCTGAAAAAAGAGAGTTATGTCATTAAAATATTAGTTAGAGATTAAGTTATTTCCCACAAAATGTGTTTCATATGGCATACTATTTGCCTTACAATTTTATTTTCAGAAAAAAATTAAGTATAAAACAAAAAGAATTTCAAAGATACAAATTGAGTTAAAGTGAAAATCCTACTGCAAAGTATATGCCATTTTCATCCACTTTTATAGACTTTCACATTCATTTATATTTAGTATAATATTCTGGCAAACTTGTAATTGCTCATGTAAATCACATAGTAACACGTTTCTCCTTTGATTTATTTTGTACCGTTGTCTGATAAAGCACTTTATGAATAGAAAAATAATAATTCATTTACAAGAGGTCAACTTGACAGGCTGAATAGAATAAGTAAAATATATTTTCACGCTGAAGCATCCTGTACCTCCCTGGAAGTAAGAGAAGGAAGCTGACATATTATGTGTGGTACATACCATATCCCCATCAGCAGAAATTAATTTTGGAACAGTTATGATGTTTTCATTCAGAACTCAAAGAATAATAATTCCAGAATCTTCAGTAAAATTTAAAGTCTGTTACTAATGATGATCCATATAATTTAGTGTCAGAGCAACTTACTGTAGAATATTGCAAATGTGCACAAAGTGCTTTCTGAGGTGGCTGATTTTTACCCTTTTAAAAAAAATCTGTAAGTGTAGTTGCTGAACTTTAATCAAAGTGGCAAGGCTTAAACTTATTTTCAAAAACTTTTTACTCATTATGAACCATACTGAGAAATAATCCGTTGACTCTAACCCAGATCTGCTCTAAGTATACATGATGTATATTTTTAACTAAACTGAGTGGTCTCTGTGATCTGAACTATTGGTCCAGTAGATAAAAAAACTTCTGATATAAAAGGTTAAAACAAGGAGATACATGGCTTATAATTTGCTTAATATCCTACAAGATTACCTTAAAAGAAAAATATTTAAACAGGGGTTATTTCCATTTTGCTTCTCTGTTATATTGAAATTTATTCAATTAATGGCTTGTATTTTTGAAAGAGATATGCTAACACACACACACCTTGAATTCTCTCCCTGCTCAGAAAATAGGTTAATGCAATTTACCTGATTTTAAACTACAATAGATAAAACATTTAAAGTTTTGTAACAATGAAAGTACAAGTTCCAACAAGTGCAAACTATTAAGATTATATACACAGCCTTTTTCACCTTAGAAAACGTGACTAGAAAAATAAAGATGCTCGAATTTAAATCACATAAAAAGTTACAGAATGGCATATATACTAATCTATAGAATGAAATAGTAAAAGCACAAGTCATAAACTGCTAGAATAACAAATTACTTTTTCATTACTTAAAATACAAAGCTCTAATGAAACACTGTATTGCCGAGAAAAGTACTGTGGTATATTTCGAAATAATGCTTGCATTATATATTCTGCCTTTCAAGTTAAAATGAAGCAGATCAATAAGATGTCAATATCTTCCTGTTTATATTAACCAAGATCTATAGATAACTTAAGAAAAAGCAAAAATATGTTCATAAACTTTTGGAGTCAAATTATCTATATATAAAATAATATAAAAAGAAAAAATTTACCTCATGCTTCAGATATGTCACATATGCTCATGATTGACACAATATGTTCAGGCTCAAAGGCCTGTATACCATTTTTTGTATTCTAGGAGGAATATTTCAAAACAACCAACTAATTCATGAGGTCATACAGTAATGGTTTGACAGTTGTTTTTAATATAAAAAATAAGTTATGGATATTGTTTTCCTTCAAATATTTGTTGATTTGATGTTATAGTCCTTCAACATTGATATGGCACAAATTGCATTTGGAGAAAAACTAAAGATTTATTTTCATTTAATATCTTCTGATGTCAAGCATGTGCAAAACCACTTAAAGCAACTTTTATTTTGTGCTATTTGTGCTATTTGAAACCTGCATTCTATGTGACAGTAGGTAGTGTTGAAATAAAAAGCCTAGCTTTCTGTGGAATACAAGAACTGAAGCAGAAATGAAGGTAAAAGAAGCAAAGCAAGAAAATTTAGAGAACGCGCTGTTGTCACATAAGAAGCATGAACAAAGTAATTTCCAAATAATCCTCCATTTTTTACACTCAGGCACATTCTCCACTGAGGGAAAATGGAAAAGCCAGTCACAGTAGCTTCTTGAAGGAAAATGATATAAAAGACATTATAAACGAAGATAAAATAACATGCCATTTTTCCTTTAATGCAGTCAATGCAGTTTTTCTTTTCTTGTAGTTTGCTCGGTGTAACTACAAGAGATTTTCAGTTAAACACAACCATACTTGTTTTACAATTTCAGACTTTTAGTGCATAACTTACTTAAAATAGTAGAGCCTATAATCACAATGATTCTACCTGATGGAACATGCAATTTAGAAATATAATCCAACTGTTTACCCTAACACGTCATAAATTGCAATTCTTTACAAAAACCTCAGAGATTGACTTTGCTCTTTAATGCCTGCTGCTTTAGCACACATCATCAAGAAAGTATTTCTGTATTATTCTCCCTCCAGTTAGTAGTATATCACATGGATTCTAAAGACCATTCACTTTTACTGTCTTCAATAATGAACATTTTGAGAAGCATTAACTTGGGAGTCTGGGAAATTTCAGCAAGAGTTTCTTGGGAATATAAACACCATGACTTACAGAATTTCTGCAGACCTACTTCATTTCTTTGCACAACTTTTGTCACGTGGAATCCTACCATCTCATCAGGAAACTTCTGTCTTTTTTAACATAGGTAAGGAGTCCACTTTCTAAACTTCCAGTGGTTCATTAAAGCAAAGGTACAACTGTCACTGATTTCAAAAGGAGCAGGCTTGGGGACCATAATTATGTGGCTGAAATGCTTCTGAAAATAGTTGTGCACAATGATAGATGGGAGAGCACTAGGGACAGCTAATGAAACATCCTGCAACGGAACTGTGAGAATAAAATGGCATGATCCCAGATTCAACAAATGTTTTCTAAAGGGACCGGATATGTGGAAATGGAGCCTTTCACTTGTATGTCACCATTTTAATACAGGCCAGCTCAGTAGTGATGAGAAACCATTAACATCTGGTAGATGTTTGGTAGCCTTGTCCATTGTGCAATATAAAAATGTCCACCATCACAAGTGGTGCAGTCACAACCTGACTACATCATCTCTCTTGTTAGCAGTCTCAATGGAGATACAATACTGTGGATTACTGTATAAGGCATGAAGACCCAACTATCCTATAATCCCTTCAACTGGTTCCTCCAAATCAAAGATGAGTGACATTGTCTGAGCAATATGGAGTACCACTGCTAGCCAGGCTTCTAGGTAGGTAGGTAGGTAGAGAGATAGAGAGACAGGTACTCCTAAAGTTATTCATCACCTTCCAGTATTGTGAAATATGCAGAAAATTTAAAACAAGAAACCTCAAATTCCTCTAAATCATATAAATACAATAACACTCGTTATTATATAGGTTTTGATTTTAAAAACTCCACGGCAGGAGAGAACTCGTCTAAGGCTCTGCAAGCCCGTGACACATATAGAATAATTTACAAGCACATATCAATTAAAAACACCAGTACTTTTCCTTCCTATAATTCTATCATACACTCAACTATTTATTGATTGGCAGCTCCAGACAGCTGAAGCCTCCCTCTCCTGCCTCAGGCCTACTGACAGAGGGTGGGCCAAGGAGGCAGTTGCTCTGGGACCTGGCATTTCAAACAGGCCCCCAGAGCTCCAGCTGCTGCTGATATAGCAGTGGTAGCAGGAGCTGGATCTCCAAGCCCTTTGAAATGCTGCAACAGCGCTGCACCACTGCTCTGTTCGTGGCTGTCAGGGAATGTGAGGGGGACCCAGGATTAACTGCCCTAAGACCTGCTCCTCCCATCCTTTGCCTCACATCTTCTGGGGTGGGGAGCCAGAGCACTCTCCCCCCTTGTCCCCAGACCCACAGTGGTTGTCAGCCCCACTGCCTGCCCTCATTTCCTGCTAGATAGAAACTAGGTACAAATCGGATCTCCAATTGGCCCTCTTCCTTCTAGTGCCCGTTCCAATATATGTGCATTGCTGTATATCCAACTAATTAAAATGGAGTCAGACCAAAGTCCATTTAAGTCATTGGAAAGACTCCTGTTGACTTAAGTGAGCTGTAGTTGAGTCCTGTATACACCTGTTTCTCACTTTCCTTATTTATGTTCACTGATACAAAGTTACAATGTTGCTATGTGAAATCCCACTACATTTGTTCCAACTATAAAGTCACCACTCCATACAATCAAATCGTTTGGCTCCCATGGAGCCATAAATACATCATTTTTCCAAGCTATTGTACACTTTTTTCCTTTATTTCTTGTAAATAGATTTTCCATCTAAAACTGCTCACCCCATCCAAATCTTACTTTATTTTAATGTGAAAAGTAACGTGGCAGACTCTAAGCAGCACATTTTTATTACAGAAAAGATTTATTTACAAAGCTTATGATGTGAGATCTCAGTTTAAGTTTAGAAAAAAGAAAATTTTTTCAAATATATGTATATCACCTTGCAATGAGTACATCCTCCACTTCAATAACAGTGTTTTCTGTCTACCTATATTATATAACATAGGGGACACTGTGCACCATTAGAAACTGCACATATGCACACATGTATTAACATATATAAGAATTAATGCAAGTCACTCAATAAGGGCAAATGCAGCAATGCTATAAATGTTCATTTTTCAGTGGCATCTACTGTATGCACAATAATTAAAAATAGAAAATGGGCATTTTTTTGCAAGCAGTGCACCTCTGTTCTTAGAAGTGCTTTAACAACCTCAAAAACAAACAAACAAACAAACAAACCACCCAGCCAAACAAACAAAAAAACCCAACAACCCTGCAGAAATCCACCATAACTGCACTTTTAAAGTGTGCTGTTGTTTTTATAAGGGAAAGTGTCTGATCCTGCAAATAGTTACCAAGAGGCATTTTTGGCCAATTCATGGCTGCCACAGATCTCAATTTCTATCAGTTATGCTGGGGCACAGAAACTGCATTTGTTCCATGGTAACAACAAGAAGTCCTGTGGCACCTTATAGACTAACAGATATTTTAAAATATTGTAAAAATACAGTAAAATATCTGTTAGTCTATAAGGTGCCATAGGACTCCTTGTTGTTTTTGGAGATACAGACTAACATGGTTACCCCCGATACCTATTCCACAGTGAATTTCCCAGTGCAAAGATAAAGTTGGGTGGGGTGTTGGAGGGGTCTTAGGGTATACCCCTGTGACTGTGACTATGCGCTATGCAATGGGCCATAGAACTTCTCTAATGTGCCAGCTCTGAGCCTCAGTAGGCTCATAACCAAAAAGGTAGAAGCTGCCTCCTACCCTCATCCTGGGCTCAGCTCCAGCCCAGGAATGAATTCAGGCCCCAAAGCCAGAAGTTTGCACTAGTAGAATTTTGGCAATCAGCTTTATTGTATGAATTTGTGTCATGATATTAATACTGAGGCTTTTTGACAAATACATTCAAAACATACATATTTGTATGTTATCAATATAGAGCCAAGTTCTCCTCATTGTAGAATGCTCCTGAATTGGGACTCAATTACCTCCCGATTATTCCTGTTGCAGGGTTCAGATTGCCCTAAAGTAGGGGTGGGCAATAATTTTTGATGCGGGGTCCACTCCAGGATTTTGGTAGGTGGTCAAGTTCCATACTTTCTAGTAAAGGACCGGGTGCTGGCAAACCGGGTGTGTGCTAACAGGAGGGAGTTTGGAGAGGCTCTCCTGGAGGAGGAGAAGGAAGGAGCAAACTAAAGCACCTTGGGGTAAGTGGCTGCTTATATTTGGAGGTTTTGGGCTTGTGTGTTTGTTTGGAGTTTGTTTGTTTGGAGTGCTGAGCTGAGTGTGTGTGTTTGTTTGTTTGAAAGGCCGTGTGCTCAGGCAGGCAGGCAGGCAGTTGGAAGCTGATTAGGTTTGAATTGAAACACCGTGTGCTGATTGGCTGAGCTGTAGGCAGAGGGAGGAGCTATCAGGGAGGCCGAGCACTTAAACCCTGCTAGTAAGCGACCAGGGAGCTTTGCGACCGGGTGCTGGCAAACAGGGTGTGTGCTAACAGGAGGGAGTTTGGAGAGGGGCGTTTAGAGGGGGAGCTTGGAGGGAGCCAGTGACTTCTGTTGCCCTTAAACTAAATCCTTTATAACAACCTCTATCTGAAACATTTAATTAACCCTCATATATAACTAGAGTAGGAAATGGAGGCAGAAGCCCAGCAGCAGAGTGGGGGCTATCCTGTTTATTGTGTCGAGTGCAGTATGTATGACTACCTACCCTGTGGGCGGGTGGCGTATGTGTGCGCTCGATGCAAGGAGCTCCTGGCCCTCAGAGACCGAGTGCGTGCTTTGGAGGCCAGGGTGGCTGAACTGGAGGAGCTAAGGAAGGCAGAGGTGTTTGTGGATGAGACTTTCCGGGACATAGTAGGGCTGTCCCACCTCCAATCTGACAGTCCTGAGGCTGTTACGGAGGATGAAAGGCTCAGGGAAGGAGAGCAGTCAAGGGGAGCAGAGGGAAACCATCCCGTAGTTGGGACCCTCCTTCCAGAGGGTGATGTTGTATCCTCTCGTGCCGAGGATACTTCTCCGGGGGAGGGAGCGCCAGCTGTTAGGAAGAAGCAGGTTTTAGTAGTGGGGGATTCGATCATTAGAAATATAGATAGTTGGGTTTGTGATGACCGGGAGAACCGTATGGTGACTTGCCTGCCTGGTGCGAAGGTTGCGGATCTCTCGAGGCATCTAGACAGACTTATGGGCAGTGCTGGGGAGGAGCCGGTCGTCGTGGTACATGTTGGTACCAATGACATAGGGAAGGGTAGAAGAGATGTTCTGGAGGCCAAATTTAGGTTACTAGGAAAGAGACTGAAATCCAGAACATCTTTGGTGGCATTCTCTGAAATGCTTCCAGTTCCACGCGCAGGGCCAGATAGACAGGCAGAACTTCAGAGTCTCAATGCGTGGATGAGACGATGGTGTAGGGAAGAGGGGTTTAGATTTATTAGGAACTGGGGACACTTTTGGGGTAGGGGGAGCCTATACAGGAAGGATGGGCTCCACCTAAATCAAGGTGGATCCAGACTGCTGGCATTAAACATTAAAAAGGACATAGAGCAGTTTTTAAACTAAGAGGTGGGGGAAAGCCGATTGGTGCGGGGGAGCACCTGGATCGGACGGAGACTTCTCTTACACGAGGCTCCATAGACAGGGATTCCCTAGAAGTTAGTCAGATAGGGAACGTGGGAAATAATATATGGGCAAGATCAGATGTAAAACAATCATGCATAAAAAAATCCACCGTGTCTGTGAAAGGCGGACATATAAATAGTGGTAGTTTTCTAACATGCTTTTACACTAATGCTAGGAGTCTGTCTAATAAGATGGGTGAACTGGAGTACCTCATATCAAAGGAGGAAGTTGACATAATAGGCATCTCAGAAACATGGTGGAATGAGGACAATCAGTGGGACACTATCATACCGGGATATAAATTATATCGGAAAGACAGAACAGGTCGTGCGGGTGGCGGAGTGGTACTATATGTGAAGGATAATATAGAATCAAATGAAGTAAAAATCCTAAAGGAATCAAAATGTTCCATAGAATCATTATGGATAACAATTCATTTCTCTAATATGAATATGGCATTAGGAATATATTACCGACCACCTAACCAGGACAGTGATAGTGATGCTGAAATGTTGAGGGAGATTAGAGAGGCTATCAAAATAAAAAACACAGTAATAATAGGAGATTTCAATTATCCCCATATTGATTGGGTGCATGTCACCTCAGGACGGGATTCAGAGATTAAATTTCTTGATGCCTTAAATGACTGCTTCTTGGAGCAGCTAGTACAGGAACCCACAAGGGGAGAGTCGGTTCTCGATCTAGTCTTAACTGGAACGCAGGATCTGGTCCAAGAGGTAACTGTTACTGGACCGCTTGGAAATAGTGACCACAATATAATAACTTTTAATATTCCTGTGTTGGGAAGAACACCGCAGCGGTCAAACACTCTGGCATTTAATTTCAAAAAGGGGAATTACACTAAAATGAGGAAGCTAGTTAAACAGAAACTAAAAGGTAGAGTAATTAAACTAAAATCCCTGGAAGCTGCATGGAAACTGTTTAAAGACACCATACTAGAGGCCCAACTTAAATGTATACCCCAAATAAAAAAACACAGTAAGAGACCTAACAAAGAACCACCATGGCTAAACAGCCATGTTAAAAAGGCAGTGAGAGAGAAAAGGGCAGCTTTTAAAAAGTGGAAGTCAAATCCTAGTGAGGAAAATAGAAAGGAACATAAACACTCCCAAATTAACTGTCATAATGTAGTAAGAAAAGCCAAAAAAGAGTTTGAGGAACAGCTAGCCAAAAATTCAAAAAACAATAGTAAAATGTTTTTTAAATACATTAGAAGCAGGAAGCCTGCTAAAAAAGCAGTGGGGCCCTTGGATGATAAAGATATAAAAGGAGCGATCAAGGAAGACAGTGCCATTGCGGAGCGATTAAATGATTTCTTTGCTTCAGTCTTCACGGCTGAAGATGTTACAGAGGTTCCTAAATCTGAGCCAGCCTTTTTAGGCGACAAATCTGAGGAACTCACTCAGATTGAAGTGACATTAGAGGAGGTTTTGGAATTAATTGATAAGCTGAATAGTAACAAGTCTCCAGGACCAGATGGCATTCACCCAAGGGTTCTGAAAGAACTCAAATGTGAAATTGCGGAGTTATTAACAGTGGTTTGTAACCTATCCTTTAAATCCACTTTGGTACCAAATGACTGGAAGACGGCCAATATAACACCAATATTTAAAAAAGGCTCTAGAGGAGATCCTGGCAATTATAGACCGATAAGTTTAACATCAGTACCAGGTAAATTAGTAGAAACACTAGTAAAGAGTAAAATTGCAAGGCACATAGAAGAGCACGAATTGTTGGGCAAAAGTCAGCATGGTTTCTGCAGAGGGAAGTCGTGTCTGTCTAATCTATTAGAATTCTTTGAAGGGGTTAATAAACATGCGGACAAGGGGCACCCAGTGGACATAATATACCTAGATTTCCAGAAAGCCTTTGACACGGTCCCACACCAAAGGCTTTTATGTAAATTAGGTGGTCATGGGATAGGAGGAAAGGTCCTTTCATGGATCGGAAATTGGTTAAAAGACAGAAAACAAAGGGTTGGAATAAATGGTAAATTTTCACAATGGAGGGGGGTAACTAGTGGTGTTCCCCAGGGCTCAGTCCTGGGACCGATCCTGTTCAACTTGTTCATCAATGATCTAGAAAATGAGGTAAGCAGTGAGGTGGCAAAGTTTGCAGATGACACCAAGTTGTTCAGGACAGTCAAAAGCAAAAGGGATTGTGAAGAACTACAAGGAGATCTCAGCAAACTGAGTGATTGGGCAGCAAAATGGCAAATGAAATTTAATGTGGGTAAGTGTAAGGTAATGCATGTTGGAAAAAATAACCCAAATTACACGTACTACATGATGGGGTCAAATTTAGCTACGACAGATCAGGAAAGGGATCTTGGAGTTATAGTGGATAGTTCTCTGAAGACATCCACGCAGTGTGCAGCGGCAGTTAGTAAGGCAAATAGGATGTTAGGAATTATTAAAAAAGGGATCGATAATAAGACAAAAGATATCATACTTCCCCTATATAAAACTATGGTACGCCCACATCTCGAGTACTGCGTGCAGATGTGGTCTCCTCACCTCAAAAAAGATATATTGGCATTAGAAAAGGTTCAGAAAAGGGCGACTAAGATGATTAGGGGCTTGGACCGGGTCCCATATGGGGAGAGGCTAGAGAGACTGGGACTTTTCAGTTTGGAAAAGAGGCGATTGAGGGGCGATATGATAGAGGTATATAAAATCATGAATGGTGTGGAGAAAGTGAATATAGAAAAATTATTTACCTTTTCCCATAATACAAGAACTAGGGGACACCAAATGAAATTGATGGGTAGTAGGTTCAAAACTAATAAAAGGAAATTTTTCTTCACACAGCGCACAGTCAACCTGTGGAACTCCTTGCCCGAGGAGGCTGTGAAGGCCAGGACTCTATTAGGGTTTAAAAAAGAGCTTGATAAATTTTTGCAGGTCAGGTCCATAAATGGCTATTAGCCAGGGATAAAGTATGGTGCCCTAGCCTTCATAACAAGGGCAGGAGATGGATGGCAGGAGATAAATCACTTGTCTTCTGTTCTCCTTCTCTGGGGCACCTGGCATTGGCCACCGTCGGCAGATGGGATGCTGGGCTTGATGGACCTTTGGTCTGACCCAGTATGGCCATTCTTATGTTCTTATGTTCTTATGTAAAGGAGGTACGGGGCCTGGGACGGAGGTTGGGTGCAGAAGGGATCTTAGGGTAGGGGGCTGCAGTGCAGGATTGGGGGTGGGGGTCTGAGAAGGAGTTTGGGTGAAGAATGGGGTTGTGATGTGGGGCAGTGGATTGCAGCGCCTAGGAGGAGGTGTGCATGCAGGAGGGAACTCTGGCCTGGGGGAGGGGTATTGGAGGAGGTGTCGGGTCTGGGTGGGAATTGTGACCTGGGGGAGGCGGAACACAAAGGGTCTGGGTGGTGACCTGGGGCAGGGAGTTGTGGGGAGGAAAGGGCTGGGGTGTCAGAGGCTGGCTCTGGCTGGGGAGATGCTTACATAGGCAGCTTACAGCCAGCACCTCTGCAGGACCCTGAGGCAGGCTCCCTACCTGATGCAGCCCCGAATAGCTCAAAACTGGTGCCTGCCCCATATGCCTCTCTGTTCCAGACACTGGAAGGAGAGGGGGGTTCATGTGCCACCCCTGCCCCTCACCAGCAAAATCTGTCCATCCTATTGGCTGTAAACTGGTCGGTGGGAGCTAAGAGATTTGACAGGGACATTGTCCAAAGCCTCTTCGTCCCCACAACCCCACGGTACAGAGCAGAGACCTACATAGAGCAGGAATCCACTTAAAGCAGCATGGGGCTGTTCTGTGCCTGAAGGGCCTGTTGGGGTGGTCCACAGGCCTAATATGGCAGCTTGGTGGGCTGGATCCATCCCACAGGCTGTTCCTTGCTCACCTGTCCTCTATAAAGTAGGCAGAAATCCTCTGTCTATGCTTCTGCTTTTCCTGCTAATTCCTCCTGCAAGTGTTCCCCGCTCTAACTGTCCTAGAACCCATCCCCACTCCTACACAAAGGGTTTTGTTGAGAGCAGTGGGGAAATGAGCCAAAGTTAATTCTGACAGATCAGTGTTTACTTGAACCTGGAAGCTCAAGGGGGGTGATGGGGCTGATCATGCCACAAATAACAGCTGGGTACTTTGCCTCGTCTGGTTCCCTGAATCCCGCAGAGGGGTGGACAAAGGCACTTCCCATGCCCAGAAACAATCCTCCCTGCCACAATTTTTAGCATCTGTACTACACACAGAAACAGAGAAGAGCAATTGGCCTACAGTTACCTTATGACATACCAAAATATTTAGATGTTAGACTCCTTATTTAACAATAACCTGAAATGCCCTTCATAGTCCAATAAATGAGCAGGATTATTCTGACCATCTGTCGTATATATTATCCATTTTTTCCAATGAGAATTTATGCAAACAAGGCTTTAAAAAACATACTAACCGCTTATATTGTTTCTCATTAACACTCTGAACTAAAGATCATTAGCTGGTTTAGAGTCAGAGAACTGTATTAAAATGATGTGCTAAATGCCATCTAAAATATTTCAATGATCAGAAATAAACCCATGCTGTCAATGCCTTTATTTTTGCAAAACAGCATATTTGTATATGTGCGTAATAAAGCAGCTAATGAGAGTGGTTATGTAACAACAGCCAGGCAGACTCAAATATGAGACCTGTGGAGCTTAGTCCATGAGCAAAAAGCCAGCTAGCTCTCAGCTAATGCTATAGAGGTAACTCATTCTTGTGTTCTATAAGTAGTCTAGGTGCCATTACATGGGCCACTGAACCACAATCAGTAGCATTGTGGGTTTCATCCTTCCCTGAGCTGAGAAAGCACACCCCTATTTTCAGAGACCTAGTTGAAATCTCAGATGAACCCACACTTATAATCACCAACAGGGGGACTGGAACTGGGGACCTCTGATGATTAGAGTAGGAACTTCTATCGCTTGACTAAAGTCCAGCTGGTTCTCAGCTAAGGCTGTTGGGGGAACTTATTCTTATTTTCCGTACGTGGTCTAAGTGCCATTACATGGGACAGTGAGCCACACCCATTAATTGTGTGGGTTAACTTACACTGCGGTCCAACTTCTCCTTGCCAGGAGAGGAGTTAGAGACTGAGCCCAGTCAAGCAGGGGATACAAGAATCCAATGCCTTCCCTGATGTACCACTGAAGAAGGAATTATTTGTTAACCAAGAATGAGGTGCTTGTTCCTGTACTGCACAATATGAAGACAGCTTCCACGCTGAGGACATTACAATGTACAGACGAGACAAAGAGAAGATTGCAAAGTCCACCTGAAAGAATAATTTGAAATTCTGTATTTTAATGTATTTAGTTTGGTTTTGTGGGCCCTGTAGAAGAACTCAGTCTGCAGGCAGTGAATGAGAAGTGACCATGGAGATGGCAGTGGCTTGGTGAATTGGGATGAAAAAGATGTTCCCATCTTAGGGAGTGGAGTAGAAGAAAGCAGAGACCTAGGAATGGGGAATACAGAGATGTGACAGTGACATTTTCCTGGTGCTGCCAGACAGCTAAAAGAGACCATGAGGGAGAAGGGGTGCCTTAGATTAGGAAGTCCTCCCCTTTTGACAAACCTCATCCAGCGATCACTCATAACATAAAATGGATAATTTTTTATTTACTGAGGATGGCCGTGTTCTCTGTGCAGCCCTCATGCCCTGCTGCCCACCTGCCCCATTACTGGAACTGTGCCAGTGTTACAGGAACCCTAAGTCATTCCCAGACACACAGCCCCAGCCGGGGGAGAAAAAATTCATCAGACACGCTCAAATGTCTACTTGGGAAAAGCATATTCATATGTTTTTGCTCCCGTTTCCCAGTCACCTTTGCACTTAACCTCTGTACAGAGGAAGCCAGGTTTTCCAAGTACAGATTGGCCCAGAGTGCAGGCAAGCTAACTGGGCTTTTTGGCTCACGGCACTCTACCCAGTGAGAACAGACTTGAGGATTTTATATGGAAAACTATACTGCAGCAGAGTTAAGATTTTCATGACACTGAATTTAGGAAATTCAGAGTTAAGGTTCACCTATCAACGTCTCTCTGCTCAATTTAATTAAAGAATAAACATCTTTAATTAAATGGGACCAAAATACCTAAGAGACATTACTTGAAATCAGTGTTTATCTTTTCTCTTCATTCTATATGAAAGAAAAAATTAGAATATTTGAATATGTGGTAATCCACTTATACACTAGACTTATACAAAATGGGTGCAGCCAAAATTTAAATAGCCGCCACTCAGCTGATTAATAAAGACTTATTGGAGAAACAGTTTTTTTGGCGAAAAAAAAACATTTCCTTCCCAATAAAATGGATTGTTTTCTAACTAATATGTTGTCTTACCAAATACAATACCATACATAAGGCCATAACCCCTCTCCTGAAAATGCCTGAATGCACTTGTTCGGTGGAAGGGTTCTCTGTATGGACTCCTCCTCCCAGCCAGCCAGATTCTACATACTCACACTACATCTCAGACCATGTCCAGATTAAAGATGCTTTTACATAAGCATTTAATCAGACTGTGAGTAGCTCTGGCATAGTCAAAGCTCCTGCAATTAGACTTCTTTTTATCACCATGGTAGACACTAGAAGCCAGTGGACTCTTGTCTCATGCATGCTACTGCTCTCTGCTGATCCAGTGCTAACACTAGTGGGATTCTGTTATTTATTCCCTGTCTACCCATGGTTTATTTATAGGAGTGGAAATGAAAGCTACTGAGGTTCCATCAGCTCCCTTCCTTCTTAATCTTCTTCCCTCTGGCCATTACAGCATGCATAGAGAGTGCACATGGAGTTGTGCTCCACAATGAGCAGGAGGCTCCAGGATCCAACTATGCTCATGGAGAAGGAATGCGGTAAAGAGTGGAAAAATTGTATTTTACACACACACATTCATGTGCACCAGAAGGGACATTATGATCATTCTGACCTCCTGGCTACGTCTACACGTGCAGCCAACATCGAAATAGCTTATTTCGATGTTGCGACATCGAAATAGTCTATTTCGATGAATAACGTCTACACGTCCTCCAGGGCCGGCAACGTCGATGTTCAACTTCGACGTTGCTCAGCCCAACATCGAAATAGGCGCAGCGAGGGAACGTCTACACGTCAAAGTAGCACACATCGAAATAGGGATGCCAGGCACAGCTGCAGACAGGGTCACAGGGCGGACTCAACAGCCAGCCGCTCCCTTAAAGGGCCCCTCCCAGACACAGTTGCACTAAACAACACAAGATACACAGAGCTGACAACTGGTTGCAGACCCTGTGCCTGCAGCATAGATCCCCAGCTGCCGCAGAAGCAGCCAGAAGCCCTGGGCTAAGGGCTGCTGCCCACGGTGACCATAGAGCCCCGCAGGGGCTGGAGAGAGAGCATCTCTCAACCCCCCAGCTGATGGCCGCCATGGAGGACCCAGCAATTTTGACGTCGCGGGACGCGGATCGTCTACACGGTCCCTACTTCGACGTTGAACGTCAAAGTAGGGCGCTATTCCTATCTCCTCATGAGGTTAGCGACTTCGACGTCTCGCCGCCTAACGTCGAAGTTGGTGCCGCTACTTCGAAGTAGCGTGCACGTGTAGATGCAGCTCCTATGTAACATAGGCAGGAGAATCTCACCCAGTAATTTCCACATCAAGCCTTTAACTGTAGTTTGAGTTGTAGTGTCTTAGAAAGCTTGTCAGTCTTGATTTAAAGACTTCATGTGATGGAGGATCTACCACAAGCCTCTGTAAGTTCTTGCATTGGTTAATTACTGTCATTGTTAAAAATCTGAGTAATTTCTTGTCTGAATGTTTCTAGCTTCAGTTTCCAACCACTGAATCTCATTAAACCTCTTTCTGCTAGATTAAAGAGTCATTTGTGATCATACATCTTTCTCCCATGTAGGTACTTGTAGACAATGATCAAGTAACCTCCTATCCTTCTCTTGGAAAAGTAAACAGACATGAGACATATTTTCCAGAGCTTGAATCATTCTTATTACTCTTCTCTGAAGTGTTTCCAATTTGCCAATATTCCTTTTGAAGTGTGAGCACCAGAACTGGTTGGTCCCCTTAAAGTATACAGAGACAATACCTCTTCCCTATTTCTTCTTCATATTCTGTTGTTTATACATCCATATACCACATTTGCCTTCTAAGCTACGGTATTGCTCTTGGAGCTCATGGTCAGTTGGTTATTCACCATGACTCTTAAATCTTTTTAAGAGTCACTATTTTCCAAGATACAATCCCCTATCTCATAAGGGTGATATAAATCTTTGTTTTAGTATGTATGACCTGTGATTGGTTGTGTTTAAAAGGATACAGTTAAAGTGAGCTCACATTACCATGCAGTCCTGATCAGTTTCAATAACTGACTTGTCCTCAGCATTATTTATTACAATACCAATTTTTCTATCATTTGCAAATTTTAACTGAAATTATTGTGTATTTTCTTCCGGGTCATTAATAAAGCTATTGAATAGCATTAGGCTGAGAATAGATATTTGCCAGACCTCACTAGAAGCCCCTCTTTAGATGATGCTTCCCTGCTAACAATTAGCTTTTAGATTTTGCCAATTATCTGTTGTTTCATTGCTTTCAATTCATTTCATATAGGCTACACTGACTATGTGAACTGATTTTTTTATATCAGACTGCCATGCAGAACCAAGTCAAATGCCTTACAAATGTCTAACAATATTGTGTAAACACAGATGTCGTTATCAGCCAAATTTCTGATCTCATAAAAAATCAAGATTATTTGACTAGGCCTATTTTCCATAAGCCATGTTGATTAGTGTTAATTTAATTCTTTACTGATTGCATCTTGTACTAGCCTTTCCATGAATTTCCCTGGGATTGATGTCAAGCTAACTGGCTTATAGTTTCCTGAGTCATCCTGTTTACACTTTTTTAAGTACTGGCACAATATTGGCTTTTTCCAGCCCTGCAAATATAAAAATATTTAACTTTAATAGTTGTTTTTTTAGCTTCTTTCTTAATTCTTGAGATCTCCCTCTCTCTAAAAATCTATACAATATCACATTAACATGGCAAAATATAACTGCATTATCCTGCTTCCTTCAAATACTTGATTAATAATTACACCATTTTTGAACTTTATTGAACCCTTGACATTTCTAGGATCTCATTTCTTCCTGACAAAGTTAAAGAATTCCTTTTTAGACTCCTTAACCCCAATGGCCATAGATTTTTCTCTAATACCATTTAGCTTCCCCTATCAATTGCCCGTATTTCTTAAATATTGGCTTGCACTAATTGATATCAGATTACCAATTTTTCAGTGTGCATTCTATGTTTTTAAATTGCTGTTTGTGGTTTCTATGATTCAACCTGTAGCTGAGGAATGGGGGTGCGGAAGAGAAACATAATTTTCAGGAACACTGTAGTTATCGCAATTTTCAGGAATACTGTAGTCGAGGCAGCAAACACCAGTGGCCACTTCTATGATCTTTAAGAAAGTGACATTTGTTGTCTTTCTCTTTCTCTTTAACCAGTGGTTGTCTAGGGAGAAGAATAGCCCAGATAAGACCAAACCTCATCCTCCTCAAGGTTTTTAGCACCCCCTCCAACGCTGTGGCCACACTTGGCCAAAACTTCAAAATGGCCATATTATGTTCTTACCTTCTTACTGTACCTGCCCTAGTGCTTGTTCATTGCAAGATCACAGTTTTGGGCTGTGGCCACACTTGGCTAAAACTTTGAAAGGGACATGCAAATGGCCATTTTGAAGATTACTAATGAGGTGCTGAACTGAATATTCAGCGCCTCATTGGCATTAGGACGTTTCCAGACGCGGTGCTTTGAAAGCACCGCTTTCGAACGTGCACGGCTCAGCGCAGCTACACAGGGGTCCGTTTCAAAAGGACTCTGCACATTTTGAAATCCCCTTATTCCTCTCAGCTGAGGGGAATAAGGGGATTTCAAAATGTGCAGGGTTCTTTTGAAAAGGACCCCCATGTAGCTGTGCCAAGCTGAATGCTTTCGAAGGTGGTATTTTCGAAGCACCACAGCTGGAAGCATCCTAATGCTAATGAGGCACTGAATATTCAATTCAGCACCTCATTAGTATGCTTCAATTTGCCCATTTGCATGTCCCTTTCGAAGTTTTAGCCAAGTGTGGCCACAGCCCAAAACTATGGTCTTGCAATGAACAAGCACTAGGGCAGGTACAGTAAGAAGGTAAAAGCATAAAATGAGAACTGTCACACTGGGTCAGAATAAAGGTCCATCTAGCCCCGTATTCTGTTTTTCAGCAGTGGCTAATGCCAGGTGCTCCGAAGGGAAAGAACAGAGCAGGTAAACATCAAAGGCTTGTTTGCACTTGTCCCCAACTTCGAAAGGGGCATGGTAATCAGAGTGATGGGAGACTACTAATGAAGGGCTGCAGTGAGTATGCAGCACTTCGTTAGGCTAATTTTCCCCCAGGGCAAAATTTTGGGGAGTAAAGGCACTTCAAAGTAGCACAGGCACTCAAAGTGCCTGCAGCTACACGCATGCTGGCACTTTGAAGTTTGACACTTCAAAGTTGCTGCGGGGGAGAATTAGCCTAATGAAGTGCTGCATATTCACCACCACACTTCATTAGTAATCTCCCATCACCCTGATTACCATGCCCTCTTCAAAGTTGGGGACAAGTGTAGACCTAGCCCAAGTGATCCACCCCCTATTGCACATTCCCAGCTTCTGGCAAACAGAGGCTAGGGACACCATGCATGCCAATCCTGGATAATAGCCCTTTTTTGAACCCTCTTATAGTCTCAGCCTTCACAACTTCCTCTGGCAAGGAATTCCACAGGTTGACTCTGTGTTTTGTTTGTTTTAAACCTGCTCCCTATTAATTTCATTCTGTGTTGTGTGCGTAAACAACTCTTTTTTATTCACTTTTTCCACCCCAGTCAAGATTTTGTAGACCTCCAGCATATTTCTCTCCCTTAGCCATTTCTTTTCCAAGCTGAAAAGTCCCGGTCTTATTAATCTTGCCTCATATGGCCGCCATTCCATAAGCTAATGATTTATGCTACCATTTTCTGAACTTTTTCCAATGCTATTTTTTTTCTTGAGATGAGGCAACCACATCTATACACATATTCAAGATGTGGGTGTACCATGGATTTATACAGAGGCAATAAGATATAGTTTGTCTTACTCTCTATCCCTTTTTTAATGATTCCTAATACTCTGCTTTTTTGACTGCTGCTGCACACTGAGTGGATATTTCCAGAGAACTCTCCACAATGATTCCAAGATCTCTGTCTTGAGTGGTCTAGTCCCCATACTTTTGTAAATATAGTTGGGATTATATTTTCCAATATGCATTACTTTGCATTTATCAACATAAAAATTCATGTGCCATTTTCTTATCTAGGCACCTAAGTTTTGTGAAATCCTTCTGAAACTCTTCACAGTCTGGTTTGGACTTAACTATCTTGAGCAGTTTTGTCTGATCTGAAAATGTTGCCACCTTTCTCCAGATCGTTTATGAATACACTGAATAGGATTGGTCCCAGGGAACCCCTGGGGATCACCACTAGTTACTTCTCTTCATTCTGAAAACTGGCCACTTATTCCTACCCTTTGTTTGCTATCTTTTAACATGTTATCAGTCAATGAAAGGATATTTCCTCTTATCCCATGAAAACTTACTTTGCTTAAGAGCCTTTGGACAGGAACCTTGTCAAAGGCTTTCTGGAAATGCAAGTACACTATATTCACTGGATCTCCCTTGTCCACATGACTGTTGACCCCCTCAAAGAATTCTAGTAGACTGGTGAGGCATGATTTCCCTTTACAGGAATCACATTGACTTTTCCCCCAACAAATGATGTGTATCTATGTGTCTAACAATTCTGTTATTTAGTATAGTTTTGTCCAATTTGCCTGTTACTGCAGTTAGACTGACTAGTCTGTGAATTGCCAGAACCCATTTAAAAATTTGTGTCACCTTATCCATCCTCCAATAATTTGGTACAGAAGATAATTTAAAAGATAGGTTACAAACTATAGTTACTAATTCTGCAGTTTTACATTTGAGTTCTTTCAGAACCCTTGGGTGAATGCCATTTGAATGAGGTGCCTTAGTACTGTTTATTTTATCAGTGTGTTCCAAAACCATTTCTAATGACACCTCAATCTGGGACAGTTCCTCAGATTTGTCACCTAAAAAGAATGGCTCAGGTTTGTGACCCCACAGGTTGTTTAGAAGACTTCCTGCTTCTGAGGCACTTAAAAAAAAGTTTGCTATTACTTTTTGGCTAGCTATTCTTCAAATTTTCTTGGCCTTCTTAATTATATTTTTATATTTCGACATAGTTTGTGCTCCTATGTTCCTCACTAGGCTTTAACTCTCACTTTTTAAACTGCCTTTTTTCTCTCAATGCTTTTTTTTAACTTGGGTTTTAAGCCACTGTGACACTTTTTTGTTCTCTTACTTGTTTTTAATACGGTGTATACAGTGAAGATGAGCCTCCTCTATGGTGTCTTTTAAAAGTTTCCATGCAGTTTACAGGGATTTCACTTGTGGCACTGTATCTTTTAATTTCTGTTAATTAGCCTCCCTTATTTTTGTGTAGTTCCCCTTTCTGAAATTAAATGCTGTTCCTGTAGAGACAAAGGGTAGTAAAACCACACGTTATCCTGTAATGACCACAAAACCCAATAGTTTTCATGAAGCTTTCTGCTACATTACATTTGGACTAAGATCAAGTATGAGAGATTTTCAGCCCAAAAGGACAGTTCAGCAGAAATTAATGTGACCCAGCATAGGCCTTAATAAAAATGCCACCTCTCCCCTAACAATAGAATTGCTACCACAAAACTATAATACAGTTACCTAAAAGACAGCTTAATAAATGCATAGAGACCATTTTCCTGTTGAAAAAATGCAATTTTTGCAGAAAAACAGAGTTCTAAATTATGTTGTTGCATCATTCATTTTTTCGATCAGTTGTAAAATTAAAGGAAGCACCGTTCTGCCACAGAAGGATATAAAATGATATGATTTGCAGTCCCACTCTCTCTTTTTAAAAAACATCATATTAGCTAGAGATGGGCTAAATGAGTGGGATAAAGTATGAACAGACATGAAAGTCACTCAGCACCAAAACAAGCCTTAAAAATTACTTAGGGAAAGTACATGTGACTACCTGTGTACCTGGATTCAGACTGGAAGTGGTAAATTCTTCCTATTTTACTGGAGGAAGAAAGAGACGTATCTATCTACCTCATAGAGCTGCAAGGGACCTTATCAGATCATTGAGTCCGGTCCCCTGCACTCACAGCAAAAGCAAGCACCGTCCCTGAGAGTTTTTTAATCTATGTGGCCTGAACCCCCACCCCAAAGCATTGAACTCACAACTGGGGGTTTAGTAGCCTAACACTCCTGACATTGATGTATCCCTCCCCTGTTTGTTATAGGATTTCTGGCCCCACCATTGCTGAGTCAAGAAGACACAGTGCCCCTTTTGACTTCAGTAGAATTGCATCAGTGAGGCCAACAGCCAGAATGGGCACGGGGGCAAGGTGTGAGGGGGGCCCAGCTCCACACCACCATAAGGGGTGGGGCCAAAGACAGAAGAGGCAGGACTTAGGGCAATCAGCCCTTACTGCCACCTGAACTGTGCACTGCCCCTCCCCTTCAGAACATTGCAGAGCAGTGGAGCAGCATTGCTGTAACATTTCAAAGGAGCTCAAAGTTCTGGCCACCACAGCTATTGAAGTAGTAGCAGCAGAACCTGGACCTCTGGGCCCCTTTGAAACACTGGCTCCTGGGGCAACTGGTCTTTTTGCACCCCCTGTCAGCAGGCTTGAGTTGCACAAAGTGTAACAACACGGAATTTAGCCCAGTAATTTGGCATATATATATTAGTTTGAATATACATTAGAAAAGCATCCAAATGTTTGAATATTTATCCAGATCTCAAACCCTAGCTGAGATTCAGCATTGCCTAATATAAAAACACAAAAATTTGCCGGATAATAGAGGCAAACATGACTTTTTCTTTTTTTTTTTAAATAAAAGTATCTTCTTACATTAAAAAGAAATACAAATAAACAAGGAAGTGGACAAGAATAATTTCTCATTAATTTTTGCAGAGATGTTTTACATTTGGTTTTAATCATTAGAGGTTTCCTCTGGATTCTTTTCTTTGGGTTGTGGTGTTTAAATGTGAAGAAAACCTTCCACCCGTGTGGAAGTTCTTGACATTAACAGAATTGACCATAATCTCAGGCTTCACACTGCAATAGTTTCTGTAGCCTAACCCACTCCACGGAACAATGGCCTCAGTTATACAGGCTTTCCTTTCTAGTGGTGAAAGATAATCAGGGTATGTCTACACTTACCAGAAGATGGACTCCTTCAGGGTTGATCTTCCCGGGTTTGATTTAGCGCACCTAGTGGGTATACACTAAATCAAACCATCAGGTCTCTACAGTTGGCCTAGGTACTCGTTGTGAGGAGTAGAAGGTTGATGGAAGAGTTTCTCTTGTCAACCTCCCTCTGGGTGGATGGCCATAAAGATTGATCTAGGATATGTCAATTTCAGCTACACAATTGTTGTAGCTGGAATTTTGTATCTTAGATCAACTTTTCAGCCTAGTGTAAACCTGGCCTTAGTCTTAATGTTTGTTCTTTTTTAGGCCTACCCTGTGTAGCTGCCTGTGTTCGGTATGCATTAGTCACTTTTTACTTATTATTGCTACTTGGGCTTTAACCAAGCATTACTGGGATGGGCTTTAACCACTACATTACCAACTTATTAATAGCCTTTCATGTGATGCCAAGACAAATGTGAAGTCACATACTAATGCTATACTGTTTTAACACAAACAACATCTTTAGGTTATTGGGGGCTGATCCTACAAAACGCTGAGCTTCAGACACCTCTGACAGGCTCCTGAGCACTTTTAACTCCTTTTCAAGTCAATGAGAGTTAAGATCAGGCTCAGGAGTTGCATAATTCAGCTGTTAATGATGTAACTCCAAATCCTGTACATTTTCATAAGACAGGCACACACTGGAAAATCTACACAAGGAAGGGAAAGTAAGCCAGATTTTGCATACTCTCATTCTGTAGACTGCTACCTAGCACTTAGCTGCCGGCTGAACTGAAAGGTATGAGTATGTCAGAGCTGGTATGGGAGGGACCATTCAAGGGAAGCTTATTTCCCCTTATATGTGATGCTTTGCAAACCAATCATCTCTCTTACATTGGTTTTGGCTACTTGCCCCACCTTCCCATGCAAACTGCCAGTGTTGGCAGTACAGCTACACCACACAAGATCAAATGCAGGTGATATAAAAGCCTAAACCATGGATCCAAAGAGATACTTCTGGCACAACAGCTCTTATCCACCCACACAGTGTATGCTGGCAAAGCACCATTACATACAGAAATGTGCCACCCAAGTTGTAAACTGTGGGCCATACACACTCACAAGCTGTCCTTATTCTGGTTCTCTCCCATTTCCACTGCAGCAGTCAAATACAGCTAAAATAGTTCAAATTTGGACCTGCATTCAGCTGAAGGGAACCTCTGTGACTTGTGTTACCTAAGGGCATGTTTCTAATCTGTTATTGCTCTCCAAGAAGAGCAGTGGCTTCCTAAGCCCTCTTCAATAATTACCAAAATCTGCAGATTGCATACTGTGGAAGCACAAGACCAGAGGCCTAGCAAAAGTTTGGTCAAGCTGTAGCCTCGCCTGAAAGGAATGATGGTTATTACACTGAAGATATGCAGGGATGAAGATGAGACGCAGATGCTTCTAGCATACTGATAACGTCAAGCAGCTTTGAGATAAGCCAGACCCAGGCAGTATCAGCTCCCATTAATTAGGATAGTAAGCTTTGAAACTTATCTGTTATTAAGTCATGAGACTATTGTTTCCTTTTCTTTTCTTTTAAAGGTGTATATATATACCTGCCCAAATCTGTATAGGAAGAGACACATATAACTGGCTAGGGGAAACACTGTCAGTTGGTGCTCTCCCCTGCAGCTGCTTGTATATGCTAATAAAGAGTCTCTAACAGTTTCTAACCAAATGCAGAGGGAAGCTTCTTTTCTTTCACATTACGATTGTCAGCTTCCATAGAAGTCAATGAGAATGGAGGGTATTCTGCCTTTTCTTACCCTTAGAGGGAGTATAGTTATCAGGGCCTTTGTGTAATCATGGTCATCTATCTCAAAGCAACAATGGGTTCTGAGAAGGCCATGGATGTTTGTGTATTCTAACAGAGGGTGGGAGCAGAGACCAGGGCATCAAAAATAGACTGCATTTTTAGTTAACTATAAATATTAGTACATTAGATATAATCTAAATATTTATATCATGGCTGATTTATTTCTATGCTTTTATTCCACTTTGTTAATAATGTGCTCAATTGTTTTAATGTAATAAAGATAAACTGATCCATTTTAAACAACTTGCATGTTTTTAACCAGCTTTTCACATGTGAAAGAAAGAGAGCATATGTTGCTTTAAAGCAGCTTAAAACTAAACCAAAAGCCATGACTGGAACTCATTACAAACAATAGAGATAATAAAGACAGTTAATTACTGGGGCATGTGAGACAATGTTAAATAAAACAATGGAGTTAGAAAAAGACTCCCTCTGGGAACAATTCTCACACCTCTTTTTCTTTTTTAGAAAAAAGCAGTTTACTCATAACTTAATCAATGCATTTTCTCCTGCTAGGCTAAAGCGAAGTCTACACTAGACTGAACAGTCAATCAAGATATGCAATTCCAGCTATGACAGTTGTGTAGCTGAAAAAGACATATCCTAGATCGATTTTTCTGGCCATCCACACAAATTCTCCCATCAACCTCCCTTACTCCTCACAACAGTAAGGTGTACCAGTGCCAGCTATAGAGCCCTGATGATTCAATTTAGCATGTTCACACTAGGCATGCTGAATCAAAGCCCAGAGATAAACCCTGAAGGAGTCAATGTTCCTGTAAGTGTAGACATACCCTTAGCCTTTGCTTCTCTGATACTTGCAAACTTTTTGAACAGAGAAAGTTATAAATTAAACAAAAACATATTCACTACAAGAGCATTTAGGAACAATCCTGACATACAGCAGAGTTTCTTATACTGCATCATATTGTGAAGCACATCTTAAGAAAAAGACTTTCTTAAGACTTTCTCTCCTTCTAGTTCGTGTGTGTGTGTGTGGAGCACCTCCCATCTGAAATCACATAACATCCCTGAAGTGACTACAGCAATTACTTCCAAGGAAAAGTAAAAAATGAATTTTTAGCTGTCTTTAATGCAGTTCAGAAATGAGAAGCATCAGCCAGTTCTCCACAGACCACATCTTGAGAACCTCTGGTACATAGAAACACATAAGTGGAAGAAAAAAAACCAAGAGCTTTACATCAGTATTCTCATTTACCTGCCTCAAGCATAGTACTGGTCTCTACTTCCACCTCATATATTTCCTCCCTAGGCCTGGTCCACAGTGTTCTCTGCAAACTGACTGCTTGGCCACCCAGGAGAGATTCAGGTGCCACCCCGCAGATTAACAGAGTGATCATAGCCACCCACAGTGGACAGCATGTGTTTGTAGTGGCGGGGCACATCCAGATGTGCCTTGTTGTACATAACTAAATTTATTCTACTAGGGATGGAAAAAATTAAAGGGAATACTGCTCCCGAGTTAGTTCTCCACTCATCTCCATCCACCTTGATGCTGATGTTCACCATCCCCAACCCACATGCACGGGCTAAGCCACAAAAGAGGCTTTTGGTGAGGGGTCAGTGGCAAAAATGTGAAACTGAGCTGTTCTCGTTCAAAACAATTACCATGGAGACAAAAGAACTGGAAGGGATGAGGATCAGAGAGGGATCCCCACCGCAGCATGCTATAAAATCTCCAGGGCCCACCATGGAGAGGCCCTCAGGTATAGGTGTAGTATGACTTCTGTTTTGGGGAAAGGGCTGGGAGTAGGGTCTGGATGGGAGTGGGCACAGGAGCTGTCTTGGGGTGCAGGGCCTAGGCAAAGGGGGTGCACTTACCTTTGCAGTACCCCGTAGTGCACATGCTTCTGTGCCCCTGCCCCCACTGCTCCAAGCCCTGCTGTCCACTGCTCTGATCAGCTGGAATTCTGGCCTATCAGAGCAGTGATAGGAAGCCTCCAGGCAGGCTGTCCAGGCCTCTGCTTCTCTCCCTCCCTTTCTTTGGCTGGGGGAACAGCAACGAGCAGCAGTGATGTCCAGAGCCTGGAGCTGCTTCCTGCTCCCCCGCTCCCCCCAGCACAGCCTGTAGTCTGGATCCAGACTGCTGGTTTCCTGATCAGCCTGAGAGGCTCGGGACTCCGCACCCTCCACCCCACCACCAATTGGATGCTATAGAGGGGAGTGCCAAGCCTGGAGGTCTGGATCCGGACCGGGGGCCGTGGGTTCCCCACCCTGCTCCAGAGGTGTTACGAGCTAGTTGACTAAGAACAAGGCCAAAGAGAATTCTGCATTTCAATCTTGGCTCTGATACTGAATCCACTGAAGCTACTCAAACCACTCCTACTGGTGTGGGAGAACAGAGGTGACGTGCTCCATTTACTGCAGGATAACTGGCTGGGGAAAGGTCTGGCACGATTTCTGCTGCAACCCTCCCACACAGTCCAACAGTGAAAGCTGCCTGGGTATGAGCTAAATCAGCTTACCTCTCAGATGCCTTATCCACATCCTGGTCCTAGTCAGTTCTACCAGCACTTTTCAGCTTCTGGGTGTCTTGTCGGTTTAGGGACCTAGGATGGGAACTTAATTATGCTGTCAGAGAGCCACAACCTAGTCCTCTCCCCTTGTTTTCTTATGTGTGAGGAGATACTGCCATTTGACAGGGCTATTGTAACAAATCTGCAAAGAAGTGTGTAAGATCTAAAATTGACCAGAATTCACACAAAACTTTCCAGTGTCTGTTCATACGTCCAGCGTCCAGATATTTAGGGTGACTATATTTCCCTACGGTGAATACAGGACACTTGGTAAAATTGCTTGGACTCAGGTGAGTTCAATGTCAGTCACTCAGAACTATGTGGTTGCCGTCATCCCAAACGCTATAAAATTTCCAGAATGTAGCTGGGGGGGAGGGGCAGTATGGGCTGAAGGGAGGCTTTCAAATATTGGTGGAGTCTGACTTCTGTTTTGGTGGCAGAGGCCAGCAGGCTCAAGCCAGCTCTGTGTGGCAGGACTGGGAAGCGAGTACAACCTCCATCCCGATTTACCCCAGCAGGCCACCTAGCCTGGCTTGTTTGTGGTGGGGGTTTAGAGGAAGTGGGAGGTGCAACTAAAAATAGAATTCAAAGGAGAGGAGCTCAGCTCAAAATGTTTGAAAGCAGCTCAGGGTGCAGGGAGGGGATAGATCAGGGTTTTGGAACCAAGGATCACTAGGGGTTGGGCACGGGTAGAAGGATAACTACGGTGTAGGAAGAAAAATAGCTAGGGGCTGTGGGGGGGCAGGGAGATAGCACAGGGTGCAGGGAAGGAATAACTGGGGGCTGTGTTGGGGGCAGGGGGTAACTGAGGGACCAGGGAGGGGGTAGCTTAGGGTTATGTGTGAGCAGGGCCTAGCTCAGGAACCAGGCAGGGGGAACCCAGGGGCAGCTTGTGCCCAGGGGTAGCCCAGGGACAAAGGAGGGGGTACCTTAGTGCTGTGTGAAAGCAGGGGGTAGCTCAGGGCGCAGGCAATGGGTAGCTAGGGCTGTATTCAGGAAGGGGGTACCTCAGTGTATAGGGAGGAGGTACCTAGGTGTGTTGTGCCAGGATGGCTCCCCTGCTGTCTTTGTTCCCCAAGGGAGCCAGATCCCCATCCCCTATGGCTCTTACTGGCTTTGAAAGAAAAGGAGCCTGGAAGCTGAGGGGCAGCTTCAACCCCCTGCAGCAGAAGGAGAGGAGGGAACACGACAGCAGTTTGAGCCATGGCACCAGCTGGAGAAGCAGGTGCCTCACACTGCCTGTCTCTGGCTTGCTGTCTCCAAACTGTCCAGAGGGTGGAGAGAAAAGAGGTTTTGATCTGTTCCTGGCACTGCCTTGCACTTCCGCTTAAGTTTTTTGTGGGGACAACATCCCCAATGCCCCCCAGCTCTGCCCATTAGCATGAGGCTGTCTGCTGCATGGGCAGCACCAGGGATCCACAATTTGGCCCTGCTGCTCTGGGATTCTGTCTGTCTGGGTGGAGGGGGGAAGGCTTTAAACCCTTGGATCCTGCTTTCAGCCCCACAGCAGTTGCCAGGGCTTGAGCATTCAGCCCCACCGCTCCTGTCTTTTCTGGTGGGAGGAAGGGGGACCATCAGGAATCAGGGCTTCATCCCCATATGAAATGGGTGCCAAGGATTGGGGCTTCAGCCTAAGGTGGAGGGAGAGGAGCACCATGGACTGGGGCTTCCACCCTGTGGCTTCTGTCTTCAGCCTCTTGGGGTCCCCAGGGCTTGAGCATTCAGCCTTGCAGCTCCCAGCACCAGAGGCTTCATTCCCTGCTGATTGACTAGTGGGGGTGCAAAAAATATGGAACAATTTACCCATGTAAAAAAAATGACATGAAGAGAACTTGAATACAAGGCTGACCCATGAAAAAATGGATGCATAATGTGGGTAAGTGTAAAGTAATGCATGTTGGAAAAAATAACCCAAATTACACGTACTACATGATGGGGTCAAATTTAGCTATGACAGATCAGGAAAGGGATCTTGGAGTTATAGTGGATAGTTCTCTGAAGACATCCACGCAGTGTGCAGCGGCAGTTAGTAAGGCAAATAGGATGTTAGGAATTATTAAAAAAGGGATCGATAATAAGACAAAAGATATCATACTTCCCCTATATAAAACTATGGTACGCCCACATCTCGAGTACTGCGTGCAGATGTGGTCTCCTCACCTCAAAAAAGATATATTGGCATTAGAAAAGGTTCAGAAAAGGGCGACTAAGATGATTAGGGGCTTGGAAAGGGTCCCATATGGGGAGAGGCTAGAGAGACTGGGACTTTTCAGTTTGGAAAAGAGGCGATTGAGGGGCGATATGATAGAGGTATATAAAATCATGAATGGTGTGGAGAAAGTGAATATAGAAAAATTATTTACCTTTTCCCATAATACAAGAACTAGGGGACACCAAATGAAATTGATGGGTAGTAGGTTCAAAACTAATAAAAGGAAATTTTTCTTCACACAGCGCACAGTCAACCTGTGGAACTCCTTGCCCGAGGAAGCTGTGAAGGCCAGGACTCTATTAGGGTTTAAAAAAGAGCTTGATAAATTTTTGCAGGTCAGGTCCATAAATGGCTATTAGCCAGGGATAAAGTATGGTGCCCTAGCCTTCATAACAAGGGCAGGAGATGGATGGCAGGAGATAAATCACTTGTCTTCTGTTCTCCTTCTCTGGGGCACCTGGCATTGGCCACCGTCGGCAGATGGGATGCTGGGCTTGATGGACCTTTGGTCTGACCCAGTATGGCCATTCTTATGTTCTTATGTTCTTATGTTCATACACCCTACTCACCTATGCAGCTGTCATATGCACTGTTTTTCAAATGGCTGGAAAAAGCAGCTGCTGGTGACCTCTACCTGTTATATGAATGAGTCTGCTATACTTGGGGGTGCTCAAAAATCATTCTGCCCACCTTCCACAAAATCCGTTGGCCTCCTAAACCCAGGGCTGTGAGTGCAAGCCTGGAAGGGGCCATATAGGGATCTTGGGCAAATAGATTTTAAAAAAAGGGTGGTGCTTGGTCCTGCCAAGAGAGCAGTGGACTGGTCTCAAAGGCCTCCTGAGATCCCTTTCAGTTGTATGAGATGTATATATGTGTAACACAACACAATTCTGGTGCCTAGGAATGGGTTAATATAGGGGAAAGGAAGACGCCAATTGCTTTCGGAGGCCCACTCCAAAACTGTGAGGTTGACTCAGCAGCTACCATCATCTTCCAGTCACCAGATCTTTGTCTCCACCCCAACTGCCTTCAATGTTTAGAAGGGAGGACACCAGCAGTGCTCTGGCTATGGGCAGAGTCAATTAGCGCCTCTTACCAGCCACAACAGAACAGTAAGTGGAATAACCTGTTTCATATGCGCTGTGACTAACATGTTTAATTCAGCAAATAAAAAGATAATTATATCAGAGTTTGCTGCACATGGGTTAATTTAAGTAGATGAGACAACTGCTCTGTTCTTGTTGATTAGAAAGTCCTGCAAACTGTAAAACACAAAATATTGTTGCCACTGACATTTGAGTTCAGCCATTTCCTAACTTTTGAGTACTTGATTTTGCAACCTTAATTCTTTTAAATTAAGATTTTATGTATAATACATACATACATGTTATGTAAATACAAGCATATATATTTAGATCTATTAACCTTTACTTATAAATCAATCTATAATCATTTTTTTAGATTTTTCTCTCTTTTCTCGTCCTTCCAATTTGTTAATATATAGTTGGCACAGATGTGTCCAGAACTGATTATAATAATTCCTGAGCGGTGGCACAGAGACGGACAGAAAGGAATTATTCTTCTGGAAGATCCTGCTGCATCAGCTGATGCGTCTGCTGTCATGCTACATTGGAAACTCTCACCTTATTAACTAGGCAGTGCTGAGCCTGGGTTTCATTTTAGTGGTTCCCAAGTTTTTCCCAATTGTTATCCATGCTTCCAATTGTTTTCCCCCAGGTGTACCATCTTGCATTTCTCCAAGTGAAACATGAAGTTTATTTTATTTTTCTTGTCATTTCATAGATTCTAAGGCCAGAAGGGACCATTAAGATCATCTTATTTGCCCCCTGCCTCCCCTCACCCCCGATAATGCAGGGCATAGAACTCTGACCAATAACGTTGTCTCAGACCCATAAATTTTGCTTGACTTGTAGCACATCTGTAAATTAAGAGACTGTTCATACCCTCTGCAATAGTTTAGACTGGATTTGAACTCGCTACCTCAATATTAAAATCTTTCTGTGTGCTATCTCTTTATATTTGTAGTGTTCAATCCATCAGCGTGTTTAGTATCTCAGTTTCATCAATTTAGACCTCAGTCCTGCTTTCAAAAGTGCTTAATGATTTTTGGTTGCATCTATTTTTAGCTACCCAAGTTGAGATAACTCTAAGGGGACTGATTTTCAGATAATGGGGAGGGAGACTGAATTTTCAAAAAATCAGGCTCCTTTCACAACATTTCAGTCTGGACACTTTTGACACTCTTGCTCATTACAAAGGTATTAAATAAATGTGAGCCTAATTGTGATCTACTGCATATCTCCATTGGTATCAATAGGCTATGCTCCTCACCTTTTCATTTCTCTGGGACATAACTTACTTAGGACATATCTAGCTCCCTCCTCTTCCCTCTTACAGGATTTCTCTGGGACATATCTAGCTTACTTAGGTTTCTCCTGTTACAATGCTCTAATGTATCAGTTCTCCCTATTAAAACCTCCTTGACTGTAGACTCTGCCACAATACCAAAAACTCTTCCCCATCTTATCACAGGCCACCACATACACCTTTTTATTTCGTTGCTAGCCCTTTTCCATAAGGACCCTCAACTCACCTAGATGACTCTGAGAAACAATATGAGCTTTACAGAGGACTTGGAAGGTTAAAAAAGAATCCTCGTTGTAGTAGACCAAGGGGGGATATGAATTGCAGAGCAAAGGTCGCCCACAGAAAATGGAGATTCGTCAGCCTCCTTTTTTTGTATCAAAGGCCATCTCAGTTTTCTCTGCAATTATAAATGTGGAGATATGGCAGGAGGAGAGAGGTAATCTCTGCACATCTTCTCTTTGGCCCTCACATAGCTTCAGCTCCCATGCTTATGTCAGTGACTCAAGACGTCCTTTCAGTTCTCGCTTGCCTGGCTAGGTAACATGTGTTTAGCTTAAAATTAATACACGCAGAACTGAGCTCTTTTAACTTTCCATCCACAAGTACCATGATACTCTTTCTAATCTTACTCACTGCTGACAATGCTACCATCAACCTCCCTGTTAATTAGGCATATAATCTGGGAGCCATCTTTGACTCTTGCCTTCCATTTCCAGACTATCCAGATTTTGCTGATTCTTCACCCAGGACCTTTTCTCATTAATCACACAGATGGAGCTTTTGCCCAAAGTTGCATAACTATCGATTACTGTAATCTCCTGTTCATGGATCTCCCTGATGTCGATGTTGTTTCCTTTCAGTCCATTCAAAACATGACCACTTTGATTATCTTTCTCACCCATGGCTCTGACATTCACTCCCCATCTTCCTCTGCACACTTGTGAGGCCTCCCTAATGAACAGTTCTTGTCACATTACCATCCCCTCTATCGCTCTCCCAGCGATGTCAATCGCAGCCCTAAACCATCACCATGCGATCCCTGTCAATGAAAACAAAAAAGCAGTAAAGTAGCACTTTAAAAACTAACAAAATAATTTATTAAGTGAGCTTTCGTGGGACAGACCCACTTCTTCAGACCATAGCCATGCCAGAACAGACTCACTATTTAAGGCATTGGGAACCAAAAATAGTAATCAAGGTGGACAAATCAGAAAGAAAATTATCAAGGTGAGCAAATCAGAGAGTAGAGGGGCAGAAGGTGGCAGGGGAGTCAAGAATTAAATTAAGCCAACTTTGCAAAAGAGCCCCTATAATGACCTAAAAAATTCCCATCCCGGTTCAAACCACATGTTAATGTGTCAAATTTGAATATAAAAGAGAGTTCAGCAGCCTCTCTTTCCAAACGCCTGTGAAAATTCCTCTTCAGTAAGATGCAGACCTTCAGGTCATTAACAGAATGGCCCACTCCGTTAAAATGCTGGCTCACTGGTTTGTGGATTAGGAGTGTTTTTATGTGTGCTTTGTGCCCGTTAATTTTTTGTCTAAGAGAGTTTGAAGTCTGTCCAATATACAAAGCATCTGAGCATTGTTGGCACGTGATGGCGTATATGATGTTAGTTGAGGAACATGAGTATGTGCCTGTGATTCTGTGAACAACCTGGTTAGGTCCAGTGATGGTATCTCCAGAATAGATATGTGGACAAAGCTGGCAATGGGCTTTGTTGCAAGGAAAAGTTCCAGGACTGGTGTTCCTGTGGTATAGACTGTGATTGTTCGTGAGAATCCTCATAAGGTTGGGAGGCTGTCTGTAGGAGAGAACAGGCACGTCACCCAGGGCCTTCTGGAGTGTGGCCTCCTGATTAAGGATAGGTTGTGGGTCTTTAATAATGAGTTGCAATGGTTTGAGTTGGGGGCTGTAGGTAATGACCAGTAGTGTTCTGTTCTTGGGTTTTTTGGGCCTATCTTGGAGTAGCTGGTCTCTGGGTATTCGTCTGGTCCCGCTGAATTGTTTTTTTGTTTCTCCTGGTGGGTAATTCAGGTTTATGAATATTTGATAAAGGTCTTGTAGTTTTTGGTTTCTGTCAGTACGATCAGATTAAAGCTACGTCTACATGTGAAGCGTACTTCGAAGTAGCCTAGTTCGATGTGGAGACATCGAAATAGGCTATTTCGATGAATAACGTCTACACGTCCTCCACGGCTGGCAACGTCGACGTTCAACATCGACGTTGCGCAGCACCACATCGAAATAGGCGCTGCGAGGGAACGTCTAGATGCCAAAGTAGCACACATCGAAATAGGGATGCCAGGCACAGCTGCAGACAGGGTCACAGGGCGGACTAGCACTTCTGGGGCAACAGCTAGCCGCTCCCTTAAAGGACCCCTCCCGGACACACTTAGCCTGCACAGCACATGGTTTGAAGAGACATAGGCACGCAGACCTCGGGAGACGCAGTCATGGACCCCCAGCAGCAGCAGCAGCAGCAGCAGCCAGAGGTCCACCCAGCCCTCCCTGCAGGAGCAGGGCTTGCCCTGATCCATGCCATGTGGGAGGCAGCTGAGCACCTCCTTGCCACACCGGAGGAGGAGCAGCCTGCAGGGGAGCAGGACTCAACCCCCAACCGTGCAGCACCCCGACCCCCCCCGCCTCACACGCCGCCGCCTGTGGAGCTACCCCACCAGCACTGACTGGTTGGAGCGGCTGGTGCTTGAGGAGTGGGACGACGACCGCTGGCTCAGGAACTTTAGGATGAGCCAGCAGACATTTATGGAGCTGTGCCAGTGGCTCACCCCCGCACTCAGGCACCAGGACACCGCCATGTGGCGTGCCCTCCCAGTGGAGAAACGGGTCGGCATCGCTGTCTGGAAGCTGGCCACTCCAGACAGCTACCGATCCGTGGGCCAGCAGTTTGACGTCGCCAAGGCCACCGTTGGGGCTGTCCTCATGGAGGTAAGAGGCCCCATGGGGGGGGGTAGGCAGGGGGGCCCTGGCAGGGCAGGGCAGGGCAGGGCAGGGCAGGGGAGGGGAGGAGAGGAGAGGGGAGGGGAGGGGGACCGGGGCAGGGCAGGACAGGGCCATGCACACCCTGCCCACCCCTCCTTGGTGCTCTCCCATGTGCTTCCCCTGCAGGTTGTGCGTGCCATGAACGCCATGCTCCTCCACAGGCTCGTGAGGCTGGGGGACCCAGATGCCACCATCGCGGGCTTTGCCATGCTGGGCTTCCCCAATTGCTTCGGGGCTCTGGATGGGACTCACATCCCCATCCGCGCCCCGCAACACAGTGGAGGGCGCTACGTAAACCTCAAGGGCTATCACTCAGTGGTCCTCCAGGCCTTGGTGGACAGCCGGGGTCGTTTCCAGGACGTTTATGTGGGCTGGCCTGGCAGCACCCATGACGCCTGGCTTTTCCGGAACTCGGGCCTGTGCCGCCGGCTGGAGGCGGGGACCTACATCCCCCAGCAGGAGATCCCTGTGGGGGATACCACCATGCCCCTCTGCATCATCGCAGATGCGGCATACCCCCTCCGGCCCTGGCTCATGCACCCGTACACGGGCCATCTCTCTGCCAGCCAGGTGCGCTTCAACCAGTGCCTGAACCACACACGCCAGGTGGTGGAGCGCTCATTTGGCCACCTCAAAGGGCGCTGGAGATGTATCCTGACCCGCTTGGATGCGGGCCCCAACAACATCCCCCAGATTGTGGGTGCCTGCTGCGCCCTACACAATCTGGTGGAGAGCAAGGGGGAGGCCTTTTTTTCAGGGCTGGGCTGTGGAGGCCGGCAGGGCCGATGTCCAGCCACCCGCTGCCCCCAGTCGCCAGGTGGACCCCGAAGGGACCCAGGTCCGGGAGGCCCTGCGGGTCCACTTCGATGAGGCCGTGGGGTGAACTCTGCCAGGCCCCCCACTGCCCCCCCCTTCCTCCATAACACTCCCTGCCCCTACGCCCACACCACGGAGCACCCAACAGCACAGCCCCCCACACTTTTCCTGGACAAATAAAAGCACACACTTGTTGGTGAAATGAAACTGGTTTTCTTTGAACTGTTTTTTTAACTAACAACAACAAACTATATACAAGACCTTCTAACTAAACTATTATATAAGTGAATAATAAAAAAGTTTGCATATATTATATGTACAAAAAACAGAAAACCAGGGATTACAAGGAAGGGGAGAACTATTTACATGGGGGGGGGAATGGGGCAAACGGGGGGCACAAATAAATAAGTCCCAAAACTATATACAAGGGGGAGAGGGCCATGTCCTGGGCCCCACGCCCCTATAGTCCGGCACTGGGGGTGGGCGGCCGGGAGCCCTGCCTCGGCCGCAGCCCTGTCCGGGGCTGGCTGGGGGCCAGGCGGACCGGAAGATACGTCCGGCGAGTCTCACCTGGCCCCGGGTGTCCCTCGGTGGTCCGGCCCTTGGTGGCGGGTGGCGGGGCGATGTAAAAGGGGCAAGTGACGGGGGCGGCCCCAGATCGGCCGGCCGCATCCCGGGCCCAGGCGTAACCCTGCCGCAGCTCTTTGACTTTACTCTGGACATGGTCCGGAGTGTGGGCAGGGTGACCCCGGGTGGCCAGGCCCTCGGCCAGCTGAGCGAACACATCCGCGTTCTGCCTCTTGCTCCCCATTACCTGGAGCACCTCCTCCTCGCTCCAGAGCCCCAGCAGGTCCCGAAGCTCAGCCTCCATCCAGGAGGGGCCCCGCTGCTGCTTGCCAGCCTGGCTGCCAGCCTGGCTGCCCTGGCTGCCCTGGCTCCCCTTGGGGGGGGGGGTCCCCTGGGGGCACTGGGGGGGGCTGCCGGGCGGCCATCGGTGTGCTGGAGGGTTCTTGGGGCTGCTGAAGAGCGTGCAGGCTGGCCACGTGTTATTGCTGCTGCCTGCATGCTCTCTCAGCTTCCTGCACAGAAAGGGAGGGGGCGGGGACCTTTAAGGGGCCGCTCCACGTGGCCACCATTGAGCTGAGGGGCTGTAGAGAGCGTCTCTCAACCCCTCAGCTGATGGCCACCATGGAGGACCCTGCAATTTCGATGTTGCGGGACGCGCAACGACTACACGGTCCCTACTTCGACGTTGAACATCAAAGTAGGGCGCTATTCCTATCCCCTCATGGGGTTAGCAGCTTCGACGTCTCGCCGCTTAATGTCGATGTTAACATTGAAATAGCGCCCTACACGTGTAGCCGCTACTTCGAAGTAGCGTGCACGTGTAGACACAGCTTAAATGTGATTGTACCTAAGGGCTTGACTGTAAACAATGGATCTAGTTATGTGTGCAGGATGGAAGCTAGAACCATGTAGGTAAGTATAGCGATCAGTGGGTTTCCGGTAGAGTGTGGTACAGATCAGGCCATCCTTGATTTGTACCATAGTGTCCAGGAAATGTATGTCTTGCGTGGAGTAATCGAGGCATAAGTTGATGGTGGGGTGCAGATTGTTAAAGTCTCTGCGGAATTCTTCTAGAGTCTCTATACCATGGGTCCAAATCATAAAGATGTCATCAATATATCTTAAGTAGAGGAGAGGTAGTAGGGGACGAGAGCTGAGGAGTCATTGTTCCAGGTCTGTCACAAATATATTAGCATATTGTGGGGCCATGCGGGTGCCCATAGCAGTTCCACTATCTGGAGATATACATTGTCCCCAAATCGGAAATAATTATGGGTGAGAACAAAGTTACAAAGGTCAGACACCAGATTGGCTGCGGGGACATCAGGGATGGTATTCCTGATCGCTTGTAATCCGTCTTTGTGTGGAATATTAGTGTACAGAGCCTCTACATCCATGGTGGCAAGGATGGTGTTGTCAGGAATTTTTCCAATGTTTTATAATTGCCTCAGGAAGTCAGTGGTGTCTTGGAGATAGCTGGGAGTGTGCGTTCTCTATGATTTAAATATTGAGTCTGTTCTGGTCTGGCTACGGTGTGAAGAAGTGAGTCTGTCCCACAAAAGCTCACCTAATAAATTATTTTGTTAGTCTTTAAAGTGCTACTTTACTGCTTTTTTGTTTTGATAGTATATAGACTAACACAGCTTGATCTCTGTTACTAATCCCCATCTATGGAATATCCTGCTCTTCTCCAACCTGATTTGCAACCTTCTTCTGCAAATCTCTCCTTTGTGCCCACTTATGGCAAAACACCTGTAACAAACTATTTTTGGCTTAGTTGAAAAGAATTTGGTGATCACAGATGTTATTTTAGTGGCTGTATTTTGATTGAACACATTAACATTATTACTCAACTGTTTTGTGTTCCTTATAATATTATATTTTGTGTGTTTCATGGCTGGAATTGTTATCATGTATACGGACAGTGCTCAGCACATTGTAAAAGCTACTAGAGCACAAATTAACCATAAAATAATCATCATCATCTGTTCTACACTTTCAAGTCACTTCCTCTCAGTGGAACACTGTACCAAGACAATTCCAGTATTCAGAATAGCACAGACCGGTGAAGTAACTTTTAAACCTAGACCCAAATAAAGTGGTATTATCCCACGAAGGGTGCGTCTACACTAGCCTGCTACTTCGAAGTGGCCAGCACAATGTCGAAATAGCAACTGTCGCATCTACATGCGTCGGGTGCTATTTCGACGTTGAAATCGACGTTAGGCGGCAAGATGTCGAAGTCACTATTCCCATCCTCAGATGAGAATAGCACCCTACTTCGACGTTCAACGTCGAAGTAGGGTGTGTGTAGACGATCCTCATCCTGCTACTTCAAAATTGCGGGGTCTTCCATGGCGGCCATCAGCTGAGGGGTTGAGAGACACTCTGTCCAGCCCCTGCGGGGCTCTGTGGTCCCCGCGTACAGCAGCCTTAAAGGCACCATGGACCCAGATTTCCTGTGGCCGGAAGCTGAGAGTGTGCAGGCAGCAGCACAGGCATGTGCTAGCCCTGCACGCTTCTCAGAGGCCCCGATCCCCACTGCCTTACCTATGGCCTCAAGCCAGCCCCCTGAGCGCCCCCAGGGCTCCCCTCCTGAGGGGACCCAGGCACCCCCAGCAGCCAGGCAGGGGCCAAAAGGACGTGGGGCACCTCCTGGTCAGAGGCCAAGCTCCAAGACCTGCTGGGCTCTGGGGCGAGGAGGAGGTGCTCCACGTGATGGGGAGCAAGTGGCGGAATGCAGAAGCATTTGCCCAACTGGCCGACGGCCCGGCCACCTGGGGTCACCCTGCCCGCACTCCAGATCACATCCGGAGTAAGGTGAAAGAGCTGTGGCAGGGTTATGCCCAGGCCCGGGACTTGGCCAGCCGGTCTGGGGCTGCCCCCGCCACTTGCCTCTATTACAGGGAGCTCAGGGCCATCCTGGGCCCACGGGACACCTCCTACCCCCCGGCCACCCTTGACACCATGGCCGACGAGCCCCAGCAGGCCTCGGAGCCAGAGTCTGGCCCGGAGGCCAGCCCCACACCCCGGGGCCCACCTGAGGAGCCCCCCCCAGCCCTCGGGACAGCGGAGGAGGGGTCAAGCAGCAAGGAGGGGGAGCTCCTCATTGACCTCCCCTCAAGCATCCACCCACTGTGCTTCCCCCGACCACGGCAATGGACGGTCAGGTACGTACCCCACAGAGCACACACCCATGGGCCACAGGACGGGGGCACCAGACACGACCGGCAGCCTCACACACCCCCAGAGGACCCCAACCCATGAATGCCCGGCCACAGTACAGTACCAGGATGGAGGCACGGCCATCAGTGCCCATCAGCACCTGTACCCATGGACAGAACTCAGTCTTGACCCCGGGGGGCGGGGGGACAATGCCATGGTGACAGCCAACAGGGACATCAAACCCACTGATGGGGATGGAGACCCAGCACCCAAGAGGTGACGGGGAGAACAGGCCATGGGCCAGGGCACTGTACTAACAGCCTTCCCCTCCCTCTCTCCCTCTCTCCAGCTGCAGCGTCTGACGCCCCACACAGCCAGGCACCCTCTGTTGTCCCCGACAGCCTACTGGAGGCCAGCCACTGCCAGTGCCGGAGACACCCCCAAGGCCAGTGGGACAGTCCCGCCACCGCTGGACTCTGGGGATGGCCTCGGTGGACCATCAGCTCCTGGAAGCTCTCCCGGGGGTGGCAGATGGAGGTGGCGGAGGAAAGACTCCGTTTTGAGCGGGAGGAGTCCACCCAGGGGTGGGCGGCATGGGAGGACTTTATGGGGGTTTTCTGGGACATAGCCAGGTCAATCTGGGAGGCCGTCGCCCAGCTCCCACCCCCTGCTGTCCCGTGGGCTGCCCTCCCCGCTGCCCCACCCGCCTCGCCGCCTGCTGCCCCACCTGCCGCTCCACCCGCCTCACCGCCTGGTGCCCCACCTGCCGCTCCACCCGCTTCACCGCCTGCTGCCCCACCCACCTCACCACCTGCAAGCTCCACAGAGCCCATTGGGGCTGAAGACCAGCCAGTGGAGGCATCCCGGCCATACCTGCTGGTCCTCCCAGCCCCAGCCGGCCACACCGGGGACCGCGGACGGGGGGGGAGGGGGTGTTGCGAGCTGTACCCGCCGGGGTTCGCGCCCCTCTACCCCCATCCCGTACTGATGGGGGCCCGGCGGACGGCGCGGCTGTTGGCCCGTGTACATAGTTGTCCCCCTTTTTGTATATAGTTGTCCCCCTTTGTGTAGATTAGTTGCAGTTTCTTTGTTGAATCAAAGAAGTTATCCGGTTAAAAAAAAAGGTTTAATTTTCCAAAAAGCTGGAGGTGTGTGCTTGTTGGGCGGGGGGTGTGCAGGTGTCGGGGGTGGTGTGCGGGAATTGCAGGCTGTGTGTGTGGGGGGGTCTTCTGGGGAAGGGCAGGGAGGTGCTCAGGGGTCTCCCTGATGGAAGTGGGCCCACAGGGCCTCGCGGACCTGTACCCCCTCATGGTGGGCCTGGCGGCTGGGTGTGGTGGCTGGCTGGGGGAAGCCCGTGCCAGCGTCAACCACCCATCCCAGACAAAAGTCTCCCCCTTGCTCTCAACGATGTTGTGGAGCGTGCAGCACGCGCCCACAACCTGGGGGATGTTCTGGAGGCTGACGTCCAGTCGGGCAAGGAGGCACCGCCAGGGGTCCTTCAGACAGCCAAACGTTCTCTCCACCACCTGGGGGAGCGTGGTTCAGGCAGGCACTGAACCGCTCCTGGCTGGCGTTGAGGTGGCTGGCTGGGAGATCCCTCTGGGGGATGTAGATCCCCACCTCCAGCCGGCGGCACAGGCCCGAGTTCCTAAAAACACACGCATCATGTGTGCAGCCAGGCCAGCCCACGTACACGTCCTGGAAGTGGCCTTGACTGTCCACCATGGCCTTCAGGGCCACGGAGTGGTAGCCCCTGCGGTTGATGTATCTTCCTCCGCTGTGGTCCGGGACGTGGATGGGGATGTGGGTTCCATCCAGGGCCCCAAAGCAGTTTGGGAACCCCATGGAGGTGAATCTGGCGACGGCTGTGTCCAGGTCCCCAAGTCTGATGACCATCTGGAGCAACATGGCGTTAAGCGCATGGACCACCTGTTGGGAGGGAACACAGGTGCCCATGAGGCTGTGCAGGGTGCCCCAGGGCCCTGCCCCCAGACCCCCCTCCCAGGCACCTCGCTGGGTACCCCACTTGCCCAGCCTGTCCCTCCCTGGTACCCCTCCATTTCCAGCCCCACAGCCAGCACCCCCCCAGTGGGTGCGTGCCTGGGCCTCCTTACCTCCATGACAATGGCCCCGACCATGGCCTTTCCCACTCCAAACTGGTGTCCCATGGAGCGATAGCTGTCTGGAGTGGCCAGCTTCCAGATGGCTATTGCGACCCTCCTTTCGACGGGGAGGGCACGCCACATCCGGGTGTTGTGGTGCCTCAGTGCTGGGGTGAGCCGCTGGCAGAGCTCAAGAAAGGTCTGCCGGCGCATGCAGAAGTTCCGGAGCCACATATCATCGTCCCAGTCCCGCATGATGAGCTGCTCCCACCACTCAGAGCTGGTGGGGTAGCTCCAGAAGCAGGGGAGCAGCCAGTGAGGGAGGAAGAGGGGAGCCCGGTGGTCAGGGGCATCCCCGCCTGCCTCCGTGGTGGGTTTCTCTGGCAAGAGTCACTGGGCAGCCTCCTGGGCAGAATCTAGCAGGGCGCTTGCGCCCTGGATGACTACCTGGAAGGCCTCTGCTTCCTGCTGCTGCTGCTGCAGCTGCTGCTGGGTGTCCATATCTGCTGTGACTTGGGCTGCGAGAGAGTGGCTACTGCTCTGCAGACCTCTTGCTGGGCAGGCCGGGTGTATCTGGGAGGGGCCCTTTAAAGGAGCGGCTTGCAGCTGCCCCGGAAGGGCTAGTGTGCTCTGTGACTCAGTCCACGGTCTTTCCTGGCCCCTTATTTTGAAAGAGGGTGCTTGTGTGTGTGGACGCTCTGCATTTCCTTCCAGGGCGGTTCCTTTTGACATTCACCATCGCTACTTTGATGTTGAACGTTGACGTTACCAGCCCTGGAGGACGTGTAGACGATAATCGTTGAAGTAGCCTATTTCGATGTTCTTACTTTGAAATAGGCTACTGCGATGTAATGTGCTAGTGTAGACGTAGCCTAAGACAATTAGAATCCCTTTGGAAGGCAAGCAATCAGGCTACTCACTTCTATTCCCTTCTGGAAAATCTTTCCTGGGAATTTGGATTGAAGCAGCAGTCGTTTTGCAAAAGAGAAAACAGAACCATGAGCAGAACTTCACTGACCTGCTCTTCTGCTTCAGAAGAAGACTGAGACATTCTTTGAAAAGTGCCCCTAAAGGTTTATTGATAATTATTAGGTATACATTTGTATTGTAGTAGGACGGCCCCAGCCATGGACCAGAGCTTCACTGTTTTAAGTATTGTATGAACATGTAGCAAAAATACATTTCCCTGCCATGAGGAGGTTGACATAGTACCATCAACTTGAAGTCTTGAAATTAAAGCTCTCCTCACTAGGCTTGCAAGCCTGTTCATGAAAATGCTCTTTCTTGTGCTCGCTTAGTGGAGCCCATCTCTTCCTATCCAGAAGCCACATCTGGAGTATTGCATCCAATTCTGGGCCCCCCAATACAGAAAGGATGTGGATACATTAGAGAGGGTCCAGCAGAGGGCAACCAAAATGACAGGGAGCTTGAGTGCATGACCTACGAGGAGAGGCTGAGGAATATGGGCTTATTTGGTTTGCAGAAAAGAAGAGTGAGAGGCGATTTGATAGCAACCTTCAACTTCCTGAAAGGAGTTCTAAAGAGGATGGAGAGAGGCTATTCTTAGAACTGACAGATGGCAGAACAAGAAGCAATGGTCTCAAGTTACAGTGGAGGTGGTCTAGGTTGGATATTAGAAAAAAACTGTTTCACTAGGAGGGTGGTGAAGCACTGGAATGAGCTACCTAAAGAGATGGTGGAATCTCCATCCCAAGAGGTTTTTAAGTTTCATATTGACAAAACCCTGGCTGGGATGGTTCAGTTGGGATTGGTCCTGTTTTGAGCAGGGGGGGTTGGACTTGATGACCTCCTGAGGTCTCTTCCAACCATATAATTCTACGATTCTATGAAATCTGATCAATTAAAATAACAGTTTAAATTAAACTAAGTTCAGGTATTAACACAGCTGCTGTGTCTCCCCTTGCCAATGTCTGTGGTTTCAGCTTGACATTTTTCTATTTAAAATGTTTTTCTTCCCCCTTTGCTATATGAAATACCCCTATTAACAAAGGGGAACACTGCTCATGTTCCCCAACCTTTAATAAAACGAAGAGGACAAAGCTTATATTTAAATTAAATACAGACATATGTGTTTTCAGGATCAGAGTCTTACCAATTATACATTAAATTCACTCATTTACACTGAAAATATAAAGAGAAATGTTTTCATTTAATCTTTCAGGCATATTAATTTTAATTTTTAATGGCTAATGGCTTCAGGTAAACTAATTTCAGGCCAAAACACAATTTTAATGTTATTATAATAAGCGCACATTCATAGCTTGTTAGGCCAGTTATAAACATTTGAAAACAGGGCCTATAATGAGAAGTGTCAGACCAGCTTAACTTTATGTCATGCTAACCATTTGGTCTATAGTGTAAATATACACAGGAAGTGGGGTAGTAGCAACCTATGTAGAAAAGGGTATTACTTATTTCTGAGTCACTAATAACACGGAGGAAAATTAACTCTAATACTTTTGTGTGGATCAATGTCCTAATATATAAAGCACAAAATGGGGCATTATTTGGTGTCAGATACAGACTACCAAATCACCTACTGAAGGAGAAGACGACTCTCTAACATGCGTAGGTGGGAAAAATTGATCTGGGACTTTAATGTGATTGACATATGGTGGGGGCCACCTGCCGCCAGTGGTAAAATATCCTTGGAATTTCTAAACATTGTAGATGACTATTTTCTGATTTGAAAAGTGCAGCCATTACCAGGGAATTCTTTGTTAGACCTTGTTTTAATAGATAAAAAGTAAATGATCATCAAACAAAAACAAAAAAAAATATTACATACAAACCATCGTGACTTGATCACCTTTATACTGTGCAAGTAGAATAAATTCCAGATCAGTAAGATATATAGTCAGTGCTTTTATAGGACTGATTTCGCAAAGCTGAAAACAATTACGAGCTACATCAGCAATGGAAGAAGAATTTAATCAGAAAAATGTGAATGATAGTCAGCAATCAATTAAGAACATCTTACAAGATGCCCAAAAAGAAAGTCAATTAAGAAGGCACAACTGGTAAAAAAAATATAAAACTGCTTTCAAAGGGAAGTGAATGAATGTAGATAGATATATGTGTGTGTGTGTGTGTGTGTATATATATATCTATATTCATTCACTTCCCTTTGAAAACAGTTTTATATTTTTATATGTTTATTTTCAAGAAGTCTTGTAACAGTTGGAAAATTCCATAAGTTTGGAAGAAAGCTCATGTGTCAGTTTTAAAAAGGGATAACCCAGGTAACTACAGGTTTGTCAGCCTACTATTAATCTTGGGTAAGATAATGGACCTGCTACAGTATTCTTTAAGAGTTAAAGGAAAGTAATGTAATTAATGCAAATCAATATAGGTGTACAGAAAATAGATACTGTCAAACAAACAGGTTTTAAGATATTACATGTTTGGTTGAAAAAGGTAATAGTGGGGATGTAATACAGATAGAGTTCTGTAAGGTGTATGAATTGGTACTACATGATGTTTTGATTAATAAACTACAACAATAGCAAATTAACATACATTCAATTGATTAAAATCTGGCTGACAGGTCTCAAAATGTAAATAGTAAAAGCAAAATGAGCATTCCATGTGTTTGTACTCAGAGGGGACCTGCAGAAATGGGTTCTTGGCCTTGTGGAATTTGACATTTCATCAATAAGCTGGAAAAAATTTAAAAATCACTAATAAAGGTTGCAAAAGTCTCAAAAATTGGGTAAACAAAGATAAGGGCATGTCACTGATACAGAATGATCTGGCTCACTTGGTAAGTGGGGTGCAAGAAAAGACTATATGTTTTAATATAACTGAAAGAAAATTCTTGGTACAAAGTCTCTTCAGTCTATCACTGTGGTGTCCAATACACTCCCCTTTCACCACGTGACAAACATAAAAGCATATTGTGACAAATGCAGATTGGTGGGCTGGTGCAACGGCTTGGGCAGTGGCACGGTGGCTTGGGGGCTTGTGCAGTGGCAGCTCCTTGGGCATCACGCAGCAGCGGCTCGGGATCTCGGGCACCACATGGCTGGCTCACGGGCCCCATGGTGGCACAGTAGCTCCTCAGGCACTGCGCCATCAGAGTTGCCCGGCTCCAAGCTGCGCAGCTGTAAGAGCTGTGTCGTGCTGCACCCAAGGAGCCACCCCACCATGCAGCCCCTGAGCCATCCACATGTCACCCAAACTCCTGAGCTGCCGCAGCCGCTGATGCGTGGCGTGCAAAGAGCTGCCGCCTGAGCTGCTGCACTGGCTTTTGGGGTTGTGCGGCTTGGGACTGGGTGGCTTCAGTGGTGCAGTTCCAGCAGCAGCTCCAGTGAGTCACTGGGGGTAAGAGAGTAGGGTGCCCAGCTGTGGGGGCCAGAGGGGTAGGGTGCCAGGCTGCGTGAAGGGAGGTAGGGCACCTGGCAGGGGGTGGTGCCTGATGGTGGGGCATGTGGTGATTGGGTGCCTTCCTTTTGGACACCACTGGTCTATCAGAATAAGGTATAACATGATCAAATGGTTGAAAGTTGAATTTATACATTAAATTGGAAATAAGATAAATTTTTAAGGAGCAGTAACTGACTATTGGAACAGTTTACTGTGGGTCATGGTGGATTCTACATCATTGATAATCTCAAAATCTAGATTGGATGTTTTGCTAAAAATGAGCTCTAGGAATGATACGGAGGAGTTCTATGGCTTGTTTTATACAGGTACTCATGCTGTCAGTGGTAAAATAGGCTTGGAGTGTCTAAACATTGTAGATTGTAGATGTTTTCCAATGTAAAAAGTCCAGCCACCACTGGGGAGTTCTTTATTAGATCTTGTATTAACATATAAAGAGGAACTGATCACAAACAAAAAAATAATATTAGGTTATCATGGTAGTTCTTTCTTTTTTGTAATCTATGAACCTATAATTAGAGAAGCTGGCTACACCAGCATTTCTTAAACTTTTTGAGACCGTAGAACACCAAACAATAATATCGCATCAGCGCAGTAAAGGGGCATAGGAGAAGACACCTCTCACGCTCTCCCATTGTTTATGAAAATTGGCTTATGAATATGCATAATTTGAGGATGCTTTATGCAAAACAGATCATGTAACATGTCATTTTAAAAGGTGTGATCCACCGAATCTGTATAATCAATGTGTGTGCATGCATTTTGCTTTTATATGAAGTTTACAAAATATATGGCTCAGTGATGTGAATGGTTCTATGAAGACATATGAAGAGCCCACCTGATGCTGAAGCCCATTTTGAATTTGGTGCTTTTCCACTCAACATGAGAAATATTTGAACTGATCACAAAAGAATCCCACTTTGGGCAAAAGGTATGTACAGGGGGAAGTGAAATAATAGGAGGTGGCCAGATGCCAGGAGACCCCCCACTTAGCATCCAAGATGCCCACTGGAAAGATGTTAGATTGAGCAGAGGAAAGGATTGGGCCCAAACAAGGAGGCTGCCTAACTTGTGAGAAAGCGACAGAATTTACATGTAACAAGTTTCTTATATTAGGATTAGCTGGTGTGTTTTTTTATTTTGTCTTAATTTACTTTGATCTGTCTGTTTTTATTTGCAATCACTTGAATCCTACTTTTTATCCTTAACAAAACACTTTTATTATCAAGCCCAGTATGAATAGTTTTTACTGGTGGGGGGAGGAAGCAGTCACTGTGCATATCACTCTTTCACTGATAAAAAATCAAGCAGTGCTGCGGCACCTTAAAGACTAACAAATTTATTTATTAGGTAATGAGCTAAGTGGATCTTGCCCATGAAAGCTCATTACCTAATAAATAAATCTGTTAGTCGTTAAGGTGCTACAGGACTGCTTGTTTTTCTGAAGTGACAGGCTTTCATTGGTAAAGAGGGTAAATTTATAAGCTTTCTCTGTGTAAAACTTCTATATATATTGACTGATATATTTGGGATTTGGTCTTCTTGGGGGCCTCATAATAGGGGTGCTGTCAGTGGTGTTATAGCTGAGCCCTCCCAGAGCTGAGCTGGTTCAGCTTCTATGTTACTCTGCTGGAGGCTCTTACCCCAACTCTGTGCCTTGCCTTTGGTGGACCAAAGCTTCTGGCCCAGAAGAACAAGGTAGTAGGGTGCCCCAAAGGGCACATTGGTGGGTTCAGGGGCATGACCAGAAAAGCAGGTGACAATCCCAAGGGGACTCCTGTCATTCAGCCTGTCACAACACCATTAAAAGTCTATGACAAAAAATCTTCTGGCTACAGGAGAGAGGAACAACTGGTCTGAAGCCAATGTTTGTGCTTGGCTCCTGGCCCTAGTCACGACAGCTGGTGAAGGTGTGTGGAGTGGAAGAGCATAGGAGGGCTCATTTAAGGGGCAGATGGAATTCCCTCTCTGACAGCTGTCTCACTTTTGAGGATGGGGTGGTAGGTTAGAGTTGAATTGCTGGGGAGGTTCATGGTCGGTGCAGTCTGCAGGCATGTGAGGGTGGCACAAGACTGGATGAAATTTCCATCTTCTTGCAGTTCTGGTGCAGGATCTCACACAGAGTAGGGACTTACGTTTTTGGCCAATAATAATAGCTGCCCCGGTCCTTCAGGGGAAAACGTTGACATGGTACCTAATATGATATTTATTGAATCAAGAAATAAATCATAATGTACAGGATGTCAGGCCCCAGAGTCTTTTATTCAGGTGTTGTAAGTTTTTACAGAACATAATTTGTTTCAGGTAAGCTATGTATAAATGTTCTTGGAAGACAACTGAAGAAACATATTAAACATTAATGGGATTGGGAGAATAATTTATGTGCCTCAGAAAAAAAATAAGCCCAAAAATCATAAGGCCTGAACCCACGCCAGTTTAAAATTATTTAGGATGTAGTACAAGTTACAACAGCACATTCCGTGACTCGTAGCATACTATCAAATATCATGAAGAGGTTTGGTGTTTAATTTAGTTAAAACACTGTTCACTATGCTAGATTTATGATTAACATGAATCACTTTCACACTCTCTTCAGCACTGACGAAGACTCCTATGCCAATTTAGCAAAAAATAAATGGTACACATTAAATGCAAAAATGAGAATGAACATTAGTGATTAGAAAGTAGTAATCTGTGATCCTAATTTGGGAAAGCCTCCCCCTCCCCATCATAATGTTTTGCCTGCTGAGATTTCTCTGTGTCATGTCACGTCTGATCTTATTAACTTAATCGTCAGGGCAGTGATCTTTCCACTTTTTTTGTCCAGAGCTATGCACATCTACAACATGGTATAAAATAAAGTAGATACAAAGCAAGGACCATATTTTTATTTTCCTTGCTCATACCGAATATCATCTAATGCCACAAGTAGTTTCAGGGCATGTCTATATTTACGGGAAGATCAGCTCTCCTGAGGTCAATCTTCCAGGGTTCAATTTAGTGTGTTAAATTGTATGTTGAGGGAACACCAGTTTACTCTGATACGCTTTGCAACCCTGAGTGTTTTGCAGAGAGGATGGAGTGAATGTCAACCTAAGGTACTTGGATTCCAGCTACACTATTCTCATAGCTGGAGTGGTATAATATAGGTTGACCTTCTCCCCTAGTGTAGACCTGCCCTTATTGTAGTTAATAGCATTTTTTTTTTTGTGGCAGAAGGAAGGAGTGAGGTGAGCAAGGATACTAGACTCTGGCCCTAATACAATTATAGATTAAAAAATGCTGAAATCAACAAGGTTCTACCTGGAATTAAAATGCAGTTTTTAAAGTGAGTCTGATTAATGATTGGAAGAAGGAACAAGGAATCTGATGGCACTTTAAGAACTAAAAACTGTATTATGGCACGAGCTTTTGTGAGTTGCAGCTCACTTTTTCAGATCCCTGAAGGGCAAGAAAAATGAAAGAGGTAATAGGGATACAAAGATGGGAGCTAAATTCAATCAGGCAAAAAATCTTCAAAACAAGGCTACAACTTGAAACTGATCAGCTGGAATTCATATGTAAATTTGACACTATCAGGGATTGGGAATGGCTCCCTCATGACTTCAAGTAATTTTTCTCTTTAGATATTCTAACCTTCTTATCCACATTCCCCCTGATTGAATTAGCTCTGATGTAACACTCCCATCTCTGTTTGCCTACTCTCTCATTCTTTTTCTTGCCCTTCATACATCTGATGAAGTTCAGTTGCAACTCACAAAAGCTTAGGCCAAAATGAAATTGCTAGTCTTTAAGGTGCCTCCAGACTCCTTATTGTTTTTGTTGAAACAGACTAACACGGCTACCTTTGAAACCTGTCATCATACAAACTATTGGAAGAGATTACCAGGGATATGACACATTTTCCTTCAATTGAAGTCTTTAACTCAAAGCCTGGTCTACACCTAAAACATCACTGAGATCTATGAAAAATGTATTCCCCAGCACATAACAGTTAGGTTGATCTAACCCTATAACTGGTACAGCTAATTTGATGGAAAAATTCTTCTTATGATTCTAGCTATTACCTCTCGAAGGAATGGATTTACTACAGTGACAGAAATATCCTTCCAGTAGTGCATTAAGCAATGTGACTACATATGTGTCATGTGTTGTTTGTTCTCTCATCTTCTCCCCACAGGGAGAAGGAGAATCTCTTGTTTTGGTAAGGTATAACTTTTTTAAAAAAATTATATAAATAATCCATAGTCTTGGACCATTCACAAAGGAAGTTTTGTCTCCTGCACAGACAAATTTTAGCCTTTTTGTAAAGTCATAGCAAAGCCAATGACCAATTCACCACACATTCTAAGCACAGGGCATTTTGGCTAGGATTTTAAAAAGCACTCATCGTTGACTGACCTCTACTCCCACTAAAGTTAGTGAGAACTCAGAGTGCCTCAGTAAGTGCTAGGAAAAAAAACTTGTTCTTTGTGTGTGCTGACAGAAGAATTTTTAATTCAGATGGTACAATACTAAAGGACTGTCCTCTCTTCCATAGCTTTCATTGAGGTGATTAGTTTTGCTCCTGACTGTTCATTCCCTAGTTCACATGTTTATTTTGACCTGTAATCAAAATCTGCATGCAAATGCTAACTAAAATGTAAACCCACAGCTAGCCAATCTGGAGAGACGTATAGCATTAGAGGAGCAAATTTCTTTAACATTCAAAATATCTGAAATTAAAATGGACAAGATTTGGAAAGCGAGAACTTTAATAGGCTGCACAACATCCTATATCACTTATCACAATCCTCTGAAATCCCAGCTCTCCTAATTTGATCAGGGAACAGCATGTTACCTAAAACAAGTGTCCAGTCAAAAGAGTTTTACTGACAAAGAACTTCTTATAAATGATCTATGCTTGAAGCTCAGTCACAGCATCTATTTAGAAAAGAATTCTGAATAGTAAATATACACGAGACAATTATCTGTGTTTTGTGGACAATGTGTAACTGGAAAAAAATGACCAAACAAAATCTTTATTAAAAATGATTTGCCCAGCTCTAGTGCTGGGACACACATTAATCACCAAAATGTCGCAGTTCTGTGGCTTATCGTAACAAGTAGTTCTAGGGTGCCTTCAGGGGCTTTTGTGATTATACCTGGCTGGTTTTTTGTCTGAAGATTTTTTTTCACTCCAGCTTCGCAAAAAAGAAAACAAAAGCAAAAACAGCAACAAAAAAACAGATTCAGCAGCACCAAAATATTTCACAAATATATGCCAGTTTCAATAAATTGTTCATTTAAAAGCTAAAAGCAAAACCTTCCCCAAAGATAGAAACATTTAATTTTGACTAAATGAAATAATGAGTTTTCAATTTGAAATTATTTGTTTGTTTGAAAATTTTCTTCAAAACATATATATAATATGAAAAATTAAAAGAAACAGGTGAAATTAAACATTTTGTAGTGAGTTACACAAAGTATTTTGCTTGACAAAACACAATTTTTTAAAAGCTTGTTTTGTTCACCAAAAATTTTGAAAAAATTGGATAGATCTGAAATAATTTCGTTCTGGTTTGTGATTTTTTTTCAGAAGTACCAAGGAACACAAAACCTGATATTCACCCAGGTCCAGTCATGGCACATTTCATATGATTTACACTGTGATTCACTGCATTTCCAGTGAAAGGGGCAAATATACTGTATCCCCTTGCAGGCTTGCAGATTTAAAAGGCAGAGAAGACAGCAGAGAGAAAGACCTAGTCAGTCAGTAGATTGTCCAGGATTTTACAGGTAATACTTAATGGAAACTATGGTTCAAGAACGAAGTCTTGTTCATTCTAAATGTGACCTTGTTTCCCTTTAAGACAAAAATGTGACCAGGTTTATGTTTAAGGTTTGAGTATAGATTGGACACTTCCTATCAGGATGGTTAAGCATTGGAATAAATTGCTGAGAGAGGTGGTAGAATCTTTATCATTGGAGCTTTTTAAGAGCAGGTTAGACAAACAACTGTCATGGATGGTCAGATGGTGCTTGGCCCTACCAGGAGTGCAGGGGACTGGACTAACTGATGTCTCCAGGTTTCTTCCAGTCCTATGATTCTATATTTGAAGGTAACCAAAGCCTACAGCTGAAGACGCTTTACCTGTCTCCCAGGAACCGCCCACGTGGGAAAACAACAAGAAGTCCTGTGGCACCTTATAGATTAACAGATATTTTGGAGTATAAGGTTTTGTGGGCAAAGACCCACTTCATCAGATGTATCCATGAAAGCTTATGCTCCAAAAAGATTTTGTCCACGAAAGCTTATGCTCCAAAATACCTTAGTCTATAAGGTGCCACAGGACTTCTTGTTGTTTTTGAAGATACAGACTAACTCGGCTACCTCTCTGCCACTTGCGAAAGTTAACTTAAGTATTATGGAATGCACAAGCTAGGAGGCATATCTAGCCCTCAAGCCAGTTGGAAAATACCTTTGCATCAGGAGCACAGTAACAAAGGCCACATACAGACAACTTCTAACCAAGAGCAGAAATACTTTTCAACTTTTTGCAATAGCTCTTCTGAGCCATGTTTATGGTGAAAAACAAACCCTACATACTGAATGCATGGCTCACAGTTCCCTTTCCCCATTCTGATGGATGCCTCAGGTCAGAGTAGCCTTTGAGCAGACAAACACACACAATGTTCCATACACTTCTCTCCACTGGGGAATCAACAAAATAGGTACTGAATTAAAATTTAATATCCAGCTAGCTTTTGCTCTCTGGGAATGCTGGGCAACAGACGGTTGTTGTAGTTCAAATAAATCACGCTGCTGCAGCACAGCAGCTGCTTTCAGGTTGCCTCACAGCTATGCAGGTCCCACCTGCCTTAGCACATGAATGGAAGTGACAGACACCTCAAAGTCAACAAAACATCAAACTCCAGCAGGTTCTCCCACTCCTGATTTGAATATTGTTCTCTTTCTTTGAAACGTTGATATGATTTAAAGGAACAGTCAACCTGAAAATAAGTTGTCTGCTTATAGCAGGAGTGAGCAAACTTTTTATGTAGGGCCCCACTTTTCATCCCTGCAGTTAGCAGCCCCTCTTCCCCAACCTGTCTAATGCAATCCAAACCAATGGAAATTTTGGTTACATTCATATGAAAAAAATACAAAACCTTTTTGGCATGCGTAAGAAAATAATTCTGTGGAATGTAAAAACGTGATTAATCGGTATATAAAGGGGAATACACAGACATAAAAGCAATACCATATTTCAATATTTTAAAGAGATGGATGAGCCTCAGACCCAGCAGCCAATCGTGCTGCATCCCCCTTAGGAAATTTCATGCCATTTCCCTCCCTCCTATCCCTGCCCCGAAGGGGTCCAACCCCTAACCTTTGCACACCCCGGCTTATAGTACCAATAAAGTGTACTTGGATAAAACAGTGATGAACAGCATGTAAGTACATAGATGGATGGATTGATAAAAGAGGTATATGTATATACTAAATGTCTACATGATGTGTTAAATGTCTTATACTGGCATAATTGAGAATAATGAGCCTAGAAATATGATTGATGGCAACTTGTTCAGAAATTAAATACTATATCATTTATTTATGATATATATGTTATATATGCTGTTTAATTTCTGAACAAGTTGCCATCAATCATATTCCTAGGTTCATTATTCTTAAGTATTGTGCCTATGTAAGACTCTGTAAATGTGTTTTAGACCTATATATCTAACTGGAAAAAAAGACAGACTTACACATTTGATGGAAAAGGAAGAAGACAGTGGAGAGCTTGTACATGGTGAGAGGGAGAATATTGTACTCCACTATATTGTCATTCTTCCAGGTGTAAGAAGTGGGTTTTTTGACCACGAAGGTTTGTGCCAAAATAAATGTATTGGTCTTTAAGATGCCACAGGACTCTATGGCTACCCCTCTGAGACTTGTCAACAAATTAGTTATAAACCTTCCCTCTAAACATTGCTCAATTTACATTTCAGATGCTAATTATGTGACCAGATTCTACATTAGCACACATAAAAATATTTTCTTTACAATGCTTTTACTGGATTTTTGTGGAAAACTCCATCCTTGCCTAAGGGTTACCTAAAGTGCCAATAATATACGATCCTATATATTTATGACATTTTTGTGCATCTCTAATAAATACAAGGGTTAATTGTCCTGTTTAAAATGAAAGAACTGAAAAATCTTTCTTATTAATATGAGTCTTCCATATAAATATCACAATATGGAATACAGCAGGCATACCCATTGCTTAATTTCTAGAAGAGAAAATGTTCTTAAATTTCAAAGGTAAGGTAATATGCTAACATCTTTGTGAAAGAAACAATACCTTTTGATTAAGTTCTGATCAGGATCCAAAAAGAACACTGGGGATTTTCTTAAATTTACCTGTCCTTCTGAAAAAAATATGTGCAGCTTGTCAGCTAAGGGTAGGAAATGCCATCTGGCTTTTTGTTAATTTATTTAAGATGAATGTACAGTCAAATTATGGATACAAGAAATCTCTTTGGTAGAGACAGATAATTTCTTTAAAATGTAGATGTATCATACCATTAAACTTAATACTGAGTGAGTATGACATATTCATGATAGAAAACAATAGAATCCAAGTATTAAGAGAAAATTAAAAACAGTTCCCAGTTGCAGAATTGTTCAAGAGAATACATTTAGAAACTGACCATTTGATATTCTTCTTTTACAGCAAGCTTTTTTTACTGCAGATACTTTCCCACATTGAAAATCTACTACAGTAACCTTCTTATAACTGAGGGGTGTATTTTCCCCTCTTGAAAGCATTTTGAGGTTTAAAAAAAGTTTGACTGTTTCACTGGGTTGAATCTCAAAGGCTCCTTTTGACACAAGTGTTATTTTGAGCACGTGGACTTGGTTTCCATTTTTTTAAAATAAAACTAGATTAAAACATTCATGAACAAACTGCCCATTGAGCTTTAATGTTTCTTTGTTGCTTTGATGGTTTGCAGATTTCTGCTTCACAGATTGTCTCCTCCCCATACATTCTAAAAGTGAAATGATACATTGTAATTTGAATGATAATTCTGTTTTGATGATTTAATTGATAACAGACTGAGGGATAAAATCCTGGCTTTTTCTGCATTGCAGATGATATAGCTACATTTCTTTTTTGTAAACATCTGTGTAAAATTAAAGGACGTTGCATTAAAACTATATTTCCTTTACCTTCAGTCAGGGTTTTCTTGAGGAACTGTAGGATAATCCTGGTTCAGGAAAAGAGAAGCTTTGTCTTGCCCATTCAGAGATTCTTGATCCTTACTTTTCATAGTTTAGGTGACAATTAAATGAAATTATCTGCCTCCATTAATTTTATTGACGTCAATGATAATCCTACCACACCCACTTGGTGCTATCATTCCATGAACCTTTGCAATCAAGTAATTTCACCTTACATAAAACAACTCAGTACCCCTACGTCTGTGCAATAGATGTCGATGGAATGTGCGCATTTTTTTTTCTGAACTCAGGATTCTACGAAAGCCCAGAAAAGAAATCAGCAGGCATGTATCTAACCGAGTTGCTTCATTTTGCAGCTATATTATATATTAAAGGAGTTACACATCTTGCATAGGCATGTCAATGAAAAGCTAACCAAGGACCATTGAAACCTGCTCCACCTATGTTGCACACAAGCAGTTATTCATTCAATTTATCTGGCATAATAATAATTGCATTACATACTACACAGACTCAGAATTTTTTTTACAAAAAAAACCTTGTAAAAAGGAATGATGGCTTTCTACAGTAATAGTCCCAAATACTGCAAAATCATGGCTATAAGTTGCAGTGTGTACAAAGTAGAACATTATAAACTGTCACTATAGAATACTGTGTTCATTATTTTACCCAGGGAATGTTATATTTTGTCTCTCCATGCTATAAATTTCCATGACTTGCTATCCAACAACTCCATTCCCAACCAGTTGAAATGGTTCAAATTTTAATTTTTTTCATTCCTTTTTTTTTTGAAATGTCTGAAAAGTAGAGAAAAGTCAATGTTAAAATTGGGTACAACAGCTATTTTACTCTGCTGATTCAAGAGGCATTGTTGGGTATGAAATTACAATCACATTAATACCATATTTAAAAGGATAGCGTCTGATATTAAGTCCTGTAAAATGTTCATCTAGAAGTTTTCTGTAGTGACTACCACTAAAGTGTCTGTTTCTTATAAACTGCTGAGTCACATATATTAGAATAACAAAATAAAAAATAAAAAATTAAAAGTAGTCCTGTAGCACCTTTAAGACTAACAATTTTCTTTATTAGGTAATGAGCTTTCATGGGGGATCTTACCTAATTACCTAATAAATAAAATTGTTAGTCTTTAAGGTGGTACTGGACTGCTTGTTGTTTATATTTTTGTGAAGCTACAGACTAACACGGTTACCCCCTTTGAAACTATATATTAGTATGATTGTGTTGATAAGGCAAACACATTAGAAGAGAGAACTATGCATGATTCTTTAGAACAGAATCTGGTTGTCCATGCCCACTGTGGAGTCTGTTGTCCAAGTCTCATATATGTTGTCTCAGTTTGATGACATTATATGGGTCTGCTCAGAAAAATATCCCACCACTTAATGGTGTTATCCCTTGATACTGAATGTTTGATAACTGACAGAAAGATCTTCACTGTGCCCACCTACCATCATTCCTGGACTATGACTAAGTAGAGGACTTCACTTTCCAGCACTGACAGTCTCTTATTCCTTCTAAAAGCACATTTATTCATCGCCTCATTAAACTAAAGAAAATGAACAAAATCTAAACAGATCTAGGGTTTGGACACCAAGGTGTGGTCTGCTATTTTAGCATACAGAAAGTATTGGGAAGTAAGACTTGCTTTGAATGATGCTGGGGGCAAAATACACTTATCAGAGTTACCTCTTTAGTATTATTAAAAGTGGTCCAAAGTATGTCCAAAGGATGGAGGATGAAACTATGTTTAAGTGAAAAGGACTTTGAAACAGAAAGAAAGACATGTTTTAGGTTAACAACACCAGGGTATTTTCACATGGCCTGCATAGATGATAGAATCTCTTAGGCAGTATATGGATAATTTATACTCCAATCCAGGGTGCATCACAGCTTCTTGAAGTACTGCTTTTGCTAGAAATTACCTTTTGATGATGTTTATCTGAGTCAACTGATTTTATTTTCAAGTCAGTCTCTGAAATGGATTTGTCACAAACACCTCTTCCAACGCCAAACTAATGTGTAATTATGAAGCGGCAGTAGCTGCTCCACAAGTAATGCCAAAACTTGCTTTATTTTTGAATTTTACATGCTTTCTTGAAACTAAATCAATATCCCTGCAATTTTACATGCCAAATCTCATCCCACATAAGTAATTTTCTGGGAAGTTTGAGGGAAAACAAAACAAACAGAAAAAGAAGTTTAAAGTGACAGCTTTTTTTTTTTTAAAGTCCTGGTCATCCACTTTTTGAAAAATGGCCTAAATTTTTGGCTTACCATATACTCAAAAATGACATGGTCTATGATTTCCATATTTGTGTGGGTGAAAATGCATTGCAAGAAAGATGACTGCATTTAGTTTGGAAAATGAGAAGGCCTGTCTCTTGGAGAGGTGAGTTCTGTAGTCAAAATCTAATTCCATGTGGGAGTTCTGCCTCCTGAATGGTGAACAGTGAACAGGAGCAGCTAACAGGGAGATAGCTGTGCTAGTCTATATACTATCAAAACCAAAAAAGCAGTCCAGTACCACTTTAAAGACTAACAAAATAATTTATTGGGTGATGAGTTTCTGAAGAAGTGGTTCTGTCCCAAAAAAGTTCATCACCTAATAAATTATTTTGTTAGTCTTTAAAGTGGTACTGGACTGCTTTTTTGTTTTGATAGCTAGCAGGGAGTTCGCCTGGGAAAGCATCCAAGAGAAGCTCATGTGAGTGTGGGTTTTCGGGGGCTGAGTTCTGAGCTGGTGGGTTGAATATCTGCCTGTGTGTCTGAGCATTTGTTTTGCAAAGAGGGGCAGTTTGAAAATGTGTCTGGCAGTTTGATAAGTTTTTCCTTTCCTGTTTCAGTAAGAGCATTTGATAAGTTTGCAAGATGTGAATTGGGAATGCTTTGTTCCAGAAGGGCCTTCAGAGGCTGAGTAGATTGGAGGCAATGCTTTGAGCTGGGCTTAGCCAGCCAGCAGCCTCATAAGAAAGCAGCCACAGTGTATAAGAAGGCAGCATCAGGGTACTGAGGGAATTGGCAGATGTCATTGCCGAGCCTTTGGCCATTATCTTTGAAAGCTCTTGGAGGCTGGGGGAGATTCTGGGTGATTGGAAAAAGGCAAATTTAGTGCTCATCTTTAAAAAAGAAAAGAGGGATAATCCAGGGAACTATAGGCCGGTCATCCTTTCCTCAGTACCTGAGAAAATATTGGAAGGGATCCTCAAGGAATCCATTTTGGGGCACTTGGAAGAGAGAAAAGCACTCAAAGGTAGTCAACATGGATTCACCAAGGGCAAGTCCTGCCTGACCAATCTGATTAGCTTCTATGGTGAGGTAACAGGCTCTGTGGACATGGGGAAGTCAGTGGATGTGATAGTCCTTGACTTCAGCAAAGCTTTTGATACAGTCTCCCACAACATTCTTGGTCATAAGTTAAGGTAGTAGGGATTGGATACATGGACTATAAGATGGATAGAAAGCTGGATTGACAGTTGAGCCCAATGAGTACTGGTGAGTGCCTCAATAGCTGGAGGGCGGTTGGTTTCAAGTGGAGTGCCCCAAGGCTCAGTTCTGGGGCTGGTGTTGTTCAACATCCATATTAATGACCTGGATGAGGGCTTGGATTCCACCCTCAGCAAGTCTGTGGATGACACCAAGCTAGGGAGAGAGGTAGATACATTGGAGGGTAGAGATAGCATCCAGAGTGACCTGAATAAATTGTAGGATTGTGCCAAAAGAAATCTGCTGCAATTCAATAAGAAGAAGTGTAAAGTCCTGCACGTGAGACAGAAGAATCCCAAGCATTACTATAGGCTGGGGACTGACTGGCTAAGCAGCAGTACAGTGGAAAGGGACCTAGGGATTGTGGTGGATGAAAGGCTGGATATGAGTAAACTGTGTGCCCTTGTAGCCAAGAAGGCCAACAGCATATTGGGATGCATTAGGAGGAGCATTCCGAGCAGATCTAGAGAAGTGGTTGTTCCCCTCTACTGGATACTGGTGAGGACGCATCTGGAGTATTGCATCCGGTTTTGGGCCCCCTGTAGAGAAAGGATGTGGGTGTGCTAGAGCAGGTTCAGTGGCGGGCAACAAAAATGATTATGGGGCTGGAGCACATGACCTATGAGGAGAGGCTGAGGGATATGGGCTAATGTAGTTTGCAGAAGAGAAGACTGAGGGGTAATTTAATATCAGCCTTCAGCTTCCTGAAGGGATGCTCTAAAGAGGATGGAGAGAAACTGTTCTCCATGGTGACAGATGGCAGAACAAGGAGTAATGGTCTGAATTTACAAAAGGAGAGGAGTAGGTTGAACATTGGGAAAATCTACTTCACCAGGTGGATGGTGAATCACTGGAATGCATTGCCTAGAGGTGGTGGAATCTCCATCCCTAGGGGTTTTTAAGTCCCAGCATGACATAGTTATGACTGGGATGACTTAGTTGGGGTTGATTCTGCTTGAAGCAGGGGGCTGGACTCTATGACCTGCTGAGGTCCCTTCCAGCCCTGTGATTCTATGAGTCTAAACCAGTCCAGTGCTAGAGGAACAAAACTCCCAGTCAGAAAGTGATTATAAAGGGAGAGATGATATTTTAGAAAGGAAAAAGTCTTATAAGGACTCATAAAGACTAGGACTGTTCGGACAAAGACATGGAAGTGGAGATGCAATATGGAGAACAGAACAACAGGTAATATGCACAGGGTAACATCTTGTTTATTAATCAAGTGTATGGCTGTATTTTGCACCATTTGACATTTGTTCAGATTATACAGCTTCCTTCCTAGACATAAATTGCAATAGTCAAGACTGGATATCACAAATGCATAGATTACTGAGGGCACATCTGTATCCCATAGGATAGATGCTACTCCATGTCTAAACAACACCTATTTTGAAATAGCTATTTCAAAATAGGCACTATTCCTTGTGAAATGACAGTTACCAATTTCAAAATAAGATGGATGCAATTTTGAATTTATTTCAGAATCATGGTTGTGTTGTGTAGCTGCTGGTATAGTTATTTCAGAAAAACTGCAGTTTTTTCTAAATAACTGTGCTATGTAGACCTACCCTTAGGGCGTCAGGCAATTTCCAAGACAGGCTGAAGACAAAATGAGCTGAAAGATTCTCATTGCTTAAATAGACTTTCCCGCGGGTGGGAACCCTTTGTTTAGCATTTTCCCCCTCATGGAAGAACACTGGATTTTAAAATGGCTTTCAGTGCCAGGTGGTGTGGTCACATGTCTTTCCAGACCAATCAATTTCCAGACTTACAGGACAAACAAAGCCATTTACAAGCCAGCAAGTTGATTGCCCAGTCATCATAATCTCAGATACACATTCCCATTTTAATAGCTCTTCCTTTTTTGTTTTCTTTTTTCTTCAGCACTGGATGCAGTGAGTTGTATCTCATAAAAGCTTATGACCTAATGACCTAGTAAACGTGTATTCTGTAAAATGGCACCAAATTCCTTGTTGTTTTTGTTGAAACAGACTAACATGTTTACACTTCTGAAATCTATTACAGTCTAGTTTCTATCAAAACAAAAAGCAGTCAAGTAACACTTCAAAGATTAGCAAAATAATTTATTAGGTGAGCTTTTGTGGGACAGACCCACTTCTTCAGACCATAGCCAGACCAGAACAGACTCAATATTTAAGGCACAGAGAACCAAAAACAGTAATCAAGAAGGACAAATCAGAAAAAAATGATCAAGGTGAGCAAATCAGAGAGTGGAGGGTTGGGGTGGAGGGGAAGGTCAAGAATCAGATTAAGCCAAGTATGCAAACGAGCCCCTATAGTGACTCAGAAAATTCCCATCCTGGTTCAAGCCACGTGTTAATGTGCCAAATTTGAATATAAAAGACAGCTTGGCTGTTTCCCTTTGAATAGTGGTGCAAAAATTTTTTTTTCAGTAGTATGCATACTCTTAAGTCATTAACAGAATGGTCCACTCCATTAAAATATTGACTAACGGGTTTGTGGATCTGGAGTGTTTTGATGTCTGTTTTTGGTTCTCTGTGCCTTAAATATTGAGTCTGTTCTGGTATGGCTATGGTCTGAAGAAGTGGGTCTGTCCCATGAAAGCTCACCTAATAAATTATTTTGCTAGTCGTTAAAGTGCTACTTGACTGCTTTTTGTTTTGATAGTATATAGACTAGCACGGCTCCCTCTCTGTTACTAGTCTAGTTTCAAGTTTGACTACATACTGAAATGATAGCTACATTTCTTAATTGCTAGCTCATAACCAATATTTGGACATACACTCAGAACATCCTCCATAATATCTTCTACTTCCTCTGAAACAAGACCAGGACTCAATAATCACAGAATAAGCAAACTACCATTTTATAAGTTTCTGCTCATCATTTATAAGATGAGCAAATAATTAATACAATAACTTCTCACCAAGGTTCAGTTTTTAAGTTCTGTAGATTAGAGATGGGCCAGAAACTGCATCCAGATATGGATTTCAAATCCCCCAAATTCAGGAGTATTTGGATTTGGGGATTTGATTTAACTCAGAGGTTCTCAGACTAGGACGTTAGGCTGTGGCCACACTTGGCCAAAACTTTGAAATGGCGGTGCTAATGGAAAATTGAAGAATGCTAATGAGGCGCTGAATTGAATATTTAGTACCTCATTAGCATTCGTGTGCTGCCAGCTGCAGTGCATGGCTCGGAGTGGCTACACGGGGTCCTTTTCAAAAGGACCTCACATGTTTCAAAATCCCCTTATTCCTCTTAGCTGAGGGACATAAGGGGATTTCAAAATGTGCAGGGTCCTTTTGTAAAGGACCTGTGTGTAGCCACGCCTGAGCCTTGCGCGTTCGAAAGCGTTGCTTTCAAAGTGCCGCAGATGGCAGCACGCGAATGCTGATGAGGTGCTGAATATTCAATTCATCACCTCATTAGTATTCTTCGATTTTACCATTAGCATGGCCATTTCGAGTGGCCACAGCTTTAGAGCGCAGCGGTTCCCAATTTTTTCAAGACGGTGAACTATTATGACAATTCAGTAAGACTTTGTGACCCAATGTAATTCAAAATAGGGGGCAGGGGGTTCTCCCCTGGGAAAATTTTTTTTATGTCTTGATTAGTACCCTCCCCCTGCCTTCAGGCTTAAACCCCTCACAATCCAAAGCTGCCCCTGCCCCACCCCAGGCTTATACCCCTCACAGCCCCAAAATGCCCCCCACCTACCTCACACAGGCACCACTGCTGCCCCCTGCTGCTCCTTCACCGTGCTGCCACTATCTCCTCCTCAAAGCTCCCCCCAGCTATCTGACACCTTCCCCCACCTGCAGCGAGGGCCATTCCCTGCCCTACTGCACTGAAATGGGACTCAATTTAATTGGTTTAACGACTGGACCCCTCCTGCCAGCTCTTAAACCAATTAAACTGAGTTCCATTTCAGCATGGCTGAGAAAGTGAATTGGCATACTTTGCTCCTTGGCCTCAGCAGAGATAGCAATTACCTTAGTCATTACAAAGAGAGCTTCCCCATCTTTGATATTCATAGAGAGATCAGGCAAGTCACTTAAAATAGACACTTGGAGTAAGTAATTTTATCCCTCCTTCTCCCCACCCTTTGCCTCCCTTCTGTCCTATGTACCCAATTCATCAGTTTTTATTTCAATTTTTGTTTGTATCTCTCAGTGATTTGAGCATTGGCCTGCTAAATCCAAGGCTGTGAGTTCAGTCCTTGAGGGGGCCATCTAGACCAAATCTTTGAAAAAAAAAAAAAAAGGATGATGATTGGTCCTGCCAAGAGGGCAGGGAACTAGACTCAATGACCTCCTGAGATCTCTTCCAGTTCTATGAGGTGTATATGTCCATATATTTATTCATCTGATTTACTCAGAATGCCAATTTACTTTCAGTACTATTTCCAGTACAGCACTATCTTCAGATCCAAAGAAGTGGATCTATCCCATGAAAGGTCCTCACCTAATAAATAAATTTTTTAGTCTTTAAAGTGCTACATGACTGCTTTTTTGTTTTGTTAAGATACAGACTAATATGGCTACCTCTCTGATACTAGCTTTTCCCTGTAATTAGTTCACCACAGAGAGCCATTAAGGTTTGCAATCCTTCTGATCTGACAATGAGCAATAGCCAATTAATCAGAATAAGACAGTAAAATAGCTTTGCACCTCTACACAAGGTCCGAAATTTGACATGGTGTCTACTGTAACAGGCTATTTTGCTGATGCTGAAAAGGGTTTCATGACTATATCTTGGTTTCAAAGAAGTTTTTATGGGGAAGGATTTTGGGACTGCAGGCAGTGAGAGACTGACTCTCCATGACCTGGTTGCTAACTGGTCTGGGATTTGAGAGACCTAACATTCATGTCCCTTCTCTACCTAAATCAAAGCACAGGTTTTTCATCCTAGATCACTAAGGATCAGGCAAAGCAGAGACTGTGACCATATTTTCCAAAGGCCTGGGCTGGCGGCACTGTTTGCCTGAATTGTATCAGCCCCCTCAAGAGGCAGGGCCTGGCATTGCTCCATGCTTGAGCCCTGCCTTCCTGTGTGGGGCTGGTATTGACATTCTCCCTGCACTGCAGTCAGCCAGAGTAAGTTGGACAAATGCCAACTCTTGCCAGAAAAGTCAGGATGGCCAGGACAGGGCTTTAGAAAGGGACTGTCCTGGTCACATCTGGACATATAGAAACTGTGCTTAGGCTTGTGTAAGAAATTTAAGTGAAATGTTCATTTCCTTTTGTTTTCTGCTTTCAGCTGTAGAATAGGGGAAAAAAACAGTTCATATAGTGTGACACAAAAAGTTCAGTTTCACAGTCATAGACAATCCTGTTAACCTCATGAAAAAACAGTATCTGCTAGTATTCTTGGGGAAAGGGCCATGCATCATGTAGTGTCCAAAGGAAAAGTCACAGCAGCAGTTAACAGAAGTATCTTTCCATGGAGCTCCCTGAAGCCTGACACTTTCTTCTAATAAGAGGCTACCTATATATCACTTTCACACAGATTAACTAGACAAACGTTCCACTGAAGAACCTGCTCTGTAAATTAATTTCTTTCTAGATCATATACTAATGCTCCAATGGAAAAATGGTGCCTGGTCAGATGGAAAAAAGCAGAAAGAGGCTATTCAAATAAAATTAACAATATAATACTACAACGAGCTACACAGTATAAAAAACATTCAATTTACACCAAAAAATAGCAATTCTTTTTAACTTGCAAGCTATGGCTACGTCTACACTAGCCCCAAACTTCAAAATGGCCATGCAAATGGCCATTTCGAAGTTTACTAATGAAGTGCTGAAATGCGTATTCAGCGCTTCATTAGCACGCGGGCGGCCGCGGCACTTCGAAATTGACGTGCCTCGCCGCCGCGTGGCTCGTCCCGACGGGGCTCCTTTTCGAAAGGATCCCGCCTACTTTGAAGTCCACTTATTCCCATGAGCTGATGGGAATAAGGGGACTTCGAAGTAGGCGGGGTCCTTTCAAAAAGGAGCCCCGTCAGGACGAGCTGCGCGGCGGCGAGGCGCGTCAATTTTGAAGTGCCACGGCCGCCCGCATGCTAATGAAGCGCTGAATATGCATTTCAGCGCTTCATTAGTAAACTTCGAAATGGCCATTTGCATGGCCATTTCGAAGTTTGGGGCTAGTGTAGAAACAGCCTATCTGTGAAAGCGCTCATTACTGGCGTTGTAATAAACCATGACACAGTCTTATGTGGGCTCTCTAGTATGAATTCTGCTTAGTTAAAAGCTTTATTAACAAAGTCCCTATGAAATAAGTGCTAAATATAGCCGATTGGGGGAATGACAGACTTTCTGAACCCCTGAGCAAGGTTGTGGGGGAAGGGCCAGTTCCCACAGCCTCAGGCAGAAGGGTCAGGTCTGGGGCAGTCAGCCCTCAGCATCACCCAGGCTACGTCTACACGTGAAGCCTACATCGTAGTAGCTTATGTCGATGAATAACGTCTACACATCCTCCAGGGCTGGCAATGTTGACGTCAACATTGCGCAGCACCACATCGAAATAGGCGCTGCGAGGGAACGTCTACACGCCAAAGTAGCACACATCGAAATAAGGGTGCCAGGCACAGCTGCAGACAGGGTCACAGGGCGGACTCAACAGCAAGCCACCCCCTTAAAGGGCCCCTCCCAGACACAGTTGCACTAAACAACACAAGATCCACAGAGCCGACAACTGGTTGCAGACCCTGTGCATGCAGCATGGATCCCCAGCTGCAGCAGCAGCAGCCAGAAGCCCTGGGCTAAGGGCTGCTGCACACGGTGACCATAGAGCCCCGCAGGGGCTGGAGAGAGAGCGTCTCTCAACCCCTCAGCTGATGGCTGCCATGGCGGACCCCGCTATTTCGATGTTGCGGGACGCGGATCGTCTACACATTCAACTTCGAAGTAGGGCGCTATTCCCATCCCCTCATGGGGTTAGCGGCTTCGACGTCTCGCTGCCTAATGTCGATGTTAACATCGAAATAGCGCCCAACACGTGTAGCCATGACGGGTGCTATTTTGAAGTTAGTGCCGCTACTTCGAAGTAGCGTGCATGTGTAGACACGGCTCCAGAGTGCAATTGGCTGCCCCCCGACACCAGTCCTCAGAGCTTCCCAGAGTGCAATGCACAGTGCTCCAGCAGGGATTTAAAGGATTAAAGGCTCTGGACACCAGTGCTACTATTTGTCATTTGTAGTGGCAGCAGCAGGAGCAGCAGCCCTGAACTCTTTTGAATCAGCAGGTCCTGGGTCAACTGCTTCCTTTGCTTCCCCTAGCAGCTGTAGCAGGCGCTGGAGATACACATATCTCATAGAACTGGAAAGGACCTCGGGAGGTCATTGAGTCCAGTCTCCTGCCCTCTTGTTTGGGTCCTCATGGGCCTTAGGGCAGGGGGTTTAGGAATCATGGCAGGGGGTTGGGATGTGTGGTGAAGCTTAAACCTGAGGGTGAAGGGTGCTGGAGTGAGGCAGGGGCCCAGGGCAGAGGGGTGGAAGGCTGGGGAGGGAGCTTGCTAGCAGGGCAGGGTGAGGGGAACTTACCAAGGTGGTGAAGGTGATGCTGCTGTGGTGGTAGCTCCTCCTGGGAGGTTGGGGCTGTGTTCTGCAGACAGTGGCTCTACTGAGGGGTTGGGACTGCACTCCCCAGATGGTGGGTCCTCCTGGAGGACCAGGGCTGTTCAGGCCACCCCCAGCCTCCTGCACTGCTGAGGGAGTGGTGCTTCTTGTGCTATCCCTGGGCTCCAGCTGCCCACCCCCCTGTCTCTGGCCTGTCCATGGGTTCCACTGCTCGGTTCCAGGGGCTGACCCCAACATCCAGCTGTCCTCCCTCAGCCTGACTGCAAGAGGTGAGGCTCTGGGGACCAGCCCTGGCCTCTAGATTCTCCCCCTCCCCCAGCCTTCAGCTGGTCCAGTGGGGACAGATCTTCAGAATCCAATGCTGACTCCCAGCTGCACTCCCCAGCTTGCAGCTGGTTGGGGAGGGACTTTTCCTGGGTGGGGGGCTGGTCTGCATTGCCTGGCCCTGAGGTGGTTCTGGAGGATGCAGGGCAGTGGGGTCAGTGGATAGGAGGCTTCTCCCATCCAGTACTGTTTGGGGCAGAGGGGCAACTTACCAGGTCCAGTGGCCAGCCACGTGAAGTGCTGTCTCCAGATGGCCACTGTCTTGGTGGTGGGGTGGTGCTGCCCCAGTTGGTCACTCTGCAGTATATTGTTCCTCCTCTCTGTTTCCAATCTGTTCCTTTCCATGTTCTGGAAAACATTTCCATACCAGGCATGTCCCATTTTCCTGGCACAAACAAGCTCTACCCTTGATTTAAGTTATGTAAGAAGATGCTGCATATCAAATTTGGTGGTCATAGCTCTTACTGTTTACAAAGAGTTCTTGAACAAATGGACTTACATACAGAGAGACTCATGGACAGAAAGACAGACACACTCTAATATATAGATATAGATATATTATGGTACATTTAGTATTTGATATAATAATGTTCTTACACTATCAAAATTAAATGTTTTGATGAGATCATTTCAGTGTTTCCAAACAGAATTTGTTCCTCAGTAAGTTTTGAAATGTTGACTGTTTGTTTCTGTTTAGTACAAAAAGGAAGTAAAAAATGTTGGAAACTCCCGCAGAATGGAAATCTTACTTTTCCAAACAGTCCTAAATGAAACTTCTCGGCTCCCTTTGGCTTCCCTGGAAACTGAGGTTAGTCAATGCTTTGAACAAGTAATGCAGATTCTCATGGGATGAATGTTTTAATCTTTATTTGCAGACTGGAGAAATGTGAAAAGGAATTTGTTGAAAAATGTTGAAATTTTTAAAACTGAAAAAAAAAATGTTGTAAAACCCAAGTAGAACCAAAACACGCATGCTGTTCAGATGAAATTGTCAGAGCAAACTGTATTAGTTTCCTAACGGCATTATTTATTATAACATATTATCTATTTCCAGAAATATTCACTATAGCAAGTAGTGCTTCCTAACTTAGAGAGCAGCATAACTGCAGACCTGAACAGTCTGCAGACTGAACACAGACATAAGAACAGATGGAGATGAGGAGAGGGAGGTTTTTCAACAAATATAAGACAGAAGTAACATGAAATACCTTCTAATAAAGTTTGTGATAAATAGAGCTGTGCTGAGATTAGAAGATATCTGGTAAAACTACATTTTAAAACGTGTCTAACTAAGCTCTAGTGATATGTACAGATTTTGGCACTTAAGTGCTGTTTCAAGCGGAAAGATTTTAAAGTAACAGGTATCAAACCAAGATTTTTGACCTGTTTCCATATTTGTGAATTCAGAAATATTGGTTACGGTAACCCTCATTGGTCCTATAGTAACAGAGAGGTAGCCGTGTTAGTCTGTATTCTAACAAAACAAAACAGCAGTCATGAAGCTCTTTAAAGATTAACAAAATGATTTATTTGGTGATGAGCTTTCGTGGGACAGACCCACTTCTTCAAATCAATAGTACTTCCAGTGCAGACTGACATCTATAAGTACGGAGGTAAAAAAAAAATTGAAATAAAAACTGACAAATCAAGTACCTATGTAGGACTGAAGGAGTGAGGTAAGGGGTCCGGACTGTTTTGCCTGAGATAATTACGAGCATCAAAGGAAGGGAAGTGGTCCTTGTAATGGGTGAGATAATTGTTGTCTTTGTTCCTAGCAAGTGTTGAGGTGTTGAATTTGACATGAACTCCAATTCACAAATTTATCTATGAAATCTGTTTTTAAAATCTCTTTGTTGTAAGATGCAAATTCTCAGATCTTTAACAGAATGGCCCACTCCATTGAAGTGTTCACTGACTGGCTTATGTGTACTTCAATTCCTGATGTCTGCTCTGTGTCTATCCATGAGGGCCTGGAGGACTACCAAGTGGTACCCCTTTCTATTAACATAGCACCCTGTGCTGTGGTTCGAGGTCTGGATAGGAATATGGGTCCCATCCAGGGCCTTGAAGCAGTTGGGGAATCCCAGAATGGTGAAGCCCTCCATGGTGGTGCCAAGGTCCACAAGGTGGGTGACCCTCCACAGGAGGACAGCATTGATCACTCGGACGACCTGCATAGGATGGAGGGTGTGTGCACTGTGGGTGTGCACTGGGATGGCCCTGTCCCCTCCCCTGTCCCCTTCATGGGCCCTTCTGCTGTCTGTTCCCTGTCCCCTCCCCAAACCACCCCCACCCTCCCCAGGGAGTGTGTGACCCCAGCATCACTTTCCTCGAGCAGGATGGCCCCGATGGTGACCTTGCCCACCTGAAACTGGTGGACAAATGAGTCGTGGCAATCCATGGTGGCCAGCTTCCAGGTTGCAACTGACACATGTTTCTCCAAGGGGAGCATAGGGCTCATCTGCATGACCTGATGCTGAAGGACAGGGTCCAGACAGTAGCACAGTTCAAGGAAGGTCTTCTTGCTCATGAGGGAGTTCTTAAGCCACCGCTTGTCGTCCCACTCCTGCATGACCACCCGGTCCCATCACTCGGCGCTGATGGGATAGTGCCACACGTGCCGGGTGGCATGAGTGATGGGGCACGGGTGGTGTCCTGTGGCAATGGCCTGCAGGACTGGGGCAGGGGGGCAGGAGGCTGGCCTCCAGAGGAGGACGAGGACTGTGGCAGCCTGACCACATCACCGCTGGTGTCCCTGTCAGGGAGCTGGCTGGGATTCACTGGGTGCCTGTGGGGTCATGAGGTCTCTCTGGGCCCAGGGTCTGCAATGCTATGTATGCCAAACTGGCCCTCAGCACGTGCAGGCTGGGGCTGTTTGGGAGGGGTCCTTTAAGGGAGCAAATGGCTGTGGGGCCCAGAAGGGTTCCTTCTCCACGTGACTCCATCTGCAGCATGTCCTAGCTTGGTCTTTTGAAAGGGCTCCTGGGGGCTGTGTGAATGCTCCCTTTTGAAAGACGAGGTTGGTGGATTGCTCCGCTTTTGGCTGTGTCCACGCTCTTCGAAGCCCGGTCTTTCGTAAGGTGCTTTCTGGAAACTTGCCTTTTGAAAACATCCTATAGCATCAACACAGCCCTGTAGTGTAGAGAAGTCATAAAGTTAAAGACTGTTTAGCAATATTTGTGTACATACTCAGAGTAACTTCATTTTACTGAAGATACAAAGTCTACAGCAGTGAAGAATAATCTCTGCTGCCACTGTGACTCTGACTCTCAAGTGCTTGCTTTGCCTGTTTCAGTAGCTCATTTCACTTTCTCTTCCTCACCATAAGCCTTCTTCCTGATGAAGGAGAGGCTTGTGCCCACTACCTTTTCTCCAGAGAGATGTTGGCCTTGAAACCTATCAGAATCAAAATCTTGTGACAGACCTGAAGGCAAACTCCAAAGCAGCAACTCACACAGCTGGCTACATAGTCTCTTAAGGAGCAGAGACTGACAGCAAAATAACTCATTTTAGCATCTAGATATTGCAATTGTTGCGTAGAAAGAGAGGTTTAAGGAGGAAAAAATCCTAGATATTTGATGCAGAAGTGAAAAGGGCAAGCTTATGTTGCTAAGCATACATACATATTCACCAGTGAAATAATATGATGTTAAGAGGCTAGATTCTGCTCTCCAAGGCGATGCTTACACTGGGGCAATCTGTCAACAGAAGTTATAGTTGGAAGATATCTTCTGATAAAACTTCTGTCGACAGATCACAGACAGACTGCCAAGAGGATGAAAAGAGCAAACCATTGACAGAGAATGGCCGGACTGCCTGGCTGCTCTATCGGCAAAACGGCCAACTGGAAGTATAGCAGACAGTGCTGCCTGGCGTCCTGGAAACCCTGTGTGTAGACAGAGAGCCCCCTGGAACGTCCAGACTGGCTTTCTGTCGACAGATCTCTGTCAACATGGAGGAATGGCAGAATGCTGTTGGCAAAAGTGCCTCATTCTGTCAATTTAGTGTTGACAGAACTCCTTAGGAATGTGAACGCTCCCCAGGTTTTGTCAACAAACCCCTCTCATGTAGACGTAGCCAAAGACATGTAAATCCAGCACAGATTTATGTAGGCAAAGGAGTCAACTGCATATTCCTGGGCAGTGTGGACTGATGGCTGAGAGGGAAGGAATTCAGTGTAAGGAAGGACAGAATTATAGCATTTTAGGCTGAGGCATATGGTACTATGTCATAGTTTTTTATGTACCTGAAAAAAATATACTGTTGCATCATAAATATTCTGCTCCATAACATGCCCTGAAAAAAAACCTCTGTGGTTAAACTGTAACAGTATAATCAATATGGTTTCTCTATAGCTGTATTGAGAGGCTTAGAGCCCTTCTGCAGCCAAAATAAAGAGCAGCAGACACTAACGGTGAAGCTGCAGGTCACATACTCACATTCCATCTATATAACAGTACAATAGTGTCACATCAAGCTGTTAAGAAGATCACATCCTAATGACACCCACTGTTACCAGATAAAGAAACATATCTCAAGATGGGTAAAGAAAACTTAGTTAATAGCATTTCATCTGGCAAGCAATGACTTATCAATAGCTGAGGTTGTGGAATCACCATTCTATAATGATTGTCTTCACTTTTCTACTGTTTTGTGTATAATCTCTGTCTGGTTTGTAATCGCTCCCATCTGCTGTATAATTAATTTTGCTAGGTGTAAATCATTTAAGGTGGTGGGTTATGATTGGTTCATAATTATGTACAGTAGGTTATGACTGGTTAGTAAAATTACACTAAAATAATTCGTCAAGGTACAGCTAAGCAGGACTCGAGTTTTACTACTTAAACTGGGGTCTAAGAAGGAAAAAGCAGGAAGGAAAGAACATCAAGCAGGAAAAATGGAAGAGGGAACACCTTAAAGAGGACTTACCCCCTAAGACCAGCACTGCCAGCCCCTGAGGTGCAGCAACTGTCATCCAGAGAGTGACTTTGTCTGTCCCAAAAGTGGAAGTCTGCCTGCCTGCCTTATCGGGATTGGTGAGCATGATACTGTGTGCTTATGTATTCTGCTTCCTTGGTAATTGCAAATAAATAGAGAACAAGAATATTACTGTGTAAGGCTTTTTCAGTGGCACAGATCCTGCATACTTGCAGAGAATTAGCCCTGAGCCCCAGTAATTGGGTAAGGGTGGGAGTTTAAACTAACAGGCTCATGCCTTGAGCCCTCAGGATTGGGTAAAGGTGTATGTCCCTGAGGCCGTGTCTACACATGCCCCAAACTTCGAAATGGCCATGCAAATGGCCATTTCGAAGTTTACTAATGAAGCGCTGAAATGCATATTCAGCGCTTCATTAGCATGCGGGCGGCAGCGGCGCTTCGAAATTGACGCGCCTTGCCGCCGCACGGCACGTCCAGACGGGGCTCCTTTTCGAAAGGATGCCACCTTCTTTGAAGTCCCCTTATTCCCATGAGCTCATGGGAATAAGGGGATTTCGAAGTAGGCGGGGCCTTTCGAAAAGGAGCCCCGTCTGGACGTGCCGTGCGGCGGCAAGGCGCGTCAATTTCGAAGCGCCGCTGCCGCCCGCATGCTAATGAAGCGCTGAATATGCATTTCAGCGCTTCATTAGTAAACTTCGAAATGGCCATTTGCATGGCCATTTCGAAGTTTGGGGCACGTGTAGACGTAGCCTGAGTGTGGAAGGGATAAGGAAATCTGTGCGGGTTACAAAACCATGAGCATCTGAGCCAGGAGCCTTGGGCTATCTATGTGCAACCTGGGTCTTCATATTTCAGAGCCCAAAGGCAGCTAAATCTGTCATTAGAAATGAAAATAAATCCCAAATGCAGGTGCTGAGAAAAATAAAACTTACAATGAAAAAACAGGAGTTAAACCTGCTTACCTCACATTTAAAACTGGATCCCTGTTTAAATCACTTGATATTTTTGCACAGAAGATGTTGTAGGAGCATGAAGAGTTATGTTACTATTTTGTATCTGAAAAAATGCACTTTTATATATTTTTTAGGCCTAAATGAACTTCTGTTCTCTGTTCTGTAGGTGTCAGCTACAGATTGAAATCCTTTGGGAAAGACATATCTGGCAGAAATACTACAGTGAAATAATTACTTTTTGCCTGAAGACTTTGGCATGTCATCTACCAGAAACACCTAATTCAATAAATGCCAGCCACACCTACCCATATTAAAAGTGGTATCACAAAACATATTCACTTATTCTCAGATAATCATTCAATAATAAGTCCAATTTCTGATCATGAATGGTGGCTCTTTTCATATTACAACAAAATGTAGATTAAAAGTATTTATGTATCTGGCTTTTAGCATTAGGAATAAAATTTTGTAAGAATCTGACAGGAAAAAAAGAGCCAGCACATTCAAAAGCAGATGTAGTTCCCTATATCTTAGAGAGGATTCTTCACTTTCAGAAATAAACACTAATGAGAAAAATAGAAACACTGAAGCTTATTCCACTGGCTACTTTTAGGAGAAGTTCGTGACCATCTACTTTATTCTCTCTGCTTTTCCTAGAGAAGGATGGAAAAGACCTGTAGCAATTACAATGGGTTTTTTCATCAGGAAGAGTATCCAAATCACTTTTGTTGGAAAAGTGATCAATATTCTCCCAGGTCAGCTCATGCTCTATTGCTATGTCTACACTAGCTCTCCCCTTTCGAAAGGGGAATGCTAATGAGACACTTCACGATATGCAAATGAGGTGCTGCAATGAATATGCAGCACTTCATTAGCATAATGGCATCTGCAGCACTTTGAAAGTGTCACTTTCAATCGCGTGCTGCTCGTCTACATGGGGTCCTTTTCAAAAGGACCCCACAGACTTTGAAATCCCTTTATTCCTATTTGGTTATAGGACTTCAAAGTCTGTGGGGTGCTTTCAGAAAGGACCCCGTGTAGATGAGCCATGCGCAATCAAAAGCGGCACTTTTGAAGTTCCGCGGCCACCATTGTGCTAATGAGGTACTGCATATTCATTGCACTGCCTCATTAGTATATCCTGAAGTCTCATTAGCATCCCCCTTTCAAAAGGGTGGTGCTAGTGTAGACACAGCTAATAAAGTATTCAGAAAGAAACAGAATTGTCCTCAAATAGATAGTGTGGAGATTGCTTTAGTAGGAAAAAAAACCCTATAATAATTAGATTAGATGGAGACAATATGGTGTGATTTTGGATTCTATGTAATTCTACATCTTTAATTTTAATAGATTTTTCTCCCAGACATCTCAACCCCTTGTCATTCAAAGCTTGTCTTTGTTGCCTTCCCAAAAAACTCAAACCAGCATCAAGATTTACACCGCAGTGGTGTACAATCTCTGGTTTATCAATGTAGCTAATGACAATGAGATGTCCTATGGTACCTTGTAAACTAACAGATTTTTTTGGAGCATAAGCTTTAGTGGGCAAAGACCCACTTCATCAGAGGCATGTAGACAATGCATTTAGATAATGATGTCACTTATTCATAGAGACAAATGCTCTCCTGGTTGTCCCAGCTCATAAGAACACACAGATGTTGTTCTAATGGAAATGCTATGGATATTATTATGGGAATGTACATTCAGAAAGAGCTCCAGCTATGTTCAATGGTGTCAAAGAAAATTATTAATCAGCCATCAACATGTCACGTTTATTACAAAATGATCAGGATTATTATGGAACTATGATTAGCATTGTCCAGAGGACAACAGTTCTATTCTGAGGCAAATTTTGAGGCATTCAAAAACATTTTCATTCTGTTTTGGGGAAAAAAAAACACCCTTTAAAATGTCGTGGGGGTTTGTGAAAATGGAATTACATTGAAAAGTCAATTTTTGGACTCAATAGACTGAGCTTTCAGATAACGACAGGATTTTTAGAGATCAAAGTTCTTGGGTAGAAGAGACTCACAGATGTTTCATAGCCTGGTGATCAAGTCACTGGCTTGCTGTGTGGGAGACCCAATATTCAAGTTTCTGCTTTGCCTGATTCTTAGCAAACTGGGATGAAAAACCTGTGCTTTGATTTAGGTAGAGAAGGGACGTGAATGTTAGGTCTCTCACATCCCAGACCACTGTCTTAGCAACCAGGCTTTGAAGAGTCAGTCTCTCACTGTCCGCAGTCCCAAAATCCTTCCCCATAAAAACTTCTTTGAAACCAAGATATCTTCATGAAACCTTTTTCACCATCAGCAAAACAGCATGTTTCAGAAAACGCTAAGTCAAATTTAGGACCTTGTATAGAGGTTCAAAGCTATTTCACTGCCTCATCCTGACTAACTGGCTGGCGCTCATTGTCAGATCAGAAGGATAAAAACCTGAATGGTTCACTGTGGTGAAATAATTACAGGCAAAAGATAGGAATTCTCATGAGAAACCTAGAAGTAAACCAAACTAAGAAACACTTCTGGCTGTGAGTTCTGCCTCAAGGCTTTACTATGAAATAAAGGCACTCAAAAGAGTGAGCTGGGTTTCAGTTTCAAGTGTATGGCTGTAAGTAGCTGACTGCAGTTTAGAAAGCATGAGTCTTTTCAATGGTGGCACATAACTCAACTCTCACTGTTGGCTCCTAGCAGCTGTTGTGCGTTACAGTGACGCCATCCCCCGGGCAACTGCGTCAGCTCGCAGGCGAAACACAGTGAGGGGGGTCTGGTCTGTCTCACATACTGATCTTATGGAGAGACTTGTTCCTTCGCCTCTCTAATGCGCAGTGTCAACGGCGGACCAGGAGGTGTGGTGCTGCAAATTGACAACTCCTGTGAAGGCGTAGAAAGATGCCCCACTGCCTTGTGGGTTATTCTGGGAAGGAGCAAGGCTAAGGGAGTAAACCTGGATAGAAAATCCAGAGGAGAGTCATGAGGTGGTTCTGTGTCAACTTCTGGCACTGTCACAGCAACTCCTGCAGCTGAGCTGGTACCAAATGTAGAGGTTATCCTTTCCTTTGGACTATATCAGTAAAGCTGAGAGGGGGGGCCTGGTGTCTGGGCAGCCCAAGGTCTCCATAAAAATTGCCCAGGCTCACGCCTGGAGAGGTACTCCAGCATCACTTAACAGCGTTGAACCAACACGGGAGGCAACAGATACCGGTCATAAGCTCTTGCTCGACTGGCATAAAGAACAAGCGCCAGGGGTTGCTTCTGATGGTGGGAGAGATCATCACATCTCATTGGACAGTCACCGCCTGCCTTAAGCTGGGCAGCCCCCGGCCAGTAGGGTACTGTCTCGTCACAGTTCACTTGCCTCACTGGGTGCATGAGGCTTAAGGTTTCCAAACCTGACAAGTGACTGAAACGAGTACCAGACAAATCAACAAGAAAATTATTAAGAAAAGGAGATCATCAAAGTTTCAAGCTTGCTTGTTGGAATGTACGGACCATGTTGACCGGTTTGACTGAAGATCTTCAGGACATCAGCAACACCCGAAAGACCGCTGTCATCAATGAGGAACTGAAGAGGCTCCAAGTTGACATTGCCACTTTGCAGGAGACGGGACTCGCAGCTTCGGGATCCCTAAAGGAAAAGGACTACACCTTTTCTGGCAGGGCAAAGCCCAAGAGGAACCCAGTGAGCACGGTGTCGGCTTTGCCATCAGAAACACCCTTCTGCAAATGGCGGAAGTAGTCACGGGCAGATCAGAAAGACTCCTTCAGGTCAAACTTCAAACCTGCACTGGTCCCGTCCACCTGATCAGCGTTTATGCTCCAACCCTGAACTCCACACCAGAAGCAAAGGACAAGTTCTATGATGAGCTTAGTGCCACCATAGTGCAAATACCTGTTCATGGTCAATTGTACCTTTTGGGTGACTTCAATGCAGGAGTTGGAGCCGATCGTGACTCACGGCCCTCTTGCCTAGGTCACTTCAGTGTGGGAAAAATGAATGACAATGGACAGTGTCTCCTCAAACTTTGCACGTACCACAATCTGTGCATCACAAACACATTTTCCCGAACCAAGCCACAGCATAGAGTGTCATGGAGACACCCATGCTCGAAACACTGGCACTAATTAGACTCGGTCATCACCTGATGCGACAACCTCAAAAACGTGCTCCTGACGTGCAGCTACCACAGTGCCGACTGCGATACAGATCATTCGCTAGTCTGCTCCAAGCTCCAGCTGAGACCCAAGAAGCTGCACCATTCTAAACCAACTGGAAGGCCCCAAATTGATGTCAGAAAGATGGCAAACTCAGAAAAAGCCAAAATGTTCAGAGAGACCCTTGAGCAAAATCTGCGCAGCAGCCCTGGGAATGCTGATGCAACATCCAGATGGCAGTATCTGAGGGCCACCATCTACAATATGGCCTTGTCAGTGTTTGCAAGAAGAGCTGGAAACACAAACGACTGGTTCGAAGCTAACGCCGATCAGATGATTTCAGTCATCGAAAAGAAGCATGCTGCTCTTCTGGAGTATAAACACTCACCAAGTCAGAGTACCCAGCAAGCACTCAGAGTAGCCAGAAAAATAGTACAGCAGACAGCTAGGCGCTCTGCTAACTACTAATGGCTTAAGCTATGCACCAGTATCCAGACCTGTGCTGACTCTGGTAATCTCAGGGGAATGTACGAGGGCCTAAAGAAGGCAATGGGACCCATCCAGAACAAGATGGCACCTCTGAAATCCAAATATGGTGAAGTGATCACTGACAAAGCCAAACAGATGGAGCGCTGGGTCGAGCACTACTCCGAGCTGTACTCATGCGAGAACACTGTGGTTGATACAGCCCTCAACGCCGTCGAGCTCCTGTCAATCATGATGAGCTGGACCAGGAACCAACTGTGGTCTAATTGAAGAAAGCTATTGACAGCACTGCAGTAGGAAAGGCCCCAGGCCAGGATGGTATACCACCAGAGGTAATCAAGTATGCCTTGGACACACTCCTGGAACCCCTACATGAACTGCTGTGCCTCTGCTGGAGAGAGGATGAGGTTCCACAGGATATGTGGGATGCCAACATTGTAACTTTGTATAAGAACAAAGGAGACAGAAGTGACTGCAACAATTACTGTGGAATCTCCCTCCTAAGTATCACTGGTAAATTGTTTGCTCATGTCATCCTCGGCAGACTCCAGAAGCTCGCTGAGAGGGTGTGTCCTGAATCCCAGGGCAGATTACATGCTGAGAGATCTACCATTGACATGATCTTCTCCCTGAGGCAACTGCAGGAGAAATGCAGGGAACAGAGGAAGCCACTCTATGTCACCTTCGTTGACCTGACCAAGGCTTAAATTGATCCACAAGATAGGCTGTCCACCACGGCTACTCAAGATGATCCAGTCTTTCCATGAAGACACGAGAGGAATCATCCAATATGATGGCATATCATCGGATGCTTTCAGTATCAGGAATGGCGTCAAACAAGGATGCGTCCTTGCTCCAACATTGTTCAGGATCTTCTTCGCACTCCTCCTGAAGCATGCCTTTGGATCCTCAACAGAGGGCATCTTTTTGCACACAAGATCTGACAGGAAACTGTTTAATCTTGCAAGGCTGAAGGCTAAGGCTAAGTCTAAGGTGCAGGAAGTGCTCATTAGAGACATCCTGTTCGCAGATGATGGTGCTGTAGTGACACACACAGAAGGCCAGTTTCAAAAACTGCTTGATTAGTTCTCCAAAGCATGCAAGGACTTCGAGCTTACCATCAGCCTGAAGAAGACAAACGTACTTCGTCAGGATGTTGCTGAACCTCCATCAATCAGCTTTGACAACTACACACTACAGGTCGTCCACGAGTTTACTTACCTTGCGTCCACCATCACTGACACCCTGTCGCTGGAGACTGAGATAAACAGGAGGATTGGAAAAGCAGCCACAACTCTGTTCAGACTTAGCAAGAGAGCGTGGAACAACAATAAGCTGTACACTCACACCAAAATGCAAGTCTACAGAGCCTGCATCCTCAGCACCCTCCTCTATGGCAGGGAGTCTTGGACCTTGTATGCCCGCCAGGAAAAGAGGCTGAATGTCTTCCACTTGCGCTGCCTCAGGAGCATTCTTGGGATATCATGGAAGGACAGAGTGCCCAACAACACCATCTTCGAGCAAGCTGGAATTCCAACCATGCATACCTTCCTCAGGCAGCGGTGGCTCTGCTGGCTTGGCCAAGTCCATAGGGTGAATGATGGAAGGATCCCAAAAGACATCCTGTATAGCGAGCTAGCCTCTGGCAAAAGACCTCCCAGATGCCCCCAGTTGTGCTACAGAGATGTCTGTAAGAGAGACCTCAAGGAGGTAGACATCGACCCAGATAGTTGGGAAGAGCAGGCAGACGACCGCAGCAGCTGGAAGCAGGAACTACACAAGGGCCTTCAGAATGGCGAGATGAAGATCAGACAGCTGGCAGAGGAGAAGCGAGCCCGTAAAAAGGAGAGCAAGGACCTGCCAGACACCCACTACATATGCAGCAGAAGTAGCAAGGACTGTCATTCTCGTGTAGGCCTCCACAGTCACAGTCAATGCTGTAAATGATGATCTTAAATGCAGTTACGAAGGGCGTGATCCATAGTCTATGCAGACTGAAGGATGCCTTGGACATAACGAAGACAGTCTTCTCAAAAAGTAAAGGTTTATGTTTTTTATCCAGAAGATGGTGAGAATTTGAGGTCTAAATGTCACTCCATCCCCTTCAGCCACTTATGATAACTAGTTTAAGGGGTAAAAAACAATGTTGTCCATTTAAGAAAAATCTGGAGATCTTTCCTATAAAAAGCTTAGCATCCCTATGCTTTGGCGTACGGACTTAAAACTTGTCATGGAAGGAGGGAGCGCATGCATTGTGGTGAGGGGGATTGCCTTTATGTCAAGCGTGTGACCTTTATTGTCCCTGTGAAAATCTTCCCAAACTTGGCTACCTTATACATTTTTACAAAAATGCAGTTCACATATGCCCACTAGAAGTTTACACAGTTTAGAAGCTAAATTCCTCAAAGATTCCATCCTCACTGGACATGATCTTGCCTGGCCTGAGGACTAAACAAGAGACTTTCCTTTCTATTCAAACCTGAGTCAGAGCACGGCAAAATGAGAACAGGCCTAACTGGGCTCAAAGAGGGAGTTGGAGGCAACAGTCAGAGGCCGTGTCTACACTAGCCCCAAACTTCAAAATGGCCATGCAAATGGCCATTTCGAAGTTTACTAATGAAGCGCTGAAATACATATTCAGCGCCTCATTAGCATGAGGGCAGCTGCGGCACTTCGAAATTGATGCGGCTCACCGCTGCACGGCTCATCCAGACGGGGCTCTTTTTCGAAAGGCCCCCGGCTACTTCGAAGTCCCCTTATTCCTATGAGCAGATGGGAATAAGGGGACTTCGAAGTAGGTGGGGTCCTTTCGAAAAGGAGCCCCGTCTGGACGAGCCGCACGGCAGCGAGCCGCATCAATTTCGAAGTGTCGCAGCTGCCCGCATGCTAATGAGGCACTGAATATGTATTTCAGTGCTTCATTAGTAAACTTCAGAATGGTCATTTGCATGGCCATTTCGAAGTTTGGGGCTAGTGTAGCCATAGCCAGATTAAGCAGTGGCATGTGGAGTAGATTGTGACAGAGATCCTGGACTGAGGTTGGCAGTTGGTTGGGAAGAGAGAAATGAAAGGAAGGAGGTGGACTGGGCATGAATGCCAGAGAGGCAGACAGAGGGAGAAAATAAAGGGAGCTGGGAAAGAATGGGGGATGGGGAATGTGAGCAGGAGGGGATTATTGGTGGCTCGAATGAAGGAGAGAGGGCCTGGGGCCAGAGGAGTGGGGTGAAGACTGAAGAAGATGTACAACTGGGATGGGGAATCCAGAAGGGAGTAGGAGACTGGGACTGGGATGAGAAACCTAAGTGAAGACTGGGAGTGGGCAGGTGGACAAAACAGGGCTTGGATGAGGAGAGAAGGGAAGGGGAGAGAAAGCCGTAAGACGGCCACCAACTGGAGGAGATGGGACAGAACAGTTTGTGCTCACCAATGAACACTCTTGTGCAGAGTCAGAATCAAGATTCCTGAGTTCAACCTTCCTCTGCTGTCATCAAATAAATGTAAAACCCCTAGCAACATACTCCCATCTGCCAATATTTTAGTCCACATACAGGATGGCAACTTGTTACTGCTAATATTTATTTCATTAGCTGAAATGGTAGAGGTCTGTGTTGTAGATCTAACATTTCTAACCTGCTGATGACCCATGTGGGTATAATTTTGATGACACTTGAAGGAATCTCTATTTGCTTTTTAAAATGCCTTGTTTTGTAGTGAGCAAGGTAGAGGAGTGCAAGAAGAGAAAATATGGTTTCATGGTAAAGGAAGTTGAATGCTGCTCAGGAGAATTAGACTCTTTCGCTGCTTCTGCCTGGAGTTATTAAGGGATGCTGGACAATCCATTTATATCAAAGTTTTCACATATAGTCATTAATAGTTTTCTAGGTGCCTGACTTTTTTGTGGCTCCTGATGCTATAATTGAAAATTAAAAAAAAAAAAACCAAACCAAAAAAAAAAGGAAAAAAGAAAAAGAAAGCCAAACCCTCCTGAATATTTTTGATAAACAATGAATGTCTAAAAGCCCCAAAATGAATTCATATCTAAATAGCAAATAAAATGTGATCTCAAAATATTGGATAACTCCCCCTCGTGTGCACCAGAGAGAGAAAAGGTTTGGGAGTGAAAGTCGGGAAGAAAGTGGTACAAACATACACATAATGTGTGAGGAGACAGAATATTTAAAAAGTTTATGAACATCCTGCAGTAAACATGTATTGCATTACAAATCATTGTTTGTGCACTGTTCTTAAAATAGGGGGTTACAAAAAATCATGGTTTGATGTTATTTATTAAGGACAGTCTCAAATTCACATGTGTTGTGGCTCTTGAATTATTGAGCTTTTTATCAAATTGGAAAAAATGGTTCTTCTTGCTATTTTGGTTGCCGACTCCCAAGCTAAGTAATATATTGACCTGGCTATGTGGCTGGTACTTTGGGGTCAGAAGAACTTTTTTATTTGATGAGACTGGTTGTGAAGAACCACTCATCTTTGAATCCAGTGTTTTTGATAGCAATATAACACTGGAATGCCTCAGGAAACTGTTTTTATGAGTTTCTGTTAGCTAGTGTAGCAAGTCAAAAGTTTCCTTTTGTGGCTGATTTGATACAGTGTATTTGACATGGTGGGTTTGGAGGCATATCTGCTCTATTTCTCAACAGTTTGTCCTGAAGTTCGTGCTCTCAGTTGTGAACCACAAAGTCGCAGTTATAACCTGTAGAACAAGCATATTCTTTTATCTTCATTACACAACATTCTGATCTACTGGTCATATTTGTGTTTTGCTCTCTTCCTTGGTAAATAATATTACAGACTATGGCAACCAGTGAGGGGGACTCCAGAGGGGTCACTAGCCATGTGTTCCACCTCAGGCCTGAGCTCCACCCCTTCCCTGCCCTTGTTCCATCTCAGCTCCTTCCCTGCTCCATCCTTGCCCCCTCTTCTTCTGGAAGTGCCACACTTCTCACCCCTCGCCCCAAGAGCAGCACGAGCTAGCACGGGATCACACGGCTTTCAGGCATGCTGCTCCAGAAGTGGTGTCACATTGATGGTGAGTGGGAATGGCATGCATGTGTGCACAGGGGTACATGTGACCCTGCATGCATCCCCTAGCCCCCTGATTCCAGGCTGCTTTGATGAATGATATGTGTTGAGCTTTGCGTCTTTAAAATCTACCTGCATTGGGTAAAGGCAAACTTCTGGTCCAGAAAGTGTGTTCTCTGGGTCACATACTGATAAGGGGAATAGGAAAGAGAACAATCGCACTTCCTGCTGCTTGTCGGGTAAGTGGCTTTTCTGGATGTCCCAAGAAGAAAGCTGTCCCTCTAGATCAAAGACTGAAGTGATACCTAGATGCTCTGCAGTGCCTGCCATAGCTTCTCTGTATACTTGGATAACCCCAAAGGCACTGAGACCACTGACAATGGAGAGTGAAGTCTCTGCTCTACAGCCTTAGTTGAGAGCCAGTTGGCCTTTAGTTCATGTGGTAGAGCACAGGTCTTTAACCCCTAATGTTGTAGGTTCATTCCCTTCTGCAGATGACCTGGGTGTGGTGGCCTTACACTTGCAAAAGGTAGAATAGACCAGGAATTTATCAACAAAAGCTTTTTTTGTTGTTCAGAAAATGATAATTTGTTGAATCCATAGGAGAGGGTTGGTTTTGATGTCAGGAACTGGTTTCTCAGGTCTCGTGTGGAATTTTTTGGTCAAATGAGGCAGAAAGACAGACACACCCTAGGAGAGCTGGCAGTCTGATCTGCCTGAGTCTCTCAATCTCTCCTCTTGGAGCTGCTTTCTTTTGCACTAATATTCACTGAAGCAGGGATGTAACTTGGACTATATTATATACTCATTTTCTCTCTCTTTGGTCTAGTGAAAAGATTGAGAAAGAGAAATGCAAGTTGATTGTATGCTGGTGGTTAGGTCACTCACCTGACTTAGAGCACTCAGGTCTCCTGCATCCCAGGTGAGTGCTGTAAACACCAGGCTACTGGAGATTCTGAGGTGGTCTGCCTTTCTTCCTCTGTGAGGCTTTTCAAAAGATAATGGCTTTGTCCTGAAGTGGGGCAGGAATTTTTCCTGAAACCTTGACTGCTTTTGAAGGCTGGGTCAATTATTTCCCACCCATCTTTCCTAACTGGTCTAATACATAAGCTAAGATTTTGGTTATTCAAGTGTCTAATGGGAAACTGATACTAAGGGAACTCCCAAGAAGAACAACACTTGTGATACAACTAGGGAGTTTGAATAATGACCCAACCAGGCTCCTCCACCTCAGAATTTCCAGCCTCTGGCTCTGAGGGTGGCTAAATTAGACATTTGTTCAAATACAGATGGACAAATGAAGTTAACCCATCAGAGAAATGTAATAACTTCAAATGTGATTTTTTTCCTGCTCATGTCATGGCACTGGTTAAGATCATACAAGACTGGGGTCAACTCTGAACATTCCTCTTCTAGTGGACGGATCCTGAAGTTCTTCCAGGAGGAAGAAAGGGGGAAAGGAGAAAGATTGAGCATTCTGGCTTTTCTGGCAACTCAGTAGTATTTTGCTGCTATACTAGAGGCTTCTCTGCATTTCAATTCCAGTGTATTTCTTGAGTGAATTCACAGTGCTAACACAGCTATGAATATAATAGTAAATTATATTTAAATTAAAATGATCCTTTTTCAGTACAGCTTGCTTGTAAGAAGTAGTTTAGCTTCTTGATTCAATCACCCCAGTAACACAGATTGCTTAGAGGTCTTGATGAAACTGCTTTAATTTTTTTTAAAGGTCATGTAAACATGTGTGCTTAGTGAATTAGATGTAAATTCAAATCCCTATGCACACTACTTCATCGTTAAGTTCCCTTCCTATTCTTCACACGCAAGCCTGCATCTGACAGCAGAATATTGACTTTTGTGCTATGGTCAATGGAATGATTAAAGAAAGAATACAAGTGACACCTGCATTGTAAAGTATATTGGTAGAGAGAACTGGAACTTTATTTCTTCAAATGGTGTAAATTAACCAAAATATTTTTTCAACAGGACTATTCAGTGATTGTCTTTCAATTTGATTTTTTATCTTGTACAAGTTGAACCTCTCCAATCCAGAACTCTCTCATCCAGCAACATAAATAATCTTGCATGATTTTAGTTAGCTGGATGACCACTTATGATGGGTGTGGCCAAGTGTCCTGTGGTTCCATAAAGTTTGTTTACTGCCATCAGTCCTGGCTCTCAGGCTACGTCTACACGTGAAGCGTACATCGAAATAGCTTATTTCGATGTAGCAACTTCGATGAATAAAGTCTACACGTCCTCCAGGGCTGGCAACGTCAATGTTCAGCATCGACGTTGCGCAGCACCACATCGAAATAGGCGCTGCAAGGGAACGTCTACACGCCACAGTAGCACACATCGAAATAAGGGTGCCAGGCACAGCTGCAGACAGGGTCACAGGGCGGACTCAACAGCAAGCCGCTCCCTTAAAGGGCCCCTCCCAGACACAGTTGCACTAAACAACACAAGATCCACAGAGCCAACAACTGGTTGCAGACCCTGTGCATGCAGCATGGATCCCCAGCTGCAGCAGCAGCAGCCAGAAGCCCTGGGCTAAGGGCTGCTGCACACGGTGACCATAGAGCCCCGCAGGGGCTGGAGAGAGAGCGTCTCTCAACCCCTCAGCTGATGGCCACCATGGAGGACCCTGCAATTTCGATGTTGCGGGACGCGCAACGACTACATGGTCCCTACTTCAACGTTGAACGTCGAAGTAGGGTGCTATTCCTATCCCCTCATGGGGTTAGCGGCTTCGACGTCTCACCGCTTAATGTCGATGTTAACATCGAAATAGCGCCCAACACTTGTAGCCGTGACGGGCGCTATTTCGAAGTTGGCGCCGCTACTTCGAAGTAGCGTGCACGTGTAGACATGGCTTCAGTGTTCTGTGCTACTATTTAGCTGTAATTTATCCCTAAATGTCTTCTAAGAGCCCAGCATGCAGTGGAAATATTGGTAATACTGCTAAACAATATTGACCTCCTATGGTCCGCAAATTCTCTTGTTCAGCACCAATCAGATCCTGAGGATGATGGACTGGAGACGTTCAACCTGTACTGTATCTATCTGAAGCTAAAACGTGCATACATTCTTCTGGGACAGAATGTTTTATGAAAAGTATTTAAAAAGTGAAGATGCCCAAATCAAAGCCCAGAACAGAACACATCCAAATTTTGGGGTGTTCAAAATCTAAATTTAAATAATTTAAAACATAATTGTGGAAATAGCCACCATCTTTATCATAGGCAACCCTAAGCCAAAATCCTCAAAGATCCTAATCTTTGAATTTTAAAAATCCATATCAAGGTCTAAGTTTTCTGACTTGAGTCCATTGCAAACTAAAATGAAACTGGAACCAACAGGTCTCTGATCATTACATCAGAAGTTCATATTTCAGCTGATGTGGATTTTTTGTGGGTTTCATTATTATTTTCTTTTAAAAAGGAAATCTGTTTTGTATGTACAAGGGGTAAAAGTAAATAATATACAAGAGGAAATGAAGAAAGTGAGTGATTTAGCATACCTTTTAGTTTTTCTCAAATGGTCAATTTATTGTGCTTAAAGCCTTCACTTAAGACACTACTTTTTGCATAAGGAATCACCTACAAAGCTCCAAAATAAAATATATTTCTAGCTGAATAAGAAGTTTAGTTTGTTTACTGGGGACTGGATTCAACCACATTTGCCTAACAAGCTAGACATTATGGAACCACTTCAATCGTATTTTTATCCCAAATTTGACCCTGGTTTACTAAGCTAAGCTTTCCTATTCTCCAGAGGGAAAAAAACCCTATATTTTATAAAAGATCACACACATAGCAGTCCAAATAATCTGAGATTCTATATTGAAACTTGTCTGGAAATTCTGCATATTTTATGCAGCTAAGTGCATAGCACTTTGCTCACAGCTGAGTACATGGAAAGCACAACAGTAATATATAAAGGCAGAGATTACCAAAGATGTCTAGACATGGAGAAACTATGACCTCAGTTAGAACAATCCAGTATTTACTTTTTCTTTTTAGAGCGAAATATACAGTGATCCCATGATCCCAGTAGGGAAGGCAGTAGCGAACTAACAACAATGGATTCTGAGTAGGGCAGTGACCATCTCTAAGTAGACTGGAGCTAAATGAGAAAGTTTGAATGGAAATCATCGCAGCTAAAAATTATATCTCTTTTGAAATGTGGCAAAGGTACAGCTTCTCCTTTCTATTCTAATCACACCAACTGTAGCGACAGAAAAACGCACTGTTAAAAACAACTTTCAGGATGTAAAGGCAAACATGCTGAAGGCAGGAAATGCCAGAATTCAGGCTACCCACACAACCTTCCTTCAGCCCTCTTATACATGATTATCTACTATTTGTCCACAGGACATCTGCTATATTCAATGCTCACCAAAGGGGTAACTAATTGATTTTTCCTTTTATCCCCATTCAATTTTTGCCTCATATTATTTACTGGATTCATTTGAATCCTGCTTTCAATTCTGAGTTATTAATGTCCTTGTTTTTTTAGGTGGAGTTCACCACTATAACCTCTAAGTGCTCACATTAACAGTATGGATGCATCTTCACAACAGCTTTGTAAGCTAAAATACAGCTTTGTAAGCTAAAGTAGTATTATCATTGCTTTTTTTGTGTTGGTACTGAGTACCAGTACCTTGGCAGCCCCACAGCAGGGACCCCTGCTGGGGGACAGGCGGGGTGGGAGCGTGAGGAGGTGGGGAGCCAGCTGAGTACCAGCTCCTCTTTTTTAATTAAAAAAACACCTCTCTTACCAAGGCATTGAGAGTTCAAGGATAAAATTGCCACAGGTGTCCATCCTGAGAGGCCTAAAGCCTGGTTTTTCAAAGCAGATAACACTGCGTATGTTGAATGTGCAAATTTGATTGAACTCAATTGCGGATGTAAATGCTTAGATCATCTGAAATCAAGTCACGGGTATCTCAAACTGTGCAGCCAGAAAATGAGGAACATAGAATTCGGTTATTACCTGTGCAAATTTCATTTAAGAGACTTGTTCAGCACCATATAGCCACTTTGTGGTAGAGGCAAAGAGTACTCATGAGTACTCATGAGTGGCATTTAACTGCCTCACCTACAAGACCACACAAACGACCACACACATAGCAGTCCACCTTCTCTCCTCCTGTATCTCCCTATCTTATTCACTCTGTCGGTGGTCACTCAATAATGAGTAGAACGTCTTCATGTCACCCTCCTATGTCAGAATCCATTGATGGCTGATCAGTCCAATTCTGGAGCCACAGGTTTTATCACAGAAGAGGCAGGTGTTGGTAGCTGTTGGAGGGGCACAGGGCAGTTTTTTGCCACTCTTTACTTCTTCTCTTCCTCTCATCATCTGCACTGCAGTGGGACCTGTCAAACTGTACCACCACTTCATGGATTATTATTCTCCATTGGGGACAGTCTTGGGCAAGGTTCTCCCAAGTGTCAATACCAAGGCTGCACTCTTTCCATGTGTGCCTTCGGCATGTCCCTATATCGCTTCCACTGGCACCCAGCGCTTCTCTGTCCTTCCTCCAACTTGGAATACAGAATCTGTTTGGGGAGGTGCTGGTCAGACATGCAAACCACATGACCAGTCCAACCAAGTTGTTGGTGAATGATAATGAATTCAATGCTGATCATGTACGATTCTTCCAGGATGCTAGTGCTTGTGCATCTATCCTCCCAAGAGATATTTAGGATTGTCCTGGAGCAGCATTGATGACATTGTTCAAATGCCTTCAAATGACACTTGCATATTGTCCAGGTTTCAAATACATACAGTAGCATTGGAACAACCACTGTATAGTATACAAGGAGCTTTGTCTTGTGGGATAGAAGTCCCAATTCTCAAAGGCCCTTTGTCTCAGGCAGGCAAAAGCAGAGCTTGCATGGCTCATATGGTGCTGGATTTCCACATCAATGTTGATTTTAGCAGAAAGATGACTTCCAAGGTATGTGAAGTACTCCACATTTTCCAGAAGTTCTCCACTGACTTTAACAGAAGGTGATTGAGATTGGCTCATTGGCGAGGGTTGGTGGAGCACCTTATCTTGTTGCTTGTTGCTTGTTGCTTCACAACAACATGACTGCTATAGTACTGAGCAACAACAGATCCCAAAGCAGCCCCTTTTGAGGTCAAAATGGGAGTCAAACAAGGCCACTTGATTACGCCATCACTGTTCTGCATCTTCATCACCATGACCCTTCATCTCCTTGATGGCAAACTTCCAGATGGTATGAAGACTGTCTATAGAATGAACAGGAAGCTTGTCAATCTCAGGAGACTGAAGGCTAAAAGCAAGACTTCCACAAACTCAATCATGGAGCTCCAGTATGTGGATGACAGCACGGTTGCTGGTCTTTCTCCTGTAGTCCTTCAGTTCATCTTATGTACCTTCGCTGAAGCATATGAGAATCTCAGCCATCTCACTCACGATACAACTTGACTACCCCAGCCTCACAGCATGTTTTTCTTTATAAAATCTGCACAGAAACCTCCTGCAGCAAGTTGACGTATTTTGTATCAGCTAGATTCAGCTTCTGCCTTTCTACCAACATGATGATTTTCAGACACCTCACCCAGCTCTTACAGATTTTTCTCCTTTGCACCACCCAGTACACTGGTCTCTGATCATAGAGGTGCTCTTCTTGCTGTATGACACATAAGGCTGTGCAGGAAGCAGACTGGAGCTAACTGAACACTGCCTGGCCTATCCAAGAGATAAGGGAGAGAGAAGAGAATTTTATTTATCCCACCTCCCCATCCCAAACTGTTTACAATTTAGGGAGGAGAGGGGAAGAAAAGAGGGAGAAAAGAATTCTAAACTCACAATTTGTCTCTGCATTTGGGAAATGGGGAAAGGAAGCAACAGGTCTGAGCTAAGAGCAATAAAAAATATATTATGCTATTTATTGATGTTGCAATGTTTATGGCATGCTAGTGATGGTGAGTCAACACACAAATACATCATGACACAAACAATTCCAGGCCATCACCCCACGCTTATTTTAAGACTCTCTGCAACTCAGCTGATCAGCTTTACTTACTCTCTGTATGAATTTTTCCTTTTTCTTATGGAGGTATGACCACTGCTGCCCTTTGTGAGCTCCCTCTTTATCTCTTATTCTTCAGTCAAAAACACAATAATAAATGAGAATACTGAAGTGCTTATATAGTACTTTTCATTCATAGATCTCAGAGTTATTTAAACAGATCAAAATCATTGTTCCCATTTTAAAGATAAGGAAATTGAGGCACAGATTGTTAAAGCAAATGGTCTGAGGTCACTCAGCAGGCCTGAGACAGGGCCAGGAATAGCATCCAGGTCTTCTGAGTCCTAGTCTAGTACTTTACTCATTAGGAAACACTGCCCTTCAATAAAAAGGCCTCCAAACTTTGCTCTTCTGAGGGCTACAATCAGCAGCTGAGCACTAACTTCAGGTCCACAGCTAATTTGCAGACATTACAGCCTCTTTCTGATTTTATTTTTAATCTGGAGCTGGAGCCCCAAGAGATTATAGGGCTACCAGAGCAGGGCTGTAAGCAGGCCTTTGAAAGGGAAAACTCACTGGAAGCTCATGCACGCACCCACAATCATCTTCTGTTGGTCTGGTTTTATTGCAAGTATTCTATTAAACCCTATAGATGCCAGTTTGGCAAAAGGCTGTAGCTACATTTCCTCCTGTGTGTTTTTACCAGAAATAAACTCATAAATACAACACAAAGGAAATATAAGACACACAAGGTAGCTACTATGCTTTCCTTCAGAACATTTTGCCCTGCCTTCTGGTCAGCACAACCTGGTGATCTCTCACCCTTCTTAAGAACATTAAAAATAAAGCTTTTGCTTCACTGAATTAGTTACCAGCTCATACATCACTGAGCTAACTCTCAGGACAATCTGGGAATCAGTCTCTTGGTTGACCTGGAAGTATTTTCTGCTAAGGGCACCCACGGGACAGGTTTCAACAAGGTTTCAGTATCAACTTAGCAGACACCAAAAGCCCCTGAACACTTTGTCACTTACCTCCCACCACAGAGAAGATAAAATGTTATGTTTCTTAATTCACTACTGGAAGGTCCTCAGATATTATGGTGATAAGTATGGGACAGTAACACACACAGAACAGAATGCTTTGGAAATTTTCACCCTGGATACAGATGAGCAGTTTCCCTTATCACCATAGCTTGGTGTTGCAAGGGTCCTCTCTCTACAGTCTCCTTCTTCCTTGTTTCTGGATACAGCTGCAATGGCCTAAGCATCCAGCCAGGTCATGCCTCTCCAGTTCTAGCCCCTCTGACTAAGGAATCCCACACTAACATCCAAATGGAAAATTCTGGGCTCTGCCATTACTCCCAGGGCTGTGGATAGATCTTTCTTGGTTCCTCTGGCTGAGCACTACCACCTAGGACTTTTTTTCCTGGAAGTCCTTCTGCTGAGTAGGGTTCACCATTGCCTCCCCTAAGAACTGCAACAATTTCTTCCGAGAACTTCCCTGCTTTTTACAGACCCTGTTGCAGAGCCTAACTTCCTATGGTTCTCTTTAATCTGTCTTCAACAGGCCTTTCCCAGAGCCCACCCTTCCCCACTGTCTGTCTTGGGTACCCCCTTCTGAGTTCTCCTCTCTCCAGATATAGTCCTCACCAACCCTTTCCCAGCTGGAACAACTAGTCGTAATTAAATGACCAGATTGGCCTCAAAATGGAGAATAACTCACTCCTAATAAGAAAGACTGAGACCAACCCCATTAAAGGGCCAGCCAGCCTGTGACACACTTTTGCATTGTCATTGTTCAGTTTAAAATAAATTTTTGTTTCAAAATTTCCTTTCAGTTCTTAACTCAGAAATGTTAAATGCTTGAAAATGAAGTAAGACATCTCATTTCAGTTTGAATAAATGATTTTTAAAACCAGTTTTGAAGTGGAAAAATCCATTATTTGCACAGCTCTAATCCTGGATGTTTACAAGTCAAACACCCACATGTGTAATCTATTAATACCTACTGCCACAGTACTAAGCTACTTCACAGGTGTGTTGTCAGGTTAAAGTATGTAAATGTTTATAAATTGTTTTATCATCCTCAGAGAGAAATTGCAATAAACCTGCAAAATTCTATAAGATCCCATTTAGAGTAGAGAACTCCCTTCCTCATGAAAAGTTTGCTGCTTGTCCAAATTACTAGAACACAGTAAAGTTTTACATATTTCGATTTTATCAGTTTATCTATATTTTGCCAAAAAAGGATGTTTGCGAATTTTTTCCAGACAATTTTCTCAGTATTTGATATTTGTTCTAGAAGGTCAAGTTTTTCTGTGTCCTTCCCTTTCCTCAGACACTTTCAGCCTTTTCCTTCTCTCACCTCAATCCAGATGCATCATTGTCCTTTATTCCCATCCTACCACTCCCCGTCCCTCTCACTTGAGCCCTAGCCACACTGCCCTTTCTTCTCAACTAAATTCGTCTTTTGGATGATTCCTCAAGCTAAATGCACTTCATTACTCCAGATCTCTGCTCTTCTGTATGTTCCATCACGCCTATGCTGCCCCAACCCAGCTATGTTCTTCTCAGGCCCTTCCATACATGCACACTTTCTACAAAAATCCACCAAATCCACTGCAGTATCACAGGAGATCTAACTGCCTCTATTTAGCTTCCTATGCTGGGGTCAAGGACTATTCAGATTTCTTTTGTGCAGCAGCAAATTAGCTTTTAGGTGACATTTATGTCAAATTCTAGATCTTCATAGTAAAATTTGCTGACAATAATGCTTAACAGTCAGGCTGCCACGTATCACTTTTTGTTAAAGTTATAAATGGCAATTTTAAAGGGAAGTAGTTTGGAAATACAATAAATTGGAAAATTCAGATTTTATCTCCCTTGAAAATTGTTTCAATACTTCAGCTACATCTAACACTATTTGCCCTATCGTTTATTGTTTAAACATATTGTACCAACATTTCAGTGTTCTTTCTTCTCAGTCACCTAACTCAGTCTCCTTCATGTTCTATATTTAGAATCTATCTTTTATCATCTTCTCTGTAGGCTCACAAATACAATCAAATTGTAATGGAGAACAAGTGTGATTATTAGAAATGAAAACCAATAGTTCCTAGAAATCTGTACTTGGTAGGCTCTGCTTAGTGAAAGAGCTGCTTTCTCTTGGATTTTTAACAGAGTGGAATGTTTTCTTTATAACTTAGCCCCAGGCTGAGTTTGACATCTTTATTATTTCTGATGGTAAGGTACTTCCAATATGAAATTCTGTAAATGAAAAGGAATTCTATTTCGTGTATCTACTCTGTACTGACTATTTTCTTTCAGGAGTTCCATTTTCATAAGTTCTTGTGACTGACTTTTAGCACTTAAATTCTTGTAGAGTATTTCACAGAGTGCCCAAAACATGTCTTCCAAAATATGCTATAAAAACTACAGGGGGCTTGAAAATATACATCAGAGCTCCTTTCTGGACTGACTGAATTTAAGCCTGGCCAACACCCCCTAATTTTCAGGGTCCTGAGGGCTCACAAGAAGTCAGAAATACAGGTGGACAAACCTGAATTTTCAGTTTGCTCCAAGGTTCCCAAAACCTGAAAAACAAAAAATAACTTATGTTGAACCGAAACTGATTTGAAAAAAATCAGTGACTCAAGGAAAATAAATCATTTGGGCTCAAATTGAGCATTTCATTCTATTTCCAAGCACTTAAGACGCATTTTTCATACAACAGAAACAGGTGGTGCCCTCCTTCCTTTTAGCAATGACCCAGTGCACTCAACACTCACATGGCCTGTGGGACACATTGCTCCACATCTGATCTGGGGCACAAAGTAAAATCTCTTAATATCAGAACATAAGAACAGCCATACTGGGTCAGACCAAAGGTTCATGTAGCCCAGTACCCTGTTCTCTGGCAGTGGCCATTTGCAAGTGTCCCAGCAGAATAAACAGAACAGATAATCAAGTGACGCCTCCCCTGTCACCTCTCCCCTAACTGCTGAGTATCCTAGCCATGAGGCAATCAGCTGTTTTGGAGTATGTCTCTGCCCATCGTACCTATTAAAGTATTTTATACAACGTGGAACCCTGTCAATAATTACAGGGCCAGAAAGAGAAAGAAAGAATGAGAATCAGTCTATAGTCTGCAGACATGACACCATCTCCTCCTACAGTTTTGTGAATCTATTCTAAAACACTTTTTTTTGTCCTTTGTGTTGAATTTGAAAATAGCTCCTGCTTACTAAAACCTGTTTTTCAGTGAATGCACAGTCCCAACCATTTTGCCCAGCTCAAGTCAAAAGCTAATAGAATGAAGAGTACTCAGTACTCATGGAAGCCAGACCTTGGGTCTTCACTCTGATGGTTCCCATTGTTACAAATGCGTAAAAGGCTTTACCAACATGCGCCTAAGACTTTACAATCTAAACAGATAAGCTCGAAAGGAAAAGGGATGGGATATGAGGAAAAATTACTCACTGGTAATTAGGTTTGGTTGTAGCCTCTCTCATCCTGGATGGGCTGATCGGGAACATTGCAAATGGCCTCTTCTTTATAATGGAGATTGCAGTGAGCAGCATCAAAGCTCGAGGGATGATGTCATGGAAATAACTCGATAGTTTATGCTTACATGAGCATGCCAATTCACATGTGTCTGAAGAAGTGTCACAAGATGCCATCAAAAATACAGACAAGTCACAACAGATACAACTGCTAGGATGGTGGGTGGGCTATCATGCATGGTAGTTTAAGAAGATAGTGGGATCAGCTTCCCTGGACAGATAACACATTCCTCAAGGACAATGGCAGAGAGGACTGTCTTCAAAAGGAAAAGAAGGATGAAACCCCAACTCTAGGAGCTGGAAAAAGAATAGGAGGACTGAACAGAGCAGTCTGACCCAGAGCAAGAATACTGAGGAAGGAAATCCTCTTAGGTTGTTGACTACTTTTCATTAATCTTGTACAACCCTGCCTCAAAAATTCCACTCCTACTGCAGGTACTTTTGTGCCTTACTATGCAGTCAGTCAATTATATGTGCTAGTAGCCCACCAGAAAGAGACGTGAAAAAAGTAAGCTATTTTGATGCTGCTGGAGGCTGTGCAATACCCTTGAGAGGTTGTCACAGGAGAGGAAACCCAAGCCATATTCCAGAGGTGTTATTGAGCAGAGAAAGCAGTCATGATGGTACTGCCAGAAATCATGGGAAAGGGGAATTCACATTGACAAAATTAAATGTTCTGCAGCGAGAGATTTGAGAGGAAAGGGAATGCAAGGCAAAGGCTCTTGTGGGAAAGTGGCCCATCAATGCCTGGAAAAAATGGAGATGATCCTTACTTGGTTCCTGGAGGTGGGGAAAAACACTGTGCTGTGGCCAGCTGAGTGTGATGAAAAGACACCAATGAGATAGGTCTTGTAAAGTTATGCTATGGCTACATTAGTCAGTTTTTTTGACCAAACTGGTGTTTTGTTGAAAAAACTTGCCATACTTCCACACACAAAATATATTTTGTTGACAGTCTATTGACAAAACTCACCACTTCCACTGAAAACTTCCCAGATAAGGAAGAACACCTTTGTTAACAGATTCTGTTGGCAAAAAAGCTGTGTGGATGCTCTGGAGGGCTTTCTGCTGACAGAGAGGACTTCCAGGTCACTGGTCAGCCCTGTCTGCTGTGTTTCCAGGTGCCTGTTTTGCTGAGAGAGTGGTTGGGCAGTCCGGCTGCTCTGTTGACAGAGTGGATCATTCTTTCGATCTACTTTAGTGTATGGCCGCACTCTGTTGGAAATTCTCTTCAGGCTGAAATGTCTGTCGACTGATGTGTCTAGTGTAGCTATAGCCTTAGTCAGGTAAGCAGGGAAAAAGCTGTCCCCGAGTCCTATCCCCTCAGGTAACGTGCAGCTAGCAAGAGAGCCGCTGCTGGAACCCAGGAAACCTGGCAGACACACAAGAGGATTTGCTGATTTTGCTACTGCTAGTCTTGCCCCTTTAGGGACTACATAATTTTTCTGCTTTTCCTTCTCTCCCCTTCACTCTCTCATCTTTCTTTGGCTACATCTATACTGGAGAGTTATATTGACAAAACTGGCGCTTTGTTAATGACCTGAAGGTTTGCATCTTACTGAAGAGGAATTTTCACCACAGATTGGAAAGAGAGGCTGCTGAACTCTCTTTTATATTCACATTCGACACATTAACACATGGTTTGAACCAGAATGGGAATTTTTTAGGTCATTATAGAGGCTATTTTGCATACTTGGCTTAATCTAATTCTTGACTCCCCCCCAACCCTTCTGCCCCTCTACTCTCTGATTTGCCCACCAGGATAATATTTTTCTGATTTGTCAAGTTTGATTACTATTTTTGGCTCTCTGTGCCTTAAGTATTGAGTCTGTTCTGGTATGGCTATGATCTGAAGAAGTGGGTCTGTCCCACGAAAGCTCATCACCTAATAAATTATTTTGTTAGTCTTTAAAGTGCTATGGGACCGCTTTTTTGTTTTGATACTTATGTTAAGCTTAAACAAGCACTTTAAAACATAAAATTAAAAATGATATACAGCTGACAGATTGATGAATTTCAAATGCATGTCCACACACATACAAAACTGACCATTCATCAATAAAATGACAGTGCAATATTCTCCAGCAAGAACAATTATATTCACTCTATGAAAATATGGCCAATGAATAAATATAATAGATTATTTTCACCCTAGAGGTGTGCCTTTACAGAAAATATTTAATCACCAAAAGCATGCATCAGATTGTTGTGATGTGATGACACATGCCTTTCTACTCTCAAGAAAAGGCATTTTATGTAATGAAACTACCTATTTTTAACTTCCCGGGACCAAAAATGTTATGAACAATTCAGGACTACCAGTATTTTGCTGTCTGGAGTGGGGTCAGAGTTTGATGTAGGTAGAAGATTCATAAGAATGTGTTCTCATCTATCTGACTGCCCTCAGTTAACCCTCATAGGCCGTGTCTACACGTGCCCCAAACTTCGAAATGGCCATGCAAATGGCCATTTTGAAGTTTACTAATGAAGCGCTGAAATGCATATTCAGCGCTTCATTAGCATGCGGGCGGCAGCGGCGCTTCGAAATTGCCGCGCCTTGCCGCCGCGCGTCTCATCCAGACAGGGCTCCTTTTCGAAAGGACCCCGCCTACTTCGAAGTCCCCTTATTCCCATGAGCTGATGGGAATAAGGGGACTTCGAAGTAGGCGGGGTCCTTTCGAAAAGGAGCCCCGTCTGGACGAGACGCGCGGCGGCAAGGAGCGTCAATTTCGAAGCGTCGCTGCCGCTCGCATGCTAATGAAGCGCTGAATATGCATTTCAGCGCTTCATTAGTAAACTTCGAAATGGCCATTTGCATGGCCATTTCGAAGTTTGGGGCACGTGTAGACGTAGCCATAGTCACCTCAAAACCAGAGGAAAGGCAGAAGAAGCTATTATATTTCCCTAACAATATAAGCTTAGAGGTAAACAAGATATTTGAATAAAATTCAGAAACTGGGGAATAGAGATGGCTAGCATGTAGAGCAGCTATAAGGATTTTCCCCACATTCTCTCTCTCCTCTAAGTCATATTGAATATTTTTAAAAAATTACCGCAATCAGTTAAGATATGAGAGTTTAAGCACTGTAGGAGTCAAAGCAACGTTTAAAAAATATACAACCCACTTAGTAAATTTGTAACTCTTACGCATCTTAGATTATGTCTACAGTGCACAAAAAATGCACATCTGATAGAACTGGGCTTATGGACATGATTTTCAAAAGTCCATGAACTCTAAGCTGCATCATCAACTTGGGCTTACAACTGTTGGAGCCAACTCTCATAACGATGTTAATGCGTCCATGCTGCTTTAGATCCATGGGTTTTGCAGCTTTACCTGTGTCTACACTGCAAAGTGATGGGGCTTGGAACTGAGTCACAGCAGGACTTGGGCTCTGATCAGACAAGCAAGGTCCTAGAGCACCTGCTGACCCAAGTCAGACTGGTTTGTGTGTGGATAGAAAGGTCAGAGTGAGTGTGTCTGCACAGCAACGTTATTTCAACATAACAGCTGTTATTTCAAAATCACTTCACTAGCATCTACACAACTACTATTTCAAAATAATTTTGACATAGTGGTTGACTTATTTCAAAATAGGTAAACCTCATTGCACAAGGAATAGCACATATTTCAAAATACTTATTTCAATGTAGGGGCTGTGGAGACAGGAAAAAGAGCCTATTTTGAAATAAACCATAGTAGCTACGTCTACACGTGAAGCCTACATCGAAGTAGCCTATTTCAATGTGGCGACATCGAAATAGGCTATTTTGATGAATAACATCTACATGTCCTTCAGGGCTGGCAACGTCGATGTTCAACATCGACGTTGCACAGCACCACATCGAAATAGGCGCTGCGAGGGACCGTCTACACGCCAAAGTAGCACACATCGAAATAAGGGTGCCAGGCACAGCTGCAGACAGGGTCACAGGGTGGACTCAACAGCAAGCCGCTCCCTTAAAGGGCCCCTCCCAGACACAGTTGCACTAAACAACACAAGATCCACAGAGCCGACAACTGGTTGCAGACCCTGTGCATGCAGCATGGATCCCCAGCTGCCGCAGCAGCAGCCAGAAGCCCTGGACTAAGGGCTGCTGCACACGGTGACCATAGAGCCCCACAGGGGCTGGAGAGAGAGCGTCTCTCAACCCCTCAGCTGATGGCCGCCATGGCGGACCCCGCTATTTCGAAGTTGCGGGACGCACAACGACTACACGGTCCCTACTTCGATGTTGAATGTCGAAGTAGGGTGCTATTCCCATCCCCTCATGGGGTTAGCAGCTTCGACATCTCGCCTCCTAACGTCGATGTTAACATCGAAATAGCGCCCAACATGTGTAGCCGTGACGGGCGCTATTTCGAAGTTAGTGCCGCTACTTCGAAGTAGCGTGCACGTGTAGACATGGCTAGTGTGTCCAATGGCTCTATTTCAAAATAGGCTCTGTTGTGTGTAGATGTTCTGTTTCAAAATAGTGGAGGGTTATTTCAAAATGCATTTTGTGTGTAGCAACATAAGTTTGAAGTAAGCTATTCCAGAAAATCGCTTCTGGAATATCTTATTTTGAAATAACACCCAGTCAGAGCCCAAGCTTAGTGTCCGGTATAGACACACAATTTAAAGTCTCCTTTTTTTTATTTTTATTTTATATATTTTACAAGTCCATGGAAGTACTAACATCCTGTTACTGTTTGTGAGGAAATCATATTTTATGTAAAGACTTGCCTCAATTTTAAACCATTTCATAAGTAGGAGGGCTACATCACACAACATCTGCCATAGGGTTTTAATTTTTTAGCAAAGTAATACTTCATTAATCCAAGATAATATTGACAAAAAATACATTATAACTCAATTTTGTGATTAATTAATTGATCCATTTAAGCTGTCTTTAATTTGATCCCTGATCATTTGAAAAATATTCAATAGTGCAGACACTCCCTACCAGGCGAGGGTAGAAAACCATCACTACAGCTTTGTTCTGGGATTTGACTTTTTATTTCTGAAAAGCTTTAAAAAGTTTGCAATGTAAAAGGAGGGAGAAAAAGTGTAGGAGATGAGGAAAATTGAGCTTTGAAGCCAAGTTAGTTTCATACGCCCATGTAATCTAATGGGTTCTAAAAAATAAAACAGAATCCTGCATGGATAGCAGAACGCTCTGGAATCAAGGAGGGGAAAGAGTAAGTTCTTAGCAACGCACAAAAAAGGCTTTACTTCAGCTCCTTTTGAATGATAAACTGCACTTTCAAGTGTCACAGCTTTATCTTGTATGCTGGGCAGAGAGTCAGTTTAGTAAGAAAAAATCTTCACCTTGGGGCTCAAAAGAAGTCCTCAGGGTACTAAGCACCCATCAAAGAAGCCTTTGAAAAGCCAAATAGAAGATTTTTTCAAAAGTGATTCCTTCTTAAGAAGGTTTTACCATATTCAGAGAGTGTTAGGGAAGAAGTGACTCTGCAGCCAGTGCCAAGGCTGCTCTACTATCACAGGAAATAACTAAGTGATAATATACTGTAGAATATTTAAGAGAAAGAAACAGAGGAAAATTGCACTCTGGGACGACACAGCTGATCCCCAAAATAGACACTGTAGCCAATGCCAAATCAGCTGCCAAGAACAGTAGACTGTAAAATTCCCTAATACCTATGTCATGTTTACTTTATATTTACAATGAGAAGAAGGCTTCCCAACAGACAATATTTGATAGTCTTTTTGTTCACTGTCACTGTCATTATCTACCATCTGCTCTGCCAAATTTTCATTCTGTTCTTTCTTGTGCATTCATCAGTGTGGTAGTAACTAACTGGCTTAATGACTACAGCATATTGCTTCTGGATTAGCACTAGATATTGTCCTGGCTGATATACAGAGCTGTAAGTAGACCTGGCGAGAGTTACATGTGAAAGCTTTCCCCGTCTTTGAAAAGAAACAGTAACTAGGAAACTTTTATCCCAGCTCACTGTTGGGATGTGATGGTTTGGTAAAAGTACATCCTCCCAGTGAGCTTGCTGAAGTACCTTCCAGTTCTAAAATCTGACAAGATGTCACAGCATGATGAGTAGATGGAAAAACTGTAAAAAAAACAAACACAAAACAACTTGCTTTCTTTGCTCAAAACTCCAGGGCTCCAGTTTTGAGAAAAGGGCAGCTTTTAAAAAGGACACATATTTACTAACTGAATCTTACGGGTTAATATGCTGACCCACATATATAATGTCTTTTTGCCTCGCTTGCTCTGTGGGTAGATGCCAGCAGGGGGTATTCCAAGCCAAGCACATCTTTACTTATTCTTTGCTTTGAGGCCTTCTAAAGTTAGTTCTCCAAAATTTATCTCAATGTTCCTTTTGTGCAAAGCAGATTTTTTTTCCCCCGAGCTTAGTCATGTATTGAGAAACTAGCAGGGTTTTGATTAAAGAAAGAAAGAAAAAGAAAGAAAAACCTCTTTGAACATCTTGCACTGAAGAAAAACAAAAGTAAATCAGGCTGAAGAAACAGGGTTGGAGGGAGGAAAAATTGACAAACTGAGAGCTGGAGGAAAATTGGACTAAACATTTTTCTTCCGCTTATTATAGTATATAAGGCAATATGGGGGCAGGGGAGGCAGAGAGAGAGTTGGAAAATTTCCTACAAGAAACTATTCAAAAACAAATTACTTCTTATTCACAAAGAGAGAGAAAGCGAAATGATCTTAAGCATCATGGATCACAGGATGGAGCATAGCCAGATCATTTGAATGCATATACAGTTTAAGTGTGGCCCAGAAAAGCTATGACGTAAAAGGGCTGTGAGCCTTATCCTGTTTCTATTCAACTCAATATATATATATATATATAATGTACTGTAGAGACTACAGTAGCGGACTGAACTTTATAGAGAGTAACAGTGGTGGCAAAAACTAATGATGAACATGAGAACTTTGTTAATACATAAGTATTGGATTGTGATAAATAAGCACAAAGGCATGAGAATTAATATTCCCAACTGCAGTATGAAATTTGGGCATGTCTGCATGATGCATAGTTACATGTCAAGCCAGCATGTGCATCTTCAGTAAACCAGGTTTCTGTACAGTGGCATCTCACATGGACACTACTACTATTACCACTTTACCCTTGTACTCCGTGTGGAGCATAGGTCATCTACAAGCCTCCTCCACTTTATTCTGTATTGGGACAAAACTTCTAGCAGACTCTAGGAGTACCCCAGTTGTACTTCAGTCTCCACGTTGTCCGAGGTCTTTCTCTTTTGCGTTCTCCTTGCAGGGTCCATGTGAGAATTTGGTAGATTATGCTGGATGATGGCTTTCTGAGAGTGTGGCCTAGCCATCCCCACTTTCTTCTCTTGATTTCAATGTGAATTGGTTCTTGTCCTGCTCTGTTCCAAAGCTCCTCATGTGTGATGAAGTCTTGCCATTTGATATGAAGGATGTACCTCAGGCATCTGTTTGTGAATGTCTATAGCTTGTGATTTGAAGACTTTTTTGTACATTAGGTCTTGCATCCATACAAGAGCACACTCTTCACATTTGTGTTGAAGATCTGCATTTTCATCTTTGCAGGACACTGCTACACTGAAATTCTGGGGGTGCAGCTGGGCTTCCTGCTTCTTGAATGGTGGCATATCTAGGGGCAATGCACGAGAGAGGCATTCATATTTACATATCCCCCCCAGCACGTCAATGGGGGACAAGTATCAGAGGGGTGGCTGCATTAGTCTGTATCTGCAAGAATGACGAGAAGCTGTGTGGCACCTTATAGACTAACAGATTTTTTGGAGCATAAGTTTTCATGGGCAAAGACCTACTTCATCAGATGGGGGACAAGGAGCCAGCAGCAGACCCAGAAGAGGGAAGGTGGGCCAGAAGCTTTCATCTTAAGGTTCTGGCCATGCTACCTGCCTGAGAAGCTACCTGGTGCAATGCTGTAGTTGCTCTCTGCCAGGCAACCATGGGTAGCAGAATGGTCAGAGGCTTCATGGTAGAGGACAAAGCCCCCTCTGCTGCTACTGGATAATATGCCATGTGAAAGGATGTGGAGAATGTGGGGGGCCCAGTTTGGTACAAACAAGTTACATGGGGAGCGGGGTGTCATGTGGGCTAGGGACATAGTGACATTTCCCACCAACTGCTGCCCCCTTTATCTCCCTCCCACTAGTGGCCTATGAGCATACCACAAACTAATCCCTGAACTCTCAGCGTTCTCCAGCTAGAGTGATGGAATTATAAGAATAGCAATGCCCTCTTACCTGAGAATCCACTACACGTTTATCTCTTTTAATTATTGAATGAATATAAACTGAGGTCCATTCACAGATCAAGCACTTCAGCTTGAACACACATATTTCCAAATTTTACATGTATTGTGAATGTATGGCAAACGTGTAAGCACAGTGTATACTAGTTGGTATTGTCTCCAGAGTGCTCTTTTTCAACATATTTATTCTGATTAAGCAATATGTTGTAAGCTATAGTAATGACAATGGGAATGACATCAACAATTACTATTTTCAGTTCAGCAGCTGTTTTGGAAACATTCCAAGTGTTTTTCCTTAGTACATTTGATTGGAAAGTAGATTCCCATTGAAAGAGATAAATGCAATATTGATATTGCTTGGATTGGCAGAGTTCTAACACTTTATGATACCATATAATAATATTAAACCATGACAAAGCTTGGACCAACTTTCCCAGAGCAAAGTCTGAGTATCTCAATTTTTGAGTTATCTTGCTTGAGACACTTTGAAGGAGCCTGATTTTCTGAGTGTGGAAAATCCAAAAATTCAGGTGTCCCAAAGTAGGCAATCAAAAATGCAGACACCCAAAATTACTGCATGATGGAAATTTTAGATCAATATACAAATGTATATACCAATCCTGTTCTGTATGTTAAAACTACAGCTGGTCAAAACTCAGAATGTCTATTACATGAAGAATACCAAAATGTTAACATTTCTTCCTGAATTAGAAGGAAAAGTCACAAATTAAAAAAAAGTCACAAAACAAAATAATTTTTATTAGATGTCAATTGAAACACAATTAAATTGAATATTTTCTTTTTCAACCTTTTACATTTATTTTTATTTTCTTTTCATATTGTGTTTATTATTTTACAATTTATTGTAATTTATAATGTAGTTTAAAATAAGCAGGATATAAAATAAAACAATTAAATAAAAATATATTTTAAAAAAACTAAAGTACTTTATTCTGATAAGATTCGTTTCATACTCGGCCATGCTACCTGCCTGAGAAGCTACCTGGTGCAATGCTGTAGTTGCTCTTTGCCAGGCAACCACGGGTAGCAGAATGACCAGAGGCTTCATGGTAGAGGACAAAGCCCCCGCTCCCCATGTAACTTGTTTGTACCAAACTGGGCCCCCCACATTCTCCATATCCATACAACTAACCCAAATTAAAACAAAATTTTCAAAATGGAGGACAATTAGAAAAAAGAATAATATGCTAAAAAACAATATACAGATGTTGTGATGTCACTGTAAAATTAAATATAATAAAACGCCTTAAATAGAAATTATTCCAAAGTTGTACTTACTTTTATCATTGTTGTACAGTTAGCAAGGGCTGGCTTCATCACAGTTTTAATGATGCCACTTTAATTTAGCGTCCTTTCTTGGAAAATCCCATAGAATTTAAAAGGGATTAAGCAGCTGGAGTTCTATAGAATGTCACCTTAAAAACTTGTCAAAACTAATAAAGGATGACCTCCTGTCTGTATGTTTCCAGATCAGCTTATAGAATCCTGCAGCACAAACATAATTCTCTAAACAATTCCATAGGAGCAGTAAGGTTTGCAGAACAAAGATGACACAGCTTTAAATTTGATGGGTTTTAAGAATAAATTTTATAAAACTCTCTTATGCTGTGTCTGCACGGCAAACTTATTTCAAAATTACAGCAGTTATTTTGAAATAACTTTGGCAGCGTCGAAACGATGCACGCACTATTTTGAAATAATATCTAAATAGTGGGTGAATTATTTCAATTCTGGTACACCTCAACCCAGGAGAAATAACCCAAATTTTGAATTTGCTATTTTGATATAGGCACTATTAAATCACGGAATAGTGCTATTTCGAAATAAACCATAATGGGCTCCAACAGCACTATTTCAAAATAGCACTATGGACCTGGACATGCTATTTTGAAATAGGCAGGTGCTATTACATAATGCCTTTTCTGTGTCATTGCATTACTTCCAAATAAGATATTTTGAAATAGCCATTTCAGAATATCTAATTTCGGAGTAGTGCTACCCTGTAAACGTAGCATCAGTATCCTCCCATTCTTTTTTAAAGAGGTAAATAAATTATTAGTGGTATAAATTAGATATGACTGACAGTGATAAAAATACTTCTGAAAAACTTTCAAGGGCTTTTTATATTTTGTAGTTTCAATTTAGGGAATTGTGAGGTAAACAAATAGGGTACGTAACTGTAACCTAGTGTCATTGAACATAGACAGAAAGCCATATTGATTACGATGGAAACGATGGAAGAATGTTAAAGATTAGTACTATACTCAGGAGATATAGATTAGATATGGCGGGGCAAAGGGGCAATTGCCACAGGGTCTGGTGATTCAGAAGGGCCCAGGGTTCCCAGTTGCTGCTAGCAGTACTGTGACAGAGCAGCACCTGGAGCCCCAGGCCTTTTCAGTGCTCACCAGAGCCCTGGGCAGTGCACTCCGAGTGGTGCTCAGCGCTGACTGGCTCAGCCCTGACCCTCCCAGGAGCATGCAGTCACCCTCCTCTTTCCCAGGGGCCCAATGAGTCTGTCTGATCCATGGGGTTGAAGACACAAATAATAATAAAGGATAAGGGATAAAACAGACAAGCTGGGGGCTGGGCCACTGATGAAGCAGGGCAAAAGGGACAGTTGCCCTGGGGCCTGGCCTTTTAAGGAAGCCTGGAGGGCTGGCTACCACCACTCCTACTCTGGCTGTGGTGGCAGCCAGAGTTTCTGGCCCCTTTAAGTGCTGGTAGTGTTGCTTTGCTGCTCCAGGCGGCTTTGCGGGGGGCACAGTGCCACGGTCCTGGTGGTTGTCGAGGTGACTGCCCTTGGTCCCACCCCTTCTGAGGATGTGGAGCTGGGCCACCTTCCCAATTTGCCTTGGGGCCTGCAGTGGCTGGCAGCTCTGCTGATCTGAGGAGGCTGGATTCCATATTCTAGAGGCTACCACAGCAAGAGATCTATCTTATGCTAAGATGTGAATCTAGGGTAAACAACTCAGGAACTCAGTGTCAGTGCATACAAACACTGCGATATAATTCAAGCAGGACATCTTGCATATCAGCAAGTCCCTCTGCATTAAGGTCTTTACAAACTATCAGGTACAGCTTGAAATAAATCCTCTACTTTATAGGCAGCCAGTGTAAAGGGCTCAAGGGCATGTAATAAGACCATGGCTGTTCAGTTCCGCAAGCAAGCATGATGCTACATTCTGAACTAGCTGTAGTTTTGACATTTTTCTCAAGAGCTGATAATGGAAGCAGCAATTTGGTATCTCCAGAGAGAGAAGAGGAAGCAGCCTGGATATGTTTGTGCAAAGGACTGGCAAAATAGTAGGAATAATTTGGAAACTCCTTGTAGAGTCATTTCCACACAGAAAAGGAACCTTTAGTACATTATCAGGCGTAGTGAATGGGGGTCTGGAATAGCCAAATGGCAAGAAACCAAAAGTCAGCATCTTTGTGGGCCAGGTCTTCATAGATGTAATTTGTAAAGGCCAAATCATCAGTGGGACCATCTTGACACAGATTTAAATAAGGGAAAACACACAAACTTGAAGTTGCTCATTCTTCTTTTTAATTTAATTGGCTTTTTAGATTTCACCAAGATGCATGCCCTACATGCCCTGGATGAGAGAAATACATGCTCATAGGCCAGTGAAGCATAGATAAGTTCCCATGGTGGTAGCCAGAAAGAACAGACATCTCTCCTCAAATAGAGGGAAACACGGTATTATCATTATAATTGGCACTTAGAGTGAGATTTACAAAGGTACTTAAGTGCCTAAGGATGCCTAGTAGGATTTACAAAAGCCTGTGAGTGAATCCAGGGCCCAGCTACCCTTAACTTTCATTCCTTTGTCTTTGAGCCTGTTGAGAAGACTATCTCTCGCCACTGAAATTAAGACCGTGGAGAGACTGAGGATTTCTGGGGAACTGAGATTTCTGGGATGCCACCGAAAATGTTGCAGATCATGACTTAGGCATGTTAGGCAAAGGAACCCAATGAGACTAGGTTTCAATGCTTCAAAACAAAAAGTATATTGGTTTTATTAATTTATTACCTTTATTTATCATCACCATTATTTATCATCACCTTTATTATTATTATAATTTTGCCTTCTCTAGTTTATCAGCCAATATCACTTTTCTTATTGTTCTTTATTTGTGTGTGTGGCCTACCTGGGAGAATTTAACTAAGGAATGGAAGCTTCTGCAATGAGAGAAAGGTAAGAGAGAGCAATCATGTGATTCTGAACATATTCATGCCGTATATTCTGTGTGCGCCATGGAGAGTTGAAGTCTGAAAACCATTAAAGCCACTTGGATTGGCACCCATAAATTTTGAAGTTTCCTTGTTTGTACAGGCCTATTCAACCAGAAATCCCTCTGGCTGAGTGGAATTATTCCAACAAAATTACAAAATCTGTCCCACCCAACTAGCAATATCATCTAAACAACTCCCTATTACAGGGAACAAACAAGCAGGGCATGCAAAATAGGATTATCATAAGCACAAAGACAAGCATAAGTGCATATTGTAAGCGTAAATGTAATACAGGTTGAACCTCTCTAGACTGGCACCTCAGGACCTGACTGGTTCCAAAAGAGAAAATTTGCCAGACCACGGGATGTCAATATTGTCTAGCAGCATTACCAACACTTCCAACGCTTACTGGGCTCTCAGAAGACATTTAGTGGTAACTTACAGCTAAATAACAGTACAGAACATGGAGAGCTAGGACTGGAGGCTGGGATCATGGGACATGTGGCTACACCCATGATGAGTGGTCATCTGGTAAACTAAAATCGTGCTAGATTGTGAATGTTGCTGGATGAGAGAGTGCTGGATTAGAGAGGTTCAAACCTGTACTCGGCTTTGCTGGATGGCTACGTGTTTATATCATTGTTAGCCAGTGGCCAGGTAATGTGCAGTGAGGTACTCCCCTGGGTCCTAAACAACCCAGTTTTTTACTGTTAGAGCAGGGAGCTGCTAGCACTCTCACCCACAGCCAGGCCGTAGTAACCAAATGGTTACAGTTCTTTTGTTGTGCCGGCTGTGTTGTAGTGACAAAAGGATAACAGGATCAGGCTTCGATCTTAACTAGTTATAAGTTTATTAAGCTACAGTTATAAGCGTGTGGTTACAGAGGCTATTGTCTACTTCTTATATGCTAGCAAAGTACAGGCGTTAACAAGTTACGTTACAATCCAATACAAAGATATCTGTTACCATCTAACACAATGATATCTTGACACAATGACGTCTATTTACAGAGCTCTAATTCTTTAGCTGTGCACAAAAAAGAACGGAGACCTAGCATGGGTATATCTTACCCTCTCTGCGTCTCTCGATACCAGCATAGCCAAGCCGGATCGGTCACTCAATTCTGCAGAAAGACGAATACGAGGTTGGGCGTCCCCAGTTGTGGACCTCGGGAGGCAATCACCTGACCCGACCAGCAGGTATTGGGTGGAATGCACTCAGAGTTAGAGTTCTGCTGGACCCATCTTTTATACCCCTTTTTGGGTTACGTATTCTCTTTCTTATCTAAAGTGCCAGATTATACTGGTCTGTCTTTGTGATGCCAGTTAGTTAGAAGGACAATTCTTACTTAATTTGCACTTGTAAGACAGGAGATAAGCAAATTGAGAGTACAGGACATTCTTTTTGTGGGGGCGGAGATTTCCTCTTCAGGGATGGTATGTGTGTGTGCATCAAATCCATCAATGCCAGCTGGGGTGGTTTCTTGAGGGTCCCCCCCCCTTGTTGACAGTTTGGCCTGTTAGCCTTCTATCTGTACTTTCTGTTTCTCAGGGTCACAATAAGCTAGCACATCTGGGCCTCAATGAGGGCATCAAAGACTATGCTGTCAGCAGCCGTTTCCGTGCCCTGTGTGCTTCTCAGTGGCGGGGGGGGCAGCGAGCAAGCTGGCTTGTAAGGGGGAGACTTTGTCTGGCTACAAGCGTGCACACACACACACACACAGACACACAGAATATAGGAGTCTATATTATTTTTTGTGAATTACGTAAAATTGTTAATTACTCCTATTTTTAGGTAAGGGTCAAAGGTCATTACAGCAGCATGTGCTGTGGTTATTTACCTCATGTAACCAATAAGATACAGTTGATTAAATAATAACAAAATATACAAATACATTATTCTAGACATGCGTATTTTGAAAATTCACAGAATAACATTTGACTGTCAGTAGAACTGCGTACATAATTGGAGAGAGGGATTATTCAGAATAAATTATTGAAGGAACAAATGCCAAATTTTGCTGCATAAGTAGTTTGCAATTAATCATTTGACCAGCTCTAATCTAAAGTGTGTGAATATTCCATCATTACCAAAACAAGCAGCTGCCCCCCATCTAAAGTGAGAAGGGAATCATTCAAAAACATGACCAACCACCATGCGAAGTGCGACGGGATCCTTCCCAGGATGCCACTGAGGAAACAAGGATCCTGAACCTGAAAATCCATCAGCTCCTAACTTCCTTCCCCCCAGAAAGGGCACCTGCATTTAGGGATTCCATTGGAAAGTATTTCAATGACAAGCAGGAGAGGGTTTGGACTTCTGCATGGTCAAAGACGGTATTGCCTAGTACTAACAGCCTCTCAGGCACTACTGGTTATAATTCAATAGCATGTGGACATGGAGGGTCTCACAAAAACCAGAAACAATAGGCATCCTCATTTGAAACCATATCAAACCCAGTGGAGGTCAGACTCTGTTGTGAGCCCAAAGGGCCTATAAATACTTGGTGATACCTTTATGAAATCTCTGTTACCTGTGACAGATAAAAGAAATGCATACAGCAACTGTAAGGACTACCAATGTGTCACTGTAATCTGGATTAATCACACTGTCATTGATCCCAAAATGATAAAGATGCAAATTGCCTTTAAGTGTGTGCATGCAGTTTGCTTCAAGCCCACTTCTAATACTTGTATAGTGCCAGACATCTACTTTGGATCAATCCCCAAGTACTATAAAATGACACTGGCTAGCTAAATGCATCTAAATCATACTACCCACCTTCAACGTTCAGCACTTCTACGGTGAAATATGCCAACTCTTTAACAGCACTCAGCAACAATACACAAGATTTTAGGCTAGGATGTGGTGATTATTGTAATTCATCCTGAGTAAGGAAGAGGAGAGCATTTTTCAGGCAATGTTTTTAAAATATTTCTTAATCTGAAAATGATTTGAGAAATCCCAACCTTAAAATATTGAGGAAATTTCACAAATCCTAGTTCTCATGTCTCATCTTGATATTGTGCCTGTGCAGGCAGCTAAGCAGCAGTTTGTAAACATTGCACTAATTGCTCTAATATATGGTGCATGAGCACATTGACTTGAACATGATACACAAGTTAAATCTGGTTTCCTCTCTGATGACAACAAGGAAATCTTGTACACCGCCGTGGCTAGATTTTCAGAGGCATTTGAGGCCAGGCACAATGACAGCCATCCTGAAAGAAATCTTTCCTGAACACCTTCTGACACCTTCAGGTCTTCAAACAACCACCCAGCCTCTCCAAACTCCTCACCAGAAGTCAGCGCCGCACAAATCAAAAGACCCCCCAACTCAAAGTAGCACCACTCCTGGACAGAACAAGCATGTCTCCACTGTTATAGTACTCAGCCCCCCTTCACCTTCCCCCAAACATAACAAACTTTTCCACGGATCCTATGCAAACATGTGGTTTATCAGTTAGTGTCCTGGATAACAACTATGTGGATAAAACCAGAGAACCACTACATTCACAACTAAATGCAAACAAGAAAATGATAAAAAGCAAAAAACTGTATCACCTATAGGTGAACCCTTTTCACAAAATAATCACTCTAGATCTGACACATCACTCCTCACCCTTGAAGGAAATCCACACAAGGATTTCAAAAGATAATCTTGGTATTTTACATTTATAACTGTGCTAGATAAGAAAAAAAAAACATTGTTTCAACAAAGACAGTGGATTTATGATTTATAACAACTATAACCCCTTAACCCCAAGTTCGTCCACTTTGAACTGTGATGAAGTGGGTTTGATCTATGAAAGCTCTTGACCTAATAAATTTGTTAGTCTCTAAAGTGTTGCAGGACTGGTTATTTTTGAATTTACAGACTAAGACAGCCACCTATTTAAGACTTTGTCATTTAGAAACCATTCTACTTATTTCGAAGGATAGCTCAGTAGTTTGTACATTAGCCTTTTAAACCAAGGGTTCTGAGTTCAGTCCTTGAGGAGGCCATTCAGGGGTCTGAGACAAACAGATTTAAAAAAAAAATCTGCCAGGGATTGTGCTTGGTCCTGATGAGATGGTAGGGGACTGGACTCAATGATCTCTCATGATCCCTTCCAGTTCCACGAGATATGTATGTATATCTTTTCAATGTATTTGAATTGGTACTGCCACAAAACTGCCTATATCAAAATCTGCAATGTTTTCATGCTTTCAAAATAAAGTTTCGATTTCCGATTCAAATTGACTTTGTATTTTAAAAGTTCAACTTTTATACTAAAAGCTTTAAACTTATAAAAGTGAAAATGAATAAAATCAGTTTTGAAAAATAATATTCTGACTGAGATCATCAAAATATTGGGCCATCGATTAATGAAAATGTATCTGATTTTGACTTTTTGCCCAGATTCAGGGTAAGAAAAAAATATCAAAATCTCAAATTACTGAGGAATGGGAAAACTGTTTCTATTCAGCTCTGGAAATAACCTGTTTCTTTATTTATTGGAGAGATAAGTGAGCAACTACAAAGCAACAGGCACCTCACACTGTCAAATAGTACAAAAGATCCAGGTATTTCATAGTTTCTTCATCCATTTATCTGAGAAATACAGGAATTACGGTTGTGGCTGCAACTGCTGGAAAAAAATACCACAGGAAAGCTAAGAACAGAAAAACTGAAAATAATATTTTAAGTGTATATGTGGGAAGAGGAGAGAAGGAGGGAATTTGACTAGGATGAAGAAGAATGTAAAAATAGTCAAGAAAACTGTATTAAGAAAAAAACAGATGAAAAGCATTTGGCAGATCTGAGGGAGACATGGGGAATCAGCTACTTCACAATTCATCAGAGATAGAATTTAAGATTCATTTTTTAAAAATAAAGGACAAGGCCTGCTCCCCAATATTTATAGATGGCTACTTATTATGGTAGCCCTAGCAACAGATACATCTTTCATTCTTGTATTCAGGAACACTAGGGCTACAGTTACACCAGCAAATTTTGCCTTCAAAACCTGGGTTTTGACGATAAAACTGGTGGAACATCACACACAAAGGCTACGGTTACACTAGTGAGTTTTGTTGACACAACTCCAGTTTTGTTGACAAAACTGGTGGATCATCCACACACAAAATATGTTTTGTTGACAGTTTGTTGACAAAACTCAGCACTTTTGCTGACAGCGTTCTGCCTCTCAACCATGAGGCATAACGCTGCTGTTGACAGATTCTGTCAACAAAAAAGCTGTGTGGATGATCTGAGGGGCCTTCTCTCGACAGACAGGGTATGCAGAACAATGGACAGACCTGTCTGCTGTGATTCTGGGTGCCTGTTTTGTCGAGAGTGTGGCTGGGCTGTCTGGCTGCTCTGTTGACAGAGCAGAAGGCTCTTCTGATTGGCTTTTGTGTGAGGCTGCACTCTGTCGACATAGATTTTGTCAGAAAATCTCTTCTAACAGTGACTTCGGTCAACTGATCACTGTAGTGTAACCGTAGCCCGGGACTCTGTGGATTCAACAGAACTATCACTCTTAAACCTGCAGACTGCAAGGGGAAGGGGTAGATGAGTCATGGCCTGGTAGAGAGCATGTTGCAACATTTCAAAGGGTACCACTGCTCAGTGTGTTTCAGTCCCTGGATTTCTGGACATATTAATGTGCAGTGAAAAATACATCTTTCCCATGATGGGCATTTGTTCAATATAATGTCACACAATAGCTAGGATGACGAGGGGTCAGATGAGGCCCTTTGCTTTAATTGTAATACAGGATTTCAAATTCCCTACCAATGCAAGTAGCAAATGCAAATCAGCAGATATGCCAAGTAGCTGTCAGTTGAAATAAAATGGTCAGAGAGTTAAACTGCATCACTTTCAAAAAGGTTAATTAAGCTGCTCTAGCACTTTATGAATATGCAATCCACACCCGTGAAACAGCCTCTGACTGTACTTATGGATAATGTCCTTGTGCTATATGGAAATAAATTAGGCTGCACTAAAGTGCCCCACTGTAGGTTGTGAGCGATCACTGCATTCTACAGTAGTCCACAATGATTAAAGACACAATATTCCTAGTGAAAAAAGGATTGCAAGTTGCACCCATTTTGTGTGACAGTGTTGTAACTTATTCATTACTAAGTTTGAAATGCCATTAAAGCCTAAAGATAATTCATTAAGGACTTTTTTGGAACAATAACTCATTGTACTGCATGTCTTAGAAGAGAACACATCACCACCAATAAAAAATGTTCAGCGAGTCAAATTATCTGCTCGCTATCATCTGTGCAAAACGCATCTCTTCAAAAGGTTAACATAAATGTAGCTCACTAGAAGTCAGCAGAGCAGAAGAGACAGAAGAAGGAATACTATCCAGTTCTCTCTCTCAAGCTGTGCTGGCTTTGCAGAGGTAACAGAAGCAACAGCAGTAAAAACAACTCTTTAAAGCTAAAGTTAGCAGACAGTACTCAAAATACACCGATCAAGGAACACTATCCATTGATTACATAGCTGGTTTTATAGGCTTCACTAAGAAGCTATTTATTATCCTTAAATGTCTTAGTAAAGAAATAAAAACAATTTTATAGGTTTTCAACCTTGCAAAAAGGAAGACTTACATTTTGAGAAACAATAATGGATGTATAGCCCCTGACCTATGCTTGGCACCACCAGACACTACTGCATGCACATATTAATGAAATGAAAGCAGATAAATTACAGTGTTGCAGGGAGGTGGGCAGAAGAGGAGGGAAGTGTAAAGCACCAAAGAAAAGTATTAAGAAAAGAAATACTCATTTAAAAAAGTATATGAGTTAATTTTCTTTAGATCCCACTTCGCAGCACTCCATAGACTAGCACCCCATTGATTGCAATGGGATTCCTGTCTGCAAAACAGATGTTAACTAGGTCCTTGAGCAGTAGATGGCAAAACAAGTGTACGACTAGAATCATGAACAAAATAAGAACATGTTTTGCTACTCACATGCCTTACCAAATCAGCACTGACCTTTAAGACTCTTCCAAAAAATGTGACTTTTCCAAGCAGGAGTTAACATCTATTATATTAAGGTCCTTATGCCCACTTCATCAACATAGTATTTGAGTGCTTTCCAGCAGTTTATTAAGTGATGTGAAAAATATTTGTCACATGTGATTTGATCTCTCCTCCCCTTTTCTTAGATAGGAAAAACTGTGAGGCTTATTACTTAAGGTAACACCTAGTATTTGGTGTGTTTGTCGTTGAAGGGTAGATCAGAGAAACCCATTTTATATTTGGAATAGAAAAGGGTGATGTCAGGTCACTCTGTGCTGAGGACCTTCATTCCCCAGCCTCAGACCAGCCCATAAGAAAGCTCTATCTGCTGTGCCCATATGAGCTTTAGCCTTGCCATCGTCAGCTACACTGTACCCAAGGAGCTGTATGTATCTGAGCCTTTAATAAAGAGCTGTCACATTCTGATAAAGGATCTAAACACTGGCATTGTGCACTACCATGTTTGCTGTGTTTCTGACCACAGAAAGCATTGAATCAATTTACAGCTAAAATGACTTTCCCCTAATTCTCAAGTAATTAAATTAACCCATGTGATGGTGGTGGTTGGCTTTCTAAGGGTATGTCCAATCCATCACCATCTTCTCTTCCCGATTTCTTCTTTGGCTGGAAGTTGATGAGTCAATTGCCACAGATCTTGGTTGTTGATGATGTATGGCCAGTGGATCTGGAAGACTTTACAGTTATTTATAAACGTCTGGACTTTTTTTGACAGTCCTCTTTGCTGTTCTCTGAATTTCTGCTCCATATAGTAGGACAGATTTGACATTGGAGTTGGATAACCTGATCTGAGTCTCAATTCTGATCTGCTTAGAACTCCAGATGTTTTTCATGAACCCCTAAAAGATCACTAACACTGATTTGTAACAATGTGTCTTTATTTTGTCTAGAAAATATTTTAGATTCACACATATTCTTTCTCTTTCTGAAGTCTGTACAGTTGTAGTCTTGGTACAAAGAGATACTGTAAAATGTGCTTTACAGGAAAAGGGATTTGGAAAATAACATGAACGGTTTAAAAATTCCCTAAGATAATTCTTAAATAAATAGGGGGCTGGATTGTAATGTATTTTGTTTATGACACATTTATGATTATATGGTGTGGCATGAAGATTTTAGTGACACATATTCAGGATGGCTTGCATAACTTATTCACTGCTTTCTCACCCAAGTAATGAGGCCACTGCTATCTACAACAGCAAAAATCTTTAAAGACAATGATCATGCATTTTTTTCCCTCTTGCTACGCTATTCCTAAGCAGTGATTTTTTTCTAGGAAAAAAGGTGCCAGAACGCTGCCCTCCACTGAGGCCCCAACTGGCTGCAGCCTTATACCCCTGACTCCTGAGGCCCCAGCCCACTACAGCCTTTAGACCTGCCCTCCCGCTTGGCCAGGCTTTAAAGCCCCCATGGCACCAGCCACAACTCAGCCTTAGCCCCCTACCTCCTGAGGCCTCAGCCCACCACAGCATTAACCCTCCAACCTCCAAGGCCGCAACCCACCACAGCCTTAACCTTGACCAGCCATTAAGTCAATATAAATTGAATTCTGCTCTTTCATTGGCAGGCCGGGAGCCAGAGGTGGAGCGGCAGCAGTGGCAGAAGCCGCAAGTGTCTGTTTAAAGAGCCATGTGCAGATCAGAGCTGTCCAGCTGCCTTTTAGAAATCATGGCCCCAGGTAAAAAAGTGGTGGAATTCCACTGTGTTCTGCTGGAAAAAAAGGCCTTGACCAGTGGTGAAAATTTTTGTGGTGTTCTAACAGTAAAAAGTTTCTGGAACTCTGTTCCAGTGCATTCCCTAACCAGTGAGAAAGGCAGTTGCTCACTGAAGCTATGTCTACACTAGCCAAAAACTTCAAAATTGCCATGCAAATGGTCATTTCAACGTTTACTAATGAAATGCTGAAATACATATTCTAGCATGCGGGTGGCTGCGGCACTTTGAAATTGACACGGTTCGCCGCCATGCGGCTCGTCCAGATGGGGCTCCTTTTTGAAAGGACCCTGGCTACTTCGAAGTCCTCTTATTCCTATGAGCAGATGGGAATAAGGGAACTTCGAAGTAGCTGGGGTCTTTTCAAAAAGGAGCCCTGTCTGGATGAGCCGCATGGCTGCGAGCCGCATGAATTTTGAAGTGCCACGGCCGCTCGCATGCTAATGAGGCGCTGAATATGTATTTCAGTGCTTCATTAGTAAACTTTGAAATGGCCATTTGCATGGCAATTTTGAAGTTTTTGGCTAGTGTAGACACAACCTCAGTCAGGTATCTTGTAAGCAGAAAACTCAATCAACTGACTTTGCTGGCCCCACTAATCTTTTTGCACCACTATAATGATAAAATAAAATTTTAAGATGTCAAAAGGAATTTAAATGTATTCACAGGGATTTTTTTTAAATCCCTCCACCTGTACTCAAGTGTTTTTGTCTACCTATACAAGTCTTATAGGGGGGCATTGTACCTCTGCAAGTGACATAAAACAATTCTCTAAACTAAAAAGATAAACATCTGTAAAGAAATCAGTAATTTTGGGTCCTTCAGGGTTAGAAATATGTGCTGGCCCACATTAGGAAGTACACTCTTCTAGGGCTTGTCTACACTACCACCCTCATTCGAAGGAAAGATGGTAAGTAGGGTGTTGGGGAGTTTATTAATAAAGTGCTGCGCTGCATATGCAGCACTTCATTAAGCAAATTCCCCCCTGAGGCAACTTCGAAATTTTAAACTTTGAAGTACCGGCTTGTGTCTAGCTGCGGCTCACCCGCGTCAGAATTTTGAGTAGTAAAGAGACTTCGAAGTTGCCCCGGCACTTCGAAGTACTGGTCGGTGAGCCACGGCTAGACATGAGCCGGTACTTTGAAGTTTAAAACTTCAATGTTGCCATGGGGGTTGGGGATTTGTTTAATGAAGTGCTGCGTATGCAGCACAGTACTTCCTTAGTAATCTCCCAACACCCTACTTACCATCCTTCCTTCGAAGGAGGGTGGTAGTGTAGACACAGCCCTACAGTAAGGAAGGTCCTATTTCAATCTCTGCAGGGTCAGTAGATATCGAAGACTGAGTCTAAGTGTACAAGAGCAGTTGCTGGTGCAGGGCTCATTGCCAAACAAGGGATTCAGGAAAGTGGGGGTTTGAGGAGAACTCCACAAATCAGAGTGTGAGGGGGAAATGTTACTCTGAAAGATTGTCTTCTGAAGAAATGGAACTATTTGAAGCTTATCAGGTGTTTAGAAAGTTAGACTGTGATTCCCAAGAAAATAAAATGGTCAAATAAAATATTTAATCAGATGTTTTGGGAATTTGTGACATGAATATATAATGTGGTTATCACTTTGGGTTGGTAAATCACAGAATATTAGAAGTGGAAGGGACCTCAAGAGGTTATCTAGTCCAGTCCTCTGCACTCGCAGCAGGACCAAGCATCATCTAGCTCACCCCTGACAAATATTTATCTAACGTGCTCTTAACTGTCTCCAACAATGGAGAGTCTACAACTTCTCTAGCCAATTTATTCCAGCTCTTAACCACTTAGGAAGTTTTTTTCCTGAGGTCCAACCTAAACCTCCCTTGCTGCAATTTAAGTCCACTGCTTCTTGTCCTGTCATCAGAGGTGAAGGAGAATAACTTTTATCCCTCCTCCTTTAAATAATAATTATAATTTTGCAGTGTCACACTGTACCTATAAAATTTGACTTAGCCTTGAATTTTGGATCCAGTTGTGCACTGGCTTTGTGTGGAGATGGCAGATGTCACGTTTATTTGGATGACTTCAGAGCATCAGGATTTAATGTGCATTGTTATTAGGTGGGGAAAGAATCTCTCACTATTAATGAATGCTCACATGGAGCAAAACAGCTGTCTTTACAAGAAATAAAAAAATGTCAAGGAAAGCAACAAAGTCAGAGGCATCCCAGATTTACTAAAGTGAATAAAAGAACCTAGACATATTCTCGTTTTTCCAACATTTGTAAATGCTTTGCAAACATTTCATTATATAACAATGTATTAGTTATAGAGTTGTGCGAGTGGTTGATTTTTTGTTTGTTTGTATTTTTTTTTGATTCTGCAGCAGCTCCAAAAAGTTGAAAAAAATAGTTTTAATTGAAGCTAAAAATTGTGAAAAAAAGCTTGGATAATTGAAAAAATAGACAAAAAAATTTGTTTCCAGGCAATTTTTTTAGAGGTTAAAGAAATGCAGGGCTCCAGTCACACAAAGACTATGGATGTGGGTGCTCATATGGTAAAACTATCTCCCTTATTATGTATAGTCCAGTGGTTTGAGCACTCGCTCAAGATTGTGTCTTAGCTGCGGGAGGGGGTTTAACTTCAAATCCCCATTGTGCCCACAGGGAAAAAGGGATTTAAACTTGTCTTCTATGCTGACAAATAGTGCCATAGCTCCTGGGCTATAGAGTAAGAAGGTGTTGAGTTTTGTCAGTCTCTTGCTCTGAAGATCTCCAATTTTATATAAAATATTTGACTAGTCTTTTGACTAAGGAGAGAGAAAGTGAGCCCATCCCCCTCTTTAGAACACTACAAAAGGCTCCCATCTACAAAGTAGGAGACTCAAATTCACATCTTGACTTCAGTGATGATATATATGCATATAGCGCAAACCTATTTGGTTAATTCATGTCAAATGCATGACTGGTTTGGGCTCGTGCAAAATGGCATTTTTCAGCAAATAGACTATTTTTCTGAAAAACTTTGGCCAGCTATGTGTTTGTTGTTGCTGTCTACTGCAGTGTTAAAAAATCAGTAATAAGAGGATAGAAAGGGGATATTTGTATGAGATTAGCACTTACAGAGATGTTTCAGTAGAAGTGATTTTCTTTCTAATCCGCAGCCTTTTCTCTTTAACTAATGGGAATAAAAACATTTTGTTGCTGCTGTGACTCATTTTTCCTCATAAATCTTTCTCACTATTGCTCATTAATCATGCCCTCTCTTACTTTTCTCAGTGTCCTACTCGTCTGTAGCAGTCAAGTATCTGTATCTTTCTGGTGCCTGTTGTGTGGGTACTGCAGGCTCTCAACACAATAGTGTGAGGGAGCTATACAAGGAAAACTAGAGTCCTTGATAAAATTTCTTCCGTGGGAACTGGATTAAGCCCTCTTTTTTCTCAAGTGACCATTTAGTAATTCGCCAGTGCAATAAGAAGAGAGGAGCTTTTAGGTCTAATATAATTCTGATTTTTTTTAAATGTTCAAACTTCTGAATGTTTTTTAAATGTTCTACATCTGATATTCTTCCTGTAACTTTTAGCTTCTTCCTCTTGCTTTATTGAGCTCTGTTTAAATGAACTTGATTCATTAGCTGTGCAAAGCAAAGTCAATTAATCAGATATGGGCATGAAGTCACTTAACAATGTAAGAGATGGGAGCTTTGTTTGCACATTGGTAAGTGTGGTCCAAATTCCTTTGACAAATTTGCAGTGAGTACTGAGAGATGGGCTGCAAGTAAACTATTGCTTCTCCCCAGGCTGTGTATGCAGATCTTTTCTTTGTTACTCTGTCCTAGCTGGGGTCAGTACTTTTGGTCTCTCTAAGATACACTGATACCTAATCCATTGTCCTAGCCTGTGACTACCACCTTGGTAATATTCCATCCACGAACAATGCAACTAAGTCCCTGATCTGTAGGAAAGCGTCATACAGATGCAGGACAGATGTAAACATCTAATAAGAAGTTGTAGACCAACTGGTGGCATTTTCACTGGAGTGTAATGGGTTGGCTGGTGGCATGGCTCTCTCTGTACAATGCCTCATAAAGACATGGCTCTCTCTATACAATGCCTCATAAAGACATATCATGAAGACATCACAGTGAAAAGAGACCATCTTAAAATAAGTTTTACAGAGCAAATGGGATTCAGCTCCTGGGCCAGTCCCGCGAGATGTCCATTTTTTAAAAAAAAATTGCTTTTCCTGAGTTTTTTTCTCCCCCACCACAAATTTTCCTCATAATGGTATTTTCAATATTTGTTTTTGGTCCAATTCGGAACTTCCAAATTTCTGAATTTTTAAAGTTTTGTGCAGACATAATTTTTATTTTGCTGAACAGCTGTAACAATTTACCATGAGCAAAAGCATTTGAGTGAGATACCAGTGCCTAGCAGAGAGGGTTGTTAAAATGTACTCCTCTGATTTGGGCTGTCCTGGAGCTAGAGTAGCCCCATAATAATGCTGATAGTCACCTCTCCCTCACTCAGGCTAAATTACAAGCACGTGTCCCAAACAGCCATGCCATGGCTGAAATCCCTAACATAGCTGTCTTGCACTCCTGGCACATCTCCTATACCAGGGATCTCCAGAAGGTCTTTGTAAAACAGCTTGCTGCTGTCTTCCTCGTTGCTGTGCTGGGGGAAATTCTCCCCTGGATGAGGCACTTAAAACCCATTACACCATTCTGGCCCTTTTGTATGTTATGAAGGGGCTGAAACTAGGATTAGAGTCTCAGCCTTGATTTTCATTTTTGTCATGAGAATAAAAGGCTGTAGGTCATATTCCACTCTCAGTTACAGTTATGTGAATCTAGACTGGAGGCTGTGGGATTACTTGGTTTTAAACCAGTGTAAATGACTGACTATTTCAAGGTTTATTTTCCTTTTCAAGGACATCAAGGTTTGCCACTTTGGAAGGCTGAGGTCTATATTATCAGAATATATATGGCAGTTATGTGAGGATAGTTACCATGATACTTCTCAAACCATGAAATTGTTTAGGCTGAAGTAAAGCTCAAATTGCTTTTTCTTTTGGCTGTGTCTACGCATGCCCCCTCCTTTCAGAAGGGGAACGTAAATGAGGCACTTTGCCAGATGCTACTAAGGCACTGACATAAATATGCAGCACCTCATTAGCATAATGGTGGCTGTGTGCAATTTGAAAGTGCCGCTTTTGGAACACTCACCGCCTGTGTAAAAAGAGGACTTTTGAAAGGATCCCCTGACTTGGTTTTAGGAAGAAGGGGCTTTCGAAGTCAAGGGGTCCTTTTGAAAGGCCCCTGTCTACAAGGGTGGCATGCATTTCGAAAGCGGCACTTTTGAATCATGCGCAGCCACCATTATGCTTATGAGGTGCTGCATATTCATGTCAGTGCCTCATTAGCATCTTTGGAACTGGAGGGGGCATGTGTAGACACAGCCTTCTTGTCTTTGGCTAATGGAAATTTTTCTGAGTATGGGAAAACAAATTATTTCAAGACACAATGACATAACCTTATAGAAAACGTCTAATGTTATGACTTCAGCATCACTAACTGGTCAGAAATACAAAACTAATTTATTCTGATTGACTAACTGTAGGAACAAGCATTTAATCATTCTGTAGTATTCATGGTAAACAGGGAGGCCAGATTAAGAATTGTGAAATTCATAAAACAAACATGTTATGCTGTGAATAATAAAGTATAGTTTCAAATACAGTAAGTCTTCAAATACAAATTAGTTGTGTTTAAAAATTAGATTACTCAGTCTCCCCTGTCTTACACCTCTCAGATTGTGTTGATTTGGGCCAATACATAGCAGAGTACTAACACAATCTTTCATTACTCAATGGATGGTAGAACTGAAGCATAAATTGGTGAGTTTTTAAATGATGGAGAATTGCCCCCTTGATTTTTGAGCTTACCAAAAAGGTGCCATGAGAAAAGGCAGGGGAGGGAATAGCTCAGTTGTTACAGCAGTGGCCTTGTAACCCCAGGGCTGTAAGGTCAATCCTTGAGGAGCAGGAAGCCTTTCAAAGGCCTGGGACAGATTTGATCCTTTAAAAAAAAAAAAATCTGTCAGAGATGGTGATAGGTCCTGCTGTGAGTGGACTTGATGACCTTTCAAGGTCCCTTCCAGTTCTAGGAAATATATATAATATATTTATATAAAATATATTATATATAATATATTTATATTTATATATTTATAAAACCTATATGTGAAAATCATCCAAACATACCTTCATCTGCTCAAAGCTCCACCTCCACTGTCCACAAAAGCACCTTGAGATGAATAAGTAAGAAAATGATACCACAGCTATCTTAATCACCTGTGCAACTGGTTTCTCATCCTTACAGATGATGCTGTAAAGATGCAACATCAGTGACAGAAAGTTGACTCACAGCAGCAAGGCCACTTTGAACTAAGGGCATCTTAAAACCTTGTAATTTCTTCTGTGGTCAATTTAGGCCTTATCTTCAAAGGCATATTAGCACATGATATTATTAGTAAAGGGGTCAAACATCAAATCAAAAGAAGGCACAGAAAGGATAGCTGGAACAAAGAACAAAAAACAGTCAAGAATGATGGTTTTAACATTCTGATACTGGGGTAAAGGGGCATGGAAGCCATGTTGAATTTAACTGGCAAAGTCCCTCTGCATTTAATCACCGGTGATGAGAGAGACAGTGAATGTTTTTGAAACAGTGTTATACCATGTTGGGTCTCAAAACCTATATGAACATGGACATTACTCTTTTTTCCCTCCAGACAATATTCCTGTGAAGCCTTTAACAGTACAAGTCCATTTAGCAATCAAGCCCCAGAAAATGGGAAAATCACCAGGATAGATAGAATCCACAGCTCCCAGAGACACTCCTTTGAAATCTCCAAACTACAGCTAGATTGGATGTCTTTTTTTTTAAAAAAAAAATATAAGTTGTAATTCAAACTACAAGCTATTGCTCTTGATAGAAGAAAATTACAGAGTAAGAAACGTATTGGACTGACAAGGGATCTCAAGAGTCCAGCTCACAGCACAGATGCAGAACTAAGTATACCTAGACCATTCCTGACAGGTGTTGGTCCTACCTGTTCATAACACCTTCCAGTGATGATTCCTCAACCTGTTTTGGAAGCCGATTCCAGGGCTTAACTATTCTTATTATTAGGAAAATATTTCTGATACCTAATTTAAATCTCCTTAGCTACCATTTGAGACCCATTACTTCTTGTCCTACTTTCAATGGACACTGGAAACAATTATTCAGCCCTTAATATTTGAAGACTTATTAAATTCCCTTTCAGTCTTCTTTTCTCAGCACTAAACTTATAACAGAGAAAAGTAATTTCTTCCACTGTGGGAATTCCCAGGCACAGTTCTGTGACCTATATTATAAAGGAAGTGAGAAAAGATTATCAGGACAGTCCACGGCATTCGAATCTAACCCTTCATTTTGTGCTCATTTGCTGAGAACAGCAAGTTGATGACTTGTGCTAGTTTTATATATATTGTATAGGCAATGGTCAAAGATAGCTTTCAGCTTTGAACATATGATTACTACTTACTTAAGTAGAAAGGGCATACTTCCCCATTCTCTCTTTGATAATATACTAATTTAATAATTAGCTCACTTGCCCAAAACCCACTCACATGGCATCCAACAGATGACCGAAATGACTGATTGTTTGAATGCATGCCTGCTGCATCTTCCGCAATAATCTGAATTTCTATGGGAAGATCATACTGCATCTGAATGAGTTAACATGTACCTATCATTTTATTAATGAATCAGCCCTCAATCAGCATCTCCCACTATTAAACTTAAAAAGAACACAAACTAGAAAAGTAGTTAATTTGCTTGGAATTTAGCAGCTTGCCCAAAGCGCGTATGCTGGCCAAGGAGAAGCAGGGTGCTTTGATGTGTTTTAGCTATCATTAGCGAGATTTGCTATTAATTATATGTTGCTTTACCTTTCGACATATAATGTCCTTATATTAAATATAAAAATACTCTTTGTGATTATATCAGAGCCAGACTGGTTTACGATAATTTCTTAAGACTGAAAGATATTAAATGTATCTGATTTTTGCCGAGTAGTGGAAGTAATCAAAGGACACCAGGCAGTCTACAATGACTTCATGTAGTGTGAAAAAAACAGCCCGCAACTTTTGGCAAAACAAACCAGATTACAACTTAGTAAATTAAGTCCCCCTAATTATATAACTTTCAATTTTAGATGTCAGGATTATAAAAACAAAACAAAATCTTTACAGAGATGGTGAACATCAGGGTTAGACGATTCTGTGTCTTTTGGATATCTTACTTTCACAATAAAAGAGGCTGTCTTCCAAAGTAGCAAATACTTCTGCTTCTGGCCCAGATGAGATCAAATGGAGTACAATATGCCAAGGCCTGAGGTCCTCCATATAAAATACCAGGGAAACTTTAATCTGTTTCATTTCAGACAAATTAGGTGAATGCATGAGTTCCTTGGATGTGTCAAAGCAGTCATCAACTGAACAAGTTTGGATGCCTCAGATTTAAAGTATCCTATGACTAATCAGAGAAATTGGTCTATGTTTCCAAAACAGAAAAAATAATTGGCCAGATTTTAATCTCAATTATGCTTGTGCAATAGAGATCAGAATCTAGTCCAATGCGGGCCAAGTGTCACGTAGAAAAAACAGTGCATGTGGATAAACCCATTCACTGGCCCTTCCTTTAGGGACTGAGACTGAATTTTCAGGAGTAGGCATGGATGACAATGTCTATTTCTACTTAGTAGTGCATCTTGTATAACAGTGGGTAGGAATATCATTTTAAGACTAGATTGGTCCCGATATGCTAATTTTCTGGAAGGTTCCCAGCCGGCAACCCTAACACCAAGGAGAGATGTCGTTGGAGTCTCAGAAGTTAGCTTGTGAAAAAGGAAAAAGTTTCATTTCTTGCAAGCCTCAGTCTGAAATCCAGAAAATAGCAAGATGGGAAAAGATGTTCCAGTTTTATCAGCTGTTTAGGTAGTTTCCCCCTTTGGAAAGAATGAGGGGTAGGAGGGAAAATGAAAGAGTGAGTGAGTGAGTGAGTGTGTATGTTGGCAAAAACAGTGGGAAGTCCTGTGGCACCTTATAGACTAACAGATTTTTTTGGAGCATAAGCTTTCGTGAGCAAAGACCCACTCCACCTGATGCATGTAGTGGGAATTCCCACAGAAGAAGGTAGTAGGGAAATGGACCAGGAAGCCAAGAGGCAGGAATTCCTGATACTAATTAAGACCTGCCATAACCCAGCAGTACTTATAAAAGGTCCCAGAATAAGGAATAACCTCCAGTCTGCTACACAGTATGTCTATTTAACAATGTCTTTGAACACACAAGCCCACTTATGGGGGGCGAATAGGAAAATAACCAAGGGGCTTGGGAGATTTAAAAGGGCCCGGTGGCCCCCAGTGCAGTGGGACTAAGGCAAACTTTCTGTGCTGTTCCCAGCAGTGTCCGGTGCATTCCTATAGCTCCAGTAGGGAGGAATGAAGAGGGTCTCTATTCACTGCCCCCACTCTGAGTGCCAGATCTGCAGCATCCATTGGCAGGGGATTGTGGACAGTGGGAGTAGTGAGGACAATGTTTGGGAGCAGGGCAGCAGACAAAGCCAGCAGGGTCCCCTGCCTCAGAGCTGCTTCAGGAAGGGCATGCGGGTCACTTTTGGGAGCTGCCTCAGGTAAGCACTGCCTCCTTGCCCCTCTACCCCCTTATGCACCATAATCCCAGCCTAAGTGAAAGTAGGTGAGTTGGGGAGTTACTTGGGGCATGAGTTCAGAGAAGGGGTGTGGCAGGAGGCAGTGCAAGGCTCTTTGGGTTGGCATGAGTAAATAGTTGGCAACCCTGAAAAATGAACACTTAGAAGCCCAGGCCATGCTGGAAGAGCTTTCCCAGCAGTGCAGCCAGCAGCTTGCTGTGCATCAGTAGCACAGGTGTATCACCACCACTCCAATCTCCAGCTGACTGCTTCTGTGCGGGAACAGCTTGTGCGTGTGTGTGGGCCCATTGACTGTTCTACCCCGGGTAGGGTGACATCTGTACTGGTTTCAGTGGGACAGTCCTGTATTTGGGATGCCAGGATGGTGCCCTGATTTATTTTGTCCAAGGGGCTAATTGCCCTGTATTTTCAGGCGGCTGGTGACCACTTCCCCTGGCTCCTTTGCTGCAGCACAGCTGCTCCCCAGCTTCCCCTGGCTCTCCTACCATGGCGCATCTGCCACCCAGCTTTCCTTGGCTGGAGGAGCTAGGAGCTGGACCCGCACCATGGCTGCTCCCACCTCCCCAAACTTTCCCCAGAAGGGGTAGCCAGGAGCTGGAGTGGCAGCATGGTGGCCCCCAGTTGGTGGAAGCCGGGAGCTTCACTGGCAGGGTGATGGCCCCCACAACGCAGCCACCACCTGACTCTTAGATAGGGTGACCCTTTGTCCTGTTTTAGCATCATTCCCCTTGTTGCATATATGGGCAGGAGAGCTATGGTCACCCTAGCCCTGGGCCCAGAAGTGCAGTCAGCAAGCCTGACTGTACATCTTTGTTTTCATACCCGTCAGCTAGCAGCCTTTGTTGTGCTTTTGAGGGTGTACATGTTACCTTTTTTGACACAAAGCCATCTGTCAGGGGCTGGGTCCTGCACAGCCAGTGTGCACTGGTCAGCTGCTGGGCTTGGGTCCAAGATCATATTGCAAAGTCAATGGCACGGTTTACAATAGGCCTAACGCTAGTTCCTATTTCCTTGCTTCAGTTTCTTGACAGTTACGTCAATTACTGATTGCATAAGATCCAGCAGAATCCAGCTCGCTGCTGATTCTGTTATTAATAAGTTACCATTTTCAACTGTCTCAATGAAGTTTCCAGATTTTCAATTTTTTACACCATCTGTCAAGTTTCCAATGCCACTCTGGGAGCATCCATAGATACTAGATGTCAAATGGAATGCACGGCTGTGATAAGACAGGTTAACAGGCTTGTTTCAGAGATCACTGAGGGGCCTATTTGGTTCATGATCTTTTTCATTCATTGCATTTACTCTGAAACTCCCTGATCATGCTGAAGGCAGTAAATGAAACAACTGCCTAGCACTGTTCCCTCTAATCTTCTTCATCCATGTGAAGAATAAATTTTATGTGCATCAAAGCACGTGAAAATGTGCACTACCAATAGAAACACAAAACCTAGCTGTGGGTGCTGTGCTAATCAGCTGGGTGGCATTTAGTTTTCTTACAGGGAACACGGCTGCCTAGCCTCCTGACCACTATTATCTCAGTGCCTCCATGTGCTACTCCATCTGTCTATCTTCATCTACCTGTTGCCTCCTGTAAGTCTTTGGGGGCAGGAAAATTTTGCTCTCTGTTTGTTCAGTCCTGGCACAATGGGGCTGGTCCATGTGGGTGTTGACTTACTTGACTTAAACCCCCGTACTCCAAGTGGGGCATAGGTCATCTACGAGTCTCCTCCACTTCACTCTGTCTTGAGATAAAATTTCTACCTGATTCCAGTAGTACCCCAGTTGTTGTCCTTCACTCTGAATAGATCTTCTCCACATTGTCCAAGGTCGTCTTCTTTTGCATTTTCCTTGGGGGTTCCATGTGAGAGCTTGGCAGACTATGCTGTATGATGATTTTCTGAGAGTGTGGCCTAGCTGTCCCCACTTTCTTCTCTTGATTTGAATGTCAAGTGGTTCTTGCCCTGCTCTGTTCTAAAGCACCTCATTTGTGACAAAGTCTTGCCATTTGAGGTGAAGGATGTACCTCAGGCATTTGTTTATGAATGTCTGTAGCTTGTGATCTGAAGACTTTTTAATACACCAGGTCTCACATCCATACAAGAGCAAACTCTTCACATTTGTGTGAAAAGCCACAGGTTACTCTTTGCAGATATTATTTGTGATATCCATATGGGACAAAGAGTCTTGAATGCAGCTGTTTCTTTCACTATCCTTGCATTGATATCCTTGTCTGTTCCTCTGTCTCTTCTCATAATACTCCCCAAGTAGGTGAACTGCTCCACATCTTCTAGGTCATCCGCTCTCAGTGTGCTGGTGGTGTTGTTGGACTGATTAAATGTCATTGTCTTGCGTTTTCCCTTGTTAATACTTAGTCCAGCCACTGAGGCAGTCTTCTTTAGCATTCTGACGTATTCTTCCATGCTTTTATGTTGGTGTGAAAGGAGGCTGACTTCGTCAGCAAAATCAATGTCCTCTAGCTGTTCGAAGTGTTCACTGACTGCCCTGCTGATGGCCATCTGTTGTCCTGCTGGATGTTACTATAATATAAATAATAATGAAGAAGCAGTTCCTTCCTACACCAATTTAGTACAGTAAACCCTCGAGTTACACAGAGGTTGCATTCCTTCAACCCCTGCATCACTCAAATTTTCATGCAAGTCAAGGGGGAGATGGGAACCAGGCTGCTGCCTGGTTATCAGCTCTCCTGGCTCTCAGAGTGGTGGGGAGCTGGGAACCAGGGGGCAGCCTAGTTCCCAACTCCCCACCACTTGTTGGACCTGGGAAACTGACCACCCATGTGTTGGTCAGTTTCCTGGTTCCCACTAGTGCAGGGCAGCTGGGATCCAGGCTGCTGCTTGGTTCCCAGCTCTGCACCACTTGGGGGACACAGGAGACTGAACAGCCATGAGCTGGTCAGATTCCCATGTCCCACAAGCAGCAGGAAGTTGGGAACCAGGCAGCAGCCTGTCTCCCAGCTCCCCTTCCCTTGCAGAGCTGGTAAACTGACTAGCGCAGCACCTATGGTCAGTTTCCTGGCTCTGGCCAGTGGAGGGGAGCCAGGAACCAGGAACTAGGGGCAGCCTGGCTCCTGGCTCCCCTCCATTCCTTGGAGCCAAAAAACTGACTAGGGCTGCTGCTGTGGTCAGTTTCCTGGCTCTGCAAGTGGAGGGGAGCTGGGAGCCAGGCTGCTGCTTGGTTCCCAGCTTCCTGCCCCTCCCAGGACTGGGAAACTGCTCCTGTCAGGGGCAGCAGCCAAGAGTTTCCCTGCTTCTTTCAGGGATGGCAGCCTGACTCTTGGCTACTATCCCTGACAGGAGCAGCGGTCACATTAATCCAAGACACACACAACTCAGTTCCGCATGTCTCAAGGGTTTACTGTACTCTGTTCTGAAACAAAACACCCATGTTTCAAAGAAAGATGCACCCTGAGATCACTTGCATCCAAAGCCAGTTGGCAATAGGTCCAAGATGCCATTATTTATCAAAGCCATTTCCAGAAGATGTACATTTATGACACACAAAGCTATACCGTCCATAGGATGAACTGGGGCAGCTGCCCCCGGCTCCACACTTTTGGGGACTCTGCTGGGGCTACCCCAACTATGTTATGGATGGGATGTTATCTGGGACTGAAGGTCAGGCAACATGTCACCTCCTGGGGTCACCTCTAGGGGTCGTCATGAAAGCGGTGAAAGCAGCAGCCTGCTGTGCCCTGCTGGGTTGCACCAAGCTGCCCTCCAAGTTCACTGTGCCTTGCTTCTGTGCAGCAGTGAGAGCAGAGTGCCCCTCCAGTTCACGCTGCCTGTGCAGAAGCAAGATGCAGTGGGCCAGGGGGTAAGTGTGGTGCAGCAGGACAGAGCAGGCTGTTCCTCCTGCTGCCCATGAAATCAGTGTGGGGCGTGGAGGGGAGGTGAACTTTGTTGTCTCTACTGCACCAGGCCCTTGGACCCAGGTAATCCCTGCGTCCCATTGCCTGGGATAAGGGGACTGAGAGTGGGCGGGTCAGGGCCTGCAGTGTGGGGGATGTTGTCTCAGGGCCTGCACCTGGGCCACTGGGGGAGGACTGCCCCCGACCTCACCTTTCCACCTAGGGACCGCCCTGATAACACACATCTATAACATACAGCATCAAGAAGCAAGCAAACAGGCGCTTAAAATACTGAAGTCCTGGAAAAACTGCTACCAACTTTAGTGGCACTTTTGGTTGAATGAGTGCTGGAGCATTTGCTGCTTATTTTATAGGCATCTGATTTTACTATCTGCCTTCATCTAGCTGACTTTCCACTGACTTAGTGGGGTTTGGACTAGACAACATATGACTCGCAAATCCTTTTGAGCTCTAATGGGAATAAGAGGTGCACGGCATGCCTTAGATTTGAAGAGAGGCAGTTTTAAGATTAGGACAAAAGCCTGAAAATGTGCTTGGGATGATAAAATATACTGAAGAAATGAAATTAACCAAGTGAGCAAACATCTATACTCACTTTCCGTTAGGCTAAGCAATATAGCTTAGAAGAATGACCATTTTGTCTTTATTTCATTACCTTCTCTGTTTAAGAACCTCTTTATGCCCGTTTAATTTTCCTTGCTATTTCACATTTTAAAAAAACAATAAAAGCCATTGTAGTTTTTCCCTTGATGGAAAGGCAGATTCTAGGTTGATTTTCATTTGTTAGTGGTTTTTGCATAGAAGGGTAGTGAGAATAAAATCCACTTAAGGTTTGTGTGTAATATTCAAGATCTCATGGGAGCCAGCTGAGGTCACTCAATTAGGGTGCACTGCTGTAAATGTGATGGCCAATCCCCAAGGCTAGTGCTTATTTCAATATTTATAGTCACCAAGCCAGTACAAGACAGCTTCTGGATTACCTTGTTCATCAATCAGAGTCCAAAACATGCAGTTCCGTTAACATACCCAGCCTCAGACACCACCTGGACACCCCAGCCAAATAAAGTTCCACCAATCCCAAAGGATTGGAGACATTACTTTCTGGATCAATTAATATTTCAGACCTTAACCCAAATACATACTTCAAGGCCAATTCTTGTTAACTAAACTAAAATTTACTTAAAAAGAGAGTATTGGTTAAAAGATTAGTATATATACAGACAGGAGTTCAATTCCTGAGGTTCAGTTACATAACAGAGATAGTGATCTGGCAGTTGCAAAAATTCCCTTAGAATTTGATCCATCCCTCCATCCTTCCATCCAATGGTTTGGCAGCCCAGGGGGAATCCCAGGCACTGAGGGGACCCCCATGGGTGGGGCACATGCTGGGTGTGGTCTGCACCCCCCAATCCCCAGCATCCAGATAGTGTTGCTGTCCATGGGAGCAGCTGCTGAGTGTTGCCAGTGGCTGTTTCCACAGGCTGGAAGAAGTGGCACTGTCCATTCTGGGGCTGCTCCGAGGGCATGTTGCAGGAGGCTCGTGCCTTTGCTGTTGTGAGCATGCTCTGAGCTTCCTGCCATGGGGTTTCTAGGTCCCTGCATCCTTAAACACAGCCAGACGCAGGGAGCACAGAGCTCCACTAGCACTGGCCAGGGAATCTCTGTGCCAGCTGGTTGGCACCATGGAGGACTTTTCTTTTAAAAGAGGGCCCACAGAGCCTCTACACACATTTTGTTTTTGAAAGATTCTTTCAAAAGGAGTCATCTTCTTGATCCAAGAATGGAAAAGTGCTTTTAAAAGAAACACTGAGTGCTTTCCATTTACTTTTGAAAGAACAGGTTTTGTGCACATATTATCCACAGGATCTTTCAAGAGGCCAGCCTTTCAAGGGACCTTTCAAAAGAACTTGCCAGTTTAGATGTGGCCTCCCGGTCTGCACAGCCCATATTTGAATTAGCTATTTCAAAACAGGCATTATGTCTTATGCAATGAGGCTTACCAAATTCAAAATAATGCACCTGGTATTTTGATATTATTATTATTTCAAAATAGCAGTTGTGTTGTGTAGATGCTCGCAAAGTTATTTCAAAATAGCAGCTGTTATTTTGAAATAACTTTGATGTTAAAACTTACCCTAAGTCACTGAAGCATCTGAAAAGTTTAGGCTCTGTGGATCGTCCTTCACAAGTCTTTAAGCTCACCATCGCTATTTCTACGCTAGGACACTACATTGAAGTAGCCTATTTCAAAGCAGCTGCATCGAAATAGGCTACTTTGATGTGTATCATCCACACATCCTCTGGGGCTTCTGCCATCGACGTTCAATGTTGAAGTAGCGATGGGGAACATCGAAAGGAGCCGCCCTAGAAGGAAATGCGGAGCATCCACACACACAAGCTCTCCCCATCAAAATAAGGGACCAGGAAAGCCCGCAGGTGGGGTCACAGACTGGACTAGCCCTTCTGGGGCAAAAGCAAGCTGCTCCTTTGAAGGGCTCCTCCCAGACACACCTGGCCTGCACAACACGAGGTCTGCAGAGTGCTAACCACACTCTTGGAGACCAACACACAGCAGCTATGGACCCTCAGAAGCGGTAGCAGCAGCAGCAGCAGCAGCAGCAGCAGCACACCTGGAAGCCTTCCAGATGGTCACCCAGAGAGCAAGCACCATGCTAGGTTCTGCACGGGAGGCCGCCCAACAGCTCCTGGTAGGGGGCCCTCCTAGGGTGCAGATGGGGATGCCCCTGACCACCTGGCTCCCCTGTCCAGTGCTCCCCCGACTCTGGAGCTACCCCACCGGCTCCGAGTGGTGGGAGCAGCTGGTCATGGGGGAGTGGGATGACGACCAGTGGCTGCAGAATTTCTGCATGTGCTGGCAGACCTTCCTGGAGCTCTGCCAATGGCTCACCTCCCACTGAGGCACCAGGACACATGGATGCAATGCACCCTCCCCATCGAGAACCGGGTTGCAATAGCTGTCTGGAAGCTGGCCACTCCAGACAGCTACTGCTCCATGTGCCACCAGTTCGGAGTGGGAAAGGCCACGGTCGGGGTTGTCATCATGGAGGTAAGGATGCCTGCCTCCTCCGGCGGGGTGGGGGACCAGGGAGGGGGCCGGGTGTGAGGCTGGGGAGGGAAGGGTGCTGGGGAGGGAGGGGCTGGGGGGAGGTACCTGGGGAGGTGCCTGGGAGGGGAGCCTGGGGGAAGGGGCCTGGGGCACACTGCACACCCTCATGAGTACTTGTCTTCCCTCCCCACAGGTGGTCTGTTTGCTCAATGCCATGTTGCTCCAGATGGTCATCCGAGTTGGAGACCTGAATGCAGCCATCGCCAGATTTGTTGCCATGTGGTTCCTGAACTACTTCAGGGCCCTGGATGGGACCCACATCCCCATTCACACCGCAGACCACAGCAGGGGAAGATACATCAACCGGAGGGGCTGCCACTCTGTGGTCCAGCAGACCATGGTGGACAGCTGGGGCTGCTTCCAGGATGTCTACGTGGGCTGGCATGGCTGTACACACGATGCCCACATCTTCCAGAACTCAGGCCTGTGCCACCAGCTGGAGGCAGGGACCTACATCCCCCAGAGGGAGATCCCTCTGAGGAACACCATCGTGCCCCTCTGCCTTGTGGCAGACGCGGCCTACCCCTTCCAGCTCTGGCTCATGTGCCTATTCATCGGCCACCTCACTGCCAGCCAGGAGCGATTCAATGCCCGACCGAACCACACCCACCGGGTGGTGGAGAGGACCTTCGGCTGCCTGAAGGGCCGCTGGCGGTGCCTCCTTGTCGGCCTGGACATCGGCCTCCAGAACATCCCCCAGGTTGTGGGTGCATGCTGCATGCTCCACAACATTGTGGAGGGCAAGGGAGAGGCCTTCATCCAGGGGTGGGCTATTGATGCCGGCATGGGCCTCCCCCAGCCGGCCGCCACACCCAGTCGCCAGGTCCATGGCGAGGGGGTATGGGTTCGTGAGGCCCTGCAGGCCCATTTTGATCAGGGAGACCCCTGAGCACCTTCCTTGCCTTCCCTGGAGGGCCCCCCCACACACACCGCCCGCACACTGCCCACACTGCCTGCACACCATCCCCCCAACAAGCACATGGATCAGGTTCTTTGGAAAATAAACTGTGGATATTGAAAACTGGTAAACTGTGTTATGTTCACAACAAAAACTGGAACCAATGTACAAAGGAGGACAACTATATACAAGGGGAACAACTATACACAAGGGGGACAACTATATACAAATCTGGGACCAGTGGATGGCTCGGCCATCAGCCCATCAATCTGGGGTCGGTGTAGAGAGGCACGACTCTTGGCAGGTACAGGTCCCAGCCCCCAACTTGTCCGCGGTCTCTGGTGCAGCCAGCTGGGGGCTGGGAGGACCGGCAGCTACAGCCCACATGCCTCCAACAGCTGGTCTTCAGCTGCAGTGGGCTCTGGTCCTGGGGGTTCTGGCAGGCGGCACAGCAGGTGGTGTAGCAGGTGGGGCAGCAGGGGGCGAGGCAGGTGGGGTGGCGGGGGGGGCAAAGGGTGGAGTGGTGGGGGGGACAGCAGGGGTTGGGAGCTGGGCGACAGCCTCTCAGATCGACCTGGCTATGTCCTGGAATATGCCCATGAACTCCTGCCATGCTGCCAAGGGCCAGGAGGACTCCTCCCGGTCAAAGTGGAGCCTCTCCTCGGCCACCTCTGCCTGCTGACAGAGAGCCACCAGGAGCTGGGGGTCCATGGGGGCCATTCCCTGGGTCTGGCAGTGGCATGCCCATCCCACTGGCTTGGAGGTGTCTCCGGGCACTTGCAGTGGCTGACCTCTGGCAGGCTGTCAGGGACCATGGAGGGTGCCTGGCTGTCTGGGGCCTCGTATGGTGCAGCTGCAGAGAGGGAGGGAGGGAGTGGAAGTATTTTAGTACTGTGCCCTGGCCTGTGGCCCATTCCCCCTGTCCCCTTTGGGTGCTGGGTCTCTGTCTCCCATCAGTGGGTGTGGTGTCCCTGTTGGGTGTCCCCATTGCATGGTCCCACTGCCCCTGGGGTCAGGGCACACTGTTGTCCATGGGTGTTGGTGCTGACGGGCACTGATGGCCATGCTGCCATCCTGTGACCACACTGTGGCTGGGCAGTTGGGGGTCAGGGTGTGCTTGGGGTGTATGGGGCTCCTGGTCATGTCTTGTGCCCTGCCCCTTGGCCCAGGAGTGTGTGTCCAGAGGGAACTGACCTGACTGTCCACTGCCGCAGTCAGGGGAACCCCAGTGGGTGGACGCCCAGCTGGTGCTCCGGGAGGAGAGGTCTATGAGGAGCCCCCCCCTCGAGCTGGACCCCTCCTCCACCGTCCCAAGTTGTGGCTTCTCGGGTGGACCCTGGGGTGTGGGGCTGGCCTCAAGGCTGGACTCTGGCTGTGAGGCCTGCTGGGGCTCCTCAGCTGTGGTGTCAAGGGTGGCTGGGGGGGGAGGAGGTGTCCCAGGGGCCCAGGATGGCCCTGAGCTCCCTGTAATAGGGGCAAGTGGTGGGGACGGCCCCAGACCAGCTGGCCAAGTACTGGGCCTGGGCGTAACCCTGCCACAACTCCTTCACCTTGCTCCGGACGTGATCCGGAGTGCAGGCAGGGTGACCATGGGCAGCCAGGCCTTCGGCCAGTCGGACGAACACTTCTGCGTTCTGCCGCTTGCTCTGCTTCACGTGGAGCACCTCCTCTTCACCCCAGAGTCCCAGCAGGTCTTGGACCTCGGCCTCTGACCAGGAGGAGCCCCGCCTCTTTTTGGCCCCCCATTTGGCTGCTGGGGGTCCCTGGGTCCCCTCGGGGGTGAGCCCTGGGGGTGCTCTGGGGGCTGGCTGGCTGTAAAGGTGGTGGGTGATGGTTCGGGGCCTCTGGAGGGTGTGAAGGGCTAGCACATGCATGTGTTGGTGCCTTCATGCTCTCAGCTTCCTGCCACAGGAAATCCAGGTCCGTGGAGCTTTAAGGGCTGCTGCACGCGGGGACCATAGAGTCCTGCAGGGGCTGGACAGATCATCCCCTCAGCTGATTGCTGCCATGGAAGACCCCACTATTTCGACATAGCGGGACGCGGATTGTCTACACATGCCCTATTTCGACATTGAATGTTGAAGTAGGGTGTTATTCCCATCTTCGAATAGGAATAGCGATTTCAACGTCTCACCGCCTCACGTAGATTTCAACGTCAAAATAGTGCACAGCGTGTGTAGACACGATGCTTCGAAGTAGCCGGCTAGTGTAGACACACCCCATCTTTCTAAACTATACACTTCAGTTTCACCAGAAAGTAAGGCTTGACACAAGGCTAACTTGGTCCATTTTATGCAGCAGGTCAAACTACATGGTAATCGTGGTGATTGATTGCTCTGTGACTTTAAAATTCTATAGACCAGTAAGCTTGGTTCTTGCCCCTGAAATCACAATGGTGTAAATCAGAAATAAGTGTCTTGAAGTCCATGGAGAAGTGTGGATGAAATGTGCTAGGAGAGCTGGTATTATTATCATTGTTTCACCAGGAGAATGGAAAACCCAACCTGTACATACAAATTAATTCTGAACATGAGAAAATCTGACACAATTCAGACCAAAAAACAAACAAAAATGCTACCAGCTTCCATTAATACTCTCTACTGCCGCCTATGTGCTATACTTAAAAGTCACAAAGCCTATTTTCTTGAAGAATAAAAAACAGTGAAAATGAAGATTCAGCTGTATTAGTTAAACAATAACAATCATGCATAGCAGAAATGTGTTTGTTCAAAACCAGTAGGAGTTTTATTTTAATGTCTACCAGTGAATGTATGGATGATCCACACAATGATATTTAGTCAAGTTGAAAGATACAAGTCCTGCTGCAGGGATAACAAAACAATTGCTATGAGGGATGAGACCTTTGATCCCTCTTTAGAAGTGTCATATCACCAAATCTACAAATATCAACTCTTTTAGAGGAATGACAAGCAATAATACTGGGAAATAATAGAATAACATCCATAGATGGAAGTGTTTTCGTTATCTGCCTCCCATCAGTTAGTAGTTGGCTATACTATGAAGTATTCTCTTATTTTTTTAAGCTCAATATTATGGCAACCATCACATTTTACAAATATGTAAGCACTTTTAAAAACCTTCTAAGTTCTTGACTTTGATAATTCTTGTGGAGGTGACTTCCAAACACTTCATTTTGAAAAAAAGAGTTGTATCTCTTTTAAATATGAATGAGAGTTTTGCTTAACTAAACTCTGCCTGATCAATCCCAAGTTTTGCAGAGAAAAAGACTATTTCAGGCAAAAGCTATTTTGTTTCCATACTGCACAAGCATGTCTGAGGTCAAAGAAACAATCCTCAAAAACTTGGCTAGCACAGTGCAGAATCAATACGCAGATATTTCTTGCTGTGTGGAGGGTCTATATTTTATGCCAAAAAGGATGATCCCTATCAATGCACACTAGGAATCCAATTATTTATTGATAAATGTGCTACTCTGTTGATAAAAATCACAGCATTTCACACTATCATCTACAAGTGAAAAAAACATGAATTTTAAGTAAAAATGTGGGTGTTTTAAGACCTTTCTCCCATCTATAAAAATCTTCTCTTTCTTGTTTTTATTTATAAATATTCTTTAAATTCAAGGCTGTGTCTACACGGGCACAAATCTTCGAAACAGCCATATTTCGAAGATTACTAATGAGGTGCTGAATTGAATATTCAGCGCCTCATCAGCATTAGGACGCTTCCAGCCACTGCGCTTCGAAAGCGCCGCTTTCGAAAGCACATGGCTCGGCACAGCTACACGGGGGTCCTTTTCTAAAGGACCTACACCTTTTGAAATCACCCTTATTCTGTTCAGTGACTGGGACAAGGGGATTTCGAAAAGCGTGGGTCCTTTCTAAAAGGACCCCATTATAGCTGCGCCAAGCCGTGCACTTTCGAAGCGGCACTTTCAAAGCATCACGGCTGGAAGTGTGCTAATGCTAATGAGACGCTGAATATTCAATTCAGCGCCTCATTAGTAATCTTCGAAATAGCCATTAGCATGGCTGTTTCGAAGATTTGTGCCTGTGTAGACACACCCAAAGTGATTTTTTCATGTATTTCAGTAATATGTTGTATTTACCGTTGAGATACAAGGCTATAAGCACTTTCCTAAGTCTAAGTATTTAAATTTCATGTGAATTAGGTAAATACTAAATAATAAAATGAAGGTAAGTCACAAGGAGATTGAGCAACATGCCCAAGATTGTACTTTAAGCCAACAGCTCCATTCACAATAGAACTAACCACTAACGCCCATTTCCTTGGTTCAGTTGCTCAAATATATCATCTCATGTGATCCAGCAGAATCCATCTTGGCATTTACTCTGTGTACAGTAAGTTACTACTTTCAGTTATGTCAATATGTTTTCCAGATTTTTAACTTTCTGCTTTATTGGCCGTATTCACGTTTGTAACAGTCACAATAGGACAGGTGTGCTGCTTTTCTCTGAAATGATCCAGTTCCCTTGACAGCATAAATTCATTGGCCTTCAACCTCTAAGTTTATCCATTGAGTCTGTTCTGGTCTGGCTATGGTCTATAGAGTGGGTCTGTCCCACGAAAGCTCACCTAAGAAACTATTTTGCTAGTCTTTAAAGTGCTACTTGACTGCTTTTTGCTTTTATACATTAAGTTGACTGCCTTGCAAGACAGCACAACCCTATTAATATTCCTTAATTACAATGAAGCCAGTAGCAGCTGTGGTAAGCCTGAGTTGATTTTTTCGATATGAATCACATTTTTCACATGTTTAATGTCTGGCAATCAGCTTACATCACAATGAAACTCTGTTCAAATGTCTTTTATTGAATATGGTTTGAATCGTGTATGTTATTACAGCAAAAAAAAGTTAATCATTTGTCTCTAAATTGAAACGCCTGCTTCCTCCACTTCCCACAGTTTAAAAAAAAGAATTAATTATTCACGATTCTCCATCACAATAGTATCAGAACACCTCACAAACCTTAACAGATGGAGTATAGCATAACTCTGAGGTAGAAAAGTAGCATCCCACTTCACGTATGAGGAACAAACTCAGAGAAAAGACTATGATTTTCCCAAGATCACTCAAAATTTTGCAGGTTTCCTGGCTTGCAGTTGAGCCTCTTAGTCACAAGCCAGGGCTTCCTCAGAGTTTAAAACTGACAGAATAAGTTAATTCTGAAATGAAAATATGGCCTTCTAAAGAGGATGTGTGCGTGTGTGTGTGTGTGTGTGAGTGACACAAAATAAAACAGCTGCTTGAAGAAGATAAAATAAGTACTAATCAGCATTGCATAAAGTTATTTTCCTATTTTTACAGGAAGTCTGATTTCTGTTGTTTCAAAGGGACCCTGCAACATTATTAATATCTCAGGCAATGTCAGTGTGGCAGCAACACAAATAAGAGAGCAGCCAACAGTGTATATTACATATTATCAAAAATAATGGAAAAATATCAATGCTAGTGTGGGACTTGAAAGGCTTTCAGATACCCTTAACAAAGGTTTGGCATAAGGACAAGATAGATAGGACATACTGAGACTGAAAAACTTTTCGTATATACTTTTCCCTTGTCTAACACCATAGATAGCTCTCTAAAATAAATGGGTTGCAAGAACACTTTTCTGACTTAATGGAGGGTCTAACAAGCTATGATGAATACCTCTCATGAAATTTGTCTTACTGTGTGATTGCCCCCTGAAAGTTGCTCTATGCCATTTTAAGGATAAATGCTCAGTTGCTTAAATAATCTTCAAATGACTAGTAAATAAATATCTACCTATTTAGCAGACATGTCTTTTCCTTTGAATGACAGTATCTTGCATACAGACATCCTTTTCTTCTACTTATATACAAAAAGGGTGAGGCACATTTACACACAGATTTCTGATACAACACACTCCTCCAGTGCTTTCTTGGGTACAAGGTGAGTCAGGCTACCTAATGGTCCTGTTATTTTGGTGCTCTTGATGAACACACTTTGGAGGAAGATGATAGCTCAATATCAATTCATCTTTTGGCAGAGACATCAAACTAAGATTCTGACCACTTATGCTAACGAAAAATTCCCATAAACTTTTCATAAAGCATGGGTGTTCACCAGTGCCCTGACAAAATTCCAACTGTACATAATTAGATTCTGCCCCAATATAACATAATCACATGCAATGATTATATTCTGCCTACATTCCCCCTGAAGTTTAATCTGGATGCAGTAGTCTTCATTTCCCATCTGAAGGTATTGTGCAATATTTCTGTCTGCTCATGAATATGTTTCAGCTACAGCTTGTAGAAAGTTTGTTTTTAATTTCAAATTTTGATATTTGAAAAGAAGTCAAGGGAAACCTCTCCCAACATTTCACAAAGTCCCCTCCGTCCATTTTTAAAAACTTTAGATCTGGCAAATGAAATAAAAAAGTTTAATATTTTTACAAAACCCAATTCAACTCTAGTTTCTTCCTGGAAGTGACTTCATTACAGTGATGAATGAAGCAGTCCCTATGTGTAAAGTCTGTATATCAGTGTAAATGGATTTTGGGTTGCCTCAAGACCCTGCAATTTTGCGATGCCTCAATATACAAAGCATATTATTTTCTCTGGATATTCACTATTCAGGCAACAATGAGACAAATTAATCCCTTTGCACTATGGAATTATAGGGAGGCAGGAGTTTCACCTAGTAGTTTCTTAATAAGGCCTTGTCAAATAAGCCCATGAAGCTGCAATTACAAGTGAAGCTAAATTAAATATTGCCAGATAACATACATTTCTGGTTCCAAGGTTGTCATGCCGAGGGCGGTTGTGGGGATAAGCTCCCATAGCCTATAAAATTCCCTCAATGGCGTGTGTCTCAAAAAGAATCTGACAACCATGTCCAGCTCCTGGCCTTCTCGTGCGGCTTAGTTTTTAAGCCTGGTGGAACCGCTTCTACTGACAGGAGAAGGGGCAAAAGGCGGCACGCTGGTGCCTTAAAATCTGTTGCTTCGGGCAGGTGAGGCTCGTTAGCCTTGGTCAGTCGCTCACCTAGGAGAAGGTAAACTCTGATTTCAAACCGCTGCTGCCTTGCGGTCACACCCATTCTAGGGAAGGGCTTCAGGAGTTAACCCTGAGAAAAAATCCGGAGTTGGAGACCCGAAGGCAGCCTGATGTTACTTTTGACATCTTCCTGGCAACTCCTGCGATGCTGCTGATGCCAAACTGTACCGGCTCGCTGTTCCTTTGGATTCATCAGCAACATGGAGAGGGGGGATCTGCTACATGGGCAACAGCTCATCCTCCATACAAAATTTGCCCAGGTATGCGTCCTGGAAAGGACACTCCAGCGTTGCTTCACAGTGTCGGCATAACACAGGAAGCAACAGTATACCGGTTATAAGTCACAGCTTGTTGGCGAAGAGCTTGATGCCAGGGGTTGCTTCTGACAGTGGGAGGGGTCATCGTAGCCTCATTGGACAGCTACTGCCCACCTCAAACTGGGCAGCCCCCAGCCAATAAGGTGCTGTCTCGCCACAGCACATTTGCTTCACTGGGTGCGTGGAGCTTAGGGATCAATCCCAACAAGTGGTCTGAAATCTGTGCACCAAACTAAAAGAAAAAAATACAAAAACGCCCGGTTCTTAGACTGGGCACCTGGAATGTTAGAACCATGATAACTGGACTTTCAGACAACCTTGAAGACACAGATGATATCCGCAAGACAGCAGTTATTAACAACGAACTGAGAAGGTTAAAAATGGACATTGTCGCCCTTCAGGAGACAAGACTTTCATTTTCCGGCAGTCTAAAGGAGAAAGATTTCACATTTTTCTGGAAGGGAAAACCCCCTAGAGAGACCAAAGAGCACAGCGTGGGTTTTGCAATCAAGAATAGTCTGATTGGTTCCATCACACCACTCATAGGGCGCTCGGAAAGGCTTATACAACTCTAGGTGCAAATATCTGCAGGCCTGACCAACGTCATCAGTGCCTATGCTCCAACATTGTCCTCTTCCCAAGAAGCTAAGGACAAGTTTTATGATGAGCTCAGCGTTGCAATTGAAGAAATTCCAACTCGTGAGCCACTGATCATTCTTGGGGATTTTAACACAAGAGTTGGTGCTGACCATTCCAGCTGGCCCACATGCTTAGGGCAATTTGGAGTTGGGAAGTTAAATGAGAATGGGCAGCGATTGCTGGAGCTTTGCTGCCAGCACAGTCTCTGTGTTACCAACACCTTTTTCAAGACCAAGCTCCAGCACAGTGTGTCACGGCATCATCCCACATCCAAACCCTGGCACCAGCTGGGCTTGATTCTTGTAAGATGTACTTGCATAGGCAACGTCAAGCTGACTCACAGCTATCATAGTGCAGACTGCAACTCCGACCATTCACTCGTTGCCAGCAAGATCAGTCTTCAACCTTGGAGCCTGTATCGAACAAAGAATGCAGGTAGGCCACGAATCAACATCTGCATGACCAAAAACCCCGAGAGGGTTGCACAGTTTACCTGTGCCCTCGATGTGGCCCTTCCTGGCCCAATCAGTGCAGAAGCCAGTGGAAGGTGGGCATACCTTAGGGCACCATCTACAACACAGCGATGTCGACTTTTGGTAAGAAGCAGACGAAGTCAGCTGACTGGTTTGAAGCACACTCAGAAGAGCTGCTGCCCATCATTGAGGAGAAGAGGCTTGCAGTGACAACATACAAGACATCTCCTAGCAAGAGGAACTTGCAGATACTCAGGGCCACTCGTGGTAAAGTCCAAAGGACAGCCAGGTGCTGTGCTAATGACTACTGGCTTCAGCTCTGCTCCAGAATCCACACCTGTGCAGACAATGGCAACATAAAGGGCATGTATGATGGAATCAGGGAAGCCATTGGACTAATTCAAAATAAGATTGCTCCCCTGAAGGCACTCAATGGAGAGATCCTTGAGGACTGCTCCAAACAGATGGAAAGGTGGGTGGAGCATTACTCAGAGTTGTATGCTTCGGAGAACACTGTCACAGAAGCAGCACTGAATGCCATTAGGTGCCTTCCAACTTTGTCAGAGCTCGACAATTCACCAACAGCACTGGAGGTCAGCCAGGCACTTGACGCACTGGCAGTTGGGAAAGCCCCAGGTAAAGATGGCATTCCATCAGAAATTCTCAAGTGTGCTAAGAGCAGCCTGATTCCAGAACTGCATAGGCTGCTGTGTCAGTGTTGGAAGGAGCGGAAAGTACCACAAGACATGAGAGATGCCAACATAGTCACTCTTTACAAGAGCAAGGGTGACAGGAGCGACTGTACCAACTATCGTGGTATATCCCTTCTTAGTATTGTTGGAGAGCACTTTGCCTGGGTAGTATTAAAGAGGCTCCAAGTCCTTGCAGACCGAGTCTATCCTGAGTCACAGTGCAGGTTTAGAGCTAAAAGATCTACCATTGATATGATATTTTCCCTTAGGCAGCTGCAGGAAAAGTGCAGGGAACAGCAAAGGCCACTCTGCGTTGCATCCATCGACCTAACCAAGGCTTTTGACCTTGTTAGCAGAAATGGTCTTTTTCAAATTCTGGAAAAGATTGGCTGTCCCCCGACCCTGCTCAATATTATCAAGTCTTTCCATGAGGACACGAAGGGAGTCATTGTCTATGATGGATCCACCTCCGAACCTTTCAGTATCCACAGTGGAGTGAAGCAGGGTTGCGTTCTGGCCCCTACACTTTTTGGAATATTTTTTTCTGTCCTGCTCAAATATGCCTTTGGTTCAGCCACAACAGGCATTTACCTTCACACGAGATCTGATGGTAAGCTGTTCCAGCTGTCTACGCTAAAAGCAAGGACCAAAGTGCAAACAAGGTGCTTGCGAGACTTCCTCTTTGCAGATGATGCAGCTATTACAACTCATACACAGGGGGAACTACAGCACCTCATGAATCGCTTTGTGGATGCCTGCAAAGAGTTCGGGCTTATCATCAATATCAAGAAAACACAAGTGATGAGTCAGGACACTAACCATCTGCTTGCCATAAGCATCAACGATCACCAGCTGGAAGTTGTCCACGAGTTCGTTTACCTGGGCTCCACAATATCCGACAACCTTTCCCTTGAAAGTGAGATTAACAAATGTATCAGAATGGCTGCCACCACACTATCCAGGCTAACAAAAAGGGTATGGTCCAACAGGAAACTCACAGAGCACACCAAAGCACAAGTCTGTAGAGCTTGCATACTGAGTACCCTCCTGTATGGCTGCAAAACTTGGACACTGAGCTCCAAGTACGAAAAGAGGCTCAACTCATTTCATATGTGTTCCCTGAGATGCATCCTGGGAATCTCCTGGCAGGACAAGGTGACAAACAACATGGTGCTCAAACGAGCAGGGACTGCCACCATGCACACTTTGATCAAGCGGAGATACCTGCGATGGCTAGGTCACATCTCCCACATGCAGGACGGTCGCATACCTAAGGATTTGCTCTATGGTGAACTGGCGACAGGGACCAGGCCGGTTGGAAGACCTCATCTCTGCTACAAAGATGTGTGCAAGCATGACTTGAAGGCTGCTAACATCAGCACTGCCACCTGGGAGACACTCGCCACCGATCGATGCCTGTGGAAGCAACAGGTGAAAAAAGGACTGTCCCAGTATGAAGACAACCTCAGGCAACAAGCAGAAGAGAAAAGAACCCTGAAGAAGTCCCGCCCCCAGTCCATCAACCAGGGCTCAGTGTTCTCCTGTACCCTGTGCAGAAAAGACTGTCACTCAAGAATTGGACTTTACAGCCACACTAGACACTGCTGTCGATCCAACCCCAGGTGCAACAACACACCATAGTCCTCCAGGACTGACGGATGCCTACCATACATTTCTGGAAATGGCAGTATAGTCTCAAGATCAAAACAAGTGGAAGTCCAGGAGCTTAGTGATACAAAGTCAAGACTAAATGAAACAAAGATCTCTTTGCATTAGGACAATATGAGAAAACCAAACTAGAACAAGCAATGAAAAAAATTCTAATAGGAGGATGAAAGGGAGTCTATGCAAAACAATAGATGTGAGACCACAACAGAAAGATTAAAAAAATATGGTATTAGTCATGCTAATGATAAAAAACAAAGAAAAGTAAATACCACTGAAGCACATATCAAGGTTATTTATTTGTTTTGGAAGTCAGAGTACTCTTTACCCAGCCACACCGTAGTTCTTATTTCTGTCATATGTATCAGAGAACCTATGGCAGAAACGAGGTGACTAAAACCCCCAAATTCTAATTGCAAGCACAACAAAAGAGAAAGACTAATTGAGCTATGCTTGTGAAAACAAAATGTGAAGTTGTTGATGCGAAACATGGAAAATACAAGAGACAGACTATCCAGGCAGAATGTGAGTGACAGGCTGGGACTGTTCCACCGCTGTACTTAGAGGCTAGTAAGAAAGCAGCTTGCTTACAGCAGTCAGTGTTTGTGGCAGTCAGAGGAGCCATGAATGAACAAGTAATGTTGACAGTCTCTCAGCTCACCAAGCAGAGAATTACTGTGGTCATACCGTAACACTGTACAGGTTGAATGTCTCTCATCCCACATCCTCAGGACCTGATCAGTGTTGAGCGAGAGAGTTTGCCAGAGCTTGAGAGGTCAATATTGACTAGCAGCACTACCAACACTTGCACTGCTTATTGGGCTCTTAGAAAACATTTGGGGTAAATTACAGCTAACTAACAGCACAGAACACTGAGAGCCAGGACTGGTGGCTGTAAACAGTCTTTATGGGACCATGGGAAACTTGGCCACACCCATCCTGTGATCATCCAGCTAACTAAAATCATGCTGGATTACAGCTGTTGTCAGATGAGAGAGTTCCAGAGTAGCAAGATTCAACCTGTGTGTAGGCTTTCATGCAGAAGAAGATTAGCAGTCCTGAAATATATAGCCCTCAGTATCTTTACACCTATTCCATAGTCCTATGATACTGTGCAATAGGACTGCTGACCCATGTCAAATGTTCTCATGTATACAAATGTGGGCAAGGTTGGGGCCTTTATTTTTAATAGACCTCTACAGTAAAGGGAGAGATAGCTGAGTGGTTTGAGCATTGGCTTGCCCCTGGGTTATAAGCTCAATCCCTGAGGGGGCCATTTAAAGATCTGAGGCAAATAGATTAAAAAACAAGGGGGTTGGGGGAAGAAGCCCACCAGGGAGGGTGATAGGTGTGGCTGTGAATGCAGGGAACTAGATTCCATGACCTCTCAAGGTCCCTTTAAGCTCTATAAGGTAGGATAGACTTCCATCACTGTGGACTGCTGCATTCTTCAGGGTTTTTGTGCATGGGCTCTCAACACTTCTGTGAGGTAGGGAAATATTATTATTCCTGTTTATAAATGGAAAACTGTAGCACAACAAAACTACAGCCCACATGTTCAAAAGCACCTAGTGCCCAGTTCCCACTGATTTCAGTATAGTGAAGACCATCACCATCCTAGGCTTCAGAACCTGAGTTCCAGCCTGAACTGCATCTTAAAAGCACAACCATACAGATGTATTTAGAGGTACATTTGTGAGCTCTGTTAGTCCAAATCTGGCAATGCAGGCTGGGAGGCTGACTCTAAAATTCTGGGTAGACATACCTTCATGGTGACTAATACAAATATTATGCTATTTATTATTTAATATCATTACCTCAGATTCATCTATGAAAAATAGGTCATCAGTATAATTTATAAAACATCAGTCTAAATTTGCAATGTATAGACCATATTTAAGAGTAACAGATAGGTGCTAATATCATCATGTCATAACAAATCTGTGGCCAGCTTTGATTTCACAATTGGGCACTGTGGCTATTCAGAATGTCACAGTGGTGGTGGAGTTGAAACTCATACTCTGTTCCTGAAATGCTGCTAAGGACTTTAGCTAAAAGGAGAATTTCAGCTAGCTGTGGACCGATTAAAGCCTGTGTAATTCACAGCTGAGCAGTTCAGAGTGTTGTATTCTAGTGTCTAGTGGCACTTATATAGTAGCCATATAAATGCAATGCTAAAAACAACTCTTCCCTGCTGATAGTATGATTGTCCTACGGTTAAGGTGTTAGACTAGACTACAGAAAAGGTGGTTTTACCATGATATGCGTGTGGGACCCTAACACTTTTCCATACTTTGTAAAATGGAAATATTACTGGTCCTTTTGCCATGTTTACATTACCTGGAAGATCAACTCAATCAATCTTCTGAGGTTTGACTCTGTGCACCTGGTAGGGACGTGTGAAATCGACCTATCAGTGGTCAGCAGTTCTCAGTAAAGAGCTTATATCTTGACAGTAAGTGCAACATAATACTGAAATATGTGACATATTACAAGGAATAAGGAAGGTCGATGAGGACGGCCACTAAGTCGATTGCAGGTAGGTTGATTCTAGCTATGCAATTGCCATAGCTAGAATTGCTTATCTGCATTTGACTCACCTGCCTACTGTAGACCAAGTCTTTGCCTCAAAGTGATGTTGTGAGAAACCACAGCATCTGAGGAAGTGGGTGGGAGTGTATGGACATAAACCAATAAAGAGAAATGCTGAAAGGTTACACATTAGGCTGTCCCAGAAGAACCATCATTCCAGACATCGTCAGGAAGCAACTTAAAGTCCTCATTAAAGGCTGTTTTTATCTTACATCTTCCCTGGTAGCTTTTTTGGCTTCTTATGCCACTGTTGAATTGCCTCAATGAGAAATGTTCTTATGTAAACACTCTCTTTTTGAATAACCATTCCCCTTTTCTAGCTATACCTCCACCTCCTGACACACAGTCACATGCTAAATCCCTGTAACTCCATGAGTGAAGCTGATCTAATATGATTTTTAGAAGTTCTTGCACATTTCACTACTCCTTTCTCCAGCCTTGGTACAGATGTGCATTTTATTCCATTCTCAACAGCACACATGATGCTTAGACATCATCTGTCAGCTATGTGTCAAATATGCTGCCGTCTTAGTAAAACAATATTTTATAGCTACATAAATGACATTTTAAAAGCGTATGAAGGAAGATAAATATATCCTGCTCAGTGCATTCTAATCAACTGGAGGGAAAAGTTGTGATGAACAAGAATTCAAAGTAGGCTTATATTTAGTGAGCTTCAAACACCATTCAGGTCATAAAACCTGTACTTTTCGCATTTAGATTTCTATGCTGTCATGAAAAGATAAATTAAAGGAATTTAAATATTTATAGAGAATAAGTCTCCACAAGATTTAGTAAAGGAAAACAAAAATTAACTTAATTAGCTTCTAATAAGAAACAATTCCAAGCTGAAGTGACTTCATTTGTTTTATCTGTTTTTTTTTAAATGAATCCTATGGATTGCCCATTTTGGCTAGCAGTGTCACCCATAAGCAAATAAAGTGGCATTGCTTATTTTATGAAATGTGTTCCAACTTCTGATGATTGTAAAGAAACTTGTGACTAGGACTTTTTAACTGGATAAACACTTAACCTTTCCAGTGATATGCCACTAAGGAAAAAATAAATTTTAAATAAACTGGCGCTCGTACTAAAAAAAGGGATGAATAAGAAATAATCAGGAGGCAATGTCTACACTATACTACACTACACAGTTATTCGAAATAACAGCAATTATTTTGGAATAACTAACGTCATCTAGACAGTGCGCACACTATTTCTAAACTATTTCAAAACTGTGGGTGCATTATTTTGAAATTGGTAATCTTCAAAGGCTATGGCTGCACTGTGTTCTGCTTTTGGAAGCAGAATGCAAATGAACAAGATAAAAATGCAAATGAAGTATGGATTTACATATCTTGAGCATCATTTGCATATTCTCACATGATCACACTTCCAGAAGAGGCTTTTCTGGAAGCAAAACAGCAGTGTAGACAGGGTTCCTTTGAAAACAAACCACATTTTTGAAAGAACCCTTCTTCCTGAAACAAAACGGGAAGAAGGGTTCTTTTGTTTTTTGTTTTGTGGTTTGTTTTTGAAGGAACCCCATCTCCATAGCTGTTTTTGCTTCCAGAAAAACTTCTTCCAGAAGCACGATCATGTGAGAATATGCAAATGAAGCATGAGAATATGCAAATGGAGCATGAGATATGCAAATTAATGCTTCATTTGCATTTTTGATCTTGTTCATTTGCATTCCACTTCCAAAAGTGGAATTCAGTATAGACACAGCCAAAGTGGGAGAATAGTGCTTATTTCGAAACTGATCATTTGAAATAGGCACTATTGAGACGCGGAATAGCACTATTTTGAAATAAGTAATAATGGGCTCCAATGGCACTAATTTGAAATAGCACTATCGTCCGAGAAATGTTATTTTGAAATAGCTGGGTGCTATTTTGAAATGCATTTTGGCTGGGTCTACACTTGCTCCCAGCTTCAAAGGGAGCATGTTAATCAGGGCAATGGGAGATTACTAATGAAGTGCTGCAGTGAATACGCAGCCCTTCATTAGGCTAATTCTCTGTCACGGCAACTTCAAAGTGTCATACTTCGAAGTGCTGGCATGCATGTAGCCGCGGGCACTTCGAAGTGTCCATGCTACTTTGAAGTGTCTTTACTCCTCAGAATTTTAATTCGAAATAACACAACCACACGCTATGGGCTTGTTTACACTTGCCCCCAACTTTGAAAGGGGCATGGTAATCAGAGCAATGGGAGATTACTAATGAAGTGCTGTGGTGAATACACAGCACTTCATTAAGCTAATTCTGCCCCATGGCAACTTCAAAGTGTCAAACTTTGAAGTGCCAGCAAGCGTGTAGCCAAGGGCACTTCGAAGGGCCCATGCTACTTCAAAGTGCCTTCACTCCTCAAAATTTGTGGATTTACATATTTACAAAATTTTGAGGAGTAAAGGCACTTTGAAGTAGCATGGGCCCTTCGAAGTGCCCTTGGCTACACGCTTGCTGGCACTTCAAAGTTTGACACTTTGAAGTTGCCATGGGGCAGAATTAGCTTAATGAAGTGCTGTGTATTCACCACAGCTCTTCATTAGTAATCCCCCATTGCCTTGATTAACATGCCCCTTTCAAAGGTGGGGTCAAGTGTAGACAAGCCCATAGTGTGTAGTTGTATTATTTCAAATGAAGCCATTTTGCAGTATCTTATTTCAAAATAAGGCTGTAGTGTAGGCATAGCTGGATTATAGACCTAAAGTTCTGACTCTGTTTCTGAGAGGACTGAAATGTTGTCTTCATCTGGTAGAAGAAAATCTAGCAAGCAGGAATAGTAAATAGAGTTAGTTGGCTGCCTTAAAAATATATCCATCAATGAAGAAAAAAATTAAATTCTTTTAAGTGCTTGATGACTCAGACTTGTCAAATAAAAGAAAAGAAAAGAAAAGAGTTTGCTGTCAGGAACGTTCATAAAATGGGATTTTTTAACAAATGGAAGCTATTTATGAAGACCACATTTTGATCTGGTGAACACAAGTATTCGCACTGTACACATGATTTTAACACCTACACTCATGCAGTCAAGGAACAGAAGAGTGTTGTGTGGCTTGTGGATCTAATGAAAACAAAATAATTCAAATTTTCAATATTCAAACAACTCTCAGACAAGCTACAAGCCAAACTCAATTCACGCAAGTCATTCAATGAATGAGTTTTTAATAATCAATGCATTCAAAAACTCATAAGTGGCTCCTACACAGTAAAATCACAAAAAGGATAAAATTCCTTTGAATAAATTGTTCACTGAATTATTTACTCAAGTCAACAGTTAAAGTACACAGCTTACTTCTCAAACTACATCTGACTGGCAACAAGAAAACTCAGAGCAGATGCAAACATTCCTATACCTGTACATCATTTGCAAAACGGAAGCAGAGTTCAAGGACAAAAGAGGAGGGACATCATCTTAAAGTGCCATGCCAATGGATTTAACGTCTGGTGCTCATAAACAATCTGATCAATATGGGCAGTGGGGGACACAGAAATGCTTAAAATATTAAACTTTGGGACACATGATGTCATAGGTGCAGGAAGGAGGAGTCAAGGAGTGGTCACCCCATGCCTCTATGGCCAGGGGTCAGCTCCACTGCTACTTTACCATCTCTGGGTCCTGGCCTCTTGGTGGCAGTGTTTCCTTTAAATTGAGTCCTTGTGCAGCTGCCCAGGAGAGATTCAGGCACCACCCAGCTGATTAGTAGAGTGCCACAACCGCCCCCAGTGGACAGCATGTGTTTGTATTGGTGGTGCACATCTACACATGCCTGGGTGCATAACAAAATTTATTCTACCCATGGATGGAAATAATTAGAGGGAACTTTGCTGGTCCACCCCTGCAGAGTCCCACTGGGGCTCCAGGATCCCCTCAGCCCCACTGGCTTCATCACCGCCTGTCAGCATCCTGGGTTCTGCAGACCCTCGGGGTCCCATTGCCTGCTGGCCACAACCTGCAGGCTCTGCAGCTGAGCTGTTTCCCTCCACTGTGACTTCAGCCTGGGGGTGGCAAAGGGGCAAGGGTTGCCAACTTTCCCAGGTCATACAGCTTGGACGCCACTGCGTGTGTGGCGCCCTGTTGGTCAGGGAGAAATGGCAACCTTCGGAGGGCACAAAACAGATGTTACTCAGACCCTTTCCAGTGCCACTGCAGGGTGTTGATGTTTATAAATGAACCCCTTCTTCTCACAGGACCCACTCACTTTGGCGTAACCTGCGTCTCCAACACTAGTAAGAAATTTGGGCCAAGGCTTCCAGTTTAGATCCAGTCAAGATTTCAAGAGTCTGAGATTGCATGTTATGATGTGAGTTGCTTGAAGGAGTGCTAGTTTCTGCTTAGCTCCTTTTGGCCATGCATACACAAAACATGACAACAACTAGTACCAGATAGCAATCTTAAATGGTGGAGTGAGGGACATAACATCTCTATCTTTCTCAGACACAGCATTAGTGAAAAGGGGTGGGAAAATTTGTATTGCAGCTACTAGCTCCATTTTCAGTTGGAGGGTAAATAGAAGACTCTAATCGCCAGCACTGTTTGGTTCCTTTCACCAGCAATAAACTGGCATTTGTTTTCTTAAAAAACCCATAAAAGACAGCAAAGGAAATCTGACTTTCTGCTGTGTAAAACTGGTAAGGTTTCTAACTTGAAAAGGAATGGTAAACATCTTGCCTCCAGGCATGTTTGACTTAACAAGATGCTCTTGTCAGGAAGTTGCAACCTGGCATGCCTTCAAGAGTGGGCTATTTACACACTCATAATTTTACCCAGTAGTATATTGGTCAATTTAACCCCTTCTGCCGACTAAGAACACCACTTATAGTGCAATTGAGAGTACTTTAAGGCCAAGAGTTGAGCAATTTGTCTCTGTGTTCACCACAAACAGTCCGGGTCACTTGGCAGCATGATAAGATTGGACTCAATATTCCTATTTGGAGCTTGTGGTAGAATGGTGTGATGGGGGGAGGGCACTCACCTCTTGTGAACACCTTCTCTTAGCCAGGGGCAAACCTGTTCTCTTTCCTTTTCTGTCACTTGCTGTTGGCCGTTGCTGTCATCAGAGATGTCTTCAGTGCTGCTTCCACAGCTATTCGAACACATGAATGAAGGAACACTTTTCAGAATAAAAGTTCCCACAGGGCCTGTCCCCATTTCCACAGTAATGCCTTCAGCCCTAGCTCTGGGCTAGCTTTAATGTGTCTGTCCCAATATAGAGCCGTGGCCTCAGGGCTTGCTCCTTGAGGAGTCTAATTCCTGCCCTTAAGGAGGGCCTGTAAACAAGCCTTTATGACCGTCTCAGGGCTTATGCTATCCTGCCAGTGTGGGAAAAAGCAATTTAGGTGCACCCACTACTCCATCTCCTGGCCTAGTGACCCTATAAATAATAGCCATGTGCTGCTTTCTGCAATAGTTGCTGCTATTATTTCCTGAGCCTCTTCTAATATTGCCCATTGTGCTTCACCTTTATCACAGGACTGAAATCCTCCTCATCCTTCTGGTCCCAGCCAGTGACTGATCTGCTCAGACCCTCCTGCTTCTTTTTAACTGCCTGGCTGTGTTCTGATTGCCTGCTTCCTTAAGCTTCTGTAGGTAGGCCTGGGGAACCCACATTCACTGTTTCTTTTTTCGGGTGGGGTACAGTAGACCTCTGGGCCTCTAGCAAGGATCCTCAGCAGACCCAGTAGACCCCCATCACACATGGTCATCATTTTTACATGGAAGTTTTCACCCAAAAAAATCTAGGGTTTCTTGTGATATTTCCTGTGAAAACTTTTCATTTTCTGACATCTTCCCTTCGCTCTTTCCCCCAGATTTTCTCAGCTTTCCAATGGTAAATGACAAGAGAAAAAGGAGGAGGAGGATAATACCTCATATCGCCACCTGTACCCCACATCCACTCTCCTAAATTCAGAGGGAGTTTCTGGGCACTCCAGAGAAAAGAAACTTTGATGGAAATTATAATCAGAGCAATTCAGACAACTGCTCCTTTTCAGGTTTTCTGAATTCTTTCTGGCCTTCATTTCATTTCAATTTCATTTCATTTCATTTTTTGTTTTGTTTTGTTTTCTATCTCTCTGTTATATATTCATCATGCCAGTTCATTTTCAGCATTCTTCCAGAACAGAACATGTAGGTCTGCCCCACAAAAGCTCATCACATAATAGATTATTTTGTTAGTCTTAAAAGTGCTACAGGTCTGCTTTTACGTTTTGTGAAGACACAGACTAACACACCTACCTCTCTGTAGCTGCGTCTACACGTGCACGCTACTTCGAAGTAGCGGCACCAACTTCGAAATAGCGCCCGTCACGTCTACACGCGTCGGGCGCTATTTCGAAGTTAACTTCGACGTTAGGCGGCGAGACGTCGAAGTCGCTAACCCCATGAGCGGATGGGAATAGCGCCCTACTTCGACGTTGAACGTCGAAGTAGGGACAGTGTAGACGATCCGCGTCCCGCAATGTCGAAATTGACGGGTCCTCCATGGCGCCCATCAGCTGGGGGGTTGAGAGACGCTCTCTCCAGCCCCGCAGCTCACTGGTGGCCGCGTGGAGCGGCCCCTTAAAGGGCCCCTCCCCCGCCCTGACTGCAGGAGGCTGTGGCAACGTGCAGGCTGCAGGCTGCACACGCGGCGAGGAGCCTGCAGAGACCTCAGCCTCCGACAGCAGCCATGGCTGCCCAGCAGCCCCCCCAGCGCCCCCAGGGGACCCCCCCCAAGGGCAGCCAGGGCAGCCAGCCCAGCCAGAGGGCCAAGCAGTCTGGAAAGCGGCAGCGGGGCCCCTCTTGGACGGAGGCCGAGATGCGGGACCTGCTGGGGCTCTGGAGCGAGGAGGAGGTGCTCCAGGTAATGGGGAGCAAGAGACGGAACGCGGATGCGTTCGCTCGGCTGGCCGAAGGCCTGGCTGCCCGGGGTCACCCTGCCCACACTCCTGACCATGTGCGCAGCAAGGTGAAGGATCTGCGGCAGGGTTACGCCCGGGCCCGGGATGCGGCCAGCCGATCTGGGGCCGCCCCAGTCACTTGCCCCTTTTACAGGGAGCTCAGGGACATCCTGGGCTCCCGGCACACCTCCCCCCCTCCGGCCACCCTTGACACGTCGGCTGACGAGCCCCAGCAGGCCCTGCAGCCGGGCTCCGGCCCGGAGGTAAGCCCCGCACGCCAGGGGTCCCCCCCGGAGGCCATTCCTGGGACATCGCGGCAGCGGGAGGAGGAGGAGGAGGAGGGGGGCAACTCCTCCACCGATTCCAGCCTGCAGATCCTCCTCCTGCCATCCCGGAGCAGCAGCAGGGCCTCCGACCCCCGGGGATCTCCAGACCATGGGAGCGGACCCACAGGTAGGTACCCCTCTCTGGTGGACACCCCGGGGCTGGAGGGGCGGGGGGAACAGAGATGTGTCCAGGGCCCCCCACACACTCACATGGCCATGGCCCCAAGGACACCAGGGACAGGGCCCTCACAGCACTGCAGCCAGCAGCCCCTGCCCCCCGCCACCCTGCATGACAGTGCCATGCCCCATCCCCGGGCCAGGGGGGAGCGGAACCTCGAGGGGCCCCCGGGCGGAGGGGGTGGGACACCCCGCAGCAGCAGCATGCGATGGAGTGCGGGGAGTGCCAAAGGGAGACCCAGGCTGCAGATGAACCACCCGAGCCGAGGAGCTCCCAGGGCCAAAGGAGGATCCTGGCGCTACAGCTGGCAGGTGACACCTCTGCCCTGAACAAACAGGAGGGAGGAGCCGAGCTGGCTTGGAATTGGGGGGTGAGGGCGGGGGCCACAGGTAGAGGCTAGGGGAAGGGAGAGCTGGTAGGCAGCCAGCCTGAGGAGAGGGAAAGCTGCATCCCAGAGGGCCCCCCCCTTGGGGTCTTCTCCCCACAACGGGTTGGAAGGACTGTCTCTTCCGACAGCTGGTGCTGTCACTCCTGCCAGAAACTGGCCAGCTGTGGCCTAAGAAACGTCTCCTGCTCTCAGACCCTGCGGGGTGAAGTGAGAGTCGCTCCCACCAGGGGACGGGCTGCAGGGCAGGGGGACCCCTGAACCCCATCCATCACAGCAGCATCTCCCGGGGACGGGGATGGGGAACCTGCAGCACAGGGCGGCGGGGACAAAGGCCACGGCTCGGGGACCACACTAATGCCTGTCTCCATTCTTCTTTCCCCCCTCCTCTCCTGTGTCCTGCACCTGCACCTGCACCATCCGAAGGACCGGAAGAGAGCGCCGGCGAGGCGTCGGTCGTCCTGGAGACTCCTCCGGGACCCTCGCTCCAGGGAAGCCCCTCGGCCGAGGAACCACCGGCCCCGCGGAGGGCAAGACGGCGGACCCCGCGCCTACTACCGGCGGTGGCCACAGACCCCCAGCTGCTGGCCATCTTCCGCCGGCAGCTGGAGGTGTCGGAGCAGCACCTCCGGCTGCAGGAGCAGGCGCTGGCCTGGCACCGAGAGGCATGGGGGGCCCTTCTCCAGACCGTCAACCGGCTGATTGACTTCCTGGCCCCCCATGCCGCGCCGGCCGCGCCACCGCCCGCCATGCCCGCTCCTGCAGCCCCACCACCGGCTGCTCCAGCCGCCGCCGGCCCGTCCGCCGTCGCCCCACCACCTCCCCGCGAGGGCCACCGCGCCGAGGGACCCCTGGAGCCACCCGAGACTCGCCGGCGCCGATATCTTCCGGTGGAGCCCGCTCCCACCCAGCCGCGGACCAGACTGCAGGCCCGCCGGAGCTCCCGGCCGGGAACGCCCACTGGGGGCCTGTAGGGGGTGAGGGGCCTGGGACGTGGCCCCCCCCCCCGATGGACAGACTTTGGGGACTGGGTGGGTGGGTGGTGTGGGTGCTGCCCCTGCTTGCCCCGTCCCCCCTGTAAATAGTTCTCCCCGTTCTCCTCCCTGCTTTTTGGTTTTCTTTTGTTGATGGCGCACCCTGCTTGGAGTTTATTGTTGTACATAGTTTTATTCGTGCCCATCTTGCTTTTGTTACGTTTGTCCCTCCTTTTTGCTTTCCCTTTCACATGTCTATAGTTTTCTATTTAAAAAAAAAAAAAGGTTCAGCCAAAGAAAACATTTACGTTCACCCACAAGTTCGTGCTGTCGTTTCTCCTGGACGGGGGGCGGGGCGGTGGGGTGCTCCATGGTGGTGTGGGCGTTGAGGCAGGAGTGTGGGGGAGGAAGGGGCGGGCAGTCGGGGGCCTGGGCAGAGTTCACCCCGCGGCCTGGTCGTCGAAGTGGGCCCGCAGGGCTTCCCGGACCCGGGTCCCCTCTGGGTCCACCTGCCGACTGGGGGCAGTAGGTGGCTGGACGTGTGCCCTGCTGGCCTCGGCGGCCCAGCCCTGAAGGAAGGTCTCCCTCTTGCTCTCGACAAGGTTGTGCAGGGCGCAGCAGGCACCCACAATCTGGGGGATGTTGTTGGGGCTGGCATCCAGGCGGGTGAGGAGACATCGCCATCGTCCCTTGAGGCGGCCGAAGGAGCGCTCCACCACCTGGCGCGCACGGTTCAGGCGCTCGTTGAAGCGCTCCTGGCTGGCGGAGAGGTGGCCCGTGTAGGGGCGCATGAGCCACGGCCGGAGGGGGTATGCCGCATCCGCAATGATGCAGAAGGGCATGGTGGTGTCCCCCAGAGGGATCTCCCGCTGGGGGATGTAGGTCCCCACCTCCAGCCGGCGGCACAGGCCCGAGTTGCGGAAAACCCGGGCGTCGTGGGTGCTGCCAGGCCAGCCCACGTAAATGTCCTGGAACCGTCCCCGGCTGTCCACCAAGGCCTGCAGGACGACTGAATGGTAGCCCTTCCGGTTCACGTATCGGCCTCCGCTGTGGTCCGGGGCATGGATGGGGATGTGGGTCCCATCCAGAGCCCCGAAGCAGTTGGGGAAGCCCAGGGTGGCAAAGGCGGCGACAGTGGCACGTGGGTCCCCCAGCCTCACGAGCCTGTGCAGGAGCATGGAGTTGATGGCACGCACGACCTGCAGGGAAAGCACATGGGACAGCCCCAATGAGGGGTGAGCAGGGTGTGCATGGCCCTGCCCTGGCCTGCCCTGGCCCCCCTGGCCTGCCCTGCTCTGCCCTGGCCCCCCTGGCCTGCCCTGGCCCCCCTGGCCTGCCCTGCTCTGCCCTGGCCTGCCCTGGCCCCCCTGGCCCCCCTGGCCTGCCCTGGCCCCCCTGGCCTGCCCTGCTCTGCCCTGGCCCCCCTGGCCTGCCCTGCTCTGCCCTGGCTCCCCTGGCCTGCCCTGGCCCCCCTGGCCTGCCCTGCTCTGCCCTGGCCTGCCCTGCTCTGCCCTGGCCTGCCCTGGCCCCCCTGGCCTGCCCTGCTCTGCCCTGGCCCCCCTGGCCTGCCCTGGCCCCCCTGGCCTGCCCTGCTCTGCCCTGGCCTGCCCTGGCCCCCCTGGCCCCCCTGGCCTGCCCTGGCCCCCCTGCCCTGGCCTGGCCTCCCCCTGTGGGTTCTCTTACCTCCATGAGGACAGCCCCAACAGTGGCCTTTCCGACGCCAAACTGCTGCCCCACGGATCGGTAGCTGTCTGGAGTGGCCAGCTTCCAGACAGCGATGCCGACCCGTTTCTCCACAGGGAGGGCACGCCACATGGCAGTGTCCCGGTGCCTGAGTGCGGGGCTGAGCCACTGGCACAGCTCCAGGAATGTCTGTCAGGTCATCCTGAAGTTGCGGACCCAGTGCTCGTCGTCCCACTCCCCAAGCACCAGGCGCTCCCACCAGTCGGTGCTGGTGGGGTGGCTCCACAGCCGCCGGCGTGTGAGGCGGGGGGTGGAGCGGGGTGCTGCAGGGGTAAGGGCTGAGCCCCGCTGCCCCGGGGGCATCTCTTCCCCTGGGGCAGGATGGTGCTCAGCTGCCCCCAACATGACAAGAGCCAGGGCAAGCCCTGCTCCTGCCAGGAGGGCTGGCTGGACCTCTAGCTGCTGCTGCTGCTGCTGCTGCTGCTGCTGGGGGTCCATAACTGCGGCGCTCGGGGTCTGTGTGCCTATCTGGCTCGTCAGACCGCGTGCTGTGCAGGCTGAGCGTCTGTGGGAGGGGCCCTTTAAGGGAGCGGCTAGCTGTTGCCCCGGAAGCGCTAGCCTGCCCTGTGACCCTGTGTGCAGCTGTGCCTGGCATCCCTATTTCGATGTGTGGTACTTTGACGTGTAGACGTTCCCTCGCTGCACCTATTTCAATGTCGGGCTGCGCAACGTCGAAGTTGAACATCGACGTTGCCAGCCCTGGAGGACGTGTAGACGTTATTCATCAAAATAGACTATTTCGATGTCGCAACATCGAAATAAGCTATTTCGAAGTTGGGTGCACGTGTAGACGTAGCCTACGACTGTTAGCTATGAAGAGATAGACACATCTCCCTGTCCTTTCAGGTGTGAGGACAAGAGGGACATGTGTCATGGACTGTTTTCTAGATTTATTTTAGGATTGAATCCTTAAGTCTAATATCATTAGTTAGTCTCTCCTGGACAATGGAACTGTAACAGGTTTCAGTGATTCTCAAACTTTTTTCTGTTGGTGACACCCTCATACAACCAGCCTCTGAATGCAATCACACGTATAAATTAAAATCACATTTTTCATATTTAATGTTATTTTAATTGCTAAATATATAACCCAATTCTATAAAATGAATTTCTTCTTCCTCAATGCTTTTAAATTAAGACTAAAAGACATTTTTATTGAATTATTTTTATAAGTAGAAAAGAGTTTTTGAACAGGTACTGTTTAATACTGGGGAGGCATAAAAAAATGTTGTCAGTCTCGCTTATACAATAGACTTACATACGTGCCAGACTTTAAAATTATAAATTAAGTTTTCTTTAATGATCTAAGTATTCTGATTGGTCTGTGGGTTAATGAAGCTCTTCAGCTGCCCAACAATCAAGCCCTCAAATATTGTCTTTGGTCCCATCTTTTTAGTCTGAGGACAAGTCTGCATACAGAATATTACAATTCCTGGAATCCAATTTCTTTAAAATGATGGTAATATTATTATATATATTAAGAACAACAATCACTGCATTATATGTTTGCAACTCCTTCCAAAAGAAATACACTGCATTGTGGCAGAAAAGCATCTGTATTTTTCTTAAAATGCTAGATTTAAATGATCTATTCTACAGCTGTTGACCACTGTTTCCTGCATATACCTGTGACCACTATATAATAAACAGGGAGTCTCATGACCTATAATTTACATTAACTAACTCCATATGTGAGTTACAGACAAGTGACTTCAAAAGGTGCTGATGAACCTAGTTTGTTCACAAAGGCAACAGAATGAAAACAAAGGAACTCCCCCACCCGGCCTCAAAACACTTAATAACCACATTGCATTGCAGGGTCCTGTGTGCCTGTTCAAGCTCTGCAATTAAGTGCAAATGTATCACAAACATAGGCCTGACAGTGGAGGCTTAATTTGACAGTGGAGGCTTAATTGTGAGAGTAATTCCACTGAAGTCAATGAGCCACTCACGATGACATAAAGCAGGAATCATCCACTGAAGCCAATCAAATTATATTCATCTAAAACTGGTGTAACTATGAGGAAAATCAAGCTGTTGCCTTCAGTGCAATTACTTATATGTCAGTTTCTAGGATCAGGCCCATAAACAATAATATCCTCAATTCACCCATCCAGATGAACCACTACTACTAACATTGTCGTTTACCATACATTTGTGCCTTTCAGTCTCCCTTTTTATGTGGTGCAGAACAGCTGGTGACCAGTTGATAGCTGAAGATAATTAACCTTTAATTATTGCCAGTTACATTTTCACCTGTTCCACTTACAAATCCCTGGAAAGTCTATGAAGGCTAATTGTCACATTCTGCTCCTTTCCCAGCTAACGAGGTGTGGGGGAACAGCCCTTCCCCATGAGGAAGTTAACCCTTTGCCTTTCAGCCTTTCCTTCTCACTTTTCAGCTGCTGTTCAGTCACCAATAGAAAAATTAGAATTAACTTGCACAGTGCCAGGTTATTATTAATTAGTGCTATTTGGCAGCTCCTTTTGGAAAGAGAAGACTGAAGCAAGCATTTTCTTTTAATGATAAAAATGAAAGCAACAAAAAAGACTAAACATAGTAAATGTTGAAAAAGGGAGGAGCCAAAGCTATCAGGAAAAAATATGTATCAGGAAAAAAAATTGTATTGTTGGTAGACAAATTTAAAGAGGAATGATTAGCTAATGCCACGTGAAGGTGTCTACCTTTCTTCTCACTTATATAACTGGAAGAGTTATACTTGCCTCATAAGATTTGGTGCAGCTTAATTCACGACTTTTATTCAGGATCATGTACTATGAGAAGCTCTTATGGATGATGAAACTAAAGTACCACAGTGCAACAGCTTCTTTCTTCATATTTAATCCAGAATAGAAGAGGTTGTGGAACAGATATGCTTTTTCCCCAGAGACTCATTGGATAAAAAAATGAGCACTGTCCTGCACTTGCTCCTTTGTGCTGTGTGTGTTGATAAGCTTTTATTACGGTGGCTGGACTGTCTTTGATGTTGTTTTATTGTGCTGTTTTGCCCTTCCCCAATGTAACCCATGAACATCCAACTTTCTATCAACTGAGCACACACAACAGGTCATTGCTTTCATTTGTGCAACACAGTTTTGTACTCTCCTGGGGGGACAACAGGGGTTCTTAAGACATATATTTAAAATCAAAACTTTTTTAGTACTCATGTAAAGTGATGAGTACTAAGTACTCAGATCTCAAGAAAGGGGCTAGATACTGAAGGGCACCAATTCAGTAATTAAAATCCCATAGGAAACAAGTGTAAAAGAAAAAGAAGGAGTTGCTAATTTTCAGTGAGACTTTATTTAGGGCACAATTACAAACTATAACAATGCACAGGAAATCTAGGAAGTAAGGTAATGGACCACCTGTTTAACCAGATCTTCAGTGACCTGCAACTGAAAACAGAGTCATACAAGAAACAGAAAACAGATCAAATTACAAAGGATGAAAATTATATGTATAAAAGTAAGCATGTAGAGGCAAAGTTAGAAAGGCCCAGGCAAAAACCTAAGATTAAATTAGCAAGGACTATAAACAGTAATAGGAATTAATTTTATATATTCATAGTGAGACCCTTATGTCAAATACCTTCTTTGGTTTAGTTGTCTCCAAAAAAGTTAATAGTGATCACATGACACATCTACACTACACAGCTTTTAGCAGCAAGACTGTGTCAACACAGCCCTGTGCCTAAAAGTCTGAGTGTGTGAATGTTGCTTGCTGGCACTTTTACCAACAAAATATTTTCATCCCCTATAAATGGCTTTCTCTTTGTATGCAGGAGGATGCTCCTGCTCACAAAGCAGTATTCATGTTTGTACCTGCTGCACAAAACTTTGTTATCCATGGGGGAGAGGTGTTAAGCACTCATGAATGACAAAAGTTTGTTGATTGAGTGCAAGTGTAGACAGACCTATGGACAACATGGAGTAAGATCTGAGGCTAACACTGAAAAAGAACAAGCTAAGAATTATTTAAGGCATTTCTACACTACACAGTTAGTTACTTTAGTTGACTTAAGTTCCATTAACACAGAAACACCACTGTAGTTACATTGCTGTTGCATATCTACAGTACACTACTTGTGTTGGTCTAGTGCATCCATAGTCTTCTGCATCAACACAAAGCTATCCCACTGTGCAATTTGCCACCATCAGCCACCAGATGTTCTGGGAAGAGTTTGCAATGCCTCTTGTGGGCAGGCTCAGCATACCATGATACGGTTTTCTCCATCCCATCATTCCATAGGCTTCTTAGTATAGTTCCCAATGCTTTTTAACAGTGTCTGCAACCTGTGAGACTGCCATTTCTGTCTAAAACCATTGGACCTTGCACAGCTCTCCAGTATTGCGATATGCGTTATGAACACAAAGCATCTGCTTCTGCAGTATTTCATGAGCTGTGATTCTAATGATGCCATGACATCTGCCTGGCTGTGTGCCCTATACAGAAACAATTCAAGATTTCTCTAGGCATTCGCTGAGCAGCTGCACATGGCAGACCATTGGCTTTGGGTGCAAGAAACAAGCACTGAGTGGTGGGATTAAATCGTTATGCAGTTGTGGGATGATGAGCAGTGACTACAGAACTTGCAGATGCACAAAGCCATCTTCTGGAATTTGGGGCAGAGCTGGCCCCAGCCCTCTGGCACAGGAACACCTAAATGAGAGCTGCCCTCACTGTCAGCATACCAACCCCTTGATCCCGTGTGAGGGTCTACAATCTGAGGCTCTTGAACTGCATGCAGCTCTTTAAGGACTTCCTTGTGACTTCTGACTCTGTAATTGCAAAATAAAATAAAATAAAATAAAAAAAACCCCTCCTGATTATTTTGGATAAACAGTGGAGGTCTAAAAGCCCAAAAATGAGCAACTCATATCTAAATAGCAAACAATATGTGATCTCGAAACGTTGGATAACTCCCCCTCAGTGTCCTCCAGAGAAAGAGAAGTTCAGGAATGAAAGTCAGGAAGACAGTGGTACAAACACACACTTAAAGTATGAGGAATAGTAACAGAGAAGTAGCCATGTTAGCCCGTATTCTATCAAAACAAAAAAGCAGTTCAGTAGCACTTTAAAGACTAACAAAATAATTCATTAGGTGATGAGCTTTCATGGGGCAGACTCACTTTTTCAGATTGTAGCCATACCAGTATGAGGAAATAGAATATGTAAAAAGTTTGTGAACATCCTGCAGTAAGCATTTATTGCATTACAAATCATTGAAGATGGGTCCACTTTATAAACTTCTGTCTACAGAAGTCACTGTCGATAGAGTTTTGCCTACAGAACCTCTGTGTACAGAACACGTACACACCTAATAGGGACTCCCCCTGTCAACACCCTCTGTTGACACAGAGTAGCCAGACTGCCCAGCCTTCTGTCTATAGAACAGCCCACCAGAAGCTCTGAAAACAAGGCTTCCAGGTTAACTGTAATCCTTTTCTGTCAATAGAGAGCCCCCGGGAGGGTCTACACTATCCTGACTACAGAATCTGTCTGCAGAAGCTCTATGCCTCAAACTTTCAAGACAGAATTCTTCTGGGAGAAAGGTTGTGTTCTGTTGACAGATTCTAGACTGAATGTATTTGTAGTGCCAACGCTCCCTAGTTTTCTTGAGAGAAGGCCTCTTCTGTAGAGAGAACTTTGTAGTGTAGACGCAGCTTTTGTGTGTGCTGTTCTTAAAAAGGGTTACAAAAAGTATAGTTTGATGTTATATATTAAGGACTGTCTTGTATTCACATGCATTGTGGCTCTTGAATTATTGAGTTTTTTTACTGAGTTGGGAAAAATGGCTCATCTTGCTATTTTGATTGCCAACCATTGATCCCATGGGTCATGAAACCTTAAACCAGCCTCTTTAAGAGCAGCAAAGAGTGCTTCAACAAGCTCAGCAGGTGCAGAATGACTTTTGAACTTACATTTAGCCGTTTAAAGGGCCCTGGTGCTGTCTCTTTGCCAGGTGACCTCAGCAAGGAAAATATCTCCATGGTCATAGATGCCTGATGTACACATTATATCTCTGAAATGAAAGTGGAGAAATTTCACCCAGGTTGGAGCATTGAGGTGGATTGTTTGTCCGCTGCTTTTTAGCTGCCAGATGCCAGGACTAAAAGAGGGATGCAACAGGGAACTACGAGGATTAGCGAGGCTTTGAAGGAGCATTTGAGCAACAATTCACAGTGATGTGTGTTGCTATAAAGTATGAGCCAGGCACAGTTCTTTTTGCACAGTGGTATAAACTTTGTATTGCTGCGAGTGTGCTAATGTATCATGCCAAATGCACCTGTTTGTATGGCCACTTAATTTTAGCTGCAAAATCCAAATGCTGGAGACTAATAAAAATGAAGTAGCTTTCCATAAAGCAATTTTTGTTCCACACCCATTCAAACATCTCTGTTGCATGGCAATGTTAACTTTGTACATACAGGCAAAATTATCTTTCAAGGGAAAGGAAGAGGAAAATCACAAACACATATGATAACACTACTCTCATAGCTGGGTGTATGTCCAGCTGTTCTTGTGCAAAATCTTCCTCTGCGTGGAGTGCCTGGCGGTACGAATACAGGCCTGGAAGATAAAAGGAATGTTAGGGAGGGGAGCGTTGGTAGGTTCTGGAAAGCAGCTCTGTATGGGGAGGTGAGCCAGGATATCTTCCTCTTGGCAGTCACTGATATGAGTAAGATGTCTTCACCCTCTTATTTGTATGTCTGTTGACGGCTGATCAGCTGATTCTGGAGCCAGAGATTTTATCACAGAAGGGGCAGGTATGGGTTGCTGTTGGAGGGGCATGGGGCAGTTTTTGCTGCTCTTTTCTTCTACTCCACTTCTCCTTGTCTGTGTTGCAGCAGGATCTTTCAAACTGCACCACCTCCTAATTCAGGGGTCAGCAACCCCTGGCACAGGTGCCAAGAGTGGCACACAAGCTGATTTTCATCAGCATGGCTGTGTCTACACGTGCCCCAAACTTCGAAATGGCCATGCAAATGGCCATTTCGAAGTTTACTAATGAAGCGCTGAAATGCATATTCAGCGCTTCATTAGAATGCGGGCGGCAGCCGCGCTTCGAAATTGATGCTCCTTGCCGCCGCGCGGCGCGTCCAGAAGGGGCTCCTTTTCAAAAGGACCCCGCCTACTTCGAAGTCCCCTTATTCCCATGAGCTCATGGGTTTTCTGGAAATGGTTTTTCAGAATAGCTTATTTTGAAATGGGGCATCTACACACAAAATGCATATTGAAATGGCACTCTGCTATTTTGAAATAGGATGTCTAGCCACAATGGAGCCTATTTCAGATTAGAGCCATTGGGTACATTATAGCTTATTTTGAAATAGCCCCTATTCCTTGTCTACACAGGACCAATTCCTAAATATCTGTGTCGGAATAGGCACTATTCTTCACAGAATGAGATTTACCAAATTCACAATAAGCCATCTGCTATTTCAAAATTATTTCAAAATAGTAGTTGTATTGTGTAGATGCTTGTAAAGTTATTTCAGAATAGTGACTGTTATTCTGAAATAACTTTGCTATGTATCGTGCTGGGGCTTGCTAACTTGCTCTAGAATCAAAATAAAGTCCTGGCTTCCCACACCATCAGATCTCTCCATCACCTGATCCCTATCTTTCTCCACCTCTACTTCCTACCCTCTACACCATGGTTTCCCAAACTGTGGGGGCATGCCCACCGGGGGGCATGAAGAAATTCCAACCATCAACAGACGCAGAAATAGGAGGCTGAAGACGTCCTACTCGTTATTAGTGACTGCCAAGAAAAGGCAAGGTGACCCAGCCCCCCGCCCCCCCGTTGTCATTCTCCCCATCCCAAGGAAGAGCCAGCCTTTGCTTATGGCTCTCAGCCCCTGCCATTTCACATGGGTGACCTGGTGCAGCTGCTATAAAAAGCAGGCATCCAGTGAAGGCCCATGTGGAGTTAGCTGCCTCCTGCAACTGAGTGTGGGTTGAGGGTGAGCGGGAGGATGGGGTTAGATGGGGGGTGGGTGGAGTCTGGCTTTAGGAGATGGGAGGGGCTCGAGAGGGCAGGTCACAGGCAGCTTGGGTGGCTGGCCTGAGGCTCCGGTGGGCAGCTCATGGGCAGCTCAGGCTGCTGGCCCCGGCAGCTCATGGACAGCTCAGGTGGATGGCCCCGGCAGGGCTGGGGCTTGGGCGGGCAGCTTGGGAGGCTGAACCTGGCAGCACAGGGCTTGGGTGGGCAGCCCCAGCAGCATGGGGCTCAGACTGCATCAGGCACCAACAAGGTTGAGCCTGTGCCAGTAGCCTGTGTGGTCCATAATCACTCTCCTAGGATTCCCCAACTTACGAACAAAATGCAGCATCACCTTTCATATTAAATTCATTTGTTTCTACTGTTTCTGATGTTAAATTACATTTTTATTAAATTTTTGGGCCAAGAAAAGCTATTTGTGCTTATTTTTAATTTTGAATAGCATTTTTATATCAAGATTTTGTGTTTATTTTAAATTGCAAATTGAATTTTTCATTAAAAGGGGGTTGGATGATGATAAAGAAGAGGTGGGGAGGCCTGAGGGTTTCTCAAAAATCAAAAGGAGGGTATGATGCCAAAAAGTTTGGGAACCACTGCTCTATGCTCTGGTGGCAGCTGACTCTAGCTGTTCCACCATGTATCCACAGGCCTCTAAGTACTGAAGTTGGAGTTGCTACTAAGGATGGCATGCAGCTGCTTGTTACAGTGGCATGTCTGTGGCTCTGCACTAGAGTGACAATTCACCTCTCTTGCCGTCTGGTGAAACACCAACAATAGCTCTTTGATTTTTTGCATGGTTTGCTGTGTGTCCCTGTCATAGCCCTTCTTTGGAGTGCCCCAAGCAACATGGCCATCAATATCAAAACTCCCATAACTAAAGCAGATTTGTGACTTCACAGCCTCCTCTCCCTACCAACACAATGAATCCAACAATTCCAGAGTACTCCAGGCTGGATCACATTTGTTACTTAGAGATGGTTTGTTCACCTGGGCAGTTGCTATGCGAGTTCTTCACATTGAGCAAACAGGAATAAAATTTTCAGAATTTGGAGTGGTTTTAAATGGGATGGGTGTACCATGACTGTTTATCCGTCTGCAGGGCAGCGGAGTTCAAGCCAGTGACCAGAACGGTCACAGTGGCCTTCTGGAGGCCAATGCATCACTATAACTATGTTGTCCCAAGAGGTATGCCTCTTGCTCAGGTGGTGAGTTACAACAGTGAGAAAAACATTATAGCATGTATGCTGCCATAGACAGGTTGAGGTAAGTTGCCATAAGGTGATTTAACTTTGTAATGTAGACAAATTAGATGTCTTTAAGTTAGCAAGACCAGGTGAAATACATCCTAAAATACTTGAGAAAAGGGTGAAGAAACCTCTGAGCTGTTAAAAATGATCTTTCAGAACTTGGTTGGGAGAGGTTCCTGAGGAGCAGAAAAGGTCAAATGCGGTAGCTAGCTGCTAAAAAAAAGGGAGAAAAAGGACATCCCAGGGAATTATAACCCAGTCGGCTTAACTTTGATACTCAGAAAGATTTGGAACAAATAATCAAACATTCTATTTGTAAGCACCTAGAAGAAAATAAAGTAATAAATAACACTCAGCATGGCTCTGTCAAGAACAAATCATGTCAAACCAACCTAATATAATTCTCCGACAAGTCTTGTGGATGGGGTAAAGCAACAGATGTTATATCTTGACTTTTTGTAAGATTTCTGATACTTTCTCACCTGGCCTTCTCATAAGCAAACTAGAAGAATACACCCTCAACAAACCCTACAAGAAAGTGTGTGTACAACTGCCTGAAAAGTCATGCTGAGAATAATCAATGGTTCACACTCAAGCTGGAAGGGAAATATCTAGTGTTCCACAAGCTGTGTCTACACTTGCATTCCTCTTGCGAAAGAGGCATGCAAACGAAGGAAATAAAAATGCAAATGAGGCACTTATTTACATATCCGGTGCCTCATTTGCATAATCTATTTTTGAAAGAGCTTCTTTCAAAAATAGGAAGAAATGTAGATGGGGCTCTTTCAAAAATTAAGCCATCTTCAAAAAAACACTTCTTCCTGAAACAAAATGGGAAGAAGGGTTCTTTCGAAGATGGGCTTTTCTTTCAACAGAGCCCCCTCTACACTGCTCTCTTTTTCTGAAAGAACCTCTTTTGAAAAGAGATTACACAAATGATGTGCCAGATATGTAAATTGGTGCCTCACTTGTAACGGAGGGGTCTGAGTGGACAGCACAGTGATGCAACCAAAGACAAAAAGGTTACACAAAGGCGTTCCACCAGTGGCAATCTGCCCCAGGTTTTACCCCGCAACCTGTCTCTATGCCAACGGGGTTCTAATCCCATAAGGTTTACAGGGTTGTGACGTACTGCTCCGTTCCCAGGAAAGGACGACAGACAACAGGGATAAGTTCAACCCAACAAGCTATTTATTAGGAGTGAAAATATTCTTTTTCTCTTTTTAAATTATGTATTTCTTTTGTACTAAAATAAATTATGTGTTTCTTTTATACTAAAAGCTACAACTAGCTAATTTCCCTATCTTTCTAGGCCTAGCACAGGATTATTTCACTTATAGACTAATAGCCTTCAAATCAATGTATTACCACAACAGCAACACTATACTAACCCCTCCTATTACTTACTTTGGGTCTGAGGGTACTCATAATATTCTTCATCGCATGCTGTAAATGGAAGAATTGTTACAGAGCTGTTTATTAATCTTATTTATATCCCTGGCTCTTCCTGAGGTTTACCAGGGTCACTCAACCCTAGGCCGAATTACCTTGGGGAGCAGATCTTATAAAATAAATTTACCTATACTATGCTATAGGATTCTTTTTGTATTAAGTGGGCTGCCCTGCCGGCCAAACAGGGGAGAGCCCGATAAATATGGGATTTCCACAAAGGTACTTCCCTTGATTACAATGGGGTTTTCCTATTTACAGGTTATCCCCTTAACAATAATGGGGTTTTCCTACAAGAGGTTTTCCCCTCAAAAATGGAACTGCTTATTCTGACCACCTGATTACAGGTAGCCTTTTACTGCAGAACCCAATCACCCTTGAAGGGCTATACTGCTGGGGTTATCCCAGTTAATGGGTTTGCCCTCAGCTGCTCTACCCCTCCTAAATAGTGGGGGAGCTGACAGCTGTGTATAATAACGAATATAGGCTATACTAACTTATCTAGTCTTCTATTTGCCTGTATTATTTTCAGGCTAGGTCAATAAGACCGGCCTCCTGTGCTTTACAATTGGACACTAGAAAGTAAGGATCACAAAATATAAGACGCGTCTAGATTTGCTCTATATCTCTAACCCTTCTGTGCACATGACAACAATAAAAGATTATAAACATCAATGTAGCTATGAGAACGAACATAGATAACAGAAAAAACACATATCCTGTATCCATTTCTAACACATATAACAACAAGCAAACACACAACACAAACAGTAAAACAGACTCATCCAGCTGCTCATGTTACTGGGAGATCTGATTGTTTTCTAAATACCTCTACTATCCTGTTCTGTAGTCCGGGCGCCGGGCCCATGGGTCTCTTCCCTTGAGGCTAGGAAAGGATGACCCTCACGGCGTGCTTATACGGCAGCCGCGGACAGGTCTGACAGGAAAGTAAAGGGGAGGAAAGAAGCCAGGAGGAAAAGACCGGCGTGGTAGACAAAAACCTCCTGGAAAAAGGCAGGCTGTGTTTCCACCGCCGGCCTGCAGGGGACGGCGGCTGAAAGGGCAGGGCTGCTTCCGCGGCTTACCCGTGCAGGGCACCTGCAGGCGCGGTCTGCCAGGTGAGCCCCCCAGATAAAATCACTGGGGCCTTTAAAAGTGATTTCAGCTCTCGATAAGGCTGGAGCTCTTCTGTTCTTCTCTTGGTGTCTTCTATGGCCCACGGCGGCTAGCGTGTGATGATTGACATGACGCTCAGCGTCGGCTTCTTCTGCCAGCGGTCTTCGGCTATGGGCGAGAGTCCAGCTTTTGACACAGTCTTTTGGTCTTCCGATCCGCTTCCTTCTTCGTCCTCCGGCGGACTGCCTGGCTGCGGGTTGCACTCCAGAATTTATAGAGCCAGGGCGGACCTGGTTGGACACCTCCACCTGCCAGGTCTGCACCTGCGTTGCCCCGGCAACCAGGATGCACTCTCTAATTGCATATTCATGAGCATCTAGAATCTACCTATCGGATCACAGGATTTCAAACCTTAACTTATGAATATTTATTAACCTCATAAATATTCATTTTAACCGGCCTTCCTAACGGCCATCCTATATCCCTTACACTATACCTATTTGTATAATCCCTTTAGCATTACATTTTGAGGAAAATTTTTCTTTATTTTTATTTTATTTTTATGTGGACTGATAGAGAATAAAGTCAGGAAAACTAAAATAAGAATTTTTACTTTTAAAATGTTCAGCTTCTGTAGGCTGTCTGGCAAAGGTAGTGGAAGACACACAAACCTCACAGCCCATGGCCAGGGACATATTCTCTTTAAAGAGGAATTTACAACAACTTGCATTTTCAAATTCCTTCATTTGCATGCCTCTTTTGAAAGAGGAAATGCAGTCATAGACACAGCTATGGGGATCAGACATGGGTCTGATTCTGTTCAATATTTTCATTAATTTGTGTAATGGCATTGAGAGAATGCTTAAAATGTTTATTGACAATACTGTGCAAATCACATGGTAATGATCAATTGGCAAGAGCAGATGGGAGAGATGTCCAATTTTGCCAAAAAAGTTGGGATAGGCAAAACAGAACTTAAAAAAGGGACTGCCCCAGCCAAAATCTTCTGATTCTCTATGAAGCCCTGAAACCTTTTTGTTCACATGGAAGTGCTTCCTTGTGGGCTGAGAAACATGACAGAGCACAGCACTTACTGCTCTCCACCATCATCCTTTTCACGCCCCTTCAAAAAATGAAGAACCAATGGCCCTTGTAGCCTAGTGTCAGACTGGTTTTTTGGTCTCTCTCTGAGGAAATAATTCACTTGTCTTGTCTTACGCAGTAAACAACATTCCATATGAGTGCTGGCATAACACCTATCTCAGAGAACTGTAAGGGACCTTCAGAGGTCATCAAGTCCAGCCCCCTGTCCTCACAGCAAGACCTATCACCATCCCTGACAGATTTCTTTTGCCTTTTTAAAAAATCTATTTGCCTCAGATCCCTAAATGCTCAAACCACTGAGCTATACCTGCTAAAGAGGAATGGTATCACATTTTTTGGTTTATGTTCTGTACCTCTGTTACTATAACCCTGTATCTTATAGGCTTATTTATTTATTTATTTATTTACTCTGTCCTGAGCTGATGGTTTCAATGATTTTTCCATAGCCCTTACATCTTTCCCTGATCTGTATGCTGATCTGTGAAGGCTCTCTTTCGGCACATATTCCTCTGTGAGGGAACTCTGAACATTGTATTCATATTATTTAAGCCTGGTTATTTTGTAATTGGATACCATTCCCGTCAAGCCAGTTTTATAAGAGAATACTCATGTAATGCTCCGAGGTGGGGGTGGGGAGCACAAGGAGAAAGGGATGTTGTTCATAGCCTAGGTCTCTGAGTTGGCTCTATGTTCCTAGGGCTTCCAGCAATGAACTAGGTCAGTGGGGCCCTTTACATCAATGCATCTTTTTAGACACTGTACACCGCATGCTTTTATTCCTACTGTACAATGTGTTCTTGTGTAATTACAAATATATGTTTCCCATCACCACAAAGACTTCACATTGCTCAAAGCAAAACTTTCTTCAAAGGCTTTAAACTGTTAAAGGGGAGGCCCCCTTCTGAGAGCTATGATTGCTTGGGGTGATTCCTTCTTTAACTCATCCACAGTAGAACCTTCAGCCAAATTCAACTGGCCTGCATCACACGGTGTCTGCATTGGCCCCAGGGTTGCATGTCAGCCTTGGAAAAGGGCATCACTGAATTTTTAAATGTAAACTGAAAAAAAAATTGTTACAGTCTGTTTGTCCCAACCGGACACAAGGGATTGGAACCATTTGTTCTCCATCAGCTAAAACCTAGGGGAAGAAAATGGATTTGCTGATAAGAGGATGTTTCCCACACTGCATATGTTCATTCACTAGCTGTGGCATAGAAAAAGAAATTCATTTGCTAGCATCAGGAATAAGAAAGAGCCAGATCTTGAAAACACTTCCTGTTTATCTATATATAGCTATAGATATGAATACACAGTATGTACATTAGTAATACACACAGTACGCAAGGCAACAGCACTTAGTACCACAAGTAATCCCACTGCAGCCAATGTTTTAATAATAGTCAGTAGGACTACTCATGTCAATGGATTCTAATAAGTATTTATAGGATTGGGACCCACATTTTAGAAGTGTGTAAGACAGAAAAAACATGGATACATACTTTTATGCTACATTCACATACTCACATCTGTACAGAGCCATGAATCATGGTATTTAAACATATCACAATGCTGGCAGGCCTGGGTTGCAGGCCTAAGGGACAGAACCTGCAACCATTGGGTCTAAAGCCCTGTACTCTACCATGTGAGCTGAAGGCCATGTGCCTCTCAGTTGAGGCTGTAAAGCAGATACTTCACACACCCCAGATGAGGTCTCAGTGCTTCTGAGTACTACAGTATCATAGAGGGAGCATAAGCCAGATTTCTTCAAAATGTTTCAAAACTTTTTCCATCATAGTCCTCTGTTTTCACAACTTCAGTAGAATGGTGGCACTTATGTGCCCCCTTTACACTCATATTGCAATATGTACAATTTTTAGTGTGTCGACCCTTCACGACACCCCTGTGAGGTAGGAGAAAGAACCCTATTAATCACATTTTTAGAGATGGGGCGCAAAAAGACATACTAAGGTAATTCAGCACCAAATGCCTGTTGATTTCAGTTTGGCACCTAAGTGCCTTTAACAGTCTGGTCCTAGCATCACAGAAGAATTCTTCCATAGTGGGGAGATCTGAGCCCCAGCCCCTCCTAGTGCTAGCCTATAACTCTAGCCAAAGGTCATCTCTTCTCACAGTTTTAGATGCCCAATTGGAAACTTTCTGTGTGTGTTCCCTGCCTCATTTTTCAGAATTAATTTATCAGAAAAGAGTTGTTTAAAAATAGCTTTAATTCCTCAACAGTTTGGAGTAGCAACATAAAATTTGACATAAGGATAGACTTGCAGACAGTTAAATGTATAGTAGAATAACTCCCTGGGTGGACACTTCATACAGAACAAGAGTACTATGTAAGCTGAGCCAGGAAAATGCACTTTTATTCCAGAATAAGACTGGCTATTATGAGGAGTTATACAATATAATTATAGCAATGTACTGATATAATTATGTTGGTAAAATTCCCTATGTTGAGAAGCCTTATCCCTTTGTGGCTATTAGTGAATTTATATGAGCTATGAAGGAGGCAGGATAGCTTCTGAACTTCATCTCTTGGCAAGAACTGAATGACGCTGATGGGAATAAGAGGCGCTGTTTGTGTGTCACAGTTTACCAAGGTGACATCTTTACAGGGTTGTTAAAATTACTCTGAAAGTTTGATCTGTTATAAACTACTGATTATGGGATCAAAATGTCATTGGTGACATACGACTGTTACTTTTCTGCAGAAGAAATATTGCAGTAGATTACTTTCACCAAATCATTCAGAATAATACTAATACCACAATGTCACTCCAGTTAGCATTGTATTCTTTATTCCAGTTACTACCATAACTGGTAGTGTTCTCTTTTTTCCTTCTTTTGTCTTTCTCCACTATTTATTGGCTATTTCTTCTGAGCAAGGACTGTTACTATGGCCTACAACTGTGATAGCATCTCAATGTTAGCTGTAACCTTTATTATTATTTGCATTGAAGGCATGCCTAGGACCTCCAGTCATGGTTCAGGACCCCACAGTGTGAGAGGCTCTACAAATAGAGTAAGAAGATGGTCCCTCTCCCTACGAGCTTACAACCTTATTAAAGGCATAGATGTTGTGTTACTGAAACACAAATAGTACTAACAATAATTAACACAGCTTGTCACACACACGCTGCCAGAGGCCCATGCCCTCAGCTGGTGGTATGGTGTTTGGAAATTAGATAACTGGGCCCTGTGCACTTTAAATTCCATGATTCCAAACAGATTCTGTCACTACCACTGGATGGATTTTCTAGCAGCGTTCCCTGTAAGCTGAGCCCTTGGGTATCCACCTAGGAAAGATTCATGTGCTGTCCCGCTGATTAGGAGAGTGTCCACATCACCTAGCAGGCAGCATCTGATTCTACTGGGTGTTGCTCATCCACACATGCCTTGGCGCATAATAAAGTTTAATTTACACATAGATAGAAAAAAACAGAGGGAAAACTGGTCTCTAGGCAGATGTTCAGGGGTAGCTGTTCTATTTAGGACAGACTTTGAGAGTCACAGAGGCTGCCAAGCCCCCTGGCACTAATGCTGACCCCTCAAAGTCTCCTGTAGTTTAAGTACACATTACATCACAGCCTCAACCATCCAGATAGTCTGGAGTTTCAGTTTAACTCTTCAGAGACACATGATAGCAAAAGCCAACAGATACACAGAGAATACTTACATAGTATTCAAAGGAAATTACTCTTAACTTAGCACTAGAAATACATAGACCTCGACAAAATAATAAATATGTGTAAGCATATTTCCTTGGCCCAGTTTTCTCACTATTCTGGAGAGGTCTTTGACTTATGTCAGAGCAATCTCCTGGCTCCTGCTCCTGCACGTTGCTTTTCAGCATCATGGAATGCCTCCGTCACTCTGGCCTCTTTCTCCTGTTGTAGGTTCAACTTCTTCTACTTCTTCGTTTTTCCAAAATAGATGGAGAGAGGCCCTGTCTTTTATAATTCCCATTTCCTTTGTCAGGTTACCTATTCTGGCTGTGTCTACACCACAAAAATAACTTTGAAGTTGCTTACTTCCAAGTAGAGCATCTACACACACCCTACTTCAAAGTTCAGCTTCGAAGTAGGGAACTACTGTATTCCCAGGAATGGAGTAAGGACTTTGAAGTTGGGCTCCCTACTTTGAAGCAAGGGAAAATGTGTGTAGACTCTTTGCTGGCTACTTTGAAGTTGTGCCTAACTTTAAAGTTAACCCTCAATCTGATCAGGTGGTCAAAATTCCCCACCAGATCCATTGCTTGGTTGCCTGCCTACCTGGGCAAAATGATTCTTATGTGTGCAGCCAACTTTTTGCCCCTAGTGCCTTCCATGCAAATAGAGGACCATCAAAATGTAAGGATCTTTTGTTAGCCCTGCATTCCATCCCTTGGAATTTCAGTCCAACATGGAGCTAAAAGGACAACAGAAAGCGCAGCAAGACCCCATAATGGAATTTGTGATGTGACATTGATACACATGAGCCGTTCATAATCTCAAACAGAATTCATAAATTGTGCACAGACGGATTCTCCAAATCCTCACCCTACCATTACAAACTTCTGCTTCAAAACTACATTAGCTACTTTTCTCCCATACAAAAAGCACAAATATTTTAAAGCAATGATAGCCCTTGATCCCTTTGTTAAGACTCAACAAAACACATAACATATCGGGGAAGCAACTAGATAGTTTTACAAAGATGCCCACACCCTTCTCTTTAACTAAAAAGGCATTAATCATGGTATCTGAATGCAGAGGAGTACTGTAGGTAATAAAAAATTGCTTTTACTTGAGTACTTAAGCAGAAAAGAAAATTCTACTCATGAATATCTCCATCAGAATCTGGGGATGAATTCTGATCGCAGCTGAAATGGGAGAATGATTTAAAACAACTGAAATTAAGATTAGAAAGAGAGTCAGTGGGTGAAAATTCTGTTTTTTAGAGCAGGATGAGTATTCAGCTCCACATCTAGCAACTGATCCAGCACCTTTTGTGTCTCTTGTAGTTTTTGTATCAAGAGCAGGATCAAGTCCCTAATATACAAGGACTTGAATGATTCTGTAGACCATTCGATATTAGTATTTTTTTATTAAAGGAATCCTCAAAAATTGTAGCCTGTTTTACTTCCACATCATATCAAAGAAATTTCAGGCTCATGGTACTGATGTTTGGGAAGTGTTTATTTTATTTCTACAATATCCATGACTGAGTATGTCTAGATCTGAAAATATACATTTTTGGGGATGGAAAATATTTGTAATTTATGATGTTAGGATTAAAAAGAACAAAATTCAGTTGTAAAGAGCCTTCAATTATACTTCTGCTGAGCAGAATCCTTGCAAGGATATATATGCAAACTAGAAGAGGAATTTCATCTTTAACTCATTAGTTTTCCATGAAGAAACCACATGTCTGGACATTAAAGCACAGCTCTATCATTCAGTACAAGCTGTGCTTTCATTTTTTTTTGAATGAGAACAGACAGTAAACTTTATTCTATGTGTGCTCTGATTTTAATAACATACCATAATTAAAAAAAGCTTAAAAATTAAAATGAATTGAAGTCAATAGGAAAAATCAGAGGCCGCAAGCAGTTTCTAATATATACTGCATTTTGGGTTTTAAACTTTTCTCGCAGGCAGTTTTTCTCAACTCTGCCCTGAATATTATCACAGAGTCTTTCTTCGTGACAGCTAAAATTGAAAAAAGAAACCATTTAAAAAGGAGTAGGAAGGGAGCTGGAAATCTCTGAATTATAAAGTCTTTTGACATGTATTATTATTTTGTATATAAAAACTTTTCTATATAAAAGCTATCACTTGTATAGCCAACTCAGTGTCAAGCCTGGGACCAAACAGTAAAGTCCTAAATCACTATTTGCACTAAGCTAAAAATAAATGTAAAATGTTCTAAAGTTTGACTGTCTGACCTCTTTTAAGATGATGAATGGATTTAGTGATTTCAGAGCAGATTGACATTTCAGAATATCACATTCAATATACAGACTGCTTTTTATCCAATATATTTTAAAGTGAATCATTGTCCTTTTCTGTAGCAGACTTTTATTTTAAGCCACAAGAAACTTTATTCTCTTTTAGGGGTTCTTTGTCATAGTCCTATCCATAGATGTACTGTAACTATTGTCATTGCTGAATTCAATGAATTGGCACACTTCCATGTCTCTCCGATTTCAGCTGCTTAACAGTAACCATCTAGTGGGGAATGTCTTGAAATTCTGCACTATTCGTATTTTAGTGTTGCATCATTCTGATGGCAAAATATGGGATTTGGGCAGTTCTGTTGAACCTGCATCCTCTAGGCAAAGTTCTAAAATAATATTATAAAATTATCCCACCTGGTGAATCAGCTACAGGAACAGATGTGAAATCCTCAGTTTGTTGTTGGTTTAGGGCTTTTTTGGTGACATTTTTCTACATCTCCTGTTAATAGAATCATAGAATTCTAGGGCTTGAAGGAACCTCAGGAGGTCATCTAGCCCAGCCCCCTGCCCAAAGCAGGATCAACCCCAACTAAATCATCCCAGCCAGGGCTATATCAAACCAAGACTTAAAAAATCTCCAGGGATGGAGATTCCACCCAATGAATGAATGAACCCTAATCACTCTGGGGAGAGTACTGATTTCACTTAGAGCATTTAGAAATCCCAATGCTCTGGCCACAATGTGTTTGCTGTAACAGTTGGGAAGGAGTTGATAATGGGTTACTCAGTGCTTTTGGTGTGCTGTGAAGGAAATCCTTCAGGAAGTGGAGAGAAGCCATACTTCTTGTGCACAAAAGATGCAATCTTTGTTTGTCTATGACATATTTTATGTTGAGGACAGAGAGAAAGTATCTGGGTCAGGGCAGTAGCTGGCTGTAGCCAGAGAGCAGTACAAAGTTTTGTTACCTCATTGCTATATATAGCTCCCAGGATCATCAGAAACATTGCTTTTTTTGTGCCGGTACTTAGTGATACTGAGTACTGGCATCTTGGCAGCCCCACCCGTGAGATTGGCTGCGGGGCTGGTCAGAGCACAGGGAGCTGGCTGAGTACCAGCTCCTTTTTTTTTTCACAAAAAGAACACTGATCAGAACCATGCTGGAATTGGGAGCCCTGGGACACTGTCTCCTTCATGCCGTGCCCCTCCTAATACTTTTCCCGTGTATCCCTACCCTGTCAGTACCACCGTCCTCTCCTCCATCTTTCCCCTGGGGTCTGCCCCCTGGCCAGATGAGAAGCTGGAACCTCACTGTAGTAACAGCTGCAAAGAGACACTGGGCTGCAGTGGGGAGGTGGGATGGCAGGTCAAGCTGTGATGGCCCTTACACTTGTTGAAAGTGGATGACTGCCTTATGAATTTTTTGCCACTGACTCAGCTCCCTCATTCCCTTGAGGCCCCGCCTTCTGAGTCAGGCTGGTAACTGAGGCCCAGCTAGGGAGCCATGGAAGCAGCAGGGAGCTGTGATGTGGAACCTCTATTTTTCTTGGGTGGGGGCCTGAGGGCAGCCCCTGGCCCATGCTCCCATTTCATGGACCTCCAGGATAGCGTAGGTGGAAGCCCCATGGCTCACCACAGCAGCCTGCATGGCTCTCATTATAACTGAGCTGTGTCCCAGCTCCCTCCGGCTGGAGTGAGATCAGGGACATGGACCAGGGGCTGGTCTCAGCCCCACCACCCAAGGCAGGTGAAGGGTCTTGGGGTCCCCACAACAGTGTGAGAGCTCCCCCACTGTAAAACACAGCCCCTACTTGTACTTTCCTGAACCTGCAGGGGAAGCACGGTTCAGGGGAGCACAGGTTTGAAGTTGGGGGGGAACGTAGCCACCCCAAAATTACATGCATGTTAAAAAGTGGGCACACATGGCCCTCTCCCACTTTTAAAAATGAAAACACAATGCCCCACCCCTGAGTTCTGGAGCCGATTGTTCCTATTCATAGTAAAGGGCTTGTCTTGACACAAATGTGCTTGTCCAGCAGGGTTTGGCTCCTGCTGACAGCACTAGCAGGAGCTCTCACACAGCCAGAATTCCTACTGCTTCATTTCTTCACTTGTTAAATGTGGATAATAACTCTCAACCTTCAAATACTGTATTGATAAAAGTCATATAAATACATAGACATGGGGTATCTTCTTGGCACTTTTTTGTGATGACCTGTCTAACTCCATTCTTGACTTAACTATTTTTGTGTAAAATAACCATTTCAAATCAAATCCTAATAGAACCTCTGTGTTAGCCATGCAGCGTTACACCGTATTTGCTTATCATCTATAGTAGGGGTGAGCGACTCTTCTGCAGCAGAGTGCCGAAATTTGACCTTTTGACCTCTATGTCCAATTTGAGTGCCAGTGATACTTTTTAAAGTCACTAGCAGTCCTACTTACAACAGGGTCATAAATAAGTAAACTAAGAAGCAGAGCTTTATCATTTAGGTGGTGGTTGGTAGCATTAGCTGGTCTTTGTTAACCCACAGGTGGCATGGGTTTGAGCACGCTCCAGGCTGCATGGGGGAGGAAGGACCGGGCTGAGCTTCTGCCTCGAGGGCTGATGAAAATCAGTTTGCATGCTACTCTTGGCATGCATGTCGGGGTTGCTGATTCCTGGTCTATAGACATGAAGACATGAAGATACACAGGTACATGTCCTGCTTATGGAAAGCCTGTTTTGTCTAGCATATTGGATATAATATTCAAGGTGAGGCTTGCAGGAGGGTGAGGGAAGTTAAAGCTACCTATGGACTGGCTGGCAATTCTAAAAACTATCTTATTTTAATTGCATGAGTCAGTGCACTTTGTTCATGTCTATATCATCCTCCTTACCACACTCTCTGCTCCTTTTCTGTATGTACGTACACAGGATGTCAAGGTATTTCCTACTTCTCTTTCCTCTAAAGCTGTGTGTATTCTGCAGAATTCTGTCAAAAGAACTCACTGTCGACAGATATTTTCCAGCAGAACTTCTGTCTGCAGAACAAGTCCACACCTAATATGGACTCTCCCGTCAATGCCCTCCGTCAACAAAACAGCCAACCGGAAGCTCTGCAAACAGGGCAGTATGGTGAACTGGAAGCCCTCTCTGTCCACAGAGGGCCTCCCAGAGCATGCACACTATTTTTTATTGACAGAATCTGTTCACAGAAGCGCTATGCCTCGTATGGTCAAGACAGAACTCTGTAGGGAAAACTGCTCTATTCTGTCAACAGATTCTTGATAGCACACATTTGTAGTGTGGGCACTCCCTAATTTTGTCAACAGAAGGCTTCTTCTGTTGACAGAACTCTGTAGTATAGACCCATCTTAAGTGTTTTTGGCATTTGATGAATTTCCTTGGCATTGGTATTTCATCAATACATTAGGAGCTGTATCGACTGCCTCTCCATTGCCAGTGAGGAAAGCGAGCTCTGCTCTTTCTCCCACAACAAGAGTGAATGATAGGTGCAAGTTCCAGAAACTTTTTCATGCTAGACTTTTCTGTAAGGCTGTGGGCAGTGTTTCCTCTAATTTTTTTCCATCCATGGATGGAATAAATTTTATTTTATGAACCAATGCATGTGCGGACATGCACCACCAACAGAAACACAGGCTGCCTGCGGTGGGAGGTCTTCTCTTCAGCTGGGAAGCCCCTGCATCTCTCCTGAATGGCTGCCCAATATATCATCTTAGAAAGAACACTGGTTTGGGGGTTCCATTGCCTGGGGGGACATGTGCGGGACAGTAGACAGACAACAGTAATCTTAACCTGTCTCTCAGATTTATTAAAAACAGACAGAAAAACAAATTACAACAAAAGAAACAGTTGTCTTGATGTGTCTAGATTAGCCCGTCTCATAAAACAGATATGGCATTTTCAGATTTATTGCAGAGAAAAAAAAGCAAAGAGTTCATATACGTTGAATTTGCTCTCACTGACCAGAATCTCACCGTTACTTTCACTCTAGATACCTAATCCTCAGTGGTGTGACAGAAGAATTTGTTTTGCAAGTCTCCTCAGAGTCAGCCTACTTGTCTGGATATTCCTCACTTGGCCATCCATGCATCTTCCAAGTGTTACAGACCAGTAGCGTGGCAGTTCTCAAACCTCATTGCACCATGACTCCCTTCTGACAATAAAAATTACTATATAACCCTAGCAGGAGGGATTCAAGCTTGATCCCGCTTGAGCCCTACTGCCCTGGGTTTGGGGTGCGGGTGGGATAAAGAAAAAGCCCAAGCTTCACTGCCCACAGTTTGAGAACCACTATATTAGCATATCAGAGTGAGATTTCACTTTTACACAAATAAGTCTGTCATCAGCAGTCCCATTTGAGAGTTAGATCACATGACTATTGCTTCCTAATTACCTTTTTGGAGTTTTGGTCACTCTTCCTGTCTCCAGGGTGGTATGTCAAATGTCCTGATCATTTCCATTTCTTTACCTGCAATGATGGGCTGTCAATTTGTACAGTTGTCCCTGTGTATAAGAATCAGCACATGCCTTCCAGTTCAATAGACCCAGTCTACATGTCTACCAAGCACAGTGAGAACTTGCCTGTGCCCCTTTTTACATTTTTTACATTCATTTTTCTTATCATGAACCAGGAGGGGTCCAACTTACTGACACCTCTGAGCCACAAGTAATAATCTCCCTAAACTTGAGAGCTGGCCATGCCTGATGGGAACTGAATCTCTAGCCCATGCTGTTGAAGCCTCAAGTTCCTGCAGGCACCTCCTATGGACCTGAAGCTCCGAGACACACCTCCTTGAAAAACAGAAGCCCTTAGCCCCTCCATCCTCTTGCTGGGCAGAAGCCCTGACCTCCCCCAGCTCCAGTATGGTAGGTGAAGAGAAGGGGCTCAGTGAGATGTACTGTAACTGTAAAAGAGCGACATATGACTCACAGGCTGCAGTTGGGCCACCCATACATAAAAAATACATTATTGCCAGACCTTAGATCTTCTATCATATCCCCTAATACCACATTGGTCATTTATGGCACAATTTTAGGAAAAAAACCTAAATACGATTTCTACTGATTTTTTTAAACTAGTGGTGCTATTTTTGTGCCCATTCACCTGCCAATTGAAGTTAATTTACTCCCACAACTAAACCCTCATCTCCTTGTCCCTCACCTGATTTCCCCTTGAGGCAGAAATGGAGCTCAGCCATTCCCTAACTCTCCCCTCCCCCACTCCCCAGCTGTAATTCTAAGGATGTAAGATCATGCACTCAAAAAAATCAGGAAATTCCAGTAACATTAACTCAGTCACCATGCATATCCTGTGCATTTTACAGCACATATTAATAACAAAGAGCAATACAGTACGGCCATTAACATGGATGTTCCCCCACCTGCAGTGGTAAAATTTAGTGGTATATTTGAGGTATTTACCATCCTAAGTTTAAGAAATACTACAAACAGAATGGTAAAGGTAATTAGTTTGTTGCTGAATACATCAGTGTTATAGTGATGTCAACTCCAAATTAAAATTTATACTGAAGAAAAAGTGAAAATATAACTTATGTGCATTGTGGGAGATTGTATTTAGTGTATGCTTTTGTTAGGTTGTATCTTTTAAAATCGCTCACGTTAACAGGAGAAAAGGAAAATCTCAGGGTGATCAGGATATTGCAAGTTTACAAACTCTTCTGACTCCATTAGATGTCTACTAGAGATACTAAATGAGGCCCCAACCAGCTCTGCCTTCAGATGCAGTGTTTAAGTCAACACCAATAGATTTAAGGACATTTTCTACTGTGCTTGCTCATGCTTTGGTAAATTAACTCCCTGCATCCTCTTCTTGTTTTCCAGACAATGAGCTACTATCACTATGCCTTTGCCAAGACTGCAGTCTCCTTTATTTTCACTCTAGCCCCCTCTGGCACAGAATGCATTATTCCACTCTTAAAGAGTGTTTAAAAAATAAAATATCAGAAGAAATGGGGGTTATAATGGTAACTCAGCTGCCACTTTAACTTGAGTGGGTTCTGCCAGCTGCCTTCTTATTTTCACCAGGACTTTAGCTCATGTAGTTACCATGTATTAGGTATCAAGAGCTAAGCACACAGCTTTTTTCCTAGCAAAGACGTAGCCTGTATCATATTTGGACTGAAGACCTAATTTTTACATGGTTGCAGGCAATTTATTGTGTTCAGCACTATGTAAATTTGCACCTCTTACCTTTTACTTCAATTTTTAGGTGAGAAGACTTTCCCGATCCCAAAGTCATTGCTGTCCAATTTAATCTAATTTTGCTTTTAAAGCTTCTAAAATCATGAAGTTACTATTATATTGATTCAAAACCATAAGTCATCATTCATTTCATCAAAATAGTTACATTAGTTTGCAAACTTTTTGACAAACCCTTTTTTGTCTTGAAAAGTGTCAATTATTGCTTCTATCATATGTATTATGTGTGACAAAAAAGGCAAATCCAACTTTCCATAACAGCTGTTCAAACTCTGTGCCCGTAAAGCAACATCAAATATTATAATATGAGGTGGGGGAACAGTTCAAAGGAGAGGGGAAAATGGAAGTAACAAATAGGAGCCTTCTAAAGGCAATTGATAATTTGAAGACTTCTGGTAACTGCTCATGGCAGAGGTTGGAAGGTAGATATGGGATCATACAGTTCATTTCTGCAAGGTACTGATGACTTTGGGCCATAAGTACAAAGATATTGAGGTGCCTACAAGCACCCATGGGGCTTTGCAAGGATTTGCAAGTACTTGTCTTTCTTTAACTTTCACAGCAGGAATTCAAACTAGGTTCTTCTACTTCCATCCTCAATGCCCTCACCTCTGAATTATTGGCTATTACAATGCAGCTTTGTCTTTCAGTTCCATCCTGAACCTGAGTAACCATCCCAATGAAAGTTTTGTCAAGATTACTATGATTCTGTGAGAAGTTTATGTTTCAACAAACAGGCATTTTCTATTGAAGAAAAAAAATCCCAATCAGTTTTGCTAAATTGATTTGCAGATCTGTCTCTTTGGTGACAATCCAGCAAAGCACTTAAAGGTGCTTAGGTTTGAGTAGTTCTATTGATTTCAGTGGGCTTAGGATCAAGTCCTTAAACCACAGAACACTGCTGTGTAGTATTTAATGGATGTTGTATTCACCCTAGCACTGGCTGCATTTCGGTAGAAGATGGAATCATCGCCATAGCCAGTTCATTAATCACTTTGGGATTCTTCAGTATCTAAAAAAAAGCCAAAATATTTAGGGTAAGATTTGCAAACCTAAGTGCCTAAAGGAAAGCAATTAAATTAACATGAAGGCATCTAACTACATTAAAGAGTATGAGGCAATGAAATACTTCAGTAATGGAGACCCTGTGTGTTCCTGATGCAGTTGGATGTATTGCTAACCAAGAAACCTAATTTGCATGGTGACAAACCTTGCAGCTCCCACAGACTTCGTCTGTGTTGCATTTGAAAACTGGATATGCAACTGACGCATTACAGGTTTGAATCTGTTTTAGTTACAGCATCAGTTCTCTCCCTGGTTCATTTTACTTTATTTGTCATGACACCACATAAAAGTCATATGCCAATTTGCAGATGAAACAAACAGGTCAAGTAAAATGAGGATATTTTAGAACAAAGGGAAATTATGTCAGATAAAATAACAACTTACGATATAAATAGATGGTTCTTCAGATTTCTTACCTAAAGCATTTCTCTTCCAGAGTCTGTTCCCACAACACACGAACACACACAGAGTCAAGATAAAAGAGTTCTGTTCTGGGTCATTGTTAAATGTAATTTATTTCAGATGATATCAGTTTCAATAAAGCATATTTGAAAGGTAGAAGATAGATGACTGCATAAATTTGCAGTATAGATTGACTGCTAGATTAGATAGAACGGGAGGTACCTTGTATGAAAAGAGTGGCTAGAGATCAGTACACCTACCATGTGAATGAAGATAAAGGTGTATATTACATACATGTCACAGGTGCAGGGCTAGCTGCACCTTCTGGTTTCTTACTGAGGACAGCCCCTTCAAGTTTTAGGCCTTAAGCCATGTCTCAGAGACTGAATTCTGTGATTCTGCATTCTTAGTCTTGGTGCCTAGGCTATAGCACCTCTGAGACAACTGTGATTGCTCAGGCCTGACTGAGCTTGGCTATATGTCATTGTTCTCTTTGGGAGCTCTGAGCAGTGGTGAACACAGTGACTGCAGCCACTCTTCTCAAAAACAAAGTGTTGTTTCACCTTAACAGCAAGAACTTGCAGAGCATATGAGAAAAGGGTTGAACAATCTATACTCATAATGACATTAACTGAAAACTCAGGCAGATTTATCTTGCCCAGCCTCTGAAGCCTGACACAAAATCTCCTTCACAACATTTTCTGCCACAGTCTTCCCTTGTGCATGTAATCTCCTTGAGAGATCACCCGTGTCTTTCACACAACTGAGGCTTCATGTCTTCCCACTTCATTGAAACTGAGCTTTCCTGGGAAAAATATGTCCAGTAAGCTAAACTGGTGGCCTTTGGAATCCCCTAAAGTGTCATTGTGTGTCTCTTTATTGTTCCCCAGGTGTTTACCAGGAGATATGTCTATCTGGGTTCAGAGCTGTCCCAAGGTGGGGTGAGGCCCGGGGCAGCCCTCTATGCCCCAGGTGCATGGCTTCAAGCAATGCCCCCCAACACTGAATGCCCCTCCCCTTCACTGCTCCACCCCCAACCTGACCCTTGATCCCCTCCTCAACCAGCCTGGCTGGGCTTATTGGTGCAGGGCATGGTGGCGGATGGCAGCTGCAACAGGAAGCCACCTCCCTTTGCTTTGCCTGAACCCCTGCACTCACGACCTGGCATAAGAGGTCCCTTGCTCTGCCACCTCCTCCCAGCCTGCTGAACTCTGCTTTTCCACAGAGAGTTGAGAATGGAGGCCACTTCCCGTTGCCGTGGAGAAGCTGGGCTCAGCAGGCCAGCAGGCTGCAGTGGAACAGTGCAGGCTGCCGCTCACATTGCAGGGTGAGTGCATGGGGACAGGGTGAGGCAAGGGGAGGTGTTCCCCTGCTGCTGTCACCACCTGCCCCCTCCACCACCTATGCCCTGCCCCAGATAAACTTCTCCTCTCCCGACCATAGGATGGCTGGGTTGGCCTCTGCAGAGCCCCAAAGGCACAGGGCCTGGGGTGGCCACCCCAGTCCGTCCTGTGGATACAACTCAACCCCCTGGCTGGGAGTATTTTCTCACACACATGGGAGTGAATAAACACACACTGTACAAAAAATCATAACCCAGTTAAGATACAACATTCACCATCCTCCTCGTCTGGTGTCTCTTACCACCTTTCAGACTCTTGATTTAAACGCATTTCACACTGATTGTTTGGCTACTGGCTCAGTTGAGACTTTAACCAATAACTTATGGGCTTGCTCAGAAAACTAAGAAAATTAAATCAGAATTAAATTCATTTGCCTTCTTCCATGCACCATTCATAATGATTACTCTCATTGAAGTGCTTTTCGAGCCAGAGGATTCATGTGGAGGCAGCTACTCTGGGGACCTTTCCTGCTATGGGGTCTCCAAAAGATCAGCAGCAGCAGCACTCCTCTCAATAGCCATCAGCTACAGCTGGTAAGAATGTTTTCCTCAGTTTCAAAATCATGTAAAGAGGTGATGCCAACAAAATTGTGGCACGCTTTACTATCAGACACACAATGACACTGCAGGGGATTCCAAAGGTAAGTAAGACCCACAGGACTGTCAATGGGACTTGGGCTTTGATTCACCTTTGAAAATCGCACCCTCTGAACCAAAGAACATTACAGTGATCTCCCTAAAATTTATGACTTAGATCCAATATTGTCCTGGTTCCTGTTTCTTCCAGTTTCAAAGTCTTTCCCACATCTATATTCTCTCACCTACTCTACATGGCGAAAAAATAGTTTAAAGAAGAATAGCTGATTTTGCAGTTGTTTTAATTCAGGGATGGTCAACCAGCGGCCAGCAGGCCAAAGATGGTCCACCAGGGTTAACTGCCAGACACTTTATTTACCTGCATGTCCACAGGTATGGCCACTTTCAACTCCCGTTGGACGCAGTTCACTGTTCTTGGCCAATGGAAGCTGTGGGAAGTGTTAGACTGTCCTGTGCCATATCCTGCAGTTCCCAGTGGCCAGGAAACATGAAGAGCAGCCAATGGGAGTTGAAACCGGCTGTACCTGCAGACACACAGGCAAATAAAGTGTCCAATGGTTTGCCAGGGGCTAATTGTGGTGAACCACATCCAGCCCACAATCCGCTTATTGGCCACCCCTGCTCTCATTTCAGAAGGCCCCCAGGTGCAACTGTCTGCCCTTCACTGGCTGCACTTTAGTGGAAATGTTCTAGAAATAAAGGATCTGCTGCTCCTTCCAGCATACACCAATATCAATCCTGCATTATCCTACAGGTCCACACTTTGCCATCATATGTTCTAACCCTTTTCCTCTTCCCTTAACATTGTTTTGTCTCTGTGAATGTTTTGAGACAGGACCTGTCTTTGTGTTTATACAGCACCCAGCACAATGAAACCCTTATTCTGTTTGGCCATATTGCTACATAAATAATAAAGAAAGAAAATTAACAACAACAACAACAATAACAATAATATTTCAACACTGCTGAGCTATTTAGCCTCTTTAGGCATGACTAGGTCTTGGGCTTGTAGGCACTTGATTATGTGACATAAATTAACGTTTTGGGGTAAGCCTGGTACACCTAGAATGATTGGCTATCCTAGTTCCTTATGTTTACTTTAGTGTAGTTCTTGCAGCACCCATCCCTCCAGCCTCTTCTGCTTGACAACCCAATGTGTCCTCCAATGCTCATTTCTGCTTCACTTGCAAAGAACAGCATTCAGCCAACTCCTCTCTCCCTCTGCCAGTAAATCAAAGCTAAATCATGTCTTCTAATGGAAGTAAAATACTTATGAAAGGGTCACAGGGCCATTGGGAACAGGGGTATCAAATCCACCATACAGACCATAGATGGGCAATAAGCAGCTCATGGGCTGGACCCTTCATTTAACTGCATATTCACAGGTATTGTTGGTAGAAGCTCCCATTGCTGTTCTTGGCTAATGGGAGCTGCGGAAAGAGGGAGCCAAGCCTGTGCCACTCTTTACAGCTCCCAGACGCCAGGAACAGTGAACTGTGGCCAATGGGAGCTGTGAACAGCTGCAGCTGCACACGTGTAGGTAAGTAAAGCATCTGGCAGCCCACCATGGGTTAGCTCTGTCAAACCACGTCCAGACCATGGGGTTCTTACTGCTCACCCTGATGTAGATTGTAATATGCCCTGTAGTACCAATCACATTTTCTGCGATGCTTCCAATTGAGACAGGTATAGAATAAACAGTATTTATATATATTACATATAAAACATACATTTATATGAACAGCTATTATATGTAATCTGATCATTTAAACGTAACAGTAAATCACAGTCAATGATACTAGAAACAGAAATCAACGGAAAAAATTACATTTCAATCCTGTCCTTCAGGTTCCCAGTCCTTAGGAGTGTACACAAAACTGTGGTAAATCCACTCCATTACATTAACAAATGTAAGTTAGAAAGGAAAATATAAAATATTTGATAAACTTGTCTTGACATTCCTCTGTTGTTCATGCAGAGAGAATAGCTAAGTCAAATGTGACCTTTTTACATGGGTTTTAAAAGCCACATGCTGTGAGAGGACAAAGCAAATTAATACAATACAACCTCCTGAATCAGTTATAATACGAGAAAGAAAGGAAAGTCACTTGCAAAGATAGCATGAGAAATTTTTGAAAGTAAATGAGAAATCAACTCAGCAAAATGAATTTTAAAAAGTCTGAAGAGGCATAAAATGTGTCTCTAACTGCAAACCAAACCCAAAATCACCCATAGGCTGTGTCTACACTACCTGCTTACTTTGAAGGAAAGATGGTAAGTAGGGTGCTGAGAGTTTATTAATGAAGTGCTGTGCTACACATGCAGCACTTCTTTAAGCAAATTCCGCCCACCACCCCCGCGGTAACTTTGAAGTGTTAAACTTCAAAGTGCCAGCTCGCATCCAGCTGCGGCTCACCCACCGGTACTTCAAAGTGCTTGGGGACTTCGAAGTACCCCGGGCACTTTGAAGTACCAGCAGGTGAGCTGCGGTTAGACACGAGCTGGCACTTTGAAGTTTAACACTTCGGAGTTGCCGTGGGGGGGAGTTTGCTTAATGAAGTTCTGCATATGCACCACGGCACTTCATTAATAAACTCCCAACACCCTATTTACCATCCTCCCTTCGACGGAGGTAGTGTAGGCACAGCCAGAATGTAGCACTCTAGCGTTTTAAGCTCATAAAACTCGTGAGGGCTAATAATACACAGAGAAGAAGAAAAAGAGATGTGATGCAAAATGGTACTAAGTTTTCTCTGAACTTCAGACATGAGTTGACTTCACAACTGACTAGAGGAAATATGAATTAAGAAAGTCTTATAGAATTCAAGAAAGAATGAAAATATTTCTGTAGAATTTTTCAACCAGCCTGTGGAATTCTTTAGTAGAAAAAAAAAAGCCTCTGTTGAATTCAACAGTATAGTTTTTAAAGATCTATAACAATATTCCATACTCGATTCTGTGGGTGATATCCTGGCCCTATTGAATGCTCTATGCTTTAGACCATGTCCACAGAACTACGCAGGTCCCATTCCTAGTAAATTCTATAGCAATTTGTGTGAGATCTGTGGTTGAATTTGATTTTAATTTTCTGAATATTACATATTTTGTTATGTATATATCCATTTATTGGTATTCATTAGAAGATTTAATTCAACCATTAATACCAGTTGCAAACTACTGAGGGACAAGTCTTTGTGTTGAGAACTAAGGAAAGTGTACAGCAGCATCTGATGAAGTGAGTCTGTGCTCACGAAAGCTCATGCTCAAAACCTTTCTGTTAGTCTATAAGGTGCCACAGGACCCTTCGTTGCTGTTACAGATCCAGACTAACACAGCTACCCCTCCAATACTTGTATTGCTCTAGTTTATTTTTATATTGCTCCAGTATTTTTCTAATTAACAGAAAGAAAAAAGTTATGAGGGCCAGGTTAGGTGATGATTGGCAACATTTGAAACCTTCACTGTGGTTTAGTTAAATCTGCTTTATGCTGAGGCTCTGCTACCCAATAAAATTGGGTTCAGATTTTAATTCTGGAAATGGATTGCATTTCTAATATTGTAACAGATTTCTTCCCAGACTTTTTCTGATGGTGAGGTATGTAATTCAGATTCCTGGTTTTATTTTCCTTACCACCATTATTGGGGACAGTAAAGAATTAAATGCCTTGTATACATATTCCCTGCAAAATGTTCCTTTTATTATTACATTTCTTAAGAAACTCTTCAGAAAGATTTAATGGAAAAAATAAATCTATGCTGCTGGCAAAATGGGGAGAAGAGAGTACATTGCAGAGATCCAGTCATACATCTATGATATGGTAGAATGATGTTATTAGTAAAGACTTTTTTGAGATTACATATATAGCTAGTTCAGTGGTTTTTCAACAATTCGTTAGCCTTTTCTAAGTCAAAATATAATACAGAAAAAAGAATTAGTAAGAAAAGCTTAATGCATAAAGCAACAGATATGTACATTTTCATTCCTTTCTCCTGATATAAGTACTAATGTTCGCTGCATTCATTTAAATATCTTGCCCATTGTAATTTGTTCAGTTTTGTGGGGATTTTTTAATTGAACATTCCTGTATAACTTTTCCATAAAGCAAGTAACTGGTGCTGGATTTATCTAGAGTCATGATCGGGGTGGGCAATAATTTTCGCAAAGGGGCCATCCCATGAGTGTTGGTACTGGTTGTGGTGCTGCTCTTACACAGGCATGCTCAGGCAGGGATATATCCTACTGAATTACATATCCTTAGTTCAGGTGCCTGTAAGACGTTTGCCCACATATGTCATGATGAGCTTGGTGAGTCACTAGGTTGAGCAGTCTCCTGGTGTGGTCATGTACTGAGCCATAGGATCAAGCAGTCCTCTTTGTGTGGTGCTTGCACAACTATAATTGAATAGTAAATCCTTCACTACAATTTTCCTGATGATTAATGGTCACTAAACACCCTCCTGGGTGGGGGTGGGGGAGAGAGTCCTTTGAATGCAAACTTAAAGAATATTTCAATTACAACCACACTGCAAAATCTCATATCTTCATACATATGAAGACATGCATCTCATGAAATGGGTTTTTGCCTATGAATACTTATGCTCCAATAAGTATGTTAGTCTATAAGGTGGCAGAGGACTTCTTGTTGATTTTGTGGATACAGACTAAAATAGCTACCCCTGATACATATGAATGATATGCATATTTGGACAGAACAATGGGGGAGTTTCAGCAGATCATGACCTTTCTTATGACACCTTACATGACATGCTTTGTGTGAAATATTACAACCATATATGAATGATCAATATGGGGGTTACAGGATGCCATTCTGAAGTATAGGCTACGTCTACACGTGCAGCCAACATCGAAATAGTCTATTTCGATGAATAATGTCTACACGTCCTCCAGGGCCAGCAACGTCGATGTTCAACTTCGACGTTGCTCAGCCCAACATCGAAATAGGCGCAGCGAGGGAATGTCTACACGTCAAAGTAGCACACATCGAAATAGCGATGCCAGGCACAGCTGCAGACAGGGTCACAGGGCGGACTCAACAGCAAGCCGCTCCCTTAAAGGGCCCCTCCCAGACACAGTTGCACTAAACAACACAAGATACACAGAGCTGACAACTGGTTGCAGACCCTGTGCCTGCAGCATAGATCCCCAGCTGCCGCAGAAGCAGCCAGAAGCCCTGGGCTAAGGGCTGCTGCCCACGGTGACCATAGAGCCCCGCAGGGGCTGGAGAGAGAGCATCTCTCAACCCCCCAGCTGATGGCCGCCATGGAGGACCCAGCAATTTCGACGTTGCGGGACGCGGATCGTCTACACGGTCCCTACTTCGACATTGAACGTTGAAGTAGGGCGCTATTCCTATCTCCTCATGAGGTTAGCGACTTCGACGTCTCGCCGCCTAACGTCGAAGTTGGTGCCGCTACTTCGAAGTAGCGTGCACGTGTAGACGCAGCTATAGTGTGTCACTCCCCCATGGCAGCAATGAAGGGCCCTGTGGCACCTGGTAGACTAACAGAAAAGTTTTTAGCATGAGCTTTCGTGAGCACAGACTCACTTCATCAGATGCTGGTCTTGGAAATCTGCAGGGCCAGGTATAAATAAGCCAGAGCCAGGGTGGGGATAACAAGGTTAGCTCAGTCAGCAAGGGTGGGGCTTACTACCAGCAGTTGATCTGGAGGTGTGAACACCAAGGGAGGGGAAGCTGCTTCTGTATTTAGCCAGCCATTCGCAGTCTTTGTTTAAGCCAGAGCTGAGGGCATTGAATTTGGAGATGAATTGTAGCTCAGAAATTTCTCTTTGGAGTCTGGTCCTGAAATTTCTTTGCTGTAGGATAGCTACTTTTAAGTCTGTTACTGTGTGGCCTGGGAGATTGAAGTGCTCTCCTATGGGTTTTTGTATATTGCCATTTCTGATGTCTGATTTGTGTGTGTTTATTCTTTTACGTAGAGACTGTCCAGTTTGTCCGATGTATATAGCAGAGGGGCATTGCTGGCACATGATGGCATAAATTATATTGATAGATGTGCAGCTGAATGAACCCACGATGGTGTGGCTGATCTGGTTAGGTCCTGTAATGGTGTTGCTGGTGTAGATATGTGGGCAGAGCTGGCAACGAGGTTTGTTGCATGGATGGGTCCCTGAGTTAGAGTGACTGTGGTCTGGTGTATAGTTGCTGGTTAGGATTTGCTTCAGGTTGGCAGGTTGTCTGTGGGCAAGGACTGGTCTGCCTCCCAAGGCCTGTGAAAGTCGGGGATCATTGTCCAGGATGGGTTGTGAACCCCTGATGATGCGCTGTAGAGGTTTTAGCTGAGGACTGTAGGTGATGGCTAGTGGTGTTCTGTTGGTTTCTCTCTTGGGCTTGTCCTGTAGTAAGAGGCTTTGTGGCACATGTCGGGCTCTGTTGATCTGTTTTTTCACTTCCTCAGGTGGGTATTGCAGTTTCAAGAATGCTTGGTAGATATCCTGTAGGTGTTTGTCTCTGTCAGAGGGGTTGGAACAAACGCAGTTATATCTTAGTGCTTGGCTGTAGACAATGGATCGTGTGGTGTGTCTGGGATGGAAGCTGGAGGCATGAAGGTAGGCGTAGCGGTCAGTAGGTTTACGGTACAGGTTCGTATTGATGTGGCCATCATGTATTAGCACCGTGGTGTCCAGGAAGTGGATCTCCTGTATGGACTGAAGATATCTTCATCATCTGGACCCATGGGAAGGAGACTCTGGAGGAATTCCACTGGGACTTCAACAACTTTCACCCCAACATCAACCTCAGCCTGGAACAGTCCACACAGGAGATCCACTTCCTGGACACCACGGTGCTAATACATGATGGCCACATCAATACCTTTTTGCTAGGGTAGTGAATTGGACTGATTAAGTGCCTTTACATGAGAAAGTTAGCCAAAGCATATTACCACCTTGTCTCATTGGTGAGAGAGGCAGTCTCAACACCCATAATCTGAATATTAAAGTTTCCTTTGAAGTACAAAGACTCAGATGGGAAATCTTTTGAGCTGCAAATGTGTAAATGTGGACCTGTATATGTGATCAAAAGCTCCCTGTTGTATGTGCCCTGCATACAGAAATAATGATGCACATTAACAGAATATATCGCTGACGATTTTCTTTTTTGTTTGGTGGCTTGTTTGCTCTTTTTCCTTGATCCCGGTTTAGGTACTAGTTTGCTTTGATTTGTGCTAAAATGTAGGGACAGAACTTGAAAGTCAAATGGCAGAGTTGCTTTTTGACATGAGATTGTTTGATTCTGAAATACTGAAAAAGATTCTGGTGCTTTTCTTTGCAAATTGCAATTCTAAAATCTTGTTAGTGGTAATAAACAGCATAAGAGATGAGAAGAGATTATTGAATGGTCCCAAGATTCTTTGTGCGTGTGTGATGGTGAAAGATATATAGAACACATATCTTTTAAAAAAATCAGATGAGAAGAAAGAGACATTGAAACAGCTCAGATGCCTTGTTAAAAATGGCCACTTACAGTATCAGGTTTTTTCAAAGAACTTTCAGGGAGAAACCTATTATAAGCAAAGTTTCATTGGGTAGGGACAGTATGTTACGCTATTTGTCCAGCACAGAGTTGCAATAATAAACCTTGTACTTAAGGAGGTCAATGATGTTTCATAAGGAGATACTGACTCTGCATTTTTAAAAGCCATTTATTTTTAAGAAAGTTGATTAAACTAGCCAGACAATGTATGTTCTCTGACTGTAATAGGGATAACAATGGATTTATAATAATTGCATAATAGTTACTGAGCTAGATTAATATTTACAAACTAAGGTAATTACATGCTGATTATCCTTTGTAGCTTCTTAGCAACCCCATATTTTAGGTTCCGTCAGCATTTCTATTTCTCTGGGTTCATAACTGAATAGTAATAAAACTAAAGAATCCCTATTTAGCTGTTTTATGTCATAATGGTAATATTTCACAGTTATATATGTTTCTAAAAAGTATACAACCATTGTTATATGGAACTACATTTGGTAGCTATGTGTACCTTTACTCAGTGAGATGAACTCTGTGTGTGTTGCTATATCTGTATATTCACTTAAATGCATATTTATATTGCTATATGCACACCCAAAATATGTATAGAGAATGTGATAGATTTTGCAATGGTTGTATCACTGATACCAGAACTCTGTAATATTGAAAATGAGACTGTTTAAAAACAAGAGAGGAGACTATAACAGGATTCTGATAGAAGGATTACAGAACCATAATCAATCTGTTGGGACAGGTAGGTCTTTCATAGGCAAACAGATATGGCTGTCTCTTTTCCAGTTGTTCCTCTTGGATAAAGTTAATAATTTCTCCATATAAGCCATTCTAGTGAGATCTCTAAACCCATCTTAATTCTGTTATCTCAGAATGATCCTTTTGGCTTCCAGAACTGAGGCTTCCACTCATTTCTTGATGTTGATTGAGAAAGCCAGCATGTTTACTGACGCTTGGGAACAGGATAAGGGTAAGATGTCGACACCCAACCAAAATTACCATTCCATTACTTAGTCAGCTTTTTATAGGTATTCAGAAATGAGACAGTTTGGCTTTTGTGTGTGTGGGTGTTTGTGTGTAAATACTCTCACAGCTCTATGAACTTTGTGTAACATTTTAATTGGGAATCTCAAAGTGAAAGAGCTGTTGGAGTCCTTTATATTATGCCATATGGTTTTCCATGCTGCTGCTGAAATAGGGGTACCTTTTTCCTCTGTTTAACTCTTCAGCTAACACGTTAATAGGATACTGGAAAAAAGGGATCCAATTGTACCAATATACCACAGAGTGCAAAGCCAGCTGTCTCCTGTCTGTAACTGTAACTGAAGTTTCTGAAGGGGAGAACTATTTAGCCTTGTTATCTAGCATTTATGACTATATTAAAAGATAAATATTTTCTGACCTTCAGTTGCAGTATGGCCTTTATCCTGGATATCCCATTTTCTAGCCACCAGTATTTGTATGGATTTAGCTTTCATTATCAGGAAAAGGTTATGTAACTTTGATTCTGACACATGGATTGGACATATTTGTGGATTATTGAAAAACGTTATTTTTCTCTTGATTTCAGCATCTAAATCAATACGTTAGAGATATTCTTAAGTGGATACACAATAATTTTGAATTGACACATTTTTGTTGTTGTTAAAGGCCCTTACAATTGAAGCTGCAGTAAAGTAATGTAGGATCAGAACCTGAAGATATCTAGCAGTCTGCCGGCGGTGCTCAGCACAATTACATCCATAGATTTGAGGCATAATTTAGATAATCTTAACTTCTGCTGGCTTGATCATGGGCAAAATTTCCTTTGGTTCACCTTGTATTAGCTTCACAAATAACTAATAGTCATGTAGCATCTTAGATACTAACTGTGCTTTTTTTCTAGAACTCAAGCCTCAAACTGTCCTTCCCCGATTCCCCCATTCAGAAGTCAAGCCCCAATCCCCCTTTCCACTCCCAGGCTTAACCCACCCTCCCAGAGCCCCAATCTGCACCCCCTTTTGCTCCCAAATGGCTTAACCCCCTGCTGCCCCAAACTGCCCGCAGGCTTCACCCCCCACCACAACCCCAGCCCTCTTGCTCTAAATGAATGCCCTCTCCCTCCCCCAGAGCCAGACACCCCCAGAGCCAGGCACCTCCAAAGCCCTTCCCAGATCTAAATGAATGGCCTTCCCCTACCCCAGAGCCAGGCACCCCCAGCCCCCTTCCCCAGGCACCCCCAGAACCAAGCAACCCCAGCTCATTCCACCCGTTATTCAACCTGACTCAGCGGAGCCGCCGATGGAGCTGCGGATGAAGGCATCACACCAGGCCTCTGGGGCAGCGCCAGGCCACCCAGGCCAGACCAAGCCGCAGGTGCTGCACTGCCCCAGGTGCTGAAGCAGAAGCACTGCACTGGGCCACAGCTGCTGGAGCAGCAGCCGGAGCCAGGCAGCTCCTTGGTGGAGTGCAGTAACCACGTGAGGACTGGAAGAACCACAGATACATGGAGCAGGGGGAGGGGCACTCACCATATGTGGCTCTACACCATGTGTGGCCCTTACCCCCACCCTTCAGTTCCATGTATCTGATTTGTCAGTTTTTATTGCAATATTTTTGGATCTCTGTGCTATATAACTGGGTCTGGACTGGAAATTCTATAGATCTGAAGAAGTGGGTCTGCCCCAGGACAGCTCATCACCTAATAAATCACTTTGTTAGTCTTTCAAATGGTACATGCCTGCTGTTTTGTTTTGTTAAAATACAGACTAACACAGCTACCTCTCTGTTTCTACGTGTTCAGCAGGTCTTTGGCTTGAAGGTGGTAACAAACTTTCATATCCTTTCAAAACAAAAAGCAGTCAAGTAGCACTTTAAAGGCTAGCAAAATAATTTATTAGGTGAGCTTTCGTGGGACAGACCCACTTCTTCAGACCATAGCCGTACCAGAACAGACTCAATATTTAAGACACAGAGAACCAAAAACAGTAATCAAGGAGGACAAATCAGAAAAAAATGATCAAGGTGAGCAAATCAGAGAGTGAAGTTGAGGGGGGAAGGTCAAGAATTAGATTAAGTATGCAGACGAGCCACTATAGTGATTCACCAGCAAAATTCCTTATCCTGGTAAATTCATTATGCCTGATTCAGCCCTACCTTGCACTCTGAGTGGTCTGTTAAGCTTCAGCTAAGTGGTTGCATGTGGGGTATGTGAAATGTTACTTCTTGGGGGTGCCAACAGCTTCTGCAGGCCCCTGGGCAACTTCTGGGGCGAGGGATGGTTCTGCGCTCCAGAAAAGGTAGGGTGTTGGATGGTAGGGCAGGGGCAAGCAGCATCCAGCCTTTACCACTGACCAGAAGGGGACTCTGGACGACACCCCCTAACCCTCAGAGCTGCACAGAGCATGCAACATTGCAATTTAAAGGGTTCAGAAACCAGGAACCCGTGACTTCTTTGAATCACCAGGCCTCTGGGCAATTACTGGAGACAGACGTTTCTGTTGGAAGAGATTTTCTGACAAAACATCTGTTAATCAAGGGTGGCCAGACACTAAAGCAGATCGAAAGAGCGATCCACTCTGTCAGCAGCGTGGCCAGACTGCCTGGCCACTCTTTCCACAAACTAGCCTACCAGAAGCACAGCAGACAGTGTTGCCCAGTGTCCTGGAAGCCTTGTCTATTGACAGAAGGGCCCCCAGAGCATCCACACAGCTTTTTCATTGACATACTCTGTCAACAAAGGTGTTCTTCCTCATCTGGGAGAAGCAGAAGGTTGTCTGTGGAAGTACTGAGCTTAGTTGTCAGACTGTTGACAAAACACTTTGGCCATTTCTACACAGGCCACTTTCTCCGAAAGTGGCATGGTAATATACAGCCTGAAAGATGCTAATGAGGTGCGGATGCAAATTCCCCACACCTCATTAGCATACAGTCACATGATTTGGAGTCCAGAAGACCGTTCTTCCGGACTCCAAAACTCTATGTAGAAGTGCGGCTCCGGGGGAGTTTCCAGAAGGAAGTCCTTCTTCCGGACGCCCCTTCTTCCCGAAAATTTTTGGGAAGAAGGGGCCTCCAGAAGAAGGACTTCCTTCCAGAAGACGTCCAGGGGCCGAGCTTCTAAATGGCGTTTTGGAGTCCGGAACAATGGTCTTCTGGACTCCAAATCACATGACCGTATGCTAATGAGGTGTGGGGAATTTGCATCCGTGCCTCATTTGCATATTTTGGGCTGTGTATTACCATGCCATTTTTGGAGAAAGTGGCCTGTGTAGAAATGGCCTCTCTGTGTGTGTATGTTTGGTGAGTTTTGTCCACAAACCTCTGGTTTTGTTGAAAAATCTTGCTAGTGTAGCCATAGCCTTTGACATGGAAATGGAACATCATAGACATTAAATATGCAAGGTCAAATTCCTCCAAGATCTTCATTTTACTGACAGACACAATTTAAATAATATAGTTTTGGAATTAAAAGACCCTGCTCTGGTTCCCATATAAGTCAAGGGCAAAACTCCCCATTGGTTGCGCCTGGAGCAGAAGCAAACCTAGCACCATTAGTTCTTGATCATCCCCTCTCCACTTTCTTGGAGTGATGACATAAGAATCTGTTATTTTAAAACTCTACCACATTGCTGTACTAGGGCTATATGACTAAGTTTATTCCCTGCCTCCTTTCACTTGCACGTATTGGCCAAGATTTTGCTATCATTTATACAAGTCAGTAACTTTGTACATCACTAGATCCACTCAGTTTGGCTTATTAACTGAAATCAGTGGGGCTCAGTCATGAGCCAGTTGCAAAGCCAGGTTCTAAGTGGTCATGATCCAGTAAACACAAATATCTTTATGCACATGAGTGGTCTCAGTTAATTCTAATCTAAGATCTTATGCTGCCATTTACTTCATGCAGCTGGACACATGAACCTATGTAATATCCCTTTTCCTTCTGTAGGGCTCCTCACTGTCTCAGATGTCTGCCCTGGCGTAGCAAGGTGCAGAATTGGCATGTTAGACAATTCTTATGGTCCGGCTATTCACTCCTTCCAAAACTGCTTGAAAATGTAAAGCATATCTGTGGACATATTTTGTTACTATCTTTCTATTTTATTCTTTGACTAATGATCAGTTGGCTTGGAAAAACAAGATTTTAGAAGAACTGTTTGAAAAATAGAAAAAAGTTCGACAGAATTTTCAGCAAATTGTGAAGTGTTTTCTATGGTTTTATGTTTATTGATAATCCAAGCTTCCACTTTCTGAATTTTCTGTGAAACTTTTCAAAATATCTTTTTTAATTTGAAAGCAGAAAATTTTCAAAAGGGAACCTGGTGTTTTTTAAATAAAACCATTCCAAATTTGACAGGTCCTTATTCTGAAAAAATGTAACTAAAGCAGAACAGTAACAATAGCATTGGAAAAAAGGAAAGGAAAGAAGCAGGCAATTTTTTCTAGGACAGCCAAACAACTTTGTCTATTTAAGGTTTCTGTCAAAAATTTTCAAAGGCCCAACATTTTGAGGAAGAAGGGGCTTCCGTAAGGAGGATTTCCTTCTGGAAGATCCCAGCAGGCCGCACATCTGCACATGTATTTTGGAGTCTGGAAGAGCTTCTTCAAGACTCCAAATCATGTGCCCATATGCTAATGAGGCATGGGAAATTTACATCCGTGCCTCATTAGCATCTTTGGGATGGCTCATTACCATGCCACTTCCAGAAGAAGTGGCATGTGTAGACACAGCCAAAGGGAAAGAGAAAAAAGAAAAAGAAGAAAAAAAGAAAAAAAGGGAAATTTTGGAAAACATCTAAGAGTTTTCCCATTAAGTTCCATGTTTGAAAAAAGGGCACAGTTCTATGAATATTTCTTTCATCTGAAAAATTCACGTACCCTTTCTCAGCTTCTTCTTTTGCCCATCCTGCTGTTATCTGAATGATTCTTCCCATGGTGTTATGATCATGGCGTAATTTAGAATACTGTAAAAAAAGTCATTGAGTTGAATTGAATGCATGATATTTTTTCTCTAAATTAATACAATTTTGTTCTATTCCCAGCCAGAAAATTAAAAATAAATACTTCTTGCCCAAAATATCAGGATGAACTATGGTTTTGCAGATTTCTTTCTTTCTTTCTTTCTTTCTCACACCATAACAAAGGGGAAATATAGCCAGAGTTGTACCAAAAATGTTACTTCATCAGGACAAATTCTACTCAGAACTGTAACTTCTACAATGGAATAGTAACAGAGAGGAAGCCGTGTTAGTCTGTATTTAACAAAACAAACCAATAATCATGTAGAACTTTAAAGACTAGCAAAAAAAAAATGTTAGGTGATGAGTGTTCACGGGGAAGACCCACTTCTTCAGATCTGAAGATATCTTCATATCCATATCTGAAGAAGTCTGTCTGCCCCCCGAAAGCTCATCACCTAATAAATTATTTTGTTAGTCTTTAAAGTGCTACATGACTGCTGGTTTGTTTTACTGCAATGGAGTTACTGTGGATTTTGCACTATACTAACAGAGTGAAATTTGGCTCAGTATTATTTTTAAATTATCCCCAAATTTAATAGTCTTTATAGTCTTTCAGAAGAAACATTCTTGATTACACTTTATATTATCTTAAGGGGGAAATGTGCGTTATAGATAAATAGCTATTAAAAAAACCAAACAAACAATTGAGTCATATGGGAAGTAAAATGAGCCAACAGTTAGTTGATGAGACTGGGAATCAGGAGACTAGGGTTTTTTTTTTTTGGTTTTTTTTTTCTGAGATCTGCAGCTAAATTGTTGTGTGACTTTGGACAAATCACTCATGCAACAGGTTTAAACTTATATGCTTTAAGTTGGGCACCTAAATCTATATTCAGGAATCACAATATGTAGATAATGGAAGCTTTGGATGTTCAGCTCCTCATCAATTAGGCCACTTATTTAGATCCCTAAATATGAATTTAGGTGCCTAATTTTAGGGTTCCAAGTTTGAAAAAGTGCTATCTGCAAAAAGAGGATCACAAATATGTGTTTCAGAAAGGTGTTATGCTGCTAAATGAAAAAATACTGGCATAGCATTTTGAAATCCTTGGCTGACAGCTCTTTGGGTGTATAAGTGCAAAACACTATTTGTTATTTTATTACATAATATCTTCTGTTCTAGTCTCCTTTCCCTGTGAGGAAACTATACAAACTTGACAAGCCCATTCTAGACAACTGTCCCACTAGACTACGGGACAATCAGAGGTAACTTATCTGACGGCTAAGCATGCGCATGAACTAGTGCAGAAAATCATTTGCTCAGGGAGTCCCTGCTACTAGCTATAGCACTGGTTGAGTCTGCATCAGAGGAGGGGGAAGACAATGGCAAGAGTTGGTGCTGAGCGTGGGTCTTCTAACTATGCAGTTTCTGTTACCATGAAGACCACATGGTAATGGCCAGGGAGGCAAAAAATGACCTCTGCAGGAGCTTGCTCTGTGCAAGACTAAAGATACAGTGCAGAAGACAGACTGGAAGCGAGAAGAGAGGCTTTAGGAGGGTACGTGGGGGGCAGGACAAATGATGGAAGCAGTGATGAGCATGCTTGGGGTGCAGGGGAGAACTGAGAGGAAGGAGTACTAACAGGCTAATGGTCCTTGTAGACATGCATTTGATAAACCTTTGTTCCTTATTCAGTCTCTTAAAAATTTGAACCTGGGTTAATGAGATATAAGAAAGAACTTCTTCTTTTCTATTATAAAAAAGAATCATTAGTGATCAACTTCTTAAGAACCTCACGCAAAGGAACTATTCCAATTCCTATTGCAGGGCTGCCCAAAAACTACTGACCCCAATAAAATAATTACTTTATTTTAAGGAAAGTTTGAATTTCTCCATTGTGGAACAGTTCACATGCATTTCTTACTGATGCCAAAGGAAGCTGAATACATGGATTAGGGAGACAGAATGAACCTGAAACATTACAATATACAGCAGTATGGAGTTGCAAGAGATGGCAGGAATGTGGTTGTAATGTGCAGGGCCGCTTCCATACCACAAAGTCCTGTGGCTGTGCTACTACATCAGGATATAAGTATATTGAACCTGGTAACCACATGATCAGTCTTTCTGGGAACAGAAAAGGATATTCTCCCAACCCTGATTTGATTTCCGCACTCACTTTGTCCATGCTCTGCCCCACCCACATGGCAGCTTCTGCATTAGAACTGATTTTAACACAGGTGGTCTATCAGTAGCTTGCTTACATCTGTTGGTAACAGGAATCTCAGCCGTTGAAGTGCTGCAGTCTTCTGCCTTCATCCTGTCTGTGACAAAGGCTAAAGCACAGATTTATAACATTCTTCACATCCATATTATGAATTATACAGCTCAGAATTTCCATTGTTCCTCAGGCAACAGACATATACTCCTGCCCCCTCCCCCACTCCCAGGTCTCCTGCTACCCAGTGTAGTCCTGGCAATGGCTTTAAACTCGGAATGCTTCACTGTAAGCATTAACCTCTACTTGTTTGCATCTCAAACACCAAGTTGAAGAGAATGAAAGGCCTCTTTTTTAAAGCAATGCTACATGATATTTTATTTTCCTTTTTTCCTTTTTTTTTAATCTTCTTCCTCTTTTGTTCTTTTAAGCCTTTGTCTTCCTCCTCAGACATCAATGCCAGCAGGGGTCAGACAAGCTGTTAGAATCAGCAGTTGGAAAAAGCTGAGAGACACAATTTTCAAAGATCAAAAAGAGAAAAACTGGAAACTTCAGAAACTGGTGCCCACATATTTAGGTTGCTCAGCTACAAGTAACTGATATGGACTTCTGTCTTGAATTAAATATGCAACATCCACTCTACTCTTGTGTTACAGTGCTGCAGGGAAATTGCATTACACTTACATGAATCTTGTTTCAATGAACCAAAATCTGCATTCCTGACCTACACCTAAAAAAAAAAACATTTTTAAGCTTAACCATCTTGATAGCAAAGCTTGACTATTCAGAATGTCTAAACTTATGGTATTTTCCACAAAGTAAGATAAAGGTTATTTTTTACACAACATCTCTCCCAAATCAATTGTGTTTCCAATTCCCTAGACCATATATGTTTTCAATCCACTAAACCATTTACATCTTTGGAATGGACAGGAAGGAAACAATAGCAAGATTAGGCATATTAAGATTTCAAGATTTTCATTTCTTGAAGCATTGTTACTCCCAACTGTTTATAATGAGCAACTACTTGAACCTACATCTTATCATGACATATGGCAAATTCATCCTCTTAAAAAAAGTCTTCAAATGCTGTCCCGGGCATTAGGCAGGGTGTCAAAGTTGCCACACAATTTAAGGATGACAAATCTAAATATTGAGGGTGAAAATTGTGGCCTTATTGGTGTCATTGGCAAACTTCCACAGGATTTAATAGAGAAAGAATTTTGTTCTCATCAGTGTTGATACTTTTAAGACTCTGTCCCCCATAGTACCTGCACATCATGCAAATGCAGTGTGAAATCTTTGTGGCAGATGAATCAATGATAGTATCTTCCCAAACTGTTCTCATCAAAATTGTTTTCTTACAGCCCTAGATCTCAGAGGCCTGTGAATATACTGGAACCTGTGCTTTCATTAAAAAAATAAACAGAGGATGCCAGAGAATGTTGTAAAGACCAGGGTTCAAAAAAGAGCTAGACAAATTCATGGTCCCCCAATGGCTGTTAGCCAGGATGAGTAGGAATGATTTCCAAAGCCTCTGTTTGCCAGAGGCTGGGAATGGGTGACAGTGGCTGGATTATTTGATGATTACCTGTTCTATTAATTCTCCTGGGACACCTGGCATTGGCCACTGTCAGAAGACAGAAAACTGGGCTAGATGGACATTTGGTCTGACTCAGTATGGTCATTCTTATGTTCTTAAAAACAGTAAGTTTCTAGCTCTCGTGGTTTCAGAGATAAACTTGAAAATATAAATCCAAAAGTTTTACAAGTTAGATGGCAACCTCCTCTTCTGCATATAATATGTTAAAAACCTCATGTGTTTTAAGCCAATCGCATGAGGTTCTGTGGACAGGCTCATGATTTTTGAATGCTTGTGATTGGCATTATTGTGATATTTCAGTCTCTCAGAGGGCCAGTCCAATGGAGGGCTTTGAGCAGCAGGCCAGAGACTGGGAACTGGACTGTTTAAGTGGTAAGAAATCAGAGAAGAGCACACAGTGATCTATGTTGCTCAGAAACTGGGCACATGGTTTGTGTAGCATGTGGAACCCTAAAACATATCCATGGATTTGAATATGAGTTATTACCCATGCGTTACCTCTGTCCCTTCAGGAACTTCAATAACATTCCCTGGTTCCTCCCTTGCACTTCTCCATATTTCTATAATTATTATATATTTACATATTGAAAACAGTTCTATTTTAACTTGAGCATCTAAATCCTCAGTATTACCTCAGTCAATGGGAGTGTTTAGAAAAGTAAACATGTAATAAATATATTTAATTAAAATGGCTGGAAATTTTTAATATATTTGACCAATTTCAATGAAAAAATGGTTGAAACATTCATAAAATGATCAGAGACACTTGGTCCTCTTTTTCCTATAGGAATGCAACATTGTGGTAAAAGAATAGCTGAAACAGCACCATTCTAAATTTTCATGAATGTTCTGTATTTCAGGGAAAAAATGGGATGACTTTTTAATGGCAAGGTCACGCCATTTTTCAACGAACTTCATGTAGGATACATATGTAGGATACACCAACCCACACCTATGCGATTTACATTATGGAGACAAAAGGGGATGAAGCAAAGATCGTTTGGACTTTTCTGACTCTTCTGACATTTTCTTAAGTCTGTCTTGGCAATGACAGATAATTTCCTTTGTTTTGATGAATTCCTAGGAGTCTCCATGCTTCAAATGTCATTGAAGTATTGAATGCTATTTCTAAATGGGAGCATTCCTACCATTTATACCAGACATCTCTGTGGTACAGATTCTTAAACACGGCTTATATGCACTGTCTGTGCCCTCATCATAGTCTTTTCCATTTCATTCACTTGTGGTTAGGGACTGAAGGTAGACTGTCAATTAACTCTTACAAAAGACAACTGTAGTCTCAGATTCCCACCGATTCCATTAAGAGTTGGGTACGATAATAATTCCTATTCAGATTTTTAAAATTATATTTGGAACAATAATAAGACCTTAAAATCTCTATAATTATTGTCATATGAATACAGAAACTACAGGCTGATTCTTTAGAAGTGTTGCTGGAAGGGACATGCTATATAGGTAATGTGTACACAGGCAAATTATTATATGGTCAATTCATCCTTTCATCACTGGCTATTACAGTGATCAGATGAAACCATTGTTAGCTCTTTGGGGCCTGGGAAATATTTTGTTCTGTGTTTGCACAGAATGAGGCCCTTTTTACAACTTGGACTCTTAGGCATTACTGCAATACAAATTACTAATAACTACAGTAACAAATTATACCAGTGGAAAGATTTCTATTGACAACAGTCAGAAGCAGTCCTTGTTTTCTAGGGAAAAGGTTCCAGAACTCAAGGCTGATGATTCCTTCCCACCTCCTGCCCCCAGGCTTAACACCTTGCAGGCCCAAACCTTACCACCCAAACCCAGGATTAACTTGTGTTATCCAGGAGCTCCATGTGCTGCTGCCCCCCCCGCCCAATACTTCAGTGGGATGCCGTCTCCTCTTCACCATGGCTGCACGGCTCCCTTCAGTGCTCCTACTCCCCCCATGTACAGCATGGCTGGGGCCGCTCCCAGTGCCTTTCTGCACTGCAACAATAGGACTCAAATTTAATTGGTTTAACATCTGGATCCCTCCTGCTCTTTCAGTGTGTCAGGCAGGAAGCTAGAGAAGTGAGGGGCAGCAACGGCGGGAGCCACAAATGACTCCTTAAGGAGCCACATGCAGCTCAGAGCTGCCCACCCAGCTTCAAAAATGTTGCTGCTGCCAGCTCTGCAGGCTGGATGAAAAGGCTCCATGAGCCAGACTCATGGGAAAGAAGGTGGTGGAATGCCATTCCAGGGTGTTCCACCAGAAAAAAAGCCTTAGGCAGAATTGTTGGAGTTAATTCACGAACAGGAAAAAAATTGAAGTAGCAGTCATTTGGCTATGTAGACTAACTTCAAGTCTGATACCATCATGCAGTGTATACTTTCCCTTTATTTGTATTTTACTAACATACCAGGTTTCACTGAAACTGGCAAAATGTAATTTCTGTAGGAACAAGTGGGAAGACTAATGACAGCATCTTGCCATGCATAGCAGAAACAGTGGTGCCATCTAAAACATGGCTTTTAGAAGATGCTTACCTCTTCAAAGTCTAGATGATCGCTTTATTTGAGCAAAAGGATTCAGATCATAAACAGTGTTCCCTCTAATTTTTTTCCATTCAGGGATGGAATAAATTTTGTTACAAGTGCCACCAATAGAAATACATGTTGCCTACAGTGGATGGCTGAAAATGCCCTGTTAGTTAGTTTGGTGGTACCTGAATCTCTCCTGAGGAGCCAACCAAACACTCAGCTTACAGGGAACACTGATCATAAGACACAGATTAGCTGTAGCCTCCAAACTCCATGGTAGGACACTGGAACCTGAATTAGAGTGTTTATAATCAACTAAAAATTGATGGTCTGAACTTGTTCTCATTTAAGTAACTGAAAAAACTCCTGGCAATTTAAATGGAAACCAGATCAGACTCTTAATTTGTAGTACATGGGAAGTGGAAATATGATTAAATCACAGCTTCTGTCACCAAGTGCTGGTTTAAAAATGTAACCATTCCAGGGCAGCTTAAAACTAGTGCACTGAAAATATAAGCCGCAAGAATCTGGGCTCCTCCAAGGCACAATCGTAGTCTTATGTAACTGGTGCTTTGGCGTAATCCCTAGCAGGAGAGGTCTTCTTTGCAAAGTTACATATTCACTCATTATCCAGGAGTCAAACAGACAAGAGAATGCGAAGAATTTAGTGCAGACAGCAAAGACTCCTTTTCCCTCTAAAGTAAGGGTGTAAGCAATCTCACACCATTGTTCCCAGCTCCAAATTCATTGTGTCTGCATTACTGCTTACTAACTGCACATGGAAAGGAGGAACAAAGAACTCGCCCTTGCTCCCACATCTCATTTGTATAATGGACTTGAACATGATGGGAGTTTTCACATCATGGTTGAGCAGCCTAACTGTTAGAGGAAAAAAGATTGTCAGCAAGAAGAGGCGTATGTTGCACTGAAAGAGAGTCCCAGACTAAGGTATTTCTACACTGCAGCATAAAGACAATTTTAAGGCAGTTAGCTCAATTTCATAATGTGACTGTCTTCACTGTGAATACCATTAAATCAAATTTAACAGGCGATACAGTTGACATTCTTGCATCGACCATCTGATATAGTGTAATGGCAAGTTTGAACTTACAAGGTTGAATTAATGCTAGCGTGGAAACAACGTAATCAATTTCTTTAAATTAATTTTATTGGCCTCCAGAGGTATCCCACAATGCTCAGAATGTGTCCATTCTGTCTGCTTTCACCTCCCCTGCTCTCCAGGGCTACGTCTACACGTGCAGCCAACATCGAAATAGCTTATTTCGATGTTGCGACATCGAAATAGTCTATTTCGATGAATAACGTCTACACGTCCTCCAGGGCCGGCAACGTCGATGTTCAACTTTGACGTTGCTCAGCCCAACATCGAAATAGGCGCAGCGAGGGAACGTCTACACGTCAAAGTAGCACACATCGAAATAGGGATGCCAGGCACAGCTGCAGACAGGGTCACAGGGCGGACTCAACAACCAGCCGCTCCCTTAAAGGGCCCCTCCCAGACACAGTTGCACTAAACAACACAAGATACACAGAGCTGACAACTGGTTGCAGACCCTGTGCCTGCAGCATAGATCCCCAGCTGCCGCAGAAGCAGCCAGAAGCCCTGGGCTAAGGGCTGCTGCCCACGGTGACCATAGAGCCCCGCAGGGGCTGGAGAGAGAGCATCTCTCAACCCCCCAGCTGATGGCCGCCATGGAGGACCCAGCAATTTCGACGTTGTGGGACGCGGATCGTCTACACGGTCCCTACTTCGACGTTGAACGTCGAAGTAGGGCGCTATTCCTATCTCCTCATGAGGTTAGCGACTTCGACGTCTCGCCGCCTAACGTCGAAGTTAACTTCGAAATAGCGCCCGACGCGTGTAGACGCGACGGGCGCGATTTCGAAGTTGCTGCCGCTACTTCGAAGTAGCGTGCACGTGTAGACGCAGCTCAGGTGTACAGGAAGTAGGAAACAGGAAGCCTGGCAATTTGCATTCATTTTCTTTCTGGCCAGTGTGGTAATTGCATCTACTCTACCATGAAAGTGAGACCCAGCATAGAGCCCTCAAGAGAGACAGGATCTCATTTTGGCTGGCAGGTTAGCCCCAGGCCCACCATGCCATAGGTGGCTTGGCTGTGGGGACCAGACAGCAGCACATTAGACAGTGTCATGTCCTGCCCTGTGAGGAGTGAAGGCTTCTTTCTTCCCTGCACAAGAAAGGCCAAGAAACTTCTTTTCTGCACTTTACATATGTACAGGGCAGCCCCCGCCGTACCCTCCAGAGATGCGAGGAGGCTGGTGTGCTCGCCTCTGCCCCACCACACCATGTGCCACCTGTACAGTGTGGACGGTACTTCCAGACAGTATCATGTCCTGGCCTGTGCGAGGTGAAGGCTTCTGTGCTTCCCATTTACTGGGAGCTCACCAAGCACCAGGGGGCTGGCTCCCACTGTAGCAAATAGTTGCAGGGGCTGGCTGGCCCCTGAGAGGCAACATGTGCTCAGGGTTGTCTCCCCAGGCAGCACCTATTTTCAGGGCTGGCGCCCCAGCCTAAGAAACCTGCTGACCACACCATGTGAACTGGTCCATCAGCTTGCCCCTTCCAGCTGAAGTTGTGTTGGGGGGGGTCATCCCCTGGTGGCACCCATTTTTGGGCCTGACCCCACACCTAGGCACACAACTGATCGGAAAATGTCCACAGGTTACAGTGGGCTGGCTTCAGAGAGGGCAGTGTGAATTTTGCTCCCACCCCCACCTAAGAAACCCACTGATAGAACCATGTCAAAAGGTCCCTCAGCTGGCCCCTGCCAGCTAAGTTTTGTTGTGGGGCTGGCCCCTGGGCCTTGCTCCAGTACTCCCCCTTCCCAAAGTGTGTGGCTTGGGGGAGCCACAGTCTCTGCAGTGGGCTGCTTGCTATATTTTCACCAGGGAAAAGCAGCTGAGCAATTTGTTGACAAGGTACAGTCAGCTGGGTGTTCCCTTATTTTTCAAAGTCACTGTGTTCCTTTCCCCTGGGATGCCCTACTTTTCCATCTTTTCTGCTTTGCTTGAGAATTATGCAAAGTCTTTCCCAAATTGTAAGGGCATCATGGGTACATGGCAGAAACAGCTGGGTACTCCGTAAGGTTATTTTAAAGTCACTATTTTTCTTTCCCCTGGGATTAGTTGAGCGACTTGTTGACATGGCACAGTCAGCTGGGTGCTCCCACAGCTTTTTTCCTAGTCACATGGAACCAGTGTGTTCCACTTGGGCATCATGGGTACATGGTACAGTCAGCTGTGTGTTCCCACTGCTTATTTGGGTACTTCACCTTGTGATTTCCTCCTACGTTTCTGAATATGATCTGTTTTTGACACACTGTTATCATAAACAATATTGTAGTATGTGGGATTTACAGTTCCCTGATGTGCTGCCTTAAAATGAAAGGTATTCTTTCACTAGGGCAAAACTAGTTGAAAAATCTGTTGATATGGTTTAGTCAGCTGGGTGCTCTCAGGAGACATTTAGTTAAAAGGTCTGTAAAGTGGAAAAATCAAACAATTTCTCTCATTGGGCAAAGACACTTCTGAAAAATGACCATTTGTTTTCAATGGGAGGGGAATGAGGGAAGCCTACATGGGTAATAGAGGGGAATCCTGACTGGTGGAGGGAGCCCGAACAGCTCTGGGAGTGGACCCCTGAATCTCTTGGGGATTGGAGGAGAGGGGCTGGTGGCCTGGAGAAGCTAGCGTTGTCCTCCCCTGCTTTGGCAAATTCACTTGTTCAGAATCAGTCATTATCATTCACCTTGAATGATCCTCAAACTCCTCTGTATATGTACACATCACTAGCATGCATCACTTCTAGGGTGAAAAGCAATAAGTAAACAAACAGTGGAGAGAGTACACTGTACAAGAGTAGGGGGAAAGGGACAGAAGAGATGTCATATGATCATCATTGCCCATGAAAAGCCAACAAGGTTTTGACTTATGAAGTCTCAGCTGGTGAGGACTTCTTACTGTAAACTGTGTATGTCTCTAGAATGATGAAGGTCTAAGTTGATGATTGGGAAGTCAGGAAATAGAGGCTATTTCAAACCCAACTCTTATCCCTGCAGATACATGGTAAAACAAAGATGTACTATACTATAGTGAAGAACCATCAGGCCACCTGACTGCTGAGTGACTGAATATTGCTGACCAGGCAGTTATGCAGTAAGGTACCTTGATGCTTTGGAACTAACAATTCTTAGATTGTTTCACTAATGAGCAGCTCTAGATTGTGATTTTGCTTAAACTTCATCTATTCATATTTTCCCCTTCTAAACTAAGGGCCTCAGCTACCTCTGTCTTCAGATATGTGCACAAAACTTCCACTGACACCATTCGGAGTTATACATGACTATCTGACACCAGAATTTAGATCTAAAAGTTTATGGCACCCTGAGGCCCTATTTTTGTCTGTTTTACATGGTCACATTCACAGCTGTCCTTGGATACAATAAATCATCTCTAAATCACAGTCCTAGTGTATAATCAAGAACTAGAACTATTCATGAGGTAGCATCTAGTACTAATAAAGATATCCGCAGGGCACCATGCAAATGTAAAAAACAGATGTAATATTCATGCATTTGTGTTCTATTTTATTAATATTTTTCTTAGCACGTACAGTGAGTTTGTCTGGTATGGAATTTATTCATGGGAATATCAAGACAGGGAAACAAAGAGATTGGCGGGGATGGGAGGGGGCAGAAATAAAGAGGAAATACAGAAGTGTGGGTGGCAGAATAAACATCAAAGTAGCTGTACAAATGATCAATGGACACCAGGAAGGAACACGAAATATGTATCTTCTGTTAGCTGTATTAAAGTTGATCTGAATTGCAATATCTCCTGAAGCACTATCAAAACAGTACTGTTTTCACTTTCAACACAGTGCTATTGTTCCATGGTACAATGGTAAAGACTGATTTAGATCAGCTGCTCCTTTGGTCTTAAAAAAAATAGAAATTCTATATAGCTTTGAGGCCCTAGTCCATAATATCTCCTACAGCATCCCAGTAGACTGTGGAATTGTGGCTACTGCAAAGGGGGAATGTGGTCTGCTGCACTGACTGCGATAAAAGGGGCAGAGACCTGTCCTTTGCATTTTTCTTATCCCTTTAAGAGACGGATTAGCCTTGCTAGCTCCACACACAACCCTTGCATCCACATAGGTTCAAGAATTATCAATCTAAATTGCCGCTAAGTATGGATACATAAATTAGAATGTGCCTAGCCTCCTGTCTTTGTGCCCCTGAACAGCTGCTACTTACTATCAGAATGTGTCTACACTAGCATTGCACTTTCCAGAGAGGCACACAAATGAGGAGATTGAAAATGCAAATGAGGCACCAGATTTACATATCTGGCACCTCAATTGCATATTCTTCTTTTGAAAGAAGAAAAGCCGTCTAGACATGGCTCTTTCAAAAGTAAACCCCATCTTCAAAAGAAACTTCTCCCCATTAGAAAAAGGGGAGAAGGGTTCTTTCAAAGATGGTGTTTACTTTTGAAAGAGCCATGTCCAGATGGCTTTTCTTCTTTTGAAAGCAGTATATGCAAATGAGGTGCCAGATATGTAAATCTGGTGCCTCATTTGCATTTTCAATCTCCTCATTTGTGTGCCTCTCTGGAAAGTGCAATGCTAGTGTAGACACATTCTGATAGTAAGTAGCAGCAGTTCAGGGGCACAAAGACAGGAGGCTAGGCACATTCCAATTTATGTATCCATACTTAGCGGCAATTTAGATGTAACTCTGCACCTCATTTGCATTTTCAATTTACTCATTTGTGTGCCTCTTTGGAAAGTGCAATGCTAGCGTAGCCACAGCCACAGTGATCTATGCCTTATGGAGCTAATGCTAAACAAAGTGGGGTCTCCAAATAACAAACTGCTGCCTTTCACACAAAGAAACTAAACAAAACCGTAATGGGTAAGTATAATGCAGGAGATACCCTGGGACAAGTTCATTTAATCCAGGCTTTCAGTGGTGTTATGTGAGCAATTAGCTAAGCCAATTATGTGAGGCACATGCATTTAATTAACCAGTGCTTAAAAACAGCAAAAAGATAGCACAACTTTACTGCACACTGCAAGCACTGGTTATTTGCACACTTCAGTGTGGGACTAATGACTCAGGAGGGCATCTGCATGAATCATGGATTTTTTTGATTTCCTAGCAATTCTGAAGAATAGAAAAAATGTTTTGGGTCAAACTCAAAACATTTTTTTTAAATTTCAGCGAACTGAACAGTTGAAAAAGTTGAACAAAATGCTTCACAGAACTTAAAATCATTTGAGCATCAAGCTAATTTGTAAAGTAAAACTGAAGGAAATTTTTGAATGAAAAACCACTTCGAATCAGAAAATTGAGATGTTTCATTTTGAAAATGGGAAAATAAAACCTGGAATGAGCTGAGATCCTAAGGCTACATCTACACTTACCAAAAACTTCGAAATGGCTGTGCTAATGGACAGATCAAAGAATACTAATGAGGCGCTGAAATGCATATTCCATACCTCATTAGCATGCTGCCAGCTGCAGCACTTCGAAATTCCCATGTTTCACTCCCGTGCAGCTCGTCTATACGTGGGTCCTTTTTGAAAGGACCCCACCAACATCGAAATCCCCTTATTCCTATAAGCTCATAGGAATAAGGGCATTTTGATGTTGGTGGGTCCTTTCAAAAAGGACTCTTGTGTACACGAGCCTCGTGGAAGCGAAATGCAGCTATTTCGAAGTGCCATGGCCAGTGGCATGCTAATGAGGCGCTGAATATGCATTGCAACACCTTATTAGTATTCTTCGATCTGGCTATTATCATGGCCATTTTGAAGTTTTTGGTAAGTGTAGACACAGCCTAAGTGTTATTTTAAATCAGAACATTTCAGTGAAATCAACATAAATTTGCAAAAATATTTTGTTGTCACCGAATCTACATTTTTCCCCAAAAATATTTTGGTTCAACAATTGTCCCCAGATCTAACCAGTAGCACATTCCTATCTTAAATTCACTATATACCTTAAATCTTTCTGGAATAAGTGAAGAACACACAGCTCCTTAGATTCACTGCCAATAGGGAGATGCCTGCCTTCATGGCCACATCTACCCTAGCATTCCTCTTTCAAAAGAGGCATGCAAATGAAGGACATTGAAAATCAAAATAAGGCATAGATTTACACGTCAGGCACCTCATTTGCATATATTTCTTTGAAAAGAGCTTCTTTCAAAAGAAGAAAAGCAGTGTAGATGCGGCTCTTTCAAAAGTAATCTCCATCTTCGAAAGCACTCTTCTTCCTGAAAAACAGGAAGAAGGGTTCTTTCAAAGGATGGGGTTTACTTTTGAAAGAGCCACATCTACACTGCTTTTCTTCTTTTGAAAGAATAATATGCAAATTAGGTGCCAGATATGCAAATTTGTGCCTCATTTGCATTTTTATTTCCTTCATTTGCATGACTCTTTTGAACAAAGAATGCTAGTGTAGATGTTGCCCAAGTGCTTTACATATCAGTTGGCTAACACAAGATCCAAACACAAAATGCAACGTTTGGGTACTTTAGCTGTGGTCAGACTTGGCCAAAATTTCAAAATGGCTGTACTAATGGCCAAATCAGAGGCTACTAATGAGGTGCTGAAAAGAATATTCAGCGCCTCGTTAGCATGCTGCTGGACGTGGCACTTTGAAAGTGCCTCATTTTGATTGCGTGCAGCTCAGCTACACGGGGCCCTTTTTGAAAGGACCCGTCAGACTTCAAAATCCCCATATTCCTATCAGCTGATAAGAATTTTGAAATTTTGGCCAAGTGTGGCCACAGCCTTTGCGGTTTACTTTGGTGGACAACCTTGGATTCAGAAACTAATGCATAGCTTACATCAGTGTTTCCCAATTTTATTTGGTCACAGAACCCTTTTAAACTTGAAAGAGTTTTGCACCACCCCAATAGCAGTCTTGTATATGTCTTAACTCCTCTCAGCCCCAAACCTAACTTCCCATCCCCAGGATTAACCCACCTCAGCCCCTAACTGGCCCCCAGGACTAACGCATGCACCTGAAGAGGCCCCTGACTATTCCCGTCTGAACAAACTTTCCTCAAGTTATTTCCTCCCATTACCTCACTCAACATGGAGGACAAACTTACCTTAGCCACCACTGCTTCTCTGATTCTAGTCCTGAGGGCCTGATTTCATTGGCCTCCTATGGCAATGAGAGTGGCCAGTCAGCCAATGAAGGTGAGAACAACACAGGAACTGCAGGACCCATCTGGCTCCCCTTCTGGATAGCCCTTAGCTCCCACTGCCCCACTCCCATTGCATGTGTGCCGGCTACTTTGCAAGTGGGGGTTCTCTGCGGCTCCCTGCCATGCTACCACTGAAATAATGGAACTACATTTCCTCCTGTTGCCCTGCTAGCTGTTACACCAATTACACTTAGTTCTACTGTTCCAGTGGTGGCAGGGCAGGGCAGGGCAGGGAGCTGCAGAGGAGTCAGCAGTGGCAGCATCCGGAGTCGCAAAAGACTCTTTAGAGCTGCATGCAGCTCCGGAGCCACAGGTTACCAGCTCCTGATCATTTTCAAACAGAACCCTTATTTTCACTTCACATAATGCCATTTGGGAAACACTAGTTTACATTAATACCAAGTATTAAAGGCTTCTTTGTCCTAGCAAAGGAAGACATAGCAAGAATCAATGTCTGGAAGTTAATGCTAGACAGTTTTGAATTACAGTTGACCCTTGATGTTACAAATACCAATTTTATGAATGAGTTTCTCAAATAATTTTTCCCAATGAAAAACATTACATCATGAATTTGATGTCAAAGAAGAGCAACTGGCTCTCCCTTCACATTCTAAAGCCTTCCATTCATTGGGAATCACTTCCATTCATTGGGAATCACTTTGCGCTGGTTTGAAAGAGAAGAGTGTGATTCAGTACAACTGAGGAACTAAACCTACTGCAATTTTGAGATGTTCAATTTTATGAACTCTTCAATCCATAATTAGTTTGCAAAACAGGGACTTTAGTGCAGATATAAGAAACACATTTTTTAACTGTGATACTGATTAGCCATTGGAACACACTAGTAAGGGAGGAGGTGGATTCTCCATCTCTTCATATCAAGACTGGATGTCTTTGTGATAGATATGCTTTTTTCAGACACAAGTTGCTGGCTTTAATAAAAGGAAAAACTGGATGCAATTCAATGGTTCATCTTACACAACAGGCCAATTTAGTGGATCTAATTACCTCTTCTGGTCTTAAAATCTATGAATATATAATTTACATTGGCAGGGTTTTTTACTTTGGATAAATATATTAGTTATATAACGAGCTTGCATGAGAGAAATAACTGAATGGACACTATTTATTTGTGATGTGTTACATGCCTCTGAGTTTAACTAAAAATATCTTACACTCTGATTTTTTTTCCAAGCAGGTAAGACACAGATTAAACAAAATTGATATAAACTTTGCTGTTCTGAGGCTAATAGCAAAACTTCACTCTATAACACTGTTAGGCTGCCTATAATATGGTTATTACATCAGTGAAGAAAAGCATATGAGAATTCAGGGCATACAGAAAATAAATGATACTGAATTTCCTGCTTATTTTATGCTGTTTGGAGGTCACTGTGTGTAATATTGGAGGTTTTTTCCAAGCACAGCTGAGAGGGCCAAATCAGGGCAAATTGTTTCAAACTGAGATATTTACATTGCAAGACTGGTGGTCTTGCATTATAAGGCACACGAAACCAGTCACACAGAGCACTTCCCTCAGACACTCCAGTTTCCCTTTTGCCACAAACAGTCCCCTCTTTACACAGATGAGAGGTTATGAAAACCAGTCTCACCAAATCCTAATAGATTCTTCTGGTTCCAAAATACCAGCCACATCCCCAGGTCAATGCATAATGCAAATCTTATCCAAAAGAGCATGCTGTGCCAATCCTGTAGACTCTAAAATCTAAAGGTTTAATAATAAAAAGAAAGAATAGGTTGAGAGTAAAACAGTAAAAAAATCAAATTACATACACCAATCACAAAGTTCTTGATTCAGGCTGGCAGCAGAGGTGGAATAGACTGCTCTCTTAAAAGTTTCTAGAATACGTCTTCTGTTTGGATGGGTCATAAGTCTTTCTGGGCTCACATTCTTAGCAAAGACGCTTCTGAAATGATGTGCTGGAATGAAGATAAACGTGGAAGAACACAGAGGACCCTCTTTATACCTTTTCCACATGGGGGGAATTCCATTGTTCCTCCCTGAGTGGAAGCACATCCAAGATAGAGCCTGTCATGCGGGCAGGTCACCTATTTAAGTCCTTTTAGGCAATCTGCCATTGCCTGTCTGCTGGGTTACTCATTACAGCTTCCTCAGAGGTTGACTGGAATCTTATAAGGTCTTTTGTCTGTAGTGTGACCATCCATATGTATTGGGTGGGATGGTCCCGTATTTGGGACACCAAAAAGGCATCTCTGCTTATATTTTAAAGGGACTAATTGTCCCATATTTAGACCCTCAGGGGTTGGGGGTGGGGGCGGGAGTGCCTATGGCCACCGCTTCCTTGGGGCTCTGGGAAGGAGCACCCACAGCCACTGCTTTCCCATGGTTCTGGGCAGGGAACACCTGTGGCTGCTGCTTCCCTGGGACTCAGGGGAAGAGAGTGCCCACGGCTGCCACCTCCCTGGGCCTCTGGGTGAGGAGCACGCGTGGTTGCTGCTTCCCTGGGGCTGAGGGGGTGGGTGCCAGCTCTCCAGAGCTTGGTGCAGCCAGGAGGAGCCACCCTTCCCCCTATATCTCCCTGTCCCATGTTTGAGACAGAGATATGGTAACCCAATTTGTCTGTTAAATATGGCTTCACTTGACTAGGAGCACTTTCACAATAGGTTGCCATGCCTCCTATTGTGATCTCCCAGAAACTAACATTTCAAATACAAGCACAGAGCTAATACTTATAACTTCAAATATAAAAATGATACAAGCATATGAGCAGTAAAAGAGAATCAGTGAATTATAAGCTTTTAATAGACACCTCACTTGGCTCCACTTTCCCCAAGATTTGGTGGATATGTACAACAGTGGTTGCAATATGTTTTTCATGTTCATCTTCAAATCCATTGATGTCACTCTATGTTAGCTGAATCATTTATTAATGATCATTATTTTCTGGTAACACCCACAATGCCCTGTTGAGAAACAGAGAGCATGTGAACGGCCGAGAGTGAAAAAGGTACGGTGAACAGGTGGTGACAAATGTAGATGATGACAGAAGTGCATCTGATTAACAGATTATAAGGTCAAAAGGGACCACTGCAACTCTCTAGCCTAACCCCCTGATCAACACAGACTACAGAATTGCACCAATTGAGTTTTGCATCAAACCCATAACTTTTGTAAGAACTAGAGCATTTCCTTTACAAAAGGATGCAATCTTTATTGAAAGAATTCAAGTGATGGTGAATCTACCTTGCCTAGGTAAATTATTCCCATGGTTAATTACCCTTATTTTAAAAAATTATGTTTTTTCTTGTCTGAATTTGTCTAGCTTCATATTCCAGCCACTGGATCTTATTATAATTTTGTGTGCTCGAATAAAGGCTCCTCTAGTTTTAGAAATTTATTCTTCATGAAAATAATTTTAGGCCATGTTCAAGTCACCTTAAATATATTGAGTTCTCTTTGCTTCTCCAGCCAAGATCATCAAACATATTGAAGCACTTACCTCCCTTTGATTTTAATAGATGTTAATTGCTTGAATACCTTTTAGTATCTGGGCCTCATTTCTTTAGTCTATCATGGTAGCAATAAGATTATTTTTAAAGAGACAGTTCCTCAAGGCCCTAACAAATTGACACTGGCAGATGTGAATCTTCAGGAAGATTTTGGAAGAGGAAAGATCTGTATGGGCCCTCTCAGGAAGGAACAGTATGTGCATAGCTGTTACATGGAGGAATGCATGGCAATACCCTATTGAAGAAGCAGGTAAACCACATCAAGACTGAAATCCCTGGTGATACACATGAAGGATTGCCTGAAAAGACACAAGGATGAATAAGTAGACATTGGAGAATATCCTAACTAGGGCCATGGTAATTACTGGTACTAGAGAGTTTATGGTTATGTCTGTTAAAGAAACTTCTAGGAAGGTCATTCTGGATGGTCAAATTAGATGCATAAAAAGAACTGGAAAAGAAACAGTTATGCAGAAACAAATAGATGACCAAAATATGAGTTAAATATTTTCCAACTGCGAGTGCACAAATATGAAAGACTTTGCCTACAATCACATGTGCTTAAAGAATGTATAAATTGTGCTGTTATTAGAACACACAAAGGTGTATATATAGACACTTTTGCTTGTTTAAAATGCAGCGAGAATTGATTCTCAATAGTCAAAGTCTTTTCAGACTCATACCCCCGGGGAATCAGTGGATTTCACAGAGTGGAAAAGTCAGCACATCTCATGCCTTTAATGTTTGCAGGAGTTAGGAAGCACACCCTGATGATTATCATAGTACCACCCAACACGTTGCAAAACCTGGCGAGTTCTGTTATGGTAAACATTCAGGAAAAGAGATTATTATAACCATAAGTGCTTGTGTATAATAAATAAATAAATACATTCTCTAAGTGCAGAAAGCTATTAGACAGCATTTATCTTTCAATAAATAAGACTGTTACCCCCTACTTTATTTGCCTCATATAAGTCAATTAAAATATACACTTCTTATTAAGAATGGTATAACATCAATGCTCTGTTAATTCATTCTCATCGTCCCTCCTCATAAGCCTGTCTTGCACAACTGAACTCACTCCAGGCTGTTCAGCCATGCATGCACATCTTGAATTTCATTACAGTTTTCAATACAGAGATCATCTGAGCTTCAGTAGGAGATATTTAATAAAAAAGTTCAGAACATTCCAGTTTCCAGGAGCTGAGCCACTGAAAACTCATCTTACAATTATATCGTCAGGGATGTCTGATAGAACATTTATTTAATCTTCACTTAAGACATTTTTATCGAAATCGGAGGTGCAGACAAGTAAGCCTGGTCTCAATTGTGACTTGTTAAAAGGATAATGGAATGATTTATGATTGGAAAAGCTTCGCACACATGAAATAGAATCTTCAGTTCTCAACAAAACCAGGTGGAAAAGTAATCATCAGTGGCTGCAACAATATAATCACTCTTCTTTTATCCAGGATGCCACAAATTGACCAGATTAAAAAAAAATTGCAAAAGTCTCTGATTTCCATATGATGTCGCTCCCAAATTTCACCTTTTCCCTTAATGTGATAGAAACCCTTTTCTCCTTATAATTTAACACCTACAAATTTCAGTGGATTTTTTTGCCTAAAACATTTGCCTTTCAGTGCAAAGATACAGAGTTTAAATAGTGGGATGTGATCATATTTTTATGAGATGTCTTAATGATCATCTTTTCTCTCATCAAATACATCACTACATTTTCAACACTCCAATTATCTTTATCATCATAATACATTAAGGAAAAGTAACAGGAAAGAAAGTATAATACACAGAATTACAGTATATTTCTGTTATATTCAGGTAACTTTATGTATGAAATACAGTAGCTAGTATAATATAAATGGATAAACTAGAGGACAGACTTTGCATGAACTCCAAAACTAAAATTCTGGGTATGTTTTTTAGATTTTCCTTGTGCCCTATCATACATTTGTATTTCATTAGCCGAAAAGGACTGAAGCTGTCCAATGACCAAAATGATTCTAATCTAAAAAATTGTTGGCCTAGTGGCTGGAGCATAAACAGTCTGCATCACAAGGAGTGATAATATGTATTTCAAGGGTAAATTTTGATTAATATTTCCATGCATTTTTTCCACCAATATAACTGTAACCTTGTCAAGTCAAAGCACATTTCTGGCTACAGCAAATAAAACAGTGGTAACATTTGATTCAAAACAATGTGTTTTTTTTAAAAAGACAAATTACATTTGAGCCATAGGCAGACACAGAATAAAATAAAAATGGAAAGCAACTCTGCTATTGTGTTTAGTGCTGGAATCACAAGTTCATGGGGCAGAGCTGAGCAGTAGGTGCTAAGAAGACCTATGTGTTTCCCCACCACTAATCGAGGATGGTTCTGCTGCAGTCCAGTTCCTGGCACGAAGTAGAGAAGCTTAAAGGCTACTTTGAACAATACCAACTGCCAATGGTGAGATTGCCATGCTTCTTTGACCTAAATCATGGCTCCTGTGTTGGTAGCTGGGATCAAGATCATATAGGAATCCATGAAGTGGTTTTAGCAGGGGATTCCCCAGCAAAGAGTGAATCCTTCACTCATTAAACAATCTTTAAGGCAGCTGTATGCTGAGATGCCTGTGCAAATCTGCCTTAACACAGTCAGGACTTGGGCCTTTAGTATCCAGATAGGCTATGTCTACTCGGAGCTCTGCCCAGCACCACTGCCAGCAGAGATGTGCAAAGTGAGCTGCTTAGGATTAGAAATGGTTTCCCATCTGCATACTCCCAAAGCTCGTTACCATAGCCATGAAAGAGTTTGGTGCTGGCAGAGGAGGGTGCTGGCACTGCAGAGGCCGTGGGGACCTGCCTCTGCCGGCTAAACCCTGCTCTGTCAGCAGTCCCTTATGCCTCATTCTTCTTTTGACAAAAATGGCTTCTGCCAATCTTTTTATGACAGCTGATCTCAATGGGAAGAATATCATATTAAGAAGAATAATTAAAATATTATTAATTTTAAAGATTACTAAATAAAACGCCAGAGAACGTAATATCAGTATTCAGAGGTGAGTCAGATAAATAGCAGTGTTTTTTACTAAGAATAAAAGATTAAGTCCAGTAAATTTAAATGACCCTTTTTGTCGGAATTTCAAGCCATACAGAAATCTGGTTTCAAATACCTATCCCTATACCTATCAGATTTTACGCTGCAATCCTTACACCATTAGAACAAACTCACGCTGGATGACTATGCCTTGAGAGCTACCCACTACTGTAAGTTTCTTGCAGAAGTAATTGCTACATGCAAGTTAGTTCTTCCACAGGCACCACATAGATCACAGGTACATTAGAAAACAGGTAGGAACAGGCATTGGGGATTTGAATGCTCTCTGTTATATGTTTGTGTGTCTATGGTGGATAATAATTTCTATGGTCAAGCTAAACTAGACCTACCTGCTTGAGTCTGTTTATTATATTTTTGTTATTGTTTGTATTCAGGTAGCACTAACGAACCTCAGTTATGGGCCTGTTTAAATGTCCAGTTCTTTTCTATCTATCTTATCTTTCTGTGATTAAAATGTTTATTTTCAGCTTGTTTTTTTTCCATTTGTGATACATTTTGGATCAAAGGATAATTTACCAAAATATAATATAGAGCTTTCTTAATAAACAAGTACCCGGTACTGTGGATTTAAAATGACACAGACACTACCTTAATATTCATGGAGGATTAGTTTTTATTTCCTTCCATGGACAGCCTGCATAACATCGTGGAATGAGGCATAACCTGAACACGCTGCATTGCATCACAAAATTTAATACTGTAATTGCAGGTAGAAAAGGATAATTATCTGGATTGTGAATATTTTGACGCCACCTGCAATAAAGCGGAATGTTGCTGCTGCTATATTTGTATACTGTATCTATTGTTAGAAAACCAGTTCACATCAAGCCACTGGAAACATATAAACAAAAATCCAGGCCAACTAAAACAATGATAGTAATCCCCTTCCACTGAGAGGGCCCAATTCTGGGCTATTGAACTCCGTGGGACTTTTGCCATGGATTTCAATGGAAGCAGCCCTGGGGTTTGTGGTTTTCAACATATTGGAACTCAGCCGTAGTAACATACCATATTACTGATCATTGCCTAGCCTGCTTAATGTTTTCTCCTGCTTTGATTTCTTTCAGGCTTTGTTTAGTTCAAATCCTTTGAAAACCATGGTAACACGCTTGGCAGTCTTCACTTCTTTCTTTACTTTCCTATCTGTATTTAATGCTGTTTTTCAGAGAGGGCAAAAGATGGGGAGAATGTGAAAGAGAACAGTGCATCTTCCTTTTCTGCCTGTACAAAAGTGGGCTAGCTTAGCTTTGCTGTGAGCCATTCATTCCTGTCCCATCAATACTTGATAACACATTGGACGGCCTCTCAAAATATCACATAGCTTCCTTATGTTTTCCTCCCACTGATTTACAAAGGTCTGACCAACAGACACCTAACTATAAAATTTGTTTTACTTTTTCTGATTTGCTGTTCTGAGGGCACACTTAATTCAAATAGTCCATTCTATAAAGAAGCATATAGTGCCCCTACTAACTTGGTATCTTGGCTCTCAGAGGGCATGAAAATGCTGTTTTGCTGTATATGCAATATTGTTTATGAAAATAGATAACTTCACAAAACATTAAAAGGAGCAGAGAGTGTGGTGTAGGGCAGGTGTCTATATGTGCCCAAAAAAACAGACATCTCACACATTTTGCCAGACAGTACAATTTTTTAATTGAAAAAACTAGTGGCATGTTGTCCTGAGACAAAGCCTCTTTACCTTTCCTTCCTCCCTTCCTTCCTTCCTTCTCAGTTTTGTCTCTCTGGATGTGGCCACACTAGCCCCCTCCTTTCGGAAGGGGATATGGTAGTGAGACACTACAGCAGATGCTAATGAGACACTGCCATGAATATGCAGCACCACATTAGCATAATGGCTACCGTGCGTGCTTCGAAAGTGTTGGTTTTGAAACGCACTCTGCCCATGTAGCCAGGGGCCTTTTGAAAGGACCCCCTGATTTCAAAAGCCCCTTCTTCCCAAAATCAAATGAGAAGAAAGGGCTTTTGAGATCAAGGGGTCCTTTCGAAAGACCCCCCAGCTACATGTGCAGCATGAGTTTCGAAAGCGGCACTTTTGAAGTGTGCGTGACCGCTATTATGCTAATGAGGTGCTGCATATTCATGAAGGTACCTCATTAGCATCTACTGAAGTGCCTCATAACCATCTCTCCTCTTTAAGGAGGGGGCTAGTATAGCCACAGCCTCTGTGTAGACATAAATAAATCTTTTCCCATAAGTGTTTTAGCATTTAGTAATTCTTTTTGATAAGATAAGTAAAGAGTGAGGGTAGTATTCTGGTTGTTTTTTAATGTTTTGATACTGATTTTTTGAAAAGGTGAACATTGACCATTTTATAGCTCTCTAGAAAACTTTTACTTTTATTTTGTATTTCAGTAGCTCCAGGAAGCCCCAATTAAAATCAATTCCTATTGTGCTAAGTGCTGTACAAACACATAAAGGCTACGTCTACACAAGCCCCAAACTTCGAAATGGCCACGCAAATGGCCATTTCGAAGTTTACTAATGAAGCACTGAAATGCATATTCAGCGCTTCATTAGCATGCGGGTGGCCGCAGCACTTCGAAATTGACGTGCCTCGCCGCCGCGCGTCTCTTCCACACGGGGCTCCTTTTCATAAGGACCCCGCCTACTTTGAAGTCCCCTTATCCCTGATTTGCGTGGCCATTTCGAAGTTTGGGGCTCGTGTAGACGTAGCCTAAGACTAGTGTATGACTAGTAAGACTGCCCCACTGATCCTCTCCATTTCCACTTTGTTTCTTGAGATAGTCTTTCCAAAATAAAGTCACACCCAAATTATTTTACAGTATTAAAATTCTGTCTTTAATGAATGAAAGCCAGCAAATACACAGAAAGGCTGTGCTTAACATGCCAGAGTGGCTGAATGTCATAGCATTATGAAAACCATCCAGTATATTGATGACTTCTACAGCGTTGAGTAATAACAGGGTGGGTTAAAAGCTGTTTCATCCTTTACTCTGAATGTCCTAGTTTCGGTCTGATTCTTAGGTTAATTTTGCTCTGCATTAGGTAGGCTCTCATTACTCATGAAATCACCCACAGTTCCCAGTGCTTTTGCATTAATGATTCAAGACAGTATGATGCACAAAGAATATTAGAATAAGCCTTAAAAAGGCAATTTAATCCAGTATTTAAGTATAGATGGTCTGATAATTAACGTAGTAGACTGGTTACTCAGAAGATATGGGTTTTATTCTCAGCTCATGGGAATAATGGACTTCGAAGTAGGCGGGGTCTTTTCGAAAAGGAGCCCCATCTGGACGAGACGCGCGGCGGCAAGCCGCATCAATTTTGAAGTGCCGCGGCCGCCCGCATGCTAATGAAGCGCTGAATATGCATTTCAGTGCTTCATTAGTAAACTTCGAAATGGCCATTTGCGTGGCCATTTTGAAGTTTGGGGCTCGTGTAGACACGGCCTTAGACTTACAGAGAGCTGCTCTTTGTTGAACTCTCACTTATGCCAGTGTTAATCCGGAGTAGCTCTCATGAAGTCATGCAGGGGTACAACTAAGGTAATAAAAGCAGAATTGGACCCTGGATTACAATCCTCAATTAATTTATATGCCACACAATATAACCAAGGCTTGTGTTGGGTTCTGTGTGTGATTAATAATATATTTAACGCTCCTGTCACTTAGATTTTGCAACTAACTAAACTATTCTTTGCCCATTTATGACACCGACAGCTTGTCATTTAAAAGTGCATATGTTCTGTGGGTCTGATCCCTATCCCATTTGTTTCACTGGGCTGTATACAGTGAAAAGTCTCATGCAAGTTAATAAGCTGCTACCACACATGCACAATAATCTTATGCTTTGGGACCTTTGTTCCTATGCCTTTTATGATTAGCACTTTAATTAATTTGCCTTGGAAAAGCTACTCTACCTGTTTGATAAACTATACAGTACCTAGCGACTCAGGCTAATTGTTGCAATGAATTTTTATTTATGCTTGCTCTAGTAAAAATCTCTCTTGTTTAAACACAACAGGTTTGGGTGTAATTAAATATGCTGCTCAGTGAAGCATCGGTTTTAAAAATTAATGAATGGCAGCTCCTGTGAGACCTCCCTATGTAATGGTTTTCACTCCAGAAAACAGCCCTGAAATGTGTTTGGGAAGTTAGAAACAATTAGTTACTCTTTGTTTTGAAAGTATTTTTAAAAATAACAAGGTAACTCTTCCCTGAAATTTATGTGGTAGATTACAGGCTTAATGGAACATAGGCCAATTTAAATTATTCAGGTGGCAAATCCCTACTCACATTGCCAATATCATAAATGTGGAGTCGCTCCATAGATAACTATAGGACAGAATCTCATCTCATTTACACTGCAGGTTGAACCTCTCTAATCTGGAACTCTCTCATTCAACAACATCTGCAATCTGGTATGGTTTTAGTTAGCTGGATGATCGCTTATCATGGATGTGGCCAAGTTTCCCATGGGCCCATAAAGTTTGTTTCCAGACACGAGTCTTGGCTCTCAGTGCTCTGTTCAGTTATTTAGCTGTAATTTACCCCTAAATCTCTTCTAAGAGTCCAGTAAGCAGTGGAAATGTTGGTAATGTGCTAGACAATATTGACCTCCTGCGGTCCAGCAAATTCTCTTATCTGGCACTGATCAGATCCTGAGGGTGGTAGATTATAGATGTTCATGTGCATGCCCCTCCCAATTATATACATATTGTTCCTTGGCATGATTTTCCTCATCTACAATGATGAAAAATCAGGAGGAACAACGCTGAAGTTAATAGGTTTATATAACATAAACTGTATGTAGACAGGCTAATTCTCGTCTTTCACTGATGGAGAAGGGAATGCATAGAAGATGCACTGCTTCTTCACATTCTGTACACAATCTAGAAATAAACAAAACTGTTCATCACCAGGGCTGTTATTGGCCTCTTTCATGCATGTTACATTCATAACCCCATAATGGTGAAAAAAACACAAAGGTATCCAGGGAGAATGCACTGAGCCACACAGACTAAAGTTAGTGACATTCATTTAGTAATAAGATTTAAAATTAGAGTCAGCCAAGCCACCACCCTGTAAACATCTGGACTTCCCGGTACGTCCAATGCCCAAAGTGTTTACCTGTAACGCTCTTCAGGAGAGAGGCTCTCTTTATTTTTCTGCTCTGAGTTACACTTGCAGCTCCCTTCGGAGATTAGGAAAGGAAAAGATATGGAGCGTGGTCAACCCTGCTTTTTGAAGTGTTGACACTACAGCTGTGTCTACACATGCACACTACTTCGAAGTAGCGGCACTAACTTCGAAATAGCGCCCGTCGCGGCTACACGTGTCGGGCGCTATTTCGAAGTTAACTTCGACGTTAGGCGGTGAGACGTCGAAGTCGCTAATCTCATGAGGGGATCGGAATAGCGCCCTACTTCGACGTTCAACGTCGAAGTAGGGACCGTATAGACGATCCACGTCCCACAACGTCGAAATTGCGGGGTCCTCCATGGCGGCCATCAGCTGGGGGGTTGAGAGATGCTCTCTCTCCAGCCCCTGCGGGGCTGTATGGTCACCGTGGGCAGCAGCCCTTAGCCCAGGGCTTCTGGCTGCTGCTGCGGCAGCTGGGGATCCATGCTGCAGGCACAGGGTCTGCAACCAGTTGTAGGCTCTGTGTATCTTGTGTTGTTTAGTGCAACTGTGTTTGGGAGGGACCCTTTAAGGGAGTGGCTTGCTGTTGAGTCCGCCCTGTGACCCTGTCTGCAGCTGTGCCTGGCACCCTTATTTCGATGTGTGCTACTTTGGCGTGTAGACGTACCCTCGCAGCGCCTATTTCGATGTGGTGCCGCGCAACGTCGAAGTTGAACATCGACGTTGCCAGCCCTGGAGGACGTGTAGACGTTATTCATCGAAATAGCCTATTTCAATGTTGCTACATCGAAATAAGCTATTTCGATGTTGGCTTCACGTGTAGACGTAGCCTACCTCAAAAAGTGAAGGTTTTAAAATGAAAAATGCACACATAAGAACAGACATAGTAGGTAAGATTAAAGGTCCATGTAGCCCAGTATCCTGCCTTCCATCAGTGGTCAGTGCCAGGTGCCCCAGAGGGAATGAACAGAACAGGTAATCATTAAATGATTTATTCCCTTTCGCTCATTCTCAGCTTCCAGCAAATACATTTTTGACTTGCTTAAGAGACACTAAAAACATTTGAATGGATGGCCTATATAGCTCAGGCAAAATATAAACACATTCCTCGTTACCCTCTGAATAATAATAGCGTGATCTTGGACACTAGAATATCTCAACTCTGAGCAATGCAATTTATCCTGCCATAATTAGAATGGGCCACTGGCTTCTCAGAAGTGCTTATAAAAAGGGCAACAAATGGCTTCATTGCTTTAAGGGGCCAGTTTTAAAATGAGCAGGATCAAAGCCTCCCTCCAAAGGAAAGCTGCTTTCAGATGAATACCAGCCTTAAGAAAGCTTTCCAAACTTATTCACATATTGCTAAGCTTTGCCAACTCTGTCAAAAGTGCTTAGCATACCATCCATGCTTAAAAAATAATGACACTATGTAGATGTGCAGAGCACATTAAAAGTACACTTAAAAATATCCAGAAGTACTGAAGTGCCCTATAACATGCTCTGCATATATGTCCCATTGTTACATATCATAGATGTAGGTTACCACTCAACCAGGTTGAGCTGCCCTCCCTTTCCCCAGTCCCCTTCTGTATATAGTTTGCCCTTGTTCCCCACTGTAAATGGTTGTGTTCGCTGTAAAAAATCACAGAGTCAAGAGTTTTTGTTAAGCGGTTTATTTTTCCACCATCCCTGTGTCTTGTGCTTGTGGTGGGAGGACAGTGAGAGGTGGATGTGTACGTAGGGGTTGTGATGGGGTGATGGTGAGGGTTGTATATGCAGGGGCCTGTGTGGAGGGACTGTGGGGGGTCACTGGGGCCCGTGGGTAAAGCTCTCTCAGAAGGCTTCCCTGATATGAACCGCGTCCTGGCGTGCCTGGCGATTTGGGGCAGCAGCCGCCTGCTTGTAGCCAGGGCTGGACTCGGCCGCCCACCCCTGGACGAATGCCTTGTCCTTGCCTTCCACTATGTTGTCGAGGACACAGCAGGCACCCACCACCTGCAGGACGTTCTTCAGGCTGACCTTTATTCATGTAAGGAGGCACTGGAACTGGCATGTCAAGTGCTTGAAGGCCTGCTTGATGGCATTGTGGGCCTGATTGAGGCGGGTGTTAAAAAGCCTTCTGGGGGGGGTTGAGGTGGCCAGTGTAGGATCACATCAGCTAGGGCTGCAGGGTGTAGATGGCATCTGCCACCATGTAGAGGTGCATGGTGACACCCCTCAACTGGAGATTCCATGCGGGGGACATATATTCTGGCCTCCATGTAGTGGCAGAGGCCGGTGTTCCGTATTGTGTCCGGCCCACCCAGCCCACATCGATATACATGAAGTAGCCCTTAGAGTCCACCAGCACCTGGAGCACCACTGAGTGGCAGCCTTTTCTGTTGACGTAGTGGCTGGTGTTATGTTCCAGGCTGCGGATAGGGATGTGCATCCCATCCAGGGCACTGAAAGAATGTGGGAAGCTGAACATGGTGAATTCTGCAACGGCCATGGCCACATCCCCCACACGGATGACCCTGTGCAGCAGCAGCACTTTGACTGTGTGGACGACCTGCATGGGAGGGAGGGTGTACACTCTCATGAGGGCATGATGGAGTGCACCTGGCCCTCTCCCCACAGCTCCCTCCTGGCCCCCTTCCCCATGTCCCTTCCCAGCCTTCTCCCTCATACTTCTTCCCAGCTCCCTCCCCCATGCCCCCAGCTACCAAGGGTCCCCATTGCCCAGGAGCCCCTCCCCTCGTTTTGTGGTGTGTGCATGACCTAAGCATACCCTACCTCCCTGAGTACAGCCCTGATGGTGGCCTGGCCCACCCTGAACTGGTACCCCACAGACAGGGTGGGCCAGCTTCCATGCGGCAATGGCAACCCTTTTTTTTCGACAGGGAGTGCAGGCCACATGTGGGTGTCCTGGAGTCTTAGGCTACGTCTACACGTGCAGCCAACATCGAAATAGCTTATTTCGATGTTACGACATCGAAATAGTCTATTTCGATGAATAACGTCTACACGTCCTCCGGGGCCGGCAACGTCGATGTTCAACTTCGACGTTGCTCAGCCCAACATCGAAATAGGCGCAGCGAGGGAACGTCTACACGCCACAGTAGCACACATCGAAATAGGGATGCCAGGCACAGCTGCAGACAGAGTCACAGGGCGGACTCAACAGCAAGCCGCTCCCTTAAAGGGCCCCTCCCAGACACAGTTGCACTAAACAACACAAGATACACAGAGCTGACAACTGGTTGCAGACCCTGTGCCTGCAGCATGGATCCCCAGCTGCCGCAGAAGCAGCCAGAAGCCCTGGGCTAAGGGCTGCTGCCCACGGTGACCATAGAGCCCCGCAGGGGCTGGAGAGAGAGCATCTCTCAACCCCCCTGCTGATGGCCGCCATGGAGGACCCAGCAATTTCGACGTTGTGGGACGCGGATCGTCTACATGGTCCCTACTTCGACATTGAACGTCGAAGTAGGGCGCTATTCCTATCTCCTCATGAGGTTAGCGACTTCGACGTCTCGCCGCCTAACGTCGAAGTTAACTTCGAAATAGCGCCCGATGCGTGTAGACGCGACGGGCGCTATTTCGAAGTTGGTGCCGCTACTTCGAAGTAGCGTGCACGTGTAGACGCAGCTTTAGGGTGCAGGCAAGCCACTGGCAGAGCTCCTGGAAGGCCCACTTACTCATTCTGAAATTCTGGAGCCATCTGGCATCATCCCAGTCCCAGATGACCAACTGCTCCCACCAGTCAGAGCTGCTAGGGTGGCTTAAGAGGCACTGGGGCGCTTGGGTTCACAGGCATGATCCTGGGTGGAGGGGCTTCAGGGATCCAGTAGAGGAATGGGGATGCTCACTCCAGGAGAAAGTGGAGTATGACCATGACCATCTTGGCCAGGTGGCTGACCACGGTGCCCAGGAAGGCCAGCTTCAATGCCAGGAGTTGCTGATCCAGATCCATTGGGTGGTGCTGACCATTGGGTCCGTGCACAGGCTCTGTGGTATGTGTTGCAGCACTGCAGGCCTCAGTGTGTGCAGGGTGGGGGTGTTTGGGAGGGGTCCTTTAAAGGTGCGGCTGGCTGTGGGCCCTGGAAGGGCTAGTCAGCCATGAAACCCTGTCCACAGCATGTCCTGCTCCACTCTTTCAAAAAAGTCCCCATGACTGTGTGAACTCTCTCTTTTGAAAGTGCTGAGCAGTCTTGCAAAAGAGCGGAATGCAGGCTCAATCCAATTTTTGTGTGTAGACATGCTCTTTTGAAAGACGGTTTTCCAACAGATATGTTCCGGAAGCTTGTCTTTTGAAAGAGTGCTGTAGTGTACATTTAGCTTTTAAGTTTGAGTTGAAGGTAACGTTATTAAAGGTATTCATGTTGCTTGGTGACAGCAGGCATCCTCCATGTTCGAGACGCTTGTAAGAAAAGGAGTAAAGAGAGCATAAAAAACATCAGGAAAAACACTGGCTGTTGCCGAGCAACCAAAGGCAATATAAAGGGTAGAACATGATAGAAGGGAGGAGGATTCTCTGTCTTATGCTCCGAAGGAGAGCAAGTGACAGGAGCATTAACTTGCTCTCTGCGGAGCCAGACTCCAGTTACTCAGTCTAGGTAAGTAGGCTATAGTGGGAAGGTATTGAAATACCATTGGGATTTTGTTCTGAGGCACAAATATGCACTCACGGATTCTCCAGGTAGATAGAGTAAACCCACTTGCAGGATGGGGCAAAGGGGACCGGGTGTGTTTCAGACTTGGGTATGGTACTTACCTCTCAATCCCAATTGGCTTCCCATGGTGGAGATTCCATCTCAGACTGTTTAGACAGTACCAAGTTTGGAATAAGGTATTTCAAAATAATTTACACAATTTGTGTAGGTCAAGTGGTGTAAATTATTTAAAAAACATCTTGCCGCGTGGATGTAGTCTGAGGGCAGTCACAGAAGACCTATGGGCCAGCTGTGAAGATAGCATTTAAAACTGTATATTAAAGAACTATTTTAGCTTTTAAAATCAGGTTAATAGAAACATATAGGCCTGATAAAAGTGCTGAGCTTTTAATTGGGGGAAAGGGAAACTGGGAGCATCACATACATACTGAGCTTCCTCAGTCTTTGAGAACTGATTGAAGAAGAAGAGAAGCGTTCAGTATTTAGCAAAGCAATTTTTTCTCCCCAGTGTCTATCCAGGCAATTGAGTCTCATATGTGTTAACAAAAGGCAAAACCAGCATTTTCAACCCCCTGCATAAATATTGCTTTCCTTCACCAACAATCAGGTTCACTATGGCTGCGTCTACACGTGCACGCTACTTCGAAGTAGCGGCAGTAACTTCGAAATAGCGCCTGTCACGTCTACACGTGTTGGGCGCTATTTCGAAGTTGAAATCGACGTTAGGCGGCGAGACGTCGAAGTCGCTAACCCCATGAGCGGATGGGAATAGCGCCCTACTTCGACGTTCAACATCGAAGTAGGGACGTGTAGACGATCCGCGTCCCGCAACATCGAAATAGCGGGGTCCTCCATGGCGGCCATCAGCTGGGGGGTTGAGAGATACTCTCTCTCCAGCCCTTGCGGGGCTCTGTGGTCACCGTGGGCAGCAGCCCTTAGCCCAGGGCTTCTGGCTGCTGCTGCTGCAGCTGGGGGTCCGTGCTGCATATACAGGGTCTGCAACTAGTTGTTGGCTCTGTGTATCTTGCACTGTTTAATGAAAGTGTGTCTGGGAGGGGCCCTTTAAGGGAGCGACTTGCTGTTGAGTCCGCCCCGTGACCCTGTCTGCAGCTGTGCCTGGCTCCCTTATTTCGATGTGTGCTACTTTGCCGTGTAGACGTTCCCTCGCTGTGCCTATTTCGATGTTGGGCTGAGCAACGTCGAAGTTGAACATCGACGTTGCCAGCCCTGGAGGACGTGTAGACGTTATTCATCGAAATAAGCTATTTCGAAGTTGGGTGCACGTGTAGACGTAGCCTATAAGTCATGATATTGCTAGTTCCGCAGAAGTGTGCATGACATTTAATTAAAGGTATGATAAATCACACTCCCCTGAAAAAGAAATTGTTTGAAAATCTTTATGAAAAACAAAACAAACCTCAACAAACCCAAAGGGAACCGCCCACCCTACTCTTCCCAGCAAAACCAGCACCTTTTTATTTCTTTTGCAAGCCATCTCTAAACTTGACAGATTTAAAATCAACAAAGAGCACATTATTTTTAGGGGCTGTAAGGTGAACAGTAGTACAAACTGTTTGGAATCTCTCTTGGTTCAGGCCCCTCTCTTCATAAGAGATTTCTGAGTCATTTTCAGTGGAAATAAAAACACTTATCCTGTCACAGGGATTACATTCGTAAGGGGAAAGATGAACTGCCAGGACTGATCTAATTCTGATCAAAACAAATATTGGTGTGAATTTATAGACCTAAACCACAGCACAATCTGACATAGTTTTTGCCCAAATGGTGGTTCTATAATTCATAGGAGCTCCAAACCAGCAACTGAATAAACATAAAAGTCTGATTTATTTTATAGATCAGGGCTAAGGTATTCTGGCAGATCAGTGCAGTGATGCACCACACCAACTTTGTCTGTGCACATATACAGAAAACATGACCTGGGAATTAAGCAGAAAGCAGCCCTCATCTGCTAGAAATTCCAGCAGACACTGTCACAGTCATTCATTCACACCTCTCTGGAAAACTCTTTTTCTAATGAATTCCAAGCTTTCTTGGTTGTGTTTCTTTTTTTAAGTGCCAACGGATTGTTGGCTCCATTTGAGTCTCAGTAAAATAATAAATCTTTTCTAGAGATCTCAGTTCTTTTTCTAAAAATTTCAGAAGTTCTAATGGTTGAGTGTAATTTGGAAAACAAAATGAAGCCGTACCACAGTATGGGCGTGTGCCCTGCATTCATTAAAGCAAACGAAATGGATAAGAATCTTTTGATTTCTGCAGAACTTCAGTAACTGGAGTGGTGGTGCACGGTCTGATTGCCTTTAAGGCCTGAGACATTTTCTATGGCAGTGGACAAGTGTTGGAAACAGCACAAACTGGAGCAGGTTGGAGATGGACTTCAGGACAATGTTGAGCTGCATGTGGTTTATAAAGTAGGATGCCCCTAAAGTGCACTCATTCGCTTGTTCTGATTAAAGTTATTGCATATAAATTAAAAAGCAGAAGGTGGCTACCTGGGGTTTGGGAGAGGTAAGAAAATTCCTGGAGACAAGGATGGGACCCTTTGGCTACGTCTACACGTGAACCCTACATTGAAGTAGCCTATTTCAATGTGGCGACATTGAAATAGGCTATTTGAATGAATAACGTCTACACGTCCTCCAGGGCTGGCAACGTCGATGTTCAACATCGACGTTGCACAGCACCACATCGAAATAGGCGCTGCGAGGGTACGTCTACACGCCAAAGTAGCACACATCGAAATAAGGGTGCCAGGCACAGCTGCAGACAGGGTCACAGGGCGGACTCAACAGCAAGTCGCTCCCTTAAAGGGCCCCTCCCAGACACACTTTCACTAAACAGCGCAAGATACACAGAGCCGACAACTAGTTGCAGACCCTGTGCATGCAGCATGGATCCCCAGCTGCAGCAGCAGCAGCCAGAAGCCCTGGCCTACGGGCTGCTGCACAAGGTGACCATAGAGCCCTGCAAGGGCTGGAGAGAGAGCGTCTCTCAACCCCCCAGCTGATGGCCGCCATGGAGGACCCCGCTATTTCAATGTTGCGGGACGCAGATCGTCTACACGTTCCCTACTTCGACGTTGAACGTCGAAGTAGGGCGCTATTCCCATCCCCTCATGGGGTTAGCGACTTCGACATCTCGCCGCCTAACGTCGATTTCAACTTCGAAATAGCACCCAACACGTGTAGCCGTGACGGGCTCTATTTCAAAGTTGGCGCCGCTACTTCGAAATAGCGTGCACGTGTAGACACGGCTTTTGAGTGATATCCTTTGAAACAGCCAAGTGATGTGAAGTAGCAATGAGGAAGAGGTCTCTGGCACAAAAGATTAAAACTGAATATAAAAAGGTGAAGGTTGCATATGTACAAAAGCTGCAGTGGTGACACTAATGAGAGTTTTAAGAAAAAAACATTTTCATAAATCATAGTAATGTCAGAAGGGACTATTAAATCATCTAGTCTGATCTGTGTAAGACAGGCTGTAGAACTCCACCCAGTTAATCTTATGCTCGGCCCAATAACTTGTGCTAACATAAATTTCTTTTTGACTAATTGAGTCATTTTCCTTACAAGTCCAAAGTGAGACCCTCACTGTCTTGGAAGGCATGTGTTTCTTTAACCTCAAAAATAGGGTGAATATAAGGATGTGATTCAAATGTTTTTTTTAAAGACACTATGTACCCTAACCCCAAAGTCGTTGCTGAGAGATATAACTTTCACACAGGAAACATTCTGGCTGCCCACAAATTGCCATGTCAGTAGCTGTATGAAGGAGTCCCCCAGGAGCCATTTTACATTTGGAATCAGAAATCCTGAATTAAGAGAGAGGAAAACATTGTTCACAGATTAAGGAACTTATTATGGACGGACTGTGTCTAAATCCACCAACAGAAACAGCTGGCAAGTCTAGAGGGCACTTGGTCCATAAACCAAAAAGACTAGAATCACTGCATCCAAGAACATAACAGTTAATTGGATGGAACTTTTTTTTCCATTGTCTGGAAATATCTTATTAATCATAGTAACTCTTATACACGTATCAGAGGGGTAGCCGTGTTAGTCTGTATCTGTAAAAACAAATGGAAGTCCTGTGGCACCTTATAGACTAACAGATATTTTGAAGCATAAACTTTCATGGGCAAAGACCCACTTTGTCAGTAATACTGAGTGACTCATGAAGCTGCAGGAAGTTAGCCCATAAATCTTTGCTTTTTGCCCAAAGTCCCACCCTTCCTCTACCCCCTTACTGAAGCCCAGAGCCCCTCACTGCACCCATGCCCTTGTCCACAGCCCCTACAACTCTACACCACTAGGAGGTGGGGCAGGAGGTACTACTCCAGCCTCCCCAGCTGCAGAGTGCTGAAAGAGAGGAAGGGCCGGTGGTACCTCTGTAGCCCCTCAGCCTGGAAGTGCCAAACAATGGCATGGGTAGGCTGTGCTGCCACAGCCCCCTCACCCCTGAGTCCTGGGAGGGCAGGTGGTGCATAGCCAGACCATCCCTAGTTCCAGTACATAAAGAGGGAGGGCAACACAGCACCAGCCCTTGATGCTGGCCTGCAGAGTGGAAACAAGGGCCCAAAGGGCAGAGCACATAGGGGGCTTGACTGGCTGTTTGGGGAGGCAGAGCCTTCTCCAGCCCATAGCACCCTCTATCTATGAAAATAATTGAAGTGCAGAAGATGAGGTATGAAAGGTGTTTAGTGCTCATAGTGCACCAGAAGAGAGAAAAGAATTCAGCAAAAGAGAGCATTTGCCAAATCACATAGAGCACCAAGGCATCTCTGTGTACATGGAAGGGCCCTTTCCAAAATCTGCACCTGTCCACAATGGAATGGCTTGCAATTAATTCTATGTTTCAGAATTGCTTATAACACCAAATAAGTGGGACTCAAATGTTCTGTGTTAGTTCAAATAGTGAAAATGAGATGGAAATTGATACAGGTGCTGTAGTATTCAGTTTCTGAAAAAGTTTATAAACAAAAAATAGTGCCTGTTAAATAAGAAGCTGATGTAATATTGAAAAAGAAGGAAATAGACATTTAAGGATTCCCACGGGTCAAGGCTGCTGTTTGTTGTTACCATTAATTGTTTTGGAAGGAACTAGCTGTTAACTAATTGGCAAATAATTTCTCAAGAGAAATTTGTATTGGAGGACCATGCGCCACATGTTACATCAGTGGATGAAAATAAAAGAAAAAAAATCACATCTGCTTTTGATATAGACCCTGGATAGTAAACAGCATAACAATAGAGCTGAGCAAACTTTTGTGTGTTGGGGGGGCAGTTCATGATAATTTCAAAAAGTCAATAAGAGAATTGTTTTGGGTTTAAAAGAAATCCATATTTTTCAGAATTATAAACAAATCAAAAAGTAAAAATTAAAGAGAATTCCACATCAAAAAAAACTATTGCTTGACCTGAAACTAAACATTTTATTTTGATGGAGTGCACCTCTGAAGTGTTTTCATATTCTGAAATGAAGTAAAATAAAGTTTGAATTAAAAAGTCATTTCAGATCAGAACATCAAACTGTCAGAAATGTTTATGCCTTTTTGTATATTTTTTGTTTTAGTTTTGGGATTTGTGTATGAGGCTATTCTGTGAAATTGGCATAAATTTATGAAATGTTTTGCTGTTCATGAATCTGCATTTTTTGCTGAAAAAAGGTTTGGGATGAAAATTTTTGCCTGGTTTTCCTTTTTTATAAAAACAATACATGGTCAAAAAGAACAGACCTAAATTGCTACATAAAACTTATCTAGTGCCATAAGCTTTGTGAACAAGTGGAAAAAATCAAGAAGCCGGGTATAATTTCACCTGCAGAAAAGTGAATGAACAACTTGTGTGTAACATTAAAATAAATGAGAGAATAGTTGAGTCTGATATACAATCGACTGCCAGCAGAGTGTGGAATATCTTCTTCAGATGGTCTTTCCATTAATGCAAAAAGCACTTCATATTAATGGGAACTAAGAAAGAATGCACTTTCACTCAGTAATCTATTATTTGTTGTTTGACACCTCTGACATTACAGAAGAGGTATGTCTTATATTGGAGTGCCTATCATTGCCAGTCTAGGAGTTCCCAACAATTGTTAATGGATTTTTTTCTGCACAACACCTCCATGGGGTCAGTAAGTGTTATCACCATTTACAGATGATGAACAGAAGTACAGGGTGCATTAAGAGACTTGCCTAATGTCACATAGAATCACCTGTGTTTCAGTCCTGTGAGCTACCCACTAGAGTCCTAGACCATCATTCCTATTTTTAATTGTTGATAGAGAATATTTGTTTATGATAGAGTTGTAGCAATACTACAAATGTTATGTATTAGGATGATGATTGAATTAAAGGATTGTCTTTCAAGCACAATAAAAATGCAAATTTGGTTAAAATTCATTTTGACCACCAGATTTATACTCACATATTTAAAGAAAAAATAATCTATGTGTAGTCTCTTGTACTCACTGAAACATCCAACAATCTGCTCCATGGACCTGACCCATAGTCCACTGAAGTCAGTGCAAAAGCTCCTGTTGACTTCAGTGGCCTGTGTGTAGGGTCATACTTCCTGCCTGGTGTGGAAACCCTTGGCCTTTGCCTTTGTCCACCCAATCAGAGCAGTGGAGCTTGGGAAGCCTCAGGCTTTGGTCCCCACTCCTGGGGTTATGTAGTCATTTCTATTATGAGAAGGGGATTGCAAGGCAATGAACTTTGAAAACCCCTGATCTACACCAGTGGAAGAAGCTCTGCTGTCAGCATAGGTAGCATCCTCACTAAATGCTCCACTAGCACAGCTGAGTCACTATCATGATGTACATATCACTGTGGAAGATTGATATGCTCAAGGTCGATCTTCCAGGGTTTGTTTTGTGCATGTATGAAAAGGCATTTTCTGGGGTTAGAGTCAACCCCAGAACTCCTCACAGTGAGGTTTAAGAAAGGTCAATGGGAGAAACACTCCTGTTGACCATCTTGCATGTAGACAGCAACAGTACTTAACCACTGATAAGTCGATTTTAGTTATGCAATTGGTGTACTAAAATTGCATAGTGGCAATTGACTTCTATATCTAGTATAGACATAGCCTAAATGTAGGCAAGCCCTGATTTATCTAAGTAGTTAAGTATGCAATTGCTCCTTTGCATTTATTACTACTGTGTTTCAGAGGTATCATTCACTTATCTGTCATCAATATACCAGTTGTGAAGATCCCATATATTTTGTTTTTGGCCAGGTTAGACTTAGAGGCCAAACTAATGGCTTTTAAAGTTGAGGGGTGTGTTAACTTCATCTCCAGTGGGATGCTGGATCAGTTCTGCAAAACTTGTGCCTTTCATGAACCTTGTACAACTTAGTCTTCCTTTAAAACAAAACAAACAAAACAAACAAACAGAACTGTTGAGAAACAAAGAAAAGAGAATCCTTCTTAGTATTGTTTTTTCATCATCCAGAAACCATCTTGGGAGTCAGAGGCACATTGGTGTTCCGCTTCTCCGTGTTAATAACTCTTGTCAGTACTGATATATTCACTACACATAACACACAGTTGTCACAATTTATGCTCAACAGATGGGATGTAACATATCACTGGAAAATAAATAACTCATTGATTATTGATACTTCATAGAAATCTCATAAATGTAGAGTTGGACGGACCTTGAGAGGTCACCTAGTTCATTCCACTCCACTGGAGAATGATTCATTATCCACATCACCCTCGACAGGTGTTTGTCTAACTTGTTCCTAAAAACATCCAAAGATGGATCTTCTACAATAGTCCTGAGCAATTTGTTCTACTGCTTAACTACTCTGACAGTTAGAAAAAATTTCCTAGTGTCCAACCTAAATGCCCTTTGCTGTAATTTAAGCCCATTACTTCTTATCTTGTCCTCTGTGGTTGTTGAGAACAATTTATCATCTTCCCCTCTATAACGATCTTTCACATACTTGAGAACGGTTATTATGTCCCTCTTCAGTCTTCTTTTCTCCACACTCACCAAATCCAGATTTTTCAATCTTTCCTCATGTTTTCAAGACTTTTATTCCCTTTTTTTGGTCTCCTCCATACTCTCTCCAACAATTTCTTCACATCTTTCTCAATAGAGTGAAAGCATTATTTCTTGTGTCTTGTTTACAGTGCTTCTGTAATACAACCCAGAATGATATTCCTGTTTGTTTTTTTGCAACAATCTTTCACTGCTGAGTTATATTTAGGCTATGTCTACACTACAGTGGTCTGTTGACAGAATCAGAGAGGTAGCTGAGTTACTCTGTATCTTCAAAAACAACAAGAAGTCCTGTGGCATCTTATAGACAAACAGATATTTTGGACCATAAGCTTTCTTGGGCAAAGACCCACTTTGTCAGAAGCGGGTCTTTGCCCAAGAAAGCTTATGGTCCAAAATATCTGTTCGTCTATAAGGTGCCACAGCGCTTCTTGCTGTTGACAGAAGTCATAAGAACATAAGAACATGAGAATGGCCATACTGGGTCAGACCAAAGGTCCATCCAGCCCAGTATCCCGTCTGCTGACAGTGGCCAATGCCAGGTGCCCCAGAGAAGGAGAACAGAAGACAATGATCAAGTGATTTATCTCCTGCCATCCATCTCCTGCCCTTATACTGAAGGCTAGGGCACCATACTTTACCCCTGGCTAAAAGCCATTTATGGACCTAACCTGCAAAAATTTATCGAGCTCTTTTTTAAACCCTAATAGAGTCCTGGCCTTCACAGCCTCCTCCGGCAAGGAGTTCCACAGGTTGACTGTGTGCTGTGTGAAGAAAAATTTCCTTTTATTAGTTTTGAACCTACTACCCATCAATTTCATTTGGTGCCCCCTAGTTCTTGTATTATGGGAAAAGGTAAATAATTTTTCTGTATTCACTTTCTCCACACAATTCATGATTTTATATACCTCTATCATATCGCCCCTCAATCCCAGTCTCTCTAGCCTCTCCCCATATGGGACCCGTTCCAAACCCCTAATCATCTTAGTCGCCCTTTTCTGAACCTTTTCTAATGCCAATATATCTTTTTTGAGGTGAGGAGACCACATCTGCACGCAGTACTCAAGATGTGGACGTACCATAGTTTTATATAGGGGAAGTATGATATCTTTTGTCTTATTATCTATCCCTTTTTTAATAATTACTAACATCCTATTTGCTTTACTAACTGCTGCTGCACACTGCGTGGATGTCTTCAGAGAACTATCCACTATAACTCCAAGATCCCTTTCCTGATCTGTCGTAGCTAAATTTGACCCAATCATGTTGTACGTGTAATTTGGGTTATTTTTTCCAATGTGCATTACCTTACACTTACCCACATTAAATTTCATTTGCCATTTTGCTGCCCAATCACTCAGTTTGCTGAGATCTTTTTGTAGTTCTTCACAATCCCTTTTGGTTTTGACTGTCCTGAACAACTTGGTGTCATCTGCAAACTTGGCCACCTCACTGCTTACCTCATTTTCTCGATCATTGATGAACAAGTTGAACAGATCGGTCCCAGGACTGACCCCTGGGGAATACCACTAGTTACCCCCCTCCATTGTGAAAATTTACCATTTATTCCAACCCTTTGTTTTCTGTCTTTTAACCAATTCCCGATCCATGAAAGGATCTTTCCTCCTATTCCATGACCGCCTAATTTACATAAAAGCCTTTGGTGTGGGACCGTGTCAAAGGCTTTCTGGAAATCTAGGTATATTATGTCCACTGGGTGCCCCTTGTCCGCATGTTTATTAACCCCTTCAAAGAATTCTAATAGATTAGTTAGACACGACTTCCCTCTGCAGAAACCATGCTGACTTTTGCCCAACAATTCGTGCTCTTCTACGTGCCTTGCAATTTTATTCTTTCCTATTGTTTCTACTAATTTGCCTGGTACTGATGTTAGACTTATCGGTCTATAATTGGCAGGGTCTCCTCTAGAGCCTTTTTTAAATATTGGTGTTATATTGGCCATCTTCCAGTCATTGGGTACCGAAGCAGATTTAAAGGATAGGTTACAAACCACTGTTAATAACTCCGCAATTTCACATTTGAGTTCTTTCAGAACCCTTGGGTGAATACCGTCTGGTCCTGGAGACTTGTTACTATTCAGCTTATCAATTAACTCCAAAACCTCCTCTAATGTCACTTCAATCTGGGAGAGTTCCTCAGATTTGTCACCTAGAAAGGCTGGCTGTCAGAAGATATGGTCTGACAAAACTTCTTTTGAGAGACTGCGGCCACACATAAAAGCGGCTCTCTTTGCCGATCTGCTCTGGTGACAGAGACCCGCCAGACTGCCTGGCTGCTCTCTTGACAGAACTGTCAACCGGAAGCACAGCAGATAGAGCTCCCCTGTGACCCAGAAGCCCTGTCTGTTGACAGAGAGATCCCTGGCGCTTCCATGTAGTCTTATTTTTTGTTGTTATTTACAGATTCTGACAAGAAAGGCATTCTGCCTCATAGGGGAGAGGCAGAAGGCTGTCAACAAAAGTGCTGAGTTCTGTCTATAGTATTTCAAAAGAACACATTTTTAGTGTGGACGCGCTGTAAGTTTTCTTGACAAAACTCTCTAGTGTATATGTAATTTTAGTTTGTGATCCAAACTAACCACTTTGCTGCAGTCCTCTTTTCCAGGCAGTCATTGTCAGTTTTATATTTGTGCAATTGATTGTGCCTTCCTAAATGCAGTACTTTACTTTTGTCTCTTCTGAATTTTACCCTGCTGAAGTAAGACCATTGCTCTGATTTGTGAGAATCCTTTTGAATTCTAATGCTGTCTTTCAAGAGGTTTGCCACCATTCCTACATTCCTATCATTTCCAAACTTCATAAGTATATTCTCTGCACTGTTATCTAAAGCATTTATGAAGATATTTGGATTTCAGACTGATTAACCATGAAGAAGTGTTTTAAACTGAGTTTGATGAGGACAGGTGACCAAAGCCCACAGGTAGTCAACACCATGGAGAATAGGGCCTTCCCGGGGTCAGGGGCGAACTAATTTAGAAGGTTTCTCTTCAGAGACAGTGGTTCATGAGGAGCTTGGAACAAGTTGGTGTGCTGTGGAACACCTGGGAGAATGAGAGTGGTCAGGTACCAGGAGCAAGTTGCTGGGCGGAGTTATTTGGAGAAATGGTGCGGGGCTGGGCTAAATCGGTGGTAACGGAGGAAAAACTACCTGTTACCTCAGCTATTAGGGTTTCAGGGCTGGAACCTGGAGCAGAGGGTGGGCCCGGGTTCCATGCCCCCCACACACACTACCAAAGAGACACTCCCTTTGATTGGCCTATGATGAAGGTGGCTAATTAGGCTGTGACTCTGGCCTCCAGAAAGGGAAAGAAGCCACATGAAGGTCACAGTGAGCTCTGAGGCATGACGTAACTGTCTAGAAGTGCAGGACCCACAAGGCAGAGCCGGAGTTTTACTACAACTTGGACTGAAGTTGAGATGGAAATAGGACACAGACTTTTTGAGGGTATCTTGGTAAGGATAAAAGGACTCAAAAATAATGGTGATATCCTGGTAAGGATCTGCTACAGACCTCCTAACCAAGAAGAAGAGGTGAATGAGGCTTGTTTTATTTTTTTTTTGAGCAAATAACAAAATCATCTGAAGCATAGGACTCAACTATCCAGACATGTCCTGTGAAAACATCATAGCAGGTCACAGATTGTCCAACAAGTTCTTGGAGTACATTAGGGAAACCTTTGATTTCAGAAATTGGAGAAAGCTACTAGAGGGGATTTGCTTTTAACAAACAGGGAGTAAGTGGTTGGACAAATTAAAAGTGGAAGGCATATTGGATGAAAACAATCATGATATGATAGAGTTTGTGATTCAGACAAATGGTGAGAGGGAGAACAGCAAAAGAAGTCTTTTATGGGGGTAGGTGATTTCAAGAAGGCAGATTTTAGCAAACTCAGGGAGTTGGTAAGTAAGATCTCATGGGAATCAAGTCTAAATGGGGGAAAAATGAAAAAAAGTTTTCAAAGATACATTATTATGGTGCAAAAGCAAACTACTCCACTGCACAGAAAAGATAGAAAATATGACAAGAGACCACCCTGGCTTAACCAGGAGATCTTTTATTATCTAATAATCAAAAGGACTCCTACAAAAAGTGGAAACTAGGTCAAATTACAAAGGATGAATATAAATGAATAACACAAGTGTTAGGATGGTACAATCACAAAATAACTTCAAACTAGCTAGGGACATGAAAGGAGAACAAGGGAACATTCTACAAATATTGTAGGAGCATCAGAAAAACCAAGGACAGGTTAGGACCATTACTCAATGAGGAAGGGGAAAACAGTAACAGAAAAAGGGAAATGCAGATGTGCTGAATGACCTCTTTGTTACATTTTTCACCAAGAAAATTGGTGATTGGTTGTCTAGCAGAGTGTATGCTGGTGAAAACAAAGATTGTTCAGAAAGTAAAATGGGAAAAGAACAAGTTCCCAGGGCTTGATGAAATCCATTCTAGAATATTTGAGTTGTTTGAGGAGAACTATCTGAACTACTAGATAGACAGGGTTAGACAAACACCTGTCAGGGATTAGGTGGTTCTTGGTTCTTCCACAATTGTTGAGGACTGGACTTGATAACCTTTTGAGATACCTTCCAGTTGTATGATTCTATTATATTTATTAGAATGAGACTCAGAACAGACCTTTGTGTGGCCCCACCCAAATTATCCTTCCAGTTTGATGGTGAACCATTGATAGGTACTCTCTGAGTATGTGTTTTCAAGCAATTGTGTGCCAACTTTATAATAGATTAATCAAGGCTGCATTTCTCTACTTTATGCAAAAGTCATATAAGACAGCATCAAAGGCCTTACTTAAGAGGAGATGTTTTATCACAGCTACTGTTACCTCTCTATTCACAAGGCCTGTTACCTGTAACACAAGGATGGCTGGTTTAACATTATGTGTTCTTGTCAGATTCATATTAATTGTTACTAATTACCTTATTATTTTCTAGGCACTTAAAACATTTTTTGATTATGTGTTCCATTATCTTTCTGGGTACTGAAGTTTAGTTCACTGGTCTATAATTCCCTGTCTTGCCTTTATTGCCTTTTTTTTTTAGATAGATACTATATTTGTCTTTTCCAATCTTCTGGAATCTCTCCTGTCCACTATGAATTCTGAAAGATATTTGTTAATGGCTCAGAGATTTCTTCAGCTAGTCCTCTGAGTATTTTAGGATGTATTTTATGAGGCTCTGCTGGAAGACATTCAACTGGTTTAAGTAATTCTTAATTTGTGCTTTTCCTATTTTAGCCTCAGGTTTTACCCTATTTACACTGATCCTCACTATGTTAATTGTCCATTACCGCTAAACTTTTTTTCTGAAAACTTAATCAAAAAATGTGTTTAAGGCTTTGGCCATTGCTGTGGTTTTTGATTATTGTCTTTCCCTTCTCAGTGAAGAATAGCTCTACTCTGTCTTTGGTCTTCTTCTGGATTCTTACCTATTTTAAAAATATTTTCTTGTTATTTATTATGTGCTTAGTCAGTTTAATTTTGTTTGTGCTTTGGCTTTTCCAATATTGTCCCTGTTTTGCATGATGCATATGTGGTACATGAACAAAGAATTATAAATATGTGCTAGAAAATATGTTTGGCAAGCAATGCATACATACAGTGTACCTTTGACAAAGGAATGTATATTTGCTTGTCTGACAACTTTGGGTTTTAGACAGAGACGATGAATGTATCTTAACATAACAGGTAAACAAAGCCTTGGGATACCATGGAAGGACAGAATGCCCAACAACACCGTCCTCAAGCAAGCTGGAATTCCAACCATGCATACCCTTCTCAGGCAGTGGCGGCTCCGCTGGATTCATCCACAGGATGAATGATGGAAGGATCCCAAAGGACATCCTGTACGGCGAGCTAGCCTCTGGCAAAAGACCTCCCGGACGCCCCCAATTGTGCTACAAAGACATCTGTAAGAGGGACCTCAAGGAGGTAGACATCGACCCAGATAGTTGGGAACAGCTGGCAGATGACCGCAGCAGCTGGAAGCAGGAACTACACAAGGGCCTTCAGAAGGGTGAGATGAAGATCAGACAGCTGGCAGAAGAGAAGTGAGCCCATAGAAAGGAGAGCAAGGACCTGCCAGACACCCACTACATATGCAGCAGATGTAGCAAGGACTGTCACTCTCATGTGGGCTGTCACAGTCAACGCTGCAAATGACAATCTTAAATGGAGTTACAAAGAATGCAATCCATAGTCTACGCAGACTGAAGGATGCCTTGGAAAGAAAGCTATAAGACTAGTGAGTAATTATAGAGACAGAAGGTCCAAACCTCAAATATAAGCAGGGGGATAAGATGGCAGTGCCAGGAAACCGACCTGCCTTTCAAAATTCAGAAAGACAGAATTGCACCTGCACCTCAGCAGGAGAGAAGCTTTCTTGAGTTTACTTTATGAAGAATTTCAAAGGTTTACTGTAATTGGGGATTCAAAGGATCAGAGCTCCTGAAATCAGAACATTGGAACCTTCAACCAAGGGAGCTGAAATTTCTGAAAACTCAGTTTATGTGGGAAATCTGCCCTAGTAAAGGATTATAACTTGCTAAAACTAAATTTCAGTCTTGGAAGTGTATTTTACTTTTGTTTCCTTATGACTGTGTCTTTATTACTTATAAACAATATAACTTAATCCTATGACTTCCTATTTAATAAATTTGTTTTGCTGATTCTATAAATCAATTTAGTGATACGTTGGATGGGAAGAGTGTTTTTATCCCAGTTAATAAGCTATAGTGTACTGACTCTTTAAAAATTGAACTCAGTAATGCTTTTGAGCGTTCAGTTAGGAGGGCTGGATAGTTCAGGGGAAATTTGAGAGAGGGATGGGATTGGAGACATTCTGAAAAAAACCAAAGTGGAAGCGGGAAACCAGTGTGTGATCTGTGTGCTTTTATGTGGGATGTTGGTGTCAGGTCTGTGAGCCACAGCACCATAGCACTTAAACCTTCCAGAGTTGCAGGGTAGGTGGTGACACAGCCTGCATTCAACCCCAAAACATCACAGTGCTAAAAGCTTTAAAAAGTACAACGAAATACCAAAGCTATGAAATATAGCTATGAAATACAAGCTTCATTACAGTCAATTGGAAAGCTGCCTTTGAATTTCATAGAAAAATAGAATACTAGAACTGGAAGGGACCCCAAAAGGTCATCAAGTCCAGTCCCTTCCACTCATGACAGGGTCAAGTACCATCTAGATCATTCCTGATAGATATCTGTCTATATCATTTTTAAAAATCTCTAATGATGGAGATTCCACAACCCCCCAATGAAATTTATTCCAGTGCTAACTTCTAGATATACCACAACTAGCCTGACAGTTACGAAGCTTTTCCTAGTGTCCAGCTTAAACCTCCTTTGCTGCAATTTTAGGTCATTGTTTCCAGTCCTATCATCAGAGGATAAGAACAAGTTTTCTCTCCCCTCCTTTTAAAAAACTTTTACGTATTCAAATGCTATTATCATGAGCTCCCCACCTGTCATCTTCACTTTTGTAGTCTATACAAAACCATTTATTTCAATCTTCCCTCATAGGTAATTTTTTTAGACATTTAATCATTGTTGTTGCTCGTCTCTGGATCCTCTCTACTTTGTCCACCCCTTTCCTGGAATGTGATGACTAGAACTGGTCACAGTACAACAGTTGATGCTGGATCAAAGCAAAGTAGAGCGGAAGAATTACTTCTTGGGCTTATCTACCCTACCACATTCCTTCGAAGGAAGGATGGTAATTAGGGTGTTGGGAGTTTACTAATGAAGTGCTGCCATGCACAGCAGCACTTCATTAAGCAAATTTCCGCCTGCAGCAACTTCGAAGTTTTAAACTTCGAAGTATCGGGGGTGCGCCGCGGCTAGATGCATGCTGGTACTTCGAAGTTTAAAACTTCGAGGTTGCTGTGGGGCGAAATTTGCTTAATGAAGTGCTGCCTATGCACGGCAGCACTTCATTAGTAAACTCCCAACACCCTAATTACCATCCTTCCTTCGAAGGAATGTGGTAGTGTAGACAAGCCCCTTGTGTTTTGCTTACAACATTCATATTAATACATCCTAGAATGATACTTGCTTTTTTGCAACAGTATCACACTGTTGACTCATATTTAGCTTGTTGCCCACTATGACCTTAGTTCCCTTTCTGTAGGACTCCTTCCTAGGATGTCATTCCCCATTTTGCATGTGTGAAACTGATTGTTCCTTCCTAAGTGGAGCACTTTGCATTTGTTATTAAATTTCATCCTATTTACCTCAGATCATTTATCCAGTTTACCTAAATAATTTTGAATTATAATCCTGTCCCTCAAAGCACTTTCAACTCCTTGGCTGTGAGCAGCAAACAGGCAGCAGCAACTGGAATTTTTCTGTGATTTCTCTTTATGGGAAAGCCCCATACGGTTTGGTCTTTTTCTTGTAGTTTGTTTCTCTTCTGCCTTTCAATGGGGAAATAAAATCATTTGAGGGAACTCTCTGAAGAAAGGGAAAAAATGGATAGTGACAAGTTAGCTGTCGTGACCTGCACAGGATGTGCTGTGTTTGTGTTCCTCCCAGAAGATAGGAAAGGATTTAATCTGTACCAAGTACAAGCTGGCCACCATTTTGGAGGAAAAAATTAGAATACATGAGCCCCAAATATCAACCCTCTGGTCCATCAGAGAAGATGAAGACTTCCTCAGTAGAAGGAAGCACTTAATACTGCAAATAGAACAGGCAGAAGAACCAGTGAAGACTGTACAAAACAAGGAAAAAAATTGGAAGTGTGTAATCTCAAGAAGAAGAAAGCCAACTCAGGTATCCACAATTCTGGTGGAGGCAAGCAACTGCTTTCAGGACGTCTGCTTGGGAACATGGTGGAGATTGTTGTGGCAGAGATCTCTAAGGGAAAAGATCAGAAGAAGAACCCAACTGACTGGAAGGCATGGGATGCATAGTCCTAGGATGGCGGTAACAAGAAGGGTTTCTACAGGCATGTTAACGATAAGAGGGTGATCAAGGAGGGTGTGGGGACCTAATTAGATGAGGGAGGTAACTGTGGCAGATGATGTGGGAAAAGCCGAAGTACTCAATTCTTTTTTGTCTCTGTTTTCACAGACAAGGTCATCTCCCAGACTGCTGCACTAAGCAATGCAGTATGTGAAGGAGGTGAACAGCCCTCAGAGGGGAAAGAACAAGATAAGAGACAAAAAAGCAGTATTTTGATAGTATATAGACTAACACGGCTCCTTCTCTGTTACTATTCAACATGCAAGTTAAGAGCTATTTAGAAAATCAATGGATCTGGATTTAATGCACCCAAGGACCATTTCTACACAAACAAGATCTTCCGGAAGAACGGTGCCTTCTTCTAGAAGATCTGAGGAGCATCTGCACGTGCAATATGCTCTTTTGGATTTCTTCCGAAGAAGGTGCCCCCTTTTCTGGATTCTGTATTCCACTTCTGAATCAGGAAGAGGACATTTTTCTGGAAGATTCTTCCAGAAGAAGGCATGTGTAGATGTTCCCGGACTGCTTCTTCCAAAAGAAGCAGTCTTCCATGGCAGCAGTCTGATGGAGATTGGGGCTGCTCTAGACACCCCCAGAGAGCCTTTATGGTCCCCAGGTCCTTGCAGCCTTTAAAGCTGCAAGGACATGGAGACCCCATGGCAGGAAGCTGAGAGTGTGAGACAGGCAGCACGTGCAGGGCTGCCTGCCAAACTCCTCTGAGGTCCTGCAGTGCCCAGTGAGTCTTGATCCACGAGGATGGCTAGCCAGCCACCACCCCGCACTGCCTAGGGGAGCCCCAGGAACCCAGACGAGGGCAGCCAAGACCTCGATGTTGCTCCAAAGCAGAGGGCCCCCTCCTGGACTAAGCCAGAAGCTCCAGGACCTCCTGAGGCTCTGGTGGAATGAGGAGGTCCTCCAGGACACCAGTGGGCACCAGAGGAATAACCCATCGTTCACCCGCCTTGCCCAGGGCCGGGCTGCCTGTGGCCACCCCTCCCGGACACCGGAGCAGGTTTGGTGCACAGTAAAGGAGCTGTGGCAGGGGTACATGTGGGTCCAGGATAGTGCCTGCAGATCCAGCCATGCCCCTGACAGCTGCCCCTTCTACCAGGAGCTTTGGGACCTCCTGGCTGCAGATGACACCTCCCCACCCCGCGTCACTGTGGAGACAGCCGCACCCAAGCCCCCTGCTGCACCAGAGGAGGAGGGTGAGGGACCCACCACTGTGGACGTGGGATGGGTCCCTCGTCATTGCAGTGTCCTCCACTGCCAGCAGCCAGGCCCCCTACAGTCAGGCATCACCTGACATATACGAGGCCACCTCGGGTAAGTGCACACAGTGGAAAAGCACAGTGTGGGGAGGGGGACAACTGGGCCTTAGCCCCGGGCCCCTAAGCCCTAAAGCCTGTCCGTAGTCAGGGCCCAGGGCACACCCATGCCTGCAAGCAGCACCCAGCTCCCTCTCCCATGGAGCACCCCCGGAGCATGCTGATGTCCCCCCAGGCTGCATAGCTGCATCTGGAATCCGCACAGCCGAGCTCCCCCCAGCCCACAAGCCCATTGCCAGGGTGGGCCACCGTGGATAGAGCCCCAGTCCAGGCATCATGCCCTAGTGGCTGACATGGTGAGTGCAGGCAAGCCCGCACAGCAGCCTCTCCTGGCACATGCCCATGGAGGGGGTAACAAGCCAGGGAGACTGTGGCCATGCCACCCAGGTCCCAGATCTGGCACTGACTTCCCCCTCTACCCCCACCCTCTCTCTCTTAACAGCGGTACCATCCGATGGCCGGGGCAGCTGGACGAGAAGCCCGGGGCCTGCCAGCCCCATCCAGGCCAGAGGACCCAGCAGCCCACCAGCTGGGCCTGCACCAGCCCCTGCTGTGCGGCGGCCATGGGTATGCCGGACCCACTGCAGCCTCCACAAGGAGGCCTCCACATGGTGGCCTTATGCCAGTGGAACACCCTTGCTGAAAGATGGCTGGCCCGCGACAAGGCCAAGCTTCAGTGGAGGTGGGACACGTGGGGGGAGGTGGTATGGATGCTCCACACTGTGTGTGGGGCCCCAGCAGGCCAGCCCCCAGCCCCCCCCAGCTGCCCCCCCCTGCAGTATCCCCTGAGGCCCCCCTGCCCCCCCAAAGCCCCCCTCAGTCTTCCCCACAGTGCCCCCAAGCCCCCCCCACTATCCCCACACAGTGCCCCCTACCACTGGCCCTCTGAGCCCCTCTTGCTGCCCCCCCACATTCCCCCTCGCTGGCCCCTCAGCTGCTCCCATGCCCCCAGCCCATGACCCTGAGGCCCTGGCCACCCTACTGCCCCCCAGGCCTGCCTGATGCTGCCCTGAGAGACCTCGCAGCATGGCTTGTGGCCACGGTGGACCCTGTGGAGGGTCGCCCAAGCCACAACCCACCCCTGCTCCAGCCCCTCTGCTGAGGCTGGGCCAGGTGCTGACCACCTACCTGCCGTTGCTTCCAGCCCCATCAGCACCCCCGGGGAACCATGCACTTGGGGTGGGAGGGGTGCCCACGGATACTGGGGCTCACGGTCTTCCACCCCATCTCTTGATTAGGGCCCCCCACCATTCCTGCCCCAGTCCCCATCCAGGTTTAAGTGCCCCTGCCCCCTTACCCCCGTGTATATAGTTCACTCCCTATCAGGTTTTGGTTGTTATTTTTATTATTCACCATTTACTATTTACATTGCTCAAGGCTGTTAAAGGTTGAGGGTTAAATATATGTTAGCATTCAGCACCCCCTGTGTCCCTGATTTCTGTGGGGGATGGTGGGGGAGTTGGGGGGTGTGGGGTGTGCTCATGGGTGTGTGTTGTGGGGGGGCCTGTGGAGAGGTTAGTGTAGGTAGGTGCGGGGGTTAGTAGTCCCCTTGGCTGAATGCCTCCCAAAGCACCTCCTGGATCTGGATCCAATCACAGTCGAGCCTACTGTTGGGGGCCGCAGTGGGCTGCTGGTAGCAGGGGGCCACCTCCACCATCCAGCCCTGGTGCACGGTCCCCTCACATGCCTCGATGAGGTTGTGGAGCATGCAGCAGGCGGCAACGCCCTGCAGGAAGTTCTCCACCCCCACATTGAGGCATGTGAGGAGACACCTGAACTGCGCCTTCAGACAGCTGAAAGCGCACTCGATGGGATACCAGGCCTGTGTGAGCCGGGTGTTAGACAGCTCCTGGGAGAGTGTGGCTTGGCCCGTGTATGGGTGCATCAACCAGGGCTGGAGTGGGTAGGCCAGGTTGCCAGTGAGGTGAAGAGGTATTATGACATTTCTGACGGCGTGCTTCCGCTGGGGCATGAATGTCCCAGTCTCCATCCTGCGGAACAGGGAGGAATTCTGCAGGATTTGTGCATCATGTGCCCTGCCCGGCCAGCCGACATAAATGTCCGTGAACATTCCATGGGTGTCCACCACCGCCTGGAGCACAATCGAGTGGTACCCCTTGCAGTTGATGTATCAGCCACCACTGTGGTCCGGGGCCCTGATGGGGATATGTGTCCGTCAATTGCCCTGAAGCCCTGAGAGAACTCAAGTGTGGTAAAGCCCTCAGTGACTGCATCCAGGTCCCCGATGCTCACCAGCCACTGCATCAGCACGTGGCTGATGGCCCTCACAAGCTATAGGGGAATGAGCGCACTCATGGGCATATGCAGATGGGTCCCTGACCCGCCTTCCCTTCCACTCCCTGCCTCCCCGCTGCTGACGGACCCCTCTGGCAGAGGCCATGTGGTAACCCTTCTGGGTTAGGCCTGCCCACCCTCCATCCCTACTCCCTCCCAATTAGCACCTGGGCTCCCCGAGCCCACCAGCCTCCTCCCTCCCACCAGTGGGACAGGGTCTGGGACAGGGCTTATGTGGAGGATGACGGCCCTGACGGTAGATGTGCCCACCCTGAACTGCTGCCCAATGGATTGGTAGCTGTCCAGGGTGGCCAATTTCCATATGGTGATGGCCATGCGCTTCCCCAGGGAGAGGGCTGGCCTCATCCAGGTATCCTGGTGTCATAGCATGGAGGGCGAGCCAGCTGCAGATCTCGAGGAAGGTCTCTTTCTTCATCCGCAGGTTCTGCAGCCAGCGGTCATTGTTGCACTCCCCCATGACGACCATTTCCCATCAGTCCATGCTGGTGGTTTGGTTCCAGACACGCTGGACTGGTAGGAGGGGGCCTGGGAGGGGCAGTGGGGGATCAGGACCCACAGACCTGGGCCTCTGTCTCCACAGGAGGCTGAGGAGGGGGGCCAGGAGGATGGCTAGCATGTAGGTGAGGGCAAGCCTGCTGTCCCGCAGCTGCTGGGGGTCCATGCCTGCTGGTCGGTGGGCGCTGGACAGGGATCTGGGTCTGGCTTACTGTGCACAGACATAGCTGGCCTCGGCAGCGTTTGCAGGGATGGGCTGTTTGGGTGGGGCCCTTTAAGGGGCCATGTGGCCAGCGGCCCCAGATGGGCTCCTTGGCTGTGTGACCCTGTCCATGTTGTTTCCTGTCCTGTTCTTCTGGAGAGCACCAGTGCATGTATAGATGCACTCTTCCAGAAGAAGGGGTGGCTCTTCTGAGGTCCTGTTTGATTTGTAGATGCATTCTTCCAGAAGAAGATCTTCCCAATCTTCTGGAAGATCTTCTTCCAAAAAAGTGCCATGTGTAGAAACGGCCAAGAGTACTAAGGGAGTTGGCAAACGTCATTGAAGAGGCTTTAGCCATTATCTTTGAAAACTTGTGAAGATCAGGAGAGGTCCTGGATGATTGGAAAAAGGCAAATATTGTGCCTGTCTTTTAAAAAGGAAAGAAGGACAATCCAGGCAACTATACACTGGTCAACCTTACCTCAGTCCCTGGAAAAATCATGAAGGGGATTCCCAAAGAACCCTTTGTGAATTGCTTGGAAGAGAGGCAAGTGACCAGGAATGGCCAGCATGATTCATCAATGGCAAGTAATGCTTGACCAATCTGATTAGCTTCTGTGATTAGATAACTGGGTTGGTGGATAGGAGGAAGGCAGTGAACATAATTTACCCTGACCTTAGGAAAGCTTTTGATAAAGCCTCTCACAATATTCTTGATTGCAAGTTAAGGACGTATGGATTGGATAAATGGGCTGTAAAGTAGATAGAAAGCTGGCTATGTAATCAGGCCGAAAGTGTAGTCATCAATTGGCTCTATGTCTGGTTGGTGGTCAGTTTCAAGTGAAGTGACTCAAGGACTGGTTCTAGGGCACATATTGTTCAACATCTTTATTAATGCCCTGGAAGAAGGAATGGATTGCACCCCCAGCAAATTTGCAGATGACAATAAGACAGGGAGGAAAGCAGATATGTTAGAAGGTAGTGACAAAGTCCAGAGTGACCTAGACAAATTGGAGGATTAGACGAAAAGAAATCTGATGAGGTTCAACAAGGACAAGTTCAGAGTCCTGCACTTGGAAAAGAAGAATCCCAAGCATTGTTACAGGCTGGGAACCTACTAGATAAGTAACAGTGCATCAGAAAAGGACCTGGCGATGACAGTGGATAAGCTGAATATGAGGCAACAATGTGCCTTTGTAGCCAAGAAAGCTAATATCATATTGGGGTGCATTAGGGGAAGCATTTCCAGCAGATCTGGAGAAGTCATTATTCCCCTCTATTCAGCACCGTTGAGGACACATCTGGAGTATTGCATTCAATTCTGGGCCCCCCACTATAGAAAGGCTGTGGATGCATTGGAGAGGATCCAGCAGAGGGCAATGAAAATGATTGGGAGGCTGGAGCACATGACCTATGGGGAGAGGCTGAGGGATTTGGGCTTATTTAGTTTGCAGAAGGGTGAGGGGTGATTTGATAGCAGCCTTCTTAATGGTTCTAACTCCTGCTGGAAAAGTAGAAAAAGTGGGGCTCCTCAGGGGTCTGTTTTAGGACCGGTTCTGTTCAATATCTTCATCAACGATTTAGATATTGGCATAGAAAGTACGCTTATTATGGTTGCAGATGATACCAAGCTGGGAGGGGTTGCAACTGCTTTGGAGGATAGGGTCATAATTCAAATGATCTAGATAAACTGGAGAAATGGTCTGAGGTAAACAGGATGAAGTTTAATAAGGACAAATGCGAAGTGCTCCACATGGGAAGGAACAATCAGTTTCACACATCCAGAATGGGGAGAGACTGTCTAGGAACGACTACAGCAGAAAAGGGATCTAGGGGATCACATAGCAGTCCACAAGCTAAATATGAGTCAGCAGTGTGATGCTGTTGCAAAAAAAAGCAAACATGATTCTGGGATGCATTAACAGGTGTGTTGTGAACAAGACACGAGAAGTCATTCTTCCACTCTGCGCTGGTTAGGCCTCAGCTGGAGTATTGTGTCCAGTTCTGGGCACCACAGTTCAAGGAACATGTGGAGAAATTAGAGAGGGTCCAGAAAAGAGCGACAAGAATGATTAAAGGTCTAGAGAATGTGACCTATGAAAAAAGGTTGAAATAATTGGGCTTGTTTAGTTTGGAAACAAGAAGATTGAAGGGTGACATGATAGCGGTTTTCAGGTATCTAAAAGGGTGTCACAAGGAGGAGGGAGAAAACTTGTTCTTTTTGGCCTCTGAGGATAGAACAAGAGGCAATGGACTTAAGCTGCAATAAGGGAGGTTTAGGTTGGACATTAGGAAAAAGTTCTTGACTGTCAGGGTGGTCAAACAGTGGAATAAATTGCCAAGGGAGGTTGTGGAATCTCCATCGCTGGAGATATTTAAGATCGGGTTAGATAGATGTCTATCAGGGATGGTTGAGACAGTACTTGGTCCTACCTTTAGGGCACGGTGCTGGACTCAATGGCCTCTCAAGGTCCCTTCCAGTCCTAGTATTCTATAATTCTGTGATTCAATTTCCTGAAGGGAGGCCCTAAAGAGGATGGAGAGAGCCTATTCACAGTAGTGACAGATGGCAGAGCAAGGAGCAATGGTCTGAAGTTACGGAGGGAGAGTTGTACTTTGAATATTAGGAAGAAGGAGGGTGGTGAAACAATGGACTGTGTTACCTAGAAAGATGGTGGAATCTCCATCCCTAGAGGTTTTGAAGTCCCAGCTTGGCAAAGTCCTGGCTGGGATGATTTAGTTACGGTGGATCCTGCTTTGGGCAAGGGGTTGGACTAGATGACCTCCAGAAGTCCCTGCTAGCCTTGGAGTCTATGAAGCTATTCTAGGGGCCACACTGCCTTGACTATAGATGCTATGGCATGGGGAGGGATAGTTCAGTGTTTTGAGCATTGGCTTTGTAAACCCAGGATTTCTGAGTTCAACCTTTGAGGTGGCCATTCAGGGGTCTTGGGCAAATAGATTTAAAAAAAGATCTGCTAGGGAGGGTGCTTGGTCCTGCCAAGAGGGCACAGGACTTTACTCCATGGCCATTTCAGGTTCCTTCCAGATTTATGAGCTATGTATATCCCCATATATATGATTCCAGCTTTTGGGCTGCATTGGCCTGTGACGGCAGTTGCTTGTTGTATTGACTCTGCAAAGGGTCACGCTACCCTGAGTGCAGGGGCTACTATATTAATCCTGGCTTTTGGGCTGTACTGTGTTGACTGCAGGACCCATAGTATTGACCCTGACCATTGGCCCGTACACCCACAACAGCAGGGGCTACAGTATTGACTCCAGCTATTACACAACATGACCTTGGGACAGAAGACTATGCTACTGACTTCTGGCCAAAAGCCCATACCACCCTTCTATTAAGGTCTGTATTAAAGAATGTGGGCCACAACCTACAAAGTCCTGAAATATGGGGTGCCCCTCAAACCTTTTCATGAGGATGTGACATGCCTGCTTCCCACCCAAAAGAATTATGGTGTGTATCAACCCCACAAAATACTCAAATCTTGCAAATCCAGCCAAGTAATCCCGTCAGGTGAATAAAGACCACTCCATGAGTATGGGTTTGCAGAAGCAGCCTCTATCTGACATCTGTTTGGCACAGTGCACAGTTATGGCACTTTATAAATAATAAGTGAATGGGCAGAAGAGACAAATTTCTGGACTGATGCACTACTGTGCAGTTTTATTGGTATCCATCACAACTGTTTGGAATTATTTAGGCAGCAATAGGAAAATTTGTTAATATCATAAGTGTTCAACATACTGAATGCTCAAATCTATCAAGCTTAGGCTTCCTTAGGTAGCTCCCACTATCAGAATTCTCAACTGCCTCACTACATCCCCATTATGTAAGGAGACCCCACTATGCCTGTGTTACTAATGAGCAATGAGGGGCAAGGCTAACAGACTTGCACAAGGTGTATCGTATAGTTGTAATTGTAGGTAGTCCATCGTACCTGACGATGACATCTTGAGCTTGTGCAGGCTCATCAGTTGTGGACTCTCATGTGGCTGAGGAGTCCAAGCTTTGAATGGCATGGGCATTCACAGTGAGGGCAAGGGAATTGTCCTGGCTCTGTTGGTGAGGCTGCTGATGTTGCTTTCTTCCTCTCACAAGCACCAATGAGGTGTACACGTTGCTACTTTTCAAAGTTGTGACACGTGTGTTGTACGAGAGCACGTTAGCCTGTTCGGTCTTTTGCATGCTGCTCTAGCTGGTCTGGTTTTAAACCAGTATGAGCAATGTTGGCCTTCATGCAGTCTTTATACCTCTTGCAAGGCCTGCCTTGATTCCTTTTGCCCTGGGAGAGTTCACCATAGAGGTGTTGCTTTGGGATTCTTGACTCCTCCATTTGTATGACGTGCCCTATCCAGAGAATCTGGGCTTTCAGAATCATGGCTTCGATGCTCGTGGTTCCTGTTCTGTCCAGGACTTGCAGGTTCATAACTCTGTCCTGCCATCGAATGTGCAGTATTGACCTCAGGTTGCGTGTGTGGAAGCACTCCAGCAGTTTTATATGTTTTGTGTACAAGGTCCAGGTTATGAAGTCTGTAACAAAGCAAGTAATCAAATCCAGACCTCATAAGGCCTGGCTTAATAACCTTGTCATTGGACCACCCTTCCTTTTATTAAGTTGTCCCCCATCATCCAAACAAAATGAGGAGTACTCCTTGATATAACTGACGATTTAAAGTACATGGGTTTAGAAAGTTGTTGTTCCTTGATTTCCTTTTCCCAGTCTTCCTTCCTTCCTTCTTTCCTTCCTTCACAATGAATTTATTTAAAAAAAATCCCACACATGTAAAGAACTGTTGGTTTACATTTTCTTCTTTTCTTCTTCCACTAACTTTGATGTTCACCTCCAGACCTACGTTTACATGTGAATGCTACATCGAAATAGCTTATTTCGATGTAGCGACATCGAAATAAGCTATTTTGATGAATAACGTTTACACTTCCTCCAGGGCTGGTGCCATTGACATTCAACGTCGACGTTGGGCAGCACTACATCGAAGTAGGCGCTGCAGGGGAGCGTCTACACACCAAAGCGGCCCACATCGAAATAAGGGTGCCAGGAACAGCTGCAGACAGGGTCACAGGGCAGACTCAACAGCAATCCGCTTCCTTAAAGGGCCCCTCCCAGACACACTTGCACTACATAGCACAAGATCCACAAAGCTGACAACTGGTTGCTGACCCTGTGCATGCAGCATGGATCCCCAGCTGCAGCAGCAGCAGCCAGAAGCCTTGGGCTAAGGGCTGCTGCACACGGTGACCATAGAGCCCCGCAGGGGCTGGAGAGAGCGTCTCTCAACCCCTCAGCTGATGGCTGCAATGGCAGACCCCGCTATTTCAATGATGCGGGACACGGATCGGCTACATGTGCCCTACTTTGACGTTCAACGTCAAAGTAGGGTGCTATTCCCATCTCCTCATGAGGATAGCGACTTCGACGTCTCGCTGCCTTATGTTGATTTCAACTTTGAAATAGCGCCTGCCACGTGTAGATGTGGCGGGCTCTATTTCGAAGTTGGCGCAGCTACTTCAAGGTAGCCAGCACGTGTAGACGTGGCTCAGCACTCCAGTGTTGCTGCCACCAGGTCTTGAAGTATTTCCCTAACTACTTGTTCCTTTTTTAACATTCGCTTAATATTAAAACAAATCAAAATCAGGAGGATCCAACTGTCCTGTTTGATTCTGTTAATAAAATAATGACATTAAATCAGTGTGCAACCATTTCTTAAAGTTGCAGTCACAGCCATGCTGAGGTTTCAGAGATTATTTGAAAATGGAAGGCCCCAAAATGCAAAAAAAATAAAATACAAAATTAGAACAAAGTACAACTGTTAATGCTACTAACCCTCAATTTTTCAATTTACAGGGAACTTAAGTGGAGTGGAAAATTTCCCCTGCCCATAATTCCCTGTTATATAAACCCTGGAGTCCCTTTTTGACTCTTTATTTTTATCTGAGGAAGTAGGTCTTACACATGAAAGCTCATGACCACATACATTTGTTTATCTCTTTGGTGTCATAGGGCTGATTGTTATTTGTGAAGATACAGACTAATATGGCTACCCCTCTGAGACTTTTTCTGCTGGATAGAAGTGCTCGCTTTTAAAGATTAGTTAGCTATGTAGATTCTTACAGAGTTCAGTCAAGTCATCCTTTCACCTGCTCTTTGTTAAATCAAATAGACAGAGCTCTTTGAATCAGCCACTATAAAGGAGGGTTTTAATCTTTTAATCATTTCTGTGGCTCTTCTCTGAAACGCCTCCAAATTGTTCAACATTTTTCTTGAATTATGGGCACCAGAAATAGACACAATTTTCCAGCAATGGTCACACCAGTGTCAAGCATGGTAGTAAAATAACCTCACTAGTCCTAATAACCACTTCTGTTTATGCATTCAAGAACTACATTAGTCCCTGGGCCACAGTGTCATACTAGGTGCCCAGCTGATTATACGTCAAAATACCCAGAGCTTTTTCAGAGTCACGGCTCTACAGGGTAGACTCCCCACCTTCTGTATGGCCTCCATCCTGTGTTCACAGATGTATACATTGTAGCCATAATAAGGCTATGTCTACGTTAGAGCGATCTATTGACAGAAGTTACAGTTGGAAGAGATCTTCCAACAAAACTTCTGTAGACAGATCACTTCCACGCAGCAAAGCAGACCGCACTGTTGATCTGCTCTGTCACCAGAGAGAGGCCAGACTGCCCAGCCACTTTCTCAACAGAAAGAGCCCCAGAATCCCTTCAGACAGGTCGTATGGCCAGCAAGCCCTTCTGGGAGCCTCAGCCAGGCATTCTCTTAAAGGGCCCCCTGACCTACATTCCCTGTCCATGCTGAGGATTGCCTACCTCCTTGAGGGACTGCATAGCTGCTACAGCAGGGCTCACACACTTTCAGAAAGAGAGACTAACACTTGCCAGTGAACCATGGTGCCTCAGGGACAAGACTGACCATTGCATCCCATCCGCTGTTCAATGGGCTATCAGCCAAAGTGGGGGTGTCCAGCTATGGAGTGGTCACCACATGGGTCGTGGGTCTCTGGATGCAGCCTGGCCCTCCCCCATGTCCCTCCCAAATATGTGCAGCTCACAGTACTGTCTGCAGGAGCAGCTGCTGTCTCCTGCCTGTGGGCATGCCTGTATGCCAGGAATTGTACTCCTCACTGGTGTGTCTGGGGTTGGGCCATCACCCTTGTGGCTGGCCCACTTTCAACAGGGGCAGGGGCTGGCAACTCCCACTCCCCAGGGTCCTGAGGCTCATGCAGCCTCCCATGCAATCCATTCCCAAGTGCCTGGGGGCTGCCTGCTGGGTCCAGGTGAGACACACTGCCTTGCACATGGTTACATACTGAGTCCACATCATGAGGTCCCACCTGAGTTGGCCTGGTGACCCTTGTGGCAAGCCTCTTCAGAGCCTTCTGCCCATGCCCTGGGGTGTATGATGCATAGGGTACATACTGTAGGGTCCGGTGAAGAGGCCTGGGGTTGCCCTGGAGGTGGTCTGGCTTGAGGGGCTCTGGTTGGGTCCCAGGTTGCTGCTCCTCTTCTTCCAGCTCTGGCAGTGGTGGTGGGGTCTTCTCTGCTGTGTTCAGGGCAATGGTCAGTGGGGAGCCATCCTTGCCACTCAGGAGCTTGTGGAGCTCCTTGAAGTAGGGGCAGGTTGTGGGCCCTGTTTCTGAGCTCCAGCAACTGTCCCAGGCCTGGGTGTACCCATGCTGGAGCTCTTTTACTTTTGCCCACATCTGCTCCATGGTGTGGATGGGGTGGCCACAGTCCACAAGGCTGGTATCTAGCTGGGCATATGCAGGGGCATTGTCCCTCTTCACAGAGGGGTCCCATAGAATGTCCTCCACAGCCCAGAGACTAAGGAGGTCCCTGATCGCTGGCTCGGTCCAAGAGGGGGCCCATTGTTTGGTGCCATGGAGGGGGGCTCCTGGGACCCAATGACCCCTTCTGTGGCTCCCTGGAGGGCCCTGGGGGTGGCTGACTTGATGCAAAGTAGTTTGCCTCAGGCAAAAGGAATAACCATGGAGCATGGGGACAAGCAGCATGCTGCTGGGCTGCTTCCACACTCTCAGCTTCCTGTTGCCAGATTTACAGGACTCCTTGCAGCTTTAAGAGTGCCTGGAGGCAGGGAGCATAGAGCTGTGATTGCAGTGGACAGGGCATCTCCCAGGGGCAGCTGGCTGGCACCATGGAGGACTTATCTGTCAACAGAAGTTCCCCCCTGAGAGTCCAGACTGCTTTTCTCTTGACAGATTCTGTCAAGAAAGGCATTCTGCCTTGTCGGGAGGAGGCAGCAGTCTGTTGACAAAAGTGCCTCATTTTGTAAATTTACTGTCAATGGAACACATTTGTAGCATGGACACTCTACTAACTTTATCGTCAAAACACCAGTTTTGTCGACAAAACTCTCTAGTGTAGATGCAGTCATATTGTTTACATGCATCCAGCTCACCAAGTGATTCGGATGATTCTGTTATGGTGACCTGTCCTCTCAATTGTTGAGAAATTAATTTAGGAAATAATTGAATTTGTTTAGTCTGGAAATATGAGAGAGGATTCAAAAAGAAGAATATTGGTGCTTGAAAGGAGTTGTTATAGAAAGATTCTGAGGGTAGGATGGATGCAGAAGGTCACCAATGAGGAATTATATAGGAAAATACAGCCAAAAGAGAACCTGCTGCAGAAGTTTATAAAATGGAAGCTACAACTATTTGGACATATTTGCAGAATGAACGACGAACAAAAAATCAAGACCCTGGTATTCAGCATAATGGATGGTTCGAATAGGGGAGACAGACCCCACAGAGAATGGATAGATGATGTTGTAGACTGGTGTGGAGCTACTCTACAGAAACTAAGCCACTCTGCACTGGACAGGGAAAGATGGAAGGAAATAATGAGAGAGGCATCAGACACCAACGGGTGCTGAGCCCACGGTTACTGATGATGATGATGATGATGATGATGGCAAGATAATGGCTTTCAAGTACAAGGAAGAAGGAGAAAAAAACAATTCACTTTAATTTCTGAGAATTGGATAAGAAGTGACATTAGGGAGAACTTCTTGACTGTCAGAGTGGTTAAGCACTGAGATACATTGCCTATGGAGGTTGTGGAATCTCTATCATTGGAGATTTTTTAAGAGCAGGTTGGGCAAACACCTGCTAGAGACAATCTAGATGGTGCTTGGTCTTGCCATGAGTGCAGGGTATGAGACGATGACCTCTTGGGGTCCCTTCCAGTTCTATGATTCTACCACTCCCACAATTTGTGTGTCATCTGCAAACTGTATCAGTGATGGTTTTATGTTTTCCTTCAGCTTGTCAATACAAATGGCAAATAGTGTGTGTGAGGCCAAACACCCATCTCGGCAGGATCCCACTTTCCTATTTGAAGATAGGTCTCAAAATGTGCACTCATCAGTCTACATATCAGACTACATTTTGAGGCCTATCAGTCCCCTTTTAATCCATTTAATATGTGCCAGGTTAATGTTATATATTTCTAGTATTTCTGATCAAAATGTCACAAATTAGTATATTAAATGTTTTGCAGAGGTTTAAGTTTATTACCTAAACACTGCTGCCTTTATCAACTATGCTGGTAATCTCAGACAAATATCAAATTTAAGCAAGATTTATTCTCCACAATGTCATGCTGATTGCCATTAATTATATTACTGTCCTTTAATTCAAGAATCAAAGTGTAAAATCCCCTGTGGTTACTACTACTGTTGCATTTTGTATTACTGCTCATTTAGATTCTCCTTTTCTTTCTGCAAAATAATTAAACTACTGCTGCTAAAAGAGCATGCCTTCTTGCAGTACCTAAATTTTCAGCTGAAGACAATGGAGTTTTGCATAAATAAAGTCTGTAGAGTCTGACCCGATATGTTCAGGACTGCCAGTTTGTGCAGCTGTGTACTTCTCTTAGCTCAGTGAAATGAGGAAAGATTATTTATCTCAGGCAGACTGGAAACCCTGCAAATCAGAGCTGACTATATATTTAAACAAGTGCTTCAGACACCAGAATATCTGCTGGTGCAGTATACTACCAGGTACCATCTGCATTATTCATAGCAGAGAACTTTCGTCCCAGCAAGCTGTGGAAAAGCTTACATGGATTGGCTTTTTCAGAATGAGAAATTAAATATTTACAGGAAAACACGTTCTTTTGCTCTGGTAATGTACTTACTGACAGGGTGTTTGGCTCTTTTATCATAAAGAGAAGAGCCTCCTTTAGGATATAGGCAGCTACTTATTACAAAGAGGTGATTAAGTGGCTGGGATGGTCCTGAGGCACAGCCTGGCTTTGATATAGTGTTCTTTTTAATCGTGCAGCATGCTCCCTTGTAAGTGAAGTGGTAATTTTTTAAAGGCCAATTTCAACTCAACAAACGTTCTGACGTCCCTATAAATAAATATTGTGTATGGTGCTATTTTTATTTCTTGCTGTTTGACTGCCCAGATAACTAACATTAAAAAACAAAATAAAACACAGATTTATGTTAGGAACAAACTCTATTTAGCCAATACTCTCTGGCTTTACCTATTTCTGGCTTAGCTCTGAGAGATACTGAATACCCCTACAGGTACTGAGGCCATTGATAAGTTGCTCGGGCTGTTTGTTACTGAGATCGTGTTTCAAAGAGAGACAAAATGGTAGATGGCACAAATCATTTTCTTGCATAGACAAAACCTGCAGCTACTGACAAAGGAAAGCCTGCTAGATTTGACCCATTAACTGGAAGGGATTAAGTCAAAGCCCATTGAAGTCAGTGTCTCTGCTGGGCTTTGTATCAGGCCCTAAAAGAGAAAATAGTTGATATTTTATATAAGATTAAGGAATTCATTATAGCTAAAACAGTATCTCCTTACCTTTCTCTATAGAAAAATGCTATAGAACATTGTAATATTTTGATGCAAATCTATAGCATTCTAGAGTAAAGCAATAAAATTCCATTAAATTCTATAGCAGAGGCTTAGTCATAGGGGGGCCTGAGTGGGTCATGGCACACCCTTTTTGCACCCAGGGACACCCCTGCAGGTCCCCAGAGATATTGTTGTTCCCCAGCTCTTGCCTGATTCTGCCAGTCTGCTCTGCATGCCAGCCAGGGAATGCAATGAGCTGCTGAGGCACTGCAGCTGGGGAGCAGGGTTGGAGTGCCAGAGCTTACCTGCTCCACTGACAATGTGGCAGGGAGTGAGGCCAGGGCACAGATGTTTATGCTGTTCCACCCAGCACTACTGCTGGGGAGGGTGGCTGGGTGCTAGGGTTTAACCCACGCCACCACCCCTGCCCTTCCACCCAAAATTGGACCCCACCTAAGTGTGCCCTTCTGGTTATGCCACTGCTCTGTAGAATTGTTTGACATTTCTATTACAAGGAGATCATTTTCTATTGAATTTTATGTCTTTTAAGAAAAATCTTAATATAACTTTAAAAAAAAGCTATAGAAAATAAATGATCAAAACTGTGAGTTTAATTATTGGTTCATTGGTTTAATTACTTGTAAATGCTATGTTGTTCCTTCATAAAGGTAATTATCAATCTCACTTGAATTAGGTTAGTTTTTCTATATTTTTATTTTCAATACCATGTTCATCCTTTTTGGTATCTACATCAGACTAATTTGTTGTTTATAATAAATGCAAATGTTGTTTTATAGAATCAAATTATTACTCATCCTTTTTGATCTGTCTTACTTCAAACGTGCAGTTGTTAATCTGCCACAGGCAGAAAAACATTCAAGTTTATTTAATGTTTTTTCCATTCTTGTCAATCATAATTCAATAATTCATGTTTGGTATTGCATGGGGTAAAATACATTTTCCATAGTCACAAGGATGCTAAAAGTGTTTAATTTCAATAATCAGGACTTTTGCCAAACACCATAAACCACTCACATATGAAGCAGCTTTAAACATTAGCTTTTTGGCAATAAAATATATTGTTTTTTTAATGTTAAGTGAATTTGCTGCTTTTAAAAATTATCTACCTTGGCAGCACTGGAGAACAATATCTACTGTTTATGCACTAAATGAGTACAGTGCATCTAACAGAGACAGTGGCATCTTATCCACATTGCTGTGTTAATTTGCTTCAAACCTAATCTGTAAGGATTAACTCTTTGCATGAAATTACTTTAAGGTCACAGACAGGAAGGGTGAAGCTAAAATGTTCTGTTGTGCACTGCAAATGGTTTCTTTTGGCTGTTCTTAACAATATGTTCACTGGAAATATACAAGTAGATGAACAAGATTTTGTTTATTTTTAAAAATGGAAAAGGCCCAAAGACATTTAGGGCTGATAGACTCTTCCATTAAGAGTCCCTGAAGCCATCCAACCCTCATGGGAACAAGAAATGCACAGGATAAAACAAGCCTAATCCAGTGATTTACCTGACAGGATGTCAGACAAATTCATTGTAAAGTACAGATTCTTCTTTTGCATATTGGCAGCTGCTCATTGCAAAGAAGTGTTTAAGTGGCTGAGATGATCCTGGCAGAGCATGGGTTTACTTTTGTGTTCTTTTTAATGCTGCAGCTTGCTTTTTAAAAAATTACGTGCTCATTTTCAGGAGGTAAATCTAGTTTTCATCGTATGTCACAAAGGCCTCTGAAGATAAATGCTCTTTCTAAGAACTTTGGTGCAGAGAGGTAAAATGGGTTGATTAACAGCTCACATCAAAATGAGCATGACATGTTATTGCTAACAAACTCCCATTCACCTTACACCTCCCCATGAACAGATAAAACTCACACAAGTCAATTCATTGTTAAAGAGAGCTGTCTCAGAGAACTCTGGGACTCTGTTCACACCAGGAATTGCTGCACCATCTACTACTGTTTCTATCTGCCATGGAATCATAGAACTGAAAGGACTCCTGAGAGATCATGAGTTACAATCCCCTGCACTCATGGCAGGACCAAGCACCATCCCAATGGATTATGCCACTTGTTCTACAAACATTGTGGCTGAGCCAACACTTGGCCAAAACTTCGAAATGGCCATGCAAATGGACATTTCAAAGATTACTAATGAGGTGCTGAAATGAATATTCTGCACCTCATTAGCATTAGGACGCTTCTGGCCTCAGCGCTTTGAAAGCGTCACTTTCGAACGCTCGTGACTTGGCGTGGCTACATGGGCGTCCTTTTCGAAAGGACCCAGCACATTTTGAAATCCCCTTCTTCCTCCGTTGAGAGAAATAAGGGGATTTTGAAAGGTGCGGGGTCCTTTCAAAAAGGACCCCCGTGTAGCTGCACTGAGCTGCGAGCGTTCGAAAGCGGCACTTTTGAAGTGCCGTGGCTGGAAGCATCCTTTTGCTAATGAGGTGCTGAATATTCAATACAGCGCCTCATTAGTAACCTTTGAAATGGCTATGTGCATGACCTTTTTGAAGTTTTGGCCAAGTGTGGCCACAGCCTGTACGACTCAGAGGGGCAGCTATGTTAGTCCATAGTTTTCCAAAAAACAGGCAGTCCTGTAGCATCTTAAAGACTAACAATTTTATTTATTAGGTAATGAGCTTTCATGAGCAAGACCCTCTTCATTAGCTCAGAACCTAATAAATAAAATAGTCTTTAAGGTGCTACAGGATTGTTTGTTTGTTTATTTATTTAATTAATTTTTTGTAAGTACTTTCTATGTGTTCTTAGAAAACAATTTCCCACTCATTAATTTAAGCTTTGCATCTCACATGCATTTGTTTGGACTGATTTAGTCTCCTCTATCACATCATGCTTTGAGTCAAAAAAAAAAAAAAGGTTATGTTTTAAACACATTAGTTGATTGCAGTCCATTCTAAAGCACGCCAAAAGCTGCACATGAACAGAAACTTACTAACATTTTTTTCTAATCTAGACAGTACCCCATTGTGAGGCTGCAGTACCCCATATGACTGTAATTTTTTTTTTAATTTAGCTTGGATTCATTTGTATAGATGCCATGACTTGTATCTATCTAGGTCACCTTTCTGGATGCAAAGAAAACTTTCACACACCAGATCAGTTTGAAATATCCCATACCATTGTCAGGTACTTATTCTGCAATTATTTTTTCAAACAGAAGCTCTTACTTCAGTTTCTCCTGCTTTCCTTTTTCACTTTTACATGCCTCCCTCCCCCCCGCCCAGTGTAGAGCCAAAGTTTCTTCCTTCAATCCATGAGGTGCCTTCAGCTCTTTCATTATTTTGCACATTTTTCTTTGAAAATGACATCACGTAATCGACACCTAAATGAAAATTCACTACTTTCCCTATGAACAGGACTTTCCTTCCCCTCTGCAATGATTCACTTTTCAATACAACTGGCACATGTAGCCAGCAGTGTATCAGCAGAAATTGTGTTAATTGCTACAATGTTCTCTGCAGCAAATTGTCTCAGACGCAGGACTTTTATCAAGATGCTCCTGGAAATCATGATATGGATAAATACCACTTGGAAATTGTAAGTGGCTTGCAATCTGAGTTCCCACAAGCAAAAATAAGGTGGCTTTAATTCCTGCTTTGCAAAAACATATTACCCGTGATTGTAGGAGCAGGAAGATCTGTTTAATTAACAGGGATAAAGACAATATTCGCCCCTCACTCAAAGTATATATGTATGTATACACAGGGACATACTCAGATGGACAAGACTGGGTTTAGAGACAGAGGACCCAAACAACTGTCTGGCGTGGTAGGTGTGGGGAGGGCAGTGCATTGGGATGCAGCTTTTGTTGTCAGTGAGAAAAAAGGGCAAATATAATGTTTGGACAATGTGTTTTGGGTATTCCATATGTGGATTCATTTTTCACTAACCGCTGTGGAGGAAACTTCCAAACTTTTTGAGAAGTACATTTTCCTTGAACTTGAATGTTATCAGACATGCCATCACAGGTATATAAGGGGCAAGACATCACCAGTCAGTCAGGGAGACGTAAGAATGAACTGAAGTGAGAGCCTCATTGTAAAACCATAAAGCTTGTTTTATTGTGCAATTGTGAAAAATGTACTTGCGTTTTAAGATGTGAAGAATGCAAGAAGTGACTAACAAAGGACAAATTCAACAAAACACCAGAGATATCTACTGAACCCCTATCTATGCAATAATATAATGTAATAAATAAATAGTTTTTTTGTTTAACACATAATGTACAGTCTTATCCTTTTTAAGACAGAGGAACGTGACTATTGCCCTCCCAAGTACTGTCTGTTTACCCCTGTAGAAAATAAAAGATAGGTGTTTAGGATCAGGCTGGAGCCCAGGTGCCTAGCCCACTTCCAGCTGTGACAGGTGCTGGGAGCCTGCCCCCAACATCCCGGGACATTACACTTGTCTGGCCTCCTGTGTGGCATGACCTGGGGCTGTCTGCCCATTGAAGGTGGCACACACTACCACTGCATGTGGTTCCACAAGCTGAGACTGCAGCTTGATGTCCCACCTGAGCCAGACCCTGCCCCATTTGCACTCATCTTCAATGCCTTGAGGTGTGTGACACATGGGACATGCACCAGAGAGACCTTCTCTGAGCTCGGAGGAGGCCCAGGAGGTGACCTGGCTGCTGGGGACAGGGTCCAGGGCAATCATCAAGCTGCTCAATTTAGAGTATGGCTCCTGCAGGGGATGGCCCACTGGTGGTTGGACCTCCTCCTCCTTGGGCTTCTGTTCTACCTGGGGACCTGAAGTCCAGGCTTAGCCTAGAGGTCAAATGTTCCCTCCCCTCAGGATGCAGTGGAGCTCTGAATAGTAAGGGCAGGATGGGAGGGTCTGCCTCTGAGAGTCCCTTACATACCTCTGCTGCAGCTCTTTAACTTAGTCCCTCATTTGCTGCAGGATGCAGTGGTGGTAGTAGCCACACTGAGTGAGGGCATCACCCGTATGGCTGTAAATATCCGCATTCCCTATGGCAAGTCTTGGGGTCTTTCAGCAACTCCTTCTCAGCCCAGAGATTCGGGAGGCCTGTATCTCTGCCCCATTCTTCCCCCTGAGGTTGCTCTCTTGAGGGGCCGTCCGGGTCTCGGGCTGCCTGCTGCTCACTCACGTTGCAGCTCTGGAAAAGGTGTAGCTGTGAGAGAGTGAGGGACTGCAGTGTGTACCTTGACTGCTCCTGCTTTCTCAGCTTCCCGTCTCAGGGTTCCTTGAGCTCCCTGGGACTTTAAGAAGGGCCTGAGGCAGGAACCACAGAGCACTTATTGCTGTGGAGAGAGTGTCCACCAGCACACCTGCATGGTGTCCCAGATTCCTTTGCTGTCAGCAGAAGGCCCCCCGCAATGTCCAGACCCACCTTTTCTCCACAAATCTCGCTTGACAGAGACATTCTTCCTCATGGCACGCAGAGTTTGGCTGTCAACAAAACTGCCCTGTTCTGTCGACTTAGGCTGTGTCAACACTACAAGATAAATTCGAATTTAAATCAGTTAGCTCGATTTTACCATGTGACCATCTTCACTCTAAAGACCATTAGCTCAATTTTGTGTGCACTAATCTCAAGATTACAAAATCGCAATTACCTGTCAGGTATAACGTTAAGCTCAAATTCAGAAGTTAGATAAAAAGCCAGTGTGGAAATGCCATGTCTTAAATTCAAATTTATTAGCCTCCAGAGGTGTCCCGTATGTAACCCACAATGCCTCTCTCATTGCTACTCTCTGGCCACTGCTCTCCAGTAACAGGAAGAGCCTGATTTTCCAAACAGGAGCAGCGAACCTTTAGCTGTGGGCTCATGTTCATTCATGACAACCTGAGAAATGGTTTCCTTCTTTCTATGCTGTTAGCGGGTGGGTGCATCTACTCATTCAAATAGCCCCTGCAAGGAGTTCACAACTGTCTGTACACTTTTTTTTATGAGCTGCCTGGCGGCAGCCCCTTCCCCACTGTACCACATGTCAGAAAGGCTGTGCTGGGGGTTGTGCTCGCATAACACACCGAGAAAGTTCTTCTCAGTGGTTTACATTTGTGTGCGAACCCCCTTCCCTCCCCCACATGCACCACACAGTCTAGGCTTTTCCCACACTTAGGCACATTATCTGGGTAACCCCCAAACCAACCCAGTAAAAGGATGTGCCTGCCATTCAGTGCTGGCAATGCTGCCAGTCACATGGGAAAGTGAGGGCTTTGCTGCTGCCATGGGGAAGGAACAGCTCAACTGGTCATCCAGTGACACCCCCGCCCCTCGCCCATACCTGGGCTTGCTGCCGCTGGGGGAAAGCCAACACTTCTTTTTTCTGAGATGATGGAAGGTGTGATGGATGACCAGTCGAGAATACAGTCAATGAACCCATGTTGGCAATGTAATGTGTGGGAAACCAAAAATTCTTCCTTGTAATTTTGGATATCTTCTGCATTATTTCCAATGGATCAACATATTTTCAGGTATCGGGAGGGGAATGATGAAAATGAAATGGGGAAAGATGACGTCAAGACCAGCGAGCCTACCCACAATGCTACAGGGATAAAGGAACTGTGGGATAGCTTCCCACAAGGCACTACTGCAACAGTTGATGTTAGCCAATGTGTGTGTGGCAGCAATGACTCGACTTTGTGGGGAGCAAGGTGTGAAGTGAGGATAGTCAAAATCGAACGTATAAATTCCAAAATTAGAAAAATCAGTATAAATAAATTCAAATTTATCTCGTAGCATAGTTGCAGCCTTACAGAATGTGCTTTGCCTCTGGATACTCCCTGGGTTTTGTCAACAAAACCCTGCAGTCTAGACATATCCCTGGATTAGAGCATCTGAGTGGCTGCCCTCCAAACTGGAAGGTCTATCCCATGTCCTCCCTGACAGTGAGGCTGGAGTGATATATTTCAAATTCCTCAAACTCTGTGACATCTTTCCCCCTCCAACAACCCACTGAAAGGATCAGAAGCATAGAGGAGAAGCAGTAGAGTTTCAGAGTAATTGTTAATCAAAACTAACTGAGGTTTATTAAATAAAAGAGAGGAGAGAGTTATGCAGGGCAGTCATAGGAGCACAAAAGCTGGAATAATAATAAAAGAAGGGACTTCAGGGGAAAAATATTCCTACAAGTGAAGTCAATGAGGCATTGGAATAATTTACCTTGGGGATTCACCAAGGTACAATCAGAAGATGTACTCAGGCAGAAATCAGCATTAACGCTTTGAAAGGTAAGTTAATGGAACCACTGTACGTGTGTAGAGAACTGGCCTTGATGGCTGTGGAGGCCTCTCCCAGGCAGAAAGTATATGCAGCTCTGACTTGAATGAGAATTAGAGACTCAGTGGCGTAAAACTCATTGTTGCAGACACACTGATTGTTAGACGACTCCCAGTGCTGTAGCTTGCCCCCCACTTCAGTGCTTCTCTCATCCCTTATTTCACGGTTCTGACTGTGGCAGCCAGCTGCTGTTTTATAGCGAGCTAATTCCAGAAAGTTTAGTCTCTGGGCATCTCTCATACAAACTGTCTCCTACCATGTTTGAAGGGATAGGGCCCCACCCTACAGCCCTTACTTGCACAAATCTTTTTCATGAGACAATTCCCAGGATCAAGCCTTTAAGTAATACAATCTGAGAAGCAGGGACGTGATGTGATGGCATTACTATGGGCCATATCTTGCTACACGCAGAGCAGCTCTAAGCAGAATATAAAATGAATGTTCACATTCGTCATTACAGCTTTGCCTTGCAATATAACTCAAACAGCCATAACAGAGTGCATGTTGTTTTATTAGCTGTTATCTCTGCTGGCAGGAGAGCCAGGACCTCTCATTAAGAGTCAGTGGAAAATGTTCCCTCTAAACTTTTCCATACAGGTGTGGATTTTTTACATCCATGTGTGGAATATTTTTTCTATATGCATTGAGGTGTGTGCAAATGTGTACCACCAGTAGAAATGAAAAAACCTATCTGGGGGTGCTGTGCTAATTAGATGGGCAGCATTTGACTCTCCCACAAGTGCACAGGTCACAGTGAAGACTGATGCTTTTGTACTTTTTAAAGTCTTGTCCTTTAGATTTCATTGGGCAATAAAACAGCAACTATGCAGTGTGCAAGCATTAGGATTGGTGTATGCACACAGCTGGAAAACTGTGACATCATTTGTTTTTCTGTTCATTGCAGCATTACTTTTCCTAGACTTCAGCCTTTCCAGAGAGATCAGGAGCCACTTACAGAGGGTTATTGCAAGCAGTCTGTAGCAAACAAGCCACCCACCTTCCCTGCTTTCATGGTGTGATTACTTTTGTTCTTTCTTGGAATAATGCAAGCTTAAAAGTGTCATTTTAAACTGAAAATATGTTTTACTCTATGTATAGAAACAAAGGCTATGTCCACACTACACAGCCCATGTGGGCGTAACTATTCCAGCATAGATCAATGTAACAGATGCAGCCTACGTTGACTAAAGGAACTCTTCTGCCTGGGTAGGAACACTACCTCCCTGCACAATGTTAGTTACTCTGTCAGAAACACTCTGTGGTGGATTCTTTATCACTTGGGCTATGTCTACACTTACTAAAGTTTTGAAATAGCCATCATCATCATCATCATCATCATCAATAACCGCCCATTGGTGTCTGATGCCTCTCTCACTATTTCCTTCCATCTTTCCCTGTCCAGTGCGGAGTGGCTTAGTTTCTGTAAACTAGCTCCGCACCAATTTACTATATCATCTATCCATTCTCCGTGGCATCTGCCTCTCCTATTAGAACTATCCATTATGCCAAATACCAGGGTCTTGACTTTTTGTTCGTCATTCATTCTGCAAATATGTCCAAACACTTGTAGCTTCCGTTTTATAACCTTCTGCAGCAGGTTCTCTTTCGGCTGTATCTTCCTATATAGTTCCTCATTAGTGACCTTCTGCATTCATCCTATTCTCAGAATCTTTCTATAACAACTCCTTTAGAATGCCAATATTCTTCTTTTCGAATCTTTCATTATCACCCGTCTCACATATGTACAACATGCTGCTGAATACACACATTTTCAAGATGCCCAGCTTCGTTATTAAGCTAATTGCTTTGCTTTTCCAGATCTTATCCGTCACCTTCAAACTCACTCTTGCTTTCGCTATTCTAGTCGCTATTTCCTTCTTACAGTCTAGATCATACATTATGATGCTCCCCAGATATGTGAACTTCTCTACATTTTCTAGCTCAATACCATCAACACTGATCTTCCTTCCTACTTCCTTATCTCCAAATACCATTGTTTTTGTTTTATCAATGTTCATAATCAGTCCATACCGCTTCCCTTCTTCATTTAACACCTGCACTGTTTTCACTAGCTTCTCCTCATCTTCCTCAATGATAACTATATCATCCACGAACCTCCAGTTGTTAATTCTTTTCCCATGCACAGATATCCCTTCTACCTCTTCCTTGATCTTGTCCATTGCTCTCTCCAGATGTGCAATGAAGATACTTGGCGATATTGGATCTCTTTGTCTCATTCCTCTACTTGTTTTAAACCAACATCCCAACTCTCTGCATGTTCTCACCGCTGCCTCTGCATTATCTTTGATATCTTTCAACAACTGTATCAGTCTGCTATCCACTCCGGATGACTCCTACACCGCCCAAGTCACTTTCTGATCTATACTGTCAAATGTCTTTTGAAAATTGACAAAGCAAGTGTATATGTTTTTGCTCTTTCGTCGAGCTTTCTCCACTATCAGTCTTCATGCCAATATCTGACATATGGTACTTCTATCTTTTCTGAACCCTGCTTGCTCATCTGCTATATGTTCTTCTATCTGTGATCTTAATCTCTCAGTCAGTATCATCATCAGCACCTTACCTAGATGACTTGTTAGGGCAATCATTCTGTAGTTCTTGCACTCCAGTGTACTTCCTTTCTTGGGTATCGTCACCAGCACAGATCTTGTCCATTGCTTAGGTGCCTTCCCTTCTTTCCATGCTATATTACATAATCGACGTAGTCCCTGAATCATGCTTTCTCCACCATATTTGATCATCTCTCCCATGATCTTATCATTTCCAGGACTCTTGTTGTTCTTTAGTTGTTTCACTGCTTTTTCTACTTCCTCCTTCAAAATATTGGTCTTGCTCTCGATGCCCAGGGAAGATATCTCTTTCAATTCTTCAATCAATCTCTCTGAGACACTTGGGTCCAACTGTGTTTTGTACAGATCAGTGCAATATCTTATCCATTGCCGCACAATCTTCTCCCTGTTCATGAGCACTTCTTCATTCTCATCTTTGATTACCATCTGCTTCGGTTGCCATTTCCTATTAATATTCCTAATTGTCTTATACACCTCCCTGGTCTTACATTTGCCATAATGCCTCTCAATATCTTCACATTTCTCCTCTAACCATGTCTCCTTATCCTTTCTGGCTGCTTTCCTTACCTCATTGCATTTCATCCTATGTTGCTGTTCTCCCATCTCAGAAACATCTCTTCTGATCTTCAACACTCTTTTCTCTTGAACCAACTTCATTGTCTTCTGGGTAATCCACTTCTTATTTATCTTTTCTTCTTCTGGAACAGTCTGCTCAGTTGCCTCTTTTATAGTGATGGCTATCGCTGCGACTCTCTTATATAGGTCTTTCTCTGTGGCGATATTCTTAATCTTCTCTTCGAGCATTGTTCTGTATGCATTCCCTGTTTCTTCCTCACATAGCCTTGCCACATCTCTTCTTTTCTTAAACTGTGTCTCACATTTTCTTTTGAGTTTTACCTTGATGTTTGCGATCACTAGACTGTGGTCTGAGTCTATATCCACTCATTGGAAAGTACAGCACTGCTGTACTGATGTTATCCCTCATCTTCTTATCAAAATCATATCTATCATGTTCTTGGACTGCCCGTCATTCGATTGCCACATCCACTTCCTACAGTCCTTTTGTTGGAATCTCACATTGCAAATCACTATCTCATGCTCTGTAGCAAACTCTAACAGTTTCTTACCTCGTTTGTTTCTTTCTCCATATCCAAACCTTCCCATGACTCTCTCCCAACTTTCATTATCTGTTCCAACTTTTGCATTCCAATCTCCTCCAGTGATCAACACATCTTTCTTCGGTATCTCCTCCACTGTCTTTGTCAAGTCTTTATAGAGCAGCTCAATCTCTTCCTCTGTACTGTCCAACATGGGTGCATACACCTGAATGACGGAGATGTTGAAAGGTTTTGCTTTGAATCATGAAACCTTCATTCTTGCACTCATTGGTTTGTATCCTAATAATGCTCTTCATGCTGTTTTGCTAAGAAGGAATCCAACTCCTGCTTCTTGCTTTGTTTAGTTTCCTGACCAACTCTCCTATTTGAATTATCCATTATTCCGAATTGTTAGTTGCAATTTTCTTTCAGTAGCCAACTTATTGACCCAACCCTGATCACTCGATTGGTATCACGGATCTTGTTTATCCGGGCAATGTCCAAGCTGGTATCTTTTATAATTTAGCTGTACTGGCATCAGATTTCATTCGTATCGTTATTTGATGGTCAGTGCATCGACACACATCTGACCAACCCTCCTCCTTCATTCAGGCTTGGGACTGGCATGGAGCTCATAGAGGCTTCACGGTGGAGTTGAGATAGCCATGCTAATGGCCAAATTGAAGAACACTAACGAGGCACTGAAATGCATATTCAGTGCCTTATTAGCATGCCACTGGTGACGTGTCACAGTTTTCTTGCCCATGGCTCATCTACATGGAGGTCCTTTTCGAAAGGACCCCAGTAGATAGGAATAAGGGGATTTGAGGCTGGCAGGGTCCTTTCAAAAAGGATCTCTGTGTAGATGTGCCACAGGTGAGTGAGCCATGGCACTTTCAAAGTTCTGTGGCTGGCAGCATGCTAATGAGGTACTGAATATGCATTTCAGCACCTCATAGTATTCTTTGATTTGGCCATTTTGAAATTTTTGGTAAGCGTAGACACAGCCTTGAAGTCTTTCAATCATGACTGGACATCTTTTTTAAAAGATGGGCTATAGTTCAAACAGAACTTCATGCACAATTATTGCGTGAGGTTCCTTGGTCCATGTTACATATGCAGTCAAACTTGACCATCATAATGGCTTCTTTTTGCCTTAAAATAGATTTATCTAACAGCAAAAGGGTATAATGAAAGAGGCTTGGTAGAGTTCCTGTTATCTTTCTGCAAGCAATAGAAATATTTTACAAAAATACGTTTTTCTTATATATTGGGCAAGTCATTCATTAGCATCAAGACCATAATTCATACGTTCGCTTTGTAAACTATGTGTCTGTGGGATGAATGCTGAATTCTGATGTGCTGTATATGTTTACCAGGGATGAGAAAATGTTGAAATTTATATTATTGTGGATTACTATTTTGTAGCCAAACAAAGGTTGAGCTGTGAAAGGATGTAGCTGTTTAAGTTCTTCATCTGAAGCTATTTAAAGAACTGTTTTAATCTTTATTGGACTCCAATGTATTTATTTAATGTTTTAACATTATAACGTCACATCCCGTGGAGCTAGTCATTGCCTGACCTGCCTGTTGTACAAAGTCTGTTAGCTTGCAGCATTACGTATAAGATATTGGCAACAGGTTCACAAGTTGTACATGTTAATCAAAGCAGGTATGTCCAAGAATCTGAATATCCTCAGACTGAAGGGTACAACAGAAGAATTTGATTTGTTATAGATCTCAAGAACCAGCTCAATCTTTTGCATTCCAGATCCAAATCTTAGTGAGCTACTGCATGTGGAAATTATTCATAACACAGTTCCAGCCCACCTTATTCACCCACCTACTGAATACTCTGTGTAAGGGAGTACTTAGACCTCCATCTTTCACCTTGCATGCAAAGTGTTGTAGGTTGCTCCCCGATGTAGGCCTCTGTGACAAATCCAAACTTCCCTTTCAGATACCTAGTGAGGGTCAAGGAAGCAATATCAGGAAAGTGGCTATGGTAAGACTTACATACAATTCATATATGGCCCTTTGAAATAGATATAGATATGTGGAAAAGAACTTTAAACCCATTAACTTTTGTTGTTGCCTTATCCTTATTCATTATCTGAACAATCCAGTTCAAATAAGACTTGATTTTCAAAACTGTGCTTTTTGAAGACATGCTTTAATACAAGTTTGACCTCCAAAATTGCTTGAAGGAGTATTTTGTGAAGAAGAGCCACTTACATTAAACTGGAGTAGCAAACAAGGGACTAAGTATACTTAATGCAATCAAATAAAACTAGTAAATAAAGAATGAGGTTTCATATGTTTGCCATATAGTAACAATTAGCTTGAGGCTCTGAAAGAGTATTAGAACGTTTACTGAGGGAGAAGCCATCATGTAAGACTACTATTAAGGGTCTTGAAATGTGGTAGATGCTGACAGAGGATTCCAGTCCCCATAATATGGTGAAATTGGGTTCAGCTGTTTGGATTTAGCAAGGATAGATCATAAACTTGATTTCAATGATCTATAGTACACAAAAAAATGCCTTAAAGTCTGTGGAATAGGATGTTCTTTCTTCTGTTTTCTTACTCCATTTTATGACATATGTGGCTTTCAACATTCACAAAGGGGGTAAAAAACCTTAATCAACTGACTGTCATATAGAATTTTGTTGTTGTGATTAAAACAAGCATGAGTATAAACACACATTGTGTAGATCCTGATTCCACAATGGCTTCTGGCACCACCCCTGTATCAAATGTCATATTTCCATGTTATATTCTCTAGCTCTTTGGTTGTTTTATTTCAAACAAAGAAATTAGGGCTACATTTTGATCTCAAATACACACCAGTAAATTTGGCATATTTCTGCTGACTTCAGCACAGTTAGGGCGGATGTACACCAGAGTAATGGAGAATAGAATCGCCCCCGAATGTCAACTGTGGTCTAACACACAGGACTAAAAAATGTTGCGCACAGTGCTGTTGTTAAAGTATTCAATAAACACCTAACATGACCTGCTCTTTTATTTGTGTAAAGCTTGGCCATAAAGGTGTGCTACAGATAAGTAACTCCTATAGTAAACCCTCAATTTAACAGACTTTTACAGACTTTGGAAATAACAGACGCTGTTTGCGAGCCGCCCCCCCCTTTCACCCCCTAAATAAAAGATGGAGGCTCATCAGAGCTGCCGCTGTGGCTGGAGGGGCCATGGTAGTGGCTGGGGCCACTGGGCCAGAGGAGCTGGGGGGCCTGCAGTGAGGTGCAGGAGCTCTCTTTCCTCAGCCCCATGTTCATGCAGCATGTCAGTGCCTGACCACTGCTGTCTGCAATGGTGCTGAGCATCAGTCATGGTGTTGGAGGCTGCTGCCCGCTGGCTGGCTGGGGATGGCCAAGATCTACCTTCGTGCAGGTGGCTCAGAGCTGGGGGGCTGGAGGAGATGCAGCTCTGAGAGCTGCAGGAGGTGGAAGGAGCCAGGCCGGCATTCCACTCTTCTCCTGGTAACTGGGAGAGAGAGATGGAGATGTGAGGGGAAGAATGGGGCAAGGGACTGGGAGGCAGAGGACAGGAGTGAGTGATGGGCTGGGAAGGTCAGTTCATCATCATAAAGTATAGCCATTTGGATATAACAGACTTTTGGCATTAACGGACACCCTTTCCAACCATTAGTCCATTAAATCGAGGGTTTACTTCATTTTAAAAAAATAATGTCACCACAAATGTTTTTTCTCACTACATGATGATTTGATGATTTTTTAATTTTATTTAAAAATAATGAGACATTAAAGGCTAATTCTGTGCTTTTAAAGATAAAAGCACTAAACTTGAAAGTTTTGGTGGATCTCTGTTGTGGTTGGTTTCTGGAAAAATGTTAACTTCATTGTATGCGCCGGGAGGTACAAGTCAAAATTGGCAGCGGAGATGAATTAAATCATCTAGTAGGGATTAACCAATTATAACTTCTGTGATCCTTACTCTTAAATGCTACTTTATTGTAACAATCAAGTACAACATTACAGAAATACAATACATATCACGTTTAAAATGAAAAGATAACAGAGAGTTGTCAATAGGTTATAATTAAGAATGACAGCTGTATGCCAGTATGTGAATCATTTAGTGTTCTGTCTGAACACCCTGGCAATTCTGTTCTTATAAAATTATTGGTTTTAAATGAAAACAATAGTCTAGTACAAGGATACTAACGTATCTCTGAGTCTATTTAGTTACCTCAATACAATAATTATTGGTGTCAAACTTCTGAGTGATTTATATTCTTGTTTTCATTAACACTGAATTTCAAATGACTTTTAAATGTCAGATTTTATAAAAAGAATATTTCATCAAGGAAATCATCTCAACATGAATAAAGCAGGACAAGAGGAAAATTAGATGAGAAACAAATTTTATAAACAATACAGGCAAGATCTGGGAAGATCTTCCCAAGAATTACCAACCCCTTCAATTCTCATCAGTCTGAGAAAACACATGGTAAATCTGTTTGTTCATAAGCAATTTGCTTTGTTTATACATAAATTCTCATCCCTTGGGTCATGTGACTGTGGAAAAGACTCACAGGCCCGATCTATTGCAGCACTAAGCACAGTTATTTTTCCTGTTTTCTCTCCTAAGCTATTCTCTCCCTGCTTCACTGCTAGAACCTTTCTCGGGCCTCTTCTACCAAGCTTGCTACCACTTTTCTTTTTAATTGCACACCTTCAACCCCTATGTGAGAAGGAAATAAATGAACTTTGCATGGAGGACCTGCAAACAGGGTAGAATCCTGGCCTTTGATCCAGAACTTGGGGCATGGACTAGTCCTGCAACCATTCTTCAGCCATTAGTTTATGTAGCAACCATTGCTTATGGCATGTACCATGAAGGTTTGGGTTGACACTAGAGCATGACAGATCTCAGGATTTATGGTCATAGGCACCAACTCTGTGACTGCTTTGGAGCTGGAGAACTCACTGTAAAATAATACTGAGATCTCAGCACTTACCAGCAGCCCTGCAGATTAGCTCTACCAACCATGCCTCCTGCCTACAAGTGGGCTGCACAGACCAGCTGCTCCCCTCACTCCCACAGCACAGTCCACCAGCGATCAGCTGCTCACAGGTGTGCAGGAGTCATGGGGGGAAGTGAGAGAAGTGGGGGGTATGAAGAGGCCGGAGGGAGTGCAACATGGTTGAAGATGTGGAGAGGTGAAGCATAGGGGAAGGTTTGTAGTAGTGCGCAGCCTAGGGGGGAGCAGTGGTTAAGCACCCTACTCACTCCCCTTGACCTCAGGGAGTCAGCACCGATGGCTCATGAGAAATTTTGACATTCCTTGAAATCCTGGCATGGCAGGGCTGTGTCAGCACAGTAGATACTAGAAGTCTGACTTACCTAGCAGCAGTGTTCCCTGTAAGCTGAGCACTAGGGTGGCCACCCAGGAGAGATTCAGGAGCTGCCCAGCCAATTAGCAGAGTCCCCATAGGTACGCACAGCGGGCTGCATGTGTTTCTATTGGTGGTTCACATCCACAAGTGCCATGGTGCATGTGAGAAAATTTATTCCACACATAAATGGAATTCCACACATAAATGCCCACTAACCTGCCAATTGACCTGGCAGGGAAGTTTCCACGAGAAGCTAGCCTGGCAGGCAGGGTTCCATCAGAAGCCTGCCTTTAGAGTGACAAAATTGCATTGAACCCATATTGTTTGCACGTGCCATTATTGCTTTGACAAACTGACATTTTCCAGCAAAACTCTGTATTGACAGAAAATTTCCAACTATCTCTAGCCAACATGGGTCACATTGCAGACATACTAATTATCACCCCCACCCCCACCTACCACCTCCATTTCCCAAATGCTGTGTTTACACTTGCATTCCTCTTTTGAAAGAGGTATGCAAATGAGGCAAATTGAAAATGCAAATGGGTGCAGATTTGCATGTCTGACACCTCATTTGCATATTCTTATTTCAAAATAGCTTCTTTCGAAAGAAGAAAACCAGCGTAGACATAGCTCTTTCAAAAGTAAACCCCATCTTTGAAAGAATCCTTCTTCCCATAAAAAAGGGATGGGGTTTACTTTCAAAAGAACAGCTTCTGCACTGGTTTTCTTCTTTCAAAAGAAGCTATTTTGAAATAAGAATATGCAAATGAGGTGTTGGATATGCAAATCTGTGTCTCATTTGCATTTTGATTTACCTCATTTGCATTCCTCTTTCGAAAGAGGAATGGAAATGTGGACACAGTCAAACTGTGTTCCATGGAACACTAGTTTTCTGCACAATGTGACTAGGTGTTCCGTGAAAAAATGTCGATGCTAGCAATATTTGACTTCTAAAATATTAAATAAGAAATCACGTGTGTATCAAAAATACTAAGCTGTTCATAATAATGTGACTGTTATTATGCAACTCATACCAAAACAGAGATGCTGAAACTCTCTTCTCTTTAAAAAAAACCATCAAATGTTACTTATTTTTATTTTCCAGTTGTTTTCTGTAAAAATAACAAATTTATAAAAACACAAAATTTTAAACTATTTGTCCAGTCCTAATTTGTTTTGTGTTTCTTTTTCATAAAAATGTTTTTTTAAGCTTTAAGGAGGGACCGTCCATTTTTGAACATTATCCTTTCTACTTGGGACAAAAGAACAACACTAACCACTCTTCTTTTGGCTGTTATATTGATGTTTGGTTTTGGATTTGTACTTAATTTTTAATATTTATATACAATTATAGGGTTGTTAACCATCCTCTTGTTAGAAGGGCATTAGTTGTTGATTTGGGTGATTTTCTCTTATTACTTTTTATTCTTTGTAAAAAAAAAAAGACATCTAAAAACCTAACTCTTTTAATTGAAATTCTGAGCATCACGTGTGGCAATTTTTCAGTATGAAACACCCAACCCACCCACACACCCAAACCAGCATGTACGCATTCCATCAATATATTCCAAGCCCAAAAGTGTTCCATGGTAACATTAGTTTGGGAAATGCTGGTGTAAGGCATTCAAACCCCTTTACTTCATGTCTGTCCTGCTTGATTCTCCATGGAGAGGAACTGGAGTGTTTTAGTCTTTTTTTGTATATGGAAAAGATCAGGAATTAATAGAGACATATTATATACACTAGGAATACTGTCTCTGCCATCTGCAAGTGCAGCTGTCATTGGTGGAAATGTTGTAGACTCCAAAAAGCAAATTTCCTTCCCCCAGCTCCCTGTTCTTCCCTTTACTCCAGAAGAAAACTCATCAGTTCTTGAACTATACCAGATGCATACCATTCTATACTTAAACTATACCAGAAGCATCAGTTCAGCTCAATGGGCCAGAGCCCTGGGTGGAGAGAGTCATAGCTCCATTCATTTCCCCCCTCTCTGCACCACCTGAACAAGGAAGGAATAGCAGTTCTACTGAGCCTCTTCTCCTCCTCACAGAGACTCACACAGCAAGTAATAATCATACCTTTAGAATACTAGAACAATCACTGTTACCTATGTCCAACTTCAGTCAGGGGAACACATCATATCTCCAGAGTGACACAGAGCTGCCATGCGTTGCATCTAATCAATACACTGGCACAGAATAGAAGATATTAACTTTTGGCTACAATTAACTAATGTATTATATTTCCTTTTACATTGCTATAAAAATGGATAATACATCTGCTTCCCTCGACAGCATCTCTACCAATTGCCATTGAGCAGTAAACCTTTACTGAAAAGTCTAGATGGATTTTAATGAAAACCTATGTAAGATTTTAAACGGTAATTATTTTTATCTTGGGTCTCTGGCAGATTAATGAGAAGGATTTAAAAGCCATTCCCACTGATCTTTAATTTATTCCTGAAATATTTAGTCTCGTATTTTAAGACTGCCGAGGACTGATACTGGATTAACTTGGCAGATAAGGAGGAAATCAGGTGCTCTGGTTGCTTTAAAGTTTTGGTAAATCATCCAATAATTGGCAATGACTGACAATCAACGATAGTCTTACTTTAAAAATGCTTATCAACTGGGAACACACAACTGAGTCAAATCGTGGCACAATCCAGTTGTGCAGCACCAGAGTGTGCATGACACTTTACAGATAAAATCTTCTGCAATCTCACAAGACTTTACAACCTAGGATGGCCCTTAACCTGCCAGCATCTCCAATTAGGATAAAATATTAAAGATCTCAAAGTTGGCTCTGCAGGCCATGGCTGCCACACAATAGCTCACTGATATAAGCAGGGAATATGGGTTACAGTGGACCCTAGCTCTTCAGAGGAATGACCCTGATTGGAGGAGACAATCAAGCTTTTGTGTTTGGCTAAGGCTCATTATTTAAGTCAAAAGGAGGCACATGAAGCTGTCAGAAACATTGGGTGGGTGGCTGGTGGCCTGCAAGTGACCACTCAGTCTGACCACTTATGTGTTAGTTCACAATGGCAGGCAGCCTTTGTTGACTACCTGCAGCTCGTATGACTCCATTGCTAAGATCAAAGCCAGTGTTTTTGAGAGAGACCATCAGCACCCGCAGTCAGGGTCAGATTTTCAAAATCTGCCACAATTGAGAAGACAGCAAATCTAGACCCAGCACAATAGAATCCCACTGTCACAAGCAGCGTGAGGTTGGCCCTAAATAAGCACATCTCTCAGCCAGTTTGAAGAACCTCTGGGAATGGCTTTGTAGCTGTTGTTGACATCTTGGATGGGATTCACAAGGGGCACCAGGGTGTTGCAACATTCAGCATAGCGGCAGCTAACCTTTTGTGGTCACACTTGGCCAAAACTTCTAAATGACCATGCAAATGGTCATTTAGAAGATTATTAACAAGGCGCTGAATTGACTATTCAGAGCCTCATTAGCATTAGGACACTTCCGGCTGTGGTGCTTCAAAAGTGCCACTTTCAAACATGTGTGGCTCAGTGTGGCTACACGGGGATCCTTTTAGAAAGGACCCCACACATTTGGAAATCCCCTTATTCCTCTCATGGGCTACATCTACACGAGCCCCAAACTTCGAAATGGCCATGCAAATGACCATTTCGAAGTTTACTAATGAAGCGCTGAATATGCATTTCAGCGCTTCATTAGTAAACTTCGAAATGGTCATTTGCGTGGCCATTTCAAAGTTTGAGGCTTGTGTAGACACGGCCATGGTGTGTCTACACTTGTATTCCTCTTTCAAAAGAGGTGTGAAAATGAAGTAAATCGAAAACAGAAATGATGTATAAATTTGCGTATTTAGCACCTCATTTGCATATTCTTGTTACAAAAGAGCTTCTTTCGAAAGAAGAAACCCAGTGTAGATGCTACTGTTTTGAAAGTAAACCCTTGTTTGAAAGAATCCGTCTTCCCTTTATTTAATGAGAAGAAGGATTCTTTCAAAGATGGGGTTTACTTTTGAAAGAGCAGTGTCTACACTGGCTTTCTTCTTTTGAAAGCTCTTTTGAAATAAGAATATGCAAATTTATACCTCATTTGAATTTTCTATTTACCTCATTTGCATACCTCTTTCGAAAGAGGAATGTAAGTGTAGCCACACTCAGTAGAGGGGAATAAGAGGATTTTTGAAATGTGCAAGGGCCTTTCAAAAAGGACCCCTCTCTAGCTGCACTGAGCCATGCACGTTCGAAAGCACTGCTTTCAAAGCGCTGCAGCTGGAAGCATCCTAATGCTAATGAGGCGCTGAATATTCAATTCAGCACCTCATTAGTAATCTTTAAAACGGCCATTTGCATGGCCATTTTGAAGTTTTGGCCAAGTGTGGCCACAGCCTAAGTGCTTGGCCACCCAAAGGAATTTCCAATTCGAATTAGGCTCCCTATACCATGTATGGGAGACTTAGGCTCTTAAGAATGACATCCACAAAACCAGCAGTCTGAACAAGAAATCATCAAAGCTCACCAATAGGAAATGCTGAAGAGAGCACTCAGCTATGGGGTACTCGACAGGAAGTCTTTCTGTCTCATCTCTTAGAGCTGTTCCTCTGGAGCACTGACTGTAAACCTGGTGTCTCACTTCACACTCTAACCACTGGGCTACAGCATCCAAACCTCTCTCCCTTTCTCTTTGGCCCAATGATTAGGTAATTATTTTTGCACAAGGAAGCAAGAGATCAGTTCAATTAACATCTCCACGAGGCAGGACAGAGAAATTGAACGTGGGTCTGCAGGTCCAGCATCAGGGGTAAGCAACCAGGGGGCTGCCCTGGGCATCAGTTTCAGTGAGTTATACGAGCCCAAGGTGTCTGGCTTGAGCAATATTCCAGGCCTGGGGCTTGGCTCCACAAATGTGCAGGGCCAGGTCTCTTCCCTGCCATTACCTGCTGACCCATGCGCCTCCCCTGACTCATCCCTGCATGTCCTGAGCAGCAGGTGGCTGACCCTGCAGCTCCATGCTGTACTCTCTCACCAGCACTGCTGCACTGAAGACAAAGAACTGGGTGAGTTCATGGAGAATATGTCCATAGAAGGCTATTAGCCAAGATGGTCGGGGTAACCTTAAAAGTCTGACTACCAAAAGCTGGGGTGTAGACAATGGCAGCTGATCACTCCAAATCACCCTGTTCTGTACATTCCTCTTGAAGCTCTGAGCCAGGCCTGGGTTGGAGACAGGATACTGGAAAGATGCACCAGGGTGTGACCCAGTATGGCAGCTTTTATGGTTTGCTAAATACCCACAATCCAGGGGCTGAACAGGCCCTCTTTTTACTTTATGTACTAACATCAGGCTAGCACTAGGTGCCACCTCACTATCTACCAATATGTTTGTTTTTACCACGTCAGATATCTACATAAGGTTTTGCTTTTCTGTAGTGTTCCTGCACTGAAAAGATTGATCTAACACTTGGCCAAAATGCTACTCTCAAATTTCCTTTCCACAGGAGTCAGTGGGAATGTGCACACGTCATCAAGGGCAGAATGTGATGACAAGCTGTTCCTTTCTTCCTGAGCCCTCGCATGAGGTGGTGTGAAACAGTTAAGTCAGATGATGAATATTTTTGAAACTCAAAAGTAACTTGTCTTCCATTATACTTGGCTTGATTATTAAATGAAGATCTCCATTAAATATTAAACTGCAGAATATTAAACATACTATGGTCTCCATCACAGACAGGGACAAAAAAACCAACCCTCTCTAGGGCAGAGTGCAATCCATTCCTGAGTCTATAGACTCAAACATGCTAAAGGCAGAGCATCATAAATTCACATGCAGGCCCTGAGTGTTACCCTTTGCGTGTGTTTCAGTGACTTGGGGTTCCATCCTGGAAGGTGCTAAGTGCCCTTGACTTCCACTGTCCTATAGGCATTGAAGGCATTCAGTCTGTCACAGGGGTGCCAGGCACCTTGGCTTACCTCTTTTTTCAATGAAAGATAAACAGAATTGTTGACCAGACCAGACATTTTCTTATATAAACAGTAAAAGAGTGTGTTCAATTTGAAAGACAATAGAAGCCAGGATGGCTGAAGCAATACTGGTTCTGTTATGCAATAAGCATAAGTAATGTCATTATAAATGTTACAATCTGTTAATGACTTGTTTTTCAGGCATTTATTTCACTTACTCAGGCAGTTCCATTGTTCAATGCAGTTTGCCTTTAAAGGCTCTGGGAGGGGAACATACTGCAACAGGGGCATAACATCTCCTGCTCCGCAAGCTCAGGGACTAATATCCGCTTTAGCAGATGCTACATCATGTCAAACACTCAGCAGCAATTGTTAATACACTAAGGCTATGTCTTGACTGTAGGCTTCTGTCAGGATACCAGAGGTCTGCCATATTGGAAGCCTTCTGCCGACATCCCAGTCTCCCTCCTTCCTCGTGTGGATGGGCCAAATGTTGGAAAAGCCTTTCCTGACAGAACTGCCGGTAGGAGATATAACAATGCACTGTGCAATTTGTGTATCTTTTGCCAACAATTCTTGGCAATCTAGATGTAGCCTGAGTGCACAGTTTTGCAACCAAGAAGAGAGATTGTTATATGCAGAAAGGCTGTTAATAAAATATAGGAGATAATAATTTTCACCTTCTTTTATCTTTGTTCTCCAACAAGCAACAGGGGATTAAATTTGGACAGCATGAATGATTGTATTCAAGTCAGGACTGTCTTGCATAACAAAAGCAAAGTTTATTTTGAAGATAGACACAGAACAATCAGATTATTGTCACAACATTTTTCAAAGAATCAGTCTACTGAGAGTAGTGTTTTTAGGAAATTCAGATAAATCAAGGAATAATCTGGGATATATGCTAACATTAAAAACACAGCAAAGATTGGGGAGCAGCATTAGTGGAGAGCCTGTCTTATTTTTCAAACACATCCTATTCTGATATTAAGATTAGCTTAAGTATTGTAACATATGCATTCACAATAAACATTTGGGGTCAAATCTTGTAACCTAGTTCACAGTCTAAATGGCTGGAATCTGCACTGGGATTTCCTGCTGTAGCATGGTGTAACGAGGAACACTAAAGACTGTAGTAACAAACCCCAGCTAGTATTTTTAGGCTACTCCACTCATCCTTGCTCCAACCAAATATCTGTTATTGAAAGACAAAGCTAAGGGAATAGTCATTTTTGAGAAAACTGACGTCTTGAAAAATAAATCAAGAAGACTTGATTACTACACCTGGGCAAATTTTTTCAAAAATGAATTAAAAATGCCTTTTATCACAAATGAAAATGTGCACCAAAAGCCATTTTTAAGTTTGCTGAAAACTGGAAACTGAAAGCTGGACAATCTTCATTGCAAATATCTGGTTAGTTATAACTGTAACCAAACCCCCATTTTTAAAGCTAAAATAGTTTTTGGAAACTGAAATGCTTTCTGTTTTTCGGCAATTTTTGGGTCAATTTCAATGAAAACACTCTTCCCCTCCGCAATGTCCTATGAAAAATACTTGATATTTTTCAGACAGCTCTATTGGCAACAGCAATGTCAACATGGGCAGCCTTCAGGCATGTTATTGGGCATCTCCATAACTTCATAAAGCTAAGGAAGTGGTTGGGAGTCATCAGGAACTCACAAATCTAGGGGAACATCAGACCCAGTTGCATGACATATGCCTTATGACTCACACGAGGGTAAAGTGGTGAATCACTAACTACTTTCTTCAAGATGCTGTTGACTATGTAAGCAATTACTGGGCTATTGCGAGACAAAAAGATGATCTTTCCTGTGTCTAGCATCTACAGCTGACTTTTGCTAGCAAGCACCTCAGTAGATTTTACCTTCCCCTGAAAAATAATCCAACTGGGATTGGAGGTGTCTTTATTTCTGTATGGGCTTGTCTACACTACCCCTAAGGTGTTGGGAGTTTACTAATGAAGTGGTGTGCGGCATACACAGCACTTCATTAGGCAAATTCCCCCTCGTGGCAACTTCAAAGTTTTAAACTTCAAAGTACCAACTCACGTCTAGCTGCGGCTCACCCGCTGGTACTTCAAAATGCTGGGGCAACTTAGAAGTCCCTTTACTCCTCAAAATTTTGTTTTGAAGTTTAAAACTTTGAAGTTGCCCTGGATGGGGGTCAGAATTTGCTTAATGAAGTGCTGCCTATGCAGCACAGCACTTAATTAGTAAACTCCCAACACCCTACTTACCATCCTTTCTTCAAAGGAGGGTGGTAGTGTAGACATAGCCATATTTTCTTTTTGATGAGTAATTAATGAGAAATTGATGGGTAGTAGGTTCAAAACTAATAAAAGGAAATTTTTCTTCACACAGCACACAGTCAACCTGTGGAACTCCTTGCCGGAGGAGGCTGTGAAGGCCAGGACTCTATTGGGGTTTAAAAAAGAGCTCGATAAATTTTTGCAGGTTAGGCCCATAAATGGCTATTAGCCAGGGGTAAAGTATGGTGCCCTAGCCTTCAGTACAATGGCAGGAGTTGGATGGCAGGAGATAAATCACTTGATCATTGTCTTCTGTTCTCCTTCTCTGGGGCACCTGGCATTGGCCACTGTCAGCAGACGGGATACTGGGCTGGATGGACCTTTGTTCTGACCCAGTATGGCCGTTCTTATGTTCTTATGTTGATGCTAGTGGTAGTGATAAAATGAGGCATTGCATTCATACATCATTATGGGGCTGGAGCATGTGACTTATGAGAAGAAGCTGAGGGATTTGGGCTTATTTCCCCTGCAGAGTAAAAGGGGAATTTGATAGCAGACTTCAACTACCTGGATGAGGGCTCCAAAGAAAATGGAGAAAGGCTGTTCTCAGAGGTGACAGATGACAGAAAGAGGGGCAATGGTCTCAAGTTGTAGTGGGAGGTCTAGGTTGGATATCAGGAAAAACTATTTCACTAAGGTAGTGGTGAAGCTCTGGAATGGGTTGGCCAGGCAAGTGGTAGAATCTCTTTCCCTACAGGTCTTTAAGTCCTGGTATGATGAAACCCTGTCTGGGATGATTTAGTTGGAACTGGTCCTGCTTTGATCAGGGGGTTGGACTTGATGACCTCCTGAGGTCTGTTCCAACGCTGAGATTTTATGATTCTGTGATCATGTACTAGGATCAGTGTATGTCTCCAACACAGCTTTGTGCAGAAAACCAATTGTCAGCAATTGAGCGTGTTTTAAAATTTGCATACTTCATTTAGAACTATCATTCAATTTTTGTAACTTCATAATTAGTTGTGGTTTCAACGGCAATATTTTGCATGCTCGTGTTTAAGGACAGAACGTGGAGGGAGGAGGGACAGTATCCCAGAACAGTTTGGAAGGAAGCCTTTGTAGTACAGGTTCTAGCTCCCAAAACTGGCATTCTCTGTTCCAGAAACATCCGTGGTCCTACTGGATCATGAATGTTACAGGAGTGGAGAGCCTTTGGCCCTGAGGATGTTCCAGCCGTTGTGCCCCAGGGCTGGGTCCAGGACTATGTGAGCAGCCCAGCCAGGGCTGAAGCCTGTTCCCTGGGGCAATAAGGGGCTGCAGCCAGAACCTTGGCCAGGGCTGGAAACAGCCTCTGCAGGGCCAGCAAATGCCGCTGTGGCCAGCAGCCCAGACATATCTGGGATGAGGCCAGAATTGGCCAAAGTGGAGGTAAGGGGACAGCAGGGGACTGAGGTGGGGAGACAGGCGGGGGGTCAATGGGGCATAGTGCCACCAACATGGAGGAACAGCAGGCTGGTGGGAGCAGGGAAAGTTCCATTAGTCTGGTAAATACCCTTATTCAGGGCTGGTCAGGTCTCAAGGGTGCCAGACAAGGGAGGTGTAAATGATCTTCATAACCACCACCACAGCCAGCCTCAGAAGTTAAGAAGGTATTTCTACCCTCATCTTACAGATGAGAAACTGAGGTACAGAGAGTGAGATGTGGTATTCTGGTCCAATGGGAACAGCACCTCCCACCAGGACTGGTAATGAGGCTATTTGTGAAGTAAGGCACTCTTCAGCAGGAGTAAACTTATCACTGATTGACTCAGAACAGTGAAATAAAAATCACAAGACTGTAGGGCTAGTCAGTGGCAGAACCGGGATAAGCATTCAGAAATTCAATGGGTCTCTGTCCAATCCTCATTGCCTCACAAACTGAAAATCTTGCATGCTGATTAGTAACAGAGAGAAAGTTGTGCTGGTCTATATACTGCTTTACTGCTTTTTTGTTTTGATAGTAGATAAACTGAAAATCTGGATTGATTGATTTTAATTTTTCTGAAAACTATAGAATTGATCAAATCAATAATTTATAATCTTCTCTTCTTAAATACATAGACCTGTAATTTATTCTCTTTTTAATCCGCAGAAGATGGCATGTAAAATTGCAGTAATTCTGTGAAACGATACTGATACCAAATCCTGTACATTTGTTAAGTGCACCAGCTAATCGATTGTGCAAATGTTATGTATGAATTGTTTTTCTCTGTTATTCTGTCTGTGAAACGATTCCTTGTCTCTTAACTTGTTTTTATAAGAGAAATGTAAATTTATCATGCCAATAATCAGCTACTGCTACCTGTCAATATCAGGCAAATTATTTTTTGTTACATTGATTTGGTCATTGTTATTGTTTTGTATGCACCTGATTATCATTCATCTGCGGGGACTTATCCGTGCAGATATTTTGCTGATCTACCTGAGATCCTAACCAGATTGTAGCAACACATTTTTATGTAAAAGTTAAAAGCTCAGCTGGACCAGCAATGAAAGGAAGAGAAATCATCAAGAATATCCCAATAAGGTTCTCTCATGGAATCTTAAATGCTTGAGACACGGGAAACTCTTATGTCTCTGCATAAATTGGAACAGTGAAAACCTCAGCAAACAGTAATTTTTTTTTTGGATTTACTGCATGACAGGAATGTCAGGTGGAAAGTTAAATAATGCAAGGCACAGAAATTGAGCAAAAATCTTCCTGTGGGGCCGCTTATCACAGCAATATGAACAGCTGCTTCCCCACTGCAATTCCTACTCACTTTTAAGCCTCCCCAGCTGGGATAACTGAAATCCTCATCACAGTCATTGACAGTGTGACAAGCATCTGAGATATAGCATGAATCTCTTCCATATACAGAAAGAGGAGCAGAAACTTCCTTTGGATGTATTGACAGCAGGCAGCATGTTTTTCACTTGAGTTTCCCATCACAGAGCAGTCTCAATTTGACAACTCATGAAGAGTGCTTTACACTGACACGAAGAATGAGACAGGCTTACGCTGATATCTGTTACATTCTGCAGGCAAGTGAAGATTAACACATCTATATCAAGCAGGCAGTTATTCCGATTATGGCAAAATGGCTTTTCAAAAGCTACACAAAAGAAAATAGAAACACTGGAAAACAGAATTGTTCAAATAACAGGGGCCCAATGCTGCTGCTGACAAAATCATTGGCAACATTCCTATTTCATATGTTACAAATAATTAGGCTTGGCAGAATTTGATTTTCATTATTAAATAATTTGGACAAATATTAGTTTATTTTAAGTATTTTTAATTGTTATTGCTTTAAATTTTCGCGGTCGTGCAAAATCATGGGTTTAAATATTGCGGGGGTTTGGTTTTTAATTGGTATAAAGTTTCACATTTGTGAGAAGTTATGGGGGTGAGTCATTGAACAATCGAACAATTGTTTAATGACAATAGATGCTGAGATTCAAAAATTAAATCTTTATAACTTTATAACACAAAACTTTATAACCTTTAAAACACAAAAGCGTCAGCATCATATGTCAAAATGTAGAGTCAATATCCTCAAATCAAATTCTAATAAGTTTTCAAGCAGCTGCATTTTTCTTACTTTGCCTATCTGTAAATTTGTTATAAGTGGCAATATTTTTAATCTTTTTCTAAAGTGAAATTGACGTTTACCAACATATACTGATAAAAATCCAGTCCTTCCAAGGCTACAACACATTGTCAAAAACAAATGAGAAAATAATCTTGTGGGGCCAGATTTTTCAGAAGTCCTCAGAACCAAATATTCAGGTCACCTCAGCAGCACTCAAGGTCAAAAATAGACTTCAGAAGAGCTCAGCTCCCATTTAAGCACCTTAATCTTGCAACAAGAGAAGATGAGGTTGCAGGAGACCTCAGGAGATCATCTAGTCCAGTCCCTTGCTCAAAGCAGGACCCACCCCAACTCTAAAGGTGAGATCTTTCAGAAGTAGACAGATATTCAAGAGATCAGGACAAAGCTCATATGAGCTCTTTTAAAAATCTGGTCTTGACTGTTGCTGCTGAGTTCTTAACATATCGTCCTAATGACTTTAAAGTTCTTATTAAAAAGTCTATCATGTGGTTAGTTTAATAATGCCAGGCATAGCTAGAGAAATGGCATAAAATAAAGACAAGACAGATTTCTATATAAATAAAATGTACATTTCAACACTGTTCTTGTATGGTGGTATTCAGTCAAGTCTGGAGACTGCAAGGTTAAAAAAAAAGACCACATCAGTTCTTACTAACTAGGATATTGTGGTCAAATTGCAAAAAAGGAGACAACCAGTGTGATGGAGAGCAATGGCATGGGATGAAGTTTCTCTATTGACTGCTACTTAGGTAAGGTTGCTAAGGTTTACTAATGAAATGCTGAAAAGTCCATTTCAACAACTTCTACCAGAAATGATACTCAGTGACATTCCTGGTAAATAATCAACCAAAATATCATAATGTCCTTTCGCTAAGGTGCTAAGTATCTTCCGTTGACATTGGAGATGGAGTGGAGGTGTTTCTGAACCATAAAGGAGGTGCTCAGATCCTTGCAGGAAAGGCCCTAAACTGGTTTAACATCAGCCAGTTCAGAGTAAAGGAAAGTGATGAAAAGTTAATTCCCATGAATAAAGAAATAAAGGCCTAATGTCGCTTCCTCTTACGCAGGGGAGCTGACAGAGTAGCTGGGACCTTGTGCAAGGTTGGGGTGGGAAGAATGGCTCCATGCTCCAAACAGGAAGGGCCAGAGCCAGGGAAGCCAGCCCCCATGTCTTCCCACAGCATTGTCTGGAGCATGTCACACAAGGCTCCTGCAGTGATTTAAAGGCTCTGGCTCCAGTCACCACTGCTGCTGCATTAGCGGTGGCAGCGGCCAGAAACCCTGGGCCCCTTTGAATCACTGGACTCTGGGGCAGTTGCCTCCTTTTCCCTTCTCCTGACAGCAGGTCTGCATTTAAGTCAATGACAAAATCCCCTTGTGTTCCACAGTTCAGGATTGGGCCCAAAGGAAAAATGTTTCTTTAGTTATTATATTAACACTCTATTTAAAGGTGCAATGTACATCTGATTAGTATATATACATATATCTATATATCTATCAAATGTATGTGTGTGCACACATACATTTTAACTAAAAATATGTCAAAGCAACATATATTGTGCCATACAAATTAAAAGTATACCAGGTAGAGTTAAACTCTTTTTTATCACAAAATGTTTGAGCGGGGCACTATGAGTAATGGTGATTATAAGCAAGAAAGTAATCATTTCATATCTGTTTTCCAAACAAAGCATTATATTTTTAAATAGTCATAACCTTTGGCTACATTTTGTCAAAACACATTAAGTAAAGGATTTGCTTTTTACCCCAGTGATATCATTCAATACATGTCCTCATAACACACAGAAAAGCTTTCTCATCAAGCAGATTATGTACAGGGGAAAATTTATGATGGTAAATTAGAAATTCAAGTTTGATTTACTTGATTGAGAATATAGCAGGAGTAACAGCAAAAAACCATTTCAATATGCTATTCTATAATCTCAGTAGTGAAACAGCAGATGAACTATGACATTTATTTTTCAGATTTCATTAGTATTATATTAAAATGTATGAAAGATTATTACTCATATAGGTAAAATAAAAAATGATCTGTCTATGATGACTCTTTCTCTTTTTCCATAAAAATTCTTTGGGGATGGATTTTGCTGGGACATTAGAAACACTGGTTGGAGTCAGACCCAAATTACAGTAGATGCAATAATTTACAGCATCTGAATGGCAAAATACTACTCTAGTATTTAAATTAACCTTTAATAGGCAGCATGAATCATTTTCATGCTCTTCCTTTTGCACATCGGACAGCACTACTAGAAATACAATGTTCCTGGTGACATTGTTTAAGGGTCTAATATCTTATTGCTGCTTCAATAAATTTCTAAGGACTGCAGAAAATAAGATGGGGTATAATGAACAAAATAATGCAAAGAACTTCCTACAAAGAAAGCATTACTCAGCTACTCAGATAACGCTTTTGAAGAAGGGAAGTTTTAGTGCTAAATACCAGAATGGCTGTAATATTCTGGATAGGATTTTAATCAAAACCAACAAAAGGAGGTATAGATAAATAGTATTCAACATGAAGTCAGTGGCCTCTTGCAGCATAGTAACTTTGGACCATTGCTGTTTGTAATGTGATAAAGTATGATGTAAATTTAATGGCTTTCAAGACACAAGCTATTAAATAACATACAAATCTGGTAAATCCATTTCAAAAGTCTCAGTTGCTTGGCTCCTAGGTCTTACCACACTTTTAGAAACTGCAAGTTTAATTTCCAGCACCCCCAGTTGGGATTCAGAATTACAGAAGAAACAATGACTTTCTTTAAGGTTTTACATACCAGTCAGGAGAGTCACTATTCCAGGAGATTGCCAACATACACAGAGACAAACATACAAATGGGGAAAGCCACATGCAGAGAAGGATGAAAGACTGTCTCATCGCTGTTAACCTACTGTATCTCACCCTGCAGACAGCTTAGCTGCCATTGCAAGGCTGTGAGGAAGCTTTGCTTGGACTCATTTGGCAGCCATTGGCTGGAGCAAGACTGAAATGAGGGCCAGTGGAAAATATAATACCTAGGGAAAATGTTAAACTTTTCTTCATTGAAAAGCAATGAAAAATTCCTGATAGGTAATTGCACTGGGAGACTCAGAACTGCATAAATATGTGTTTCAGTTTCAGAATAAAAATGATATATGCTATTGCATTTTATTTTACACTGAGCAAAACACGTACTCACCACTGGCTGCAATAAAATAACCTCAAAACACCTGCCATTTAATCTCTCATGGTGATCCTATCCAAACACAAATTCCCCCCTCTCCACCTGCCAAGTATTCTTGTGCCTACTCAGCTGAAATATTTATGAGCTCTTACAAGTTTGGTCCTAAGTAGTCTCTACCCAAAATTGAGGAACAGTTATTAGAATCCATAAAATCACCAATGGCCATTTCATGAGCAAATGTGAAGATATCAGACATTTTGATGCATATTCTGTGTTGCTCGTGTTTTGTATGCATATAGGAGGTCTTGACTGGCTGACCATAGCTAGCTTCCTAATTTACTAGATTACTAACATAGCCACTCAATCCCACAAGAGTTGTAGGTTTACTCTGCTAGACTATTGGTCCTAGACTTGGTATAGGTACCATTCCGTGATTACTGACGTACCCTTAAGCAACCATACCCTTAAACCAGGGATGCAGAACTTCCAGCACACTGGACACACGGTTCATCAGTGTTAGCCATTTGTGAGCTGCGAGACAGTTTGTTTACTGGAGCATCCACAGGAACAGAGCCCCAGAGGTTCTGTTAGCCATGGTTCACTGTTCATAAACAATGTGAAGTATGGGAAATGGTGCAGGCGAGATCACCACTTCCCACACTTCCCATTGTCTGAGAGTGGCAAACCACGGTCACTGAGAGTGCAGCGCTCTGTGCCTGCAGATGCCCAGGTAAATAAACCATCTGATGGCCTACTAGCAGCTAACCCTGATAAAATGTGTGGGGCCCACATGCTGGAGGTTCCAGCTCCCCGCCTTAAACTTTTTCTTGACATTGATGCTAAAGGCCTTTGCCTGGTCTTTTTCCAATCAACAGAGAAAAGATCTAGTAAAAGGGATATATTTCTGTCCTCTTATCTTCCTACAGCATCATTGTTATCAAAAAGCTAAAGTTTAAAGCCAGTGCTGACCTAGAAAGTCAGTTTAAGTATCTCAATTTGGTGAGGGAAAACTAAGTTCTGAAGTGAAAATTAGACTACAAAATATAAACTTTGTAAACATTGTCTTTTTAGTTTGATCCAGAGGTGGATTATTTGGTACAGTATTCCTAATAATCAGACAACAGTACTTGTACCTGACTAATATTCGTTTTTCCATACAAGTTCATGGATGACCAGAATGTCAGAGAAATTACAGGGCAGTAGTACAATACCAACTGTTATTTTATTTTTGTTATATCGAGCAAAATGTTTAATATAGAAAGCAGAAGTCAGGATTTTGATGGCAAAATGGTAAAAAAATAATCACATAGAGAGAAGATTTCTTCTAACTGAGAAGAAGTTACCATAAAATAAGGTACACATTACTATCCCTAGAGCTTTAAACTATAAACGACAACAACAATCATGTGGGATTGGATTCTCTGTGCCTATGCTATAAAGTTTAGGTCAGAATACGATCCAAACATCTCAAAATTCAGACATGTTTGGGTCTGGGGTCACTTTTAATTTAATCCTAATCTGATTATTTACTTAGATATTTCACTAAGGGTACCATTCAACAAAAAAAGTAGATTTCTGTTTGGCTATTTTGTAGTAATTATAATTACAAGTAACTGATAAGGCCCTGATCCTGTAAGTGCTTATATACAAGATTTACCAAGACGAGTAACCCCACCAAAATCAACATGATTGCTCTTTTATTGCCAGTTTACTTTCATGCATTAGGTACCATTTGGGTTTTGACAATCAAATATGACTGCCAACATTGTATTTCAAAATAAAGGGACTGTTTTCTTATATAATAATAATAATAATAATAGTAATATGGAGATACACCTATTTAATAGAAGAGGAAGGGACCTTCAGAGGTCATCCAGTCAAATCCCCTGTACCCACAGCGGGACTTATCACCATCCCTGATAGATTTTTTTTTCCCCAGATGATCTCCTCAAGGAGGGAACTCACAACAGGCGGGTGGGGGAGGGCTAGCAGGCTAATACTCAAACCACTGAGCAAGCCCTCCCCCACATGGGGCCACTACCCATCGCTCTTCCTTGTCCTCCTCCTTATCATCATAATGGTCACCTATGCTCTCCAGGGGTATTTCGTGCTACTTCCTGCAGGACTTAGCAACTCTCAACTGTACTTTGAACCAACGGAAAAAGGAAAGGAGTGTTGGTAATCCTAAATAGCACCCTTGCCTCAATGAGACAATTTCTAAATTGCTAAAAAAAAAAAAACTCTTATGAAACTAGAGTGGGGGAATCTTTTCTGAACACAGTATTTAAAGGGTGAGCTGTCATAAAATGTATTTTAATCTCCCATAAATTCACCAATTTCAGAAAACTGAAATTGTGTCTCTTAAAAATTGCCTCATCAGACCACAGATGTACAATTGCAAATGGATGTCTATTCTGAATGAGGAAAAATTATATCCATTTTTGTTAATATAGTGATTGCTATTGACAAGTTATTAATGACCTACAGAACCAGAAATAATGGCAGTGATTTAGATACTTGGTATGCTGCAGGTGCTGCTTGCTGTACCTTCCTGGCTTAAAGTAGTTTCCATTAATAGCAGGGATCCTAATTTGGTTCAATGGCTTTCTTCACCCCTACTCTGAAAATTATTCCAGTGCCCTGGATCCAATGTAAAGGTAAACTGGATTTATAAATAGGTGAGCTGATTTGAATAAATTAGGATCACGCTAAACACTTTCAAAACCAAGGATTTTTTTAAATAAAATAGGCTTTCGAGAAGCTCCATTAATTTCTTTAAGAACTATTTTGCAAACTTCTGGATTTCTTTATTTTATTGTACAGCAGAGATACCACAAGGGAGGCTATTTTTGTGGTGTTTCCAACCTGGCCAAAATTAAAAAATCCTGGAAATCTCCCAAGAAAGCCTGTGCCAACAAAGGAATCCTATACTATACATACAGTAAAAGAAAATGTGAAACTTCATGTCTTGTCTTTCTATTTAGAAACATAAATAACCCAGACAAGTGTCCCGTTGCCTGTGAGTGGGGGTTGCAACTTCTTGTTGGAGTGCAATGGAAATTAATTTGCCACAGATTGGATGGCTCCACACTGAATTTTTAAACTGTACTTTTAAGAGTTTAAAGTTAGTTCTGAAAAATGCCTGGCAGCAGACATATTATTTTGTTCTCTTTGCCAGTCAGAGTTCTGCTGGAACAGGATGTTACCCTAATTTTGTGCATTTTTGGAGAGAAAATATTTTTATGCAGTTCTTCATGGTAAACGAATATGGCATAAGTCAGCAAAGGTCCTAAGGGATTCAACTGTCATTTGAATAGTGACAGAGAGATAGCTGTGTTAGTCTGTGTTCTGTCAGAACAAAAAAGCAGTCAAGTAGCACTTTAAAGATTAACAAAATAATGTATTAGGTGATGAGCTTTCGTGGGAGAGACCCACTTCTTCAGACAGCTGATCTGAAGAGGTGGGACTGTCCCACGAAAGCTCATCACCTAATAAATTATTTTGTTAGTCTTTAAAGTGCTACGTCACTGCTTTTTTGTTTTAACGGTCATTTGGATTCTGAAGTTTTAAAATTTTATCTGATAGAACAAAATCTGTCCTGAGACAGTCGTAGTAGTAAGCTTCTTTCACTCCTAGAGCTTGGAGCATAGGCCATAGACAATGATTCACCAGTGTTCCTGGACCTGCATAATTATTTCCAGTTATGACCAGGTTTAGCTTGTCTTTTTTGTGTCTGCCTTCATGTCTCTATGCCAGGTGCTTCTTGGGCACCCTTTTCCTTTTTCTTTGTGGGTTCTAACTTGAGGCTTGCCTTGTGATGTTGGTTTTCTGAGGGTATGTCCAATCCATTGCCAATTTCTCTTCCTGATTTCTTCTTTGGCAGGAATTTGGTGACTCCATTGCCACAGGTCTTGATTGTTGATGGTGTATGGTCAGAGTATCTGGAGGATTTTATGGAGGCAGTTGTTAATAAACATCTGGATTTTTTTGAAAGCCATCTTTGTTGTTCTCCAAGTTTCTGCTCCATAAAGTAGGACTGATTTGACACTGGAGTTGAATAACTGATCTTAGTCTGAGTTCTGATCTGCTTAGAATTCCAGATATTTTTTCATGAGAAGAAAAGCTGGTCTTGATTTCTCAATCCTCACTATCACATCAGCATTGGGGCAGGTAACAGTAAAATCATCTGTAATCATGGTTGTGTGTGCAGGCCTGCCAATGGCACAGGTGTGCAGGCCTGCCAATGGCACAATGCCAAAGAGCCCTGGACCCTTAAATCACTGTCAGAGCCCTGGGTGGTGCTGAAAGGCTGGTGGGCAGAGGCTAGCCTACAGCCTTGTTCATTCCAGACAAGCACTGTCTTCTTCCAGCAGCACAGAGACAGTTCCACCAAACTTGCTCAGGAGCCCAGCAATTCTGTCAGGCCGCCTGTGTTTATGGAAATATTTTGTAATATTTTCTCATTTAAAGGAAGATGTGTAATACTTAAATTTCTGTGCTGTGCAAAATTACTCTCCCCTCACACCTTCATGATGCCTAACAAAAGTTTCTGAAGCACAAACTATTTCTTGATATAAATCATTTTGTTTTCTTCCTCTTGCTCCCTCTGCAGACTGGAACATGGATTTTAAAGCATGGAGTTACAGCTGTTGCAGGAGGAGTTGGTAATGTTCATTGTAAGCCTGGCAACAAGTTACATGTACAAAATTACCAGCCAAAAAAGTAGCTTATATTTTTCCATGGGATGCACATGCAGGACACTCGTGAGTTAGGCTCAAGTTGCCCTTTCTTTAGCTGTTTTCAGCAGTTTTTCACTGAACACTTAAAGCAGGTGATACAGTAACTCCAATTAGCTTCTCAAAGTTGACCTTTCCCTTGATGCCTATGGAACCCTGCCAGTTGATTGTGGTTAGACTGGCGGTGAGCAATCACTGCTGCTTACCAAACACCACTCACTTGTTTCACAGTTTCCCTTCTGCCTATTTATTTCATCCTTGCTATTATATCTTGGCATGCGACCATAAGCTGTTGGGGGCAGGACTGCAATAGTGCCTAGCATAATTTTGTCTCCCCTGACTCCTGAGTTGGGGTGTCTACACACTGCTGTAATCCTGTAATAACCAGGTCTAATAAGATTTGATAACATGGTGCCCTTATGGCTTTCTGTGGCCCCTTGTTTTTCAGTTTCAGAGTGTTAGCTAAAAGGACTGCTTTAAATTTAAAACATTTATGCTCTTACCCCAGAGTTGGACAATCTCAGTTGGAAAAACTTGTGGTGCAATCAACATCCTTTCTCATTACTCCATGTAATGTGTACACGCCTAAAGATAAAAGCGTTGTGTCACATCGAGCAATTCTTAATTCAGAGTCCATTAAATGACTGCAAAACAAAACACTGAAACACACACAATCTAAGTTAAATAACCATGATATACAAGTATGATTAAGCATTGGTGTTCTTCTCCCCTTTTTTGGCACTCAAGGACAGCTCCAGCCTTAGGAAAGAGAGAAAGGGACTCAACTTTCTCCTTACCACATAAATGATTGCTTGGGTTATAAAAGAATAGTAATAACTCTTTAGCTAATGTCCTTGGTAACCTACCTGTTTTGTTCAGTACCCATGTCCAACTCCAGGTCATCTATCTGAATCCAACCAAATGGAAGTTCTTGGAAGTCATTATAATCTGACAGCCACCAGACGTTATGCTTTTAGTATAAATACGGGATCCCAGTAAATCCATACTACAAAAGTCACTACCATGTTTTGTACTAGATGGCACTGTTGATGGCAGTTTCAGAGAAGACCAAACATTGTCTTTCCCCTGGGGGAAAAGAAATTTTCCTCTTCTCAACTGAAAGGTAGTCCTGGCAGATCATTTCTGAGTCCCCTTGACAAGACTGTAGAAGAGAAGCTTGCACTGCTCCCACAAATGCTGCACCTGCTTGACAGATACACAGAGCATTTGAAGCTCTGGATCTGTGAACCTGGAGGTTCACTATACTCAGAAGTTGGCAAATAATCTCTATTCAGTGGGGATTATTGGGAATAATAGCAAGTAAACAGTGCATTAGAAGCAGTTTCTCCAAGGCAGCTTTCTTATTGATGTGAAACTGCTCATGCCTTATAAAGGACGTATAAACGGCTTCAGCATGTAATACAGGAAACCGTCAATTTTATAGAACCTGATTTAGCAGACTTCAAGAACAACAGATGTCTGCCAGCCCCCCAGTTGTTCCCGAAGCTCTCTTAATTGGGGTCTGTAAAACACTCAAGCATGCGCCCCATCCTCCCCAAAAGGGTAAGGAACTTATTGGGGTGTTGTTTCCAGCCACCGTGGTCCACTGTGGCTGAACCCGCCATGGCAGCCTGGAGTGCCATTGCCCAGAGCTGCCACATGCTCCTCACACCAGGGGTGGGGCACATACACAGGCAGGCAGCACTCTTATATGAGCCTGACCCCTGCTGAGAAGAGCGCGTCACAGTTCCGCCAGCGGCTGCAGCTCTTCCAGCCATGAGGTGGGGTCCAGCAACTCCAGCTGTATGATATGGGGCTGCTCCAGCTGTGTGGCAGGATCCCTGCCACATGCAGTGGAAAATTTCCAGCTGCATGTGGCAGGGCCATTGCAGCCATCCACAGCAGAAAAGCTCCAGCTACACCTGGCAGGGCTGCTCCATCTGCGTGCAGCAGAAAAGCTTGTCACAAGCAGCAGGGCTGCTCCAGACATGCAGCAGGGTCCAACGGCTCCTCCAGCTACTCCAGCATTGGTGGTCTGGTGAGTCTCTGGCTCTTTTGCAGGGGTAGGCCTGTGGCTGGGGGAGCCTGGTGGGGTAGGTGGGCAGTAAACCCTCATATGTAATGGACTTTTGGGTTTAACAGACCGCCCTCCCCCATTAGTTTGTTAAATACAGGGTTTACTGTACTTTTGCTTCCTAAGTCATAAACACTGTGTTTACCTAAACGAGGAAGTGGCTGGAAGGGACAGAAAGAGACAGAGGGAGGGGGAGATAGAAAATAAAATCTGTCTGCTTCCTTAAGGAATGTTGTTTTAAAGATGCTCATGCCAAAACACACATATACTCCCTCTAATACAGATAAGAAAAGCCCAGTTCACGTAGGCCAATGTACCACTGACATTGATTTTGCATGGAAACTCTTCAAAGCATTTTTGTTTAAAGTGAGACCACTGGCTGAACTGGAATGCTTCAATCAGGTGCACAGATCAGATAAAAGAGTTCACAAACAGGAAATCCTCAAACTATGGTCAAAATAACTATGAGAAAAGAAAAAAATATCAACGGACTGACATGCTGCCAAGACCTTTTCAGCCCTCTGGCATTTAATTTTCCTCTCTTCATGTGGTGCAGGAGATTCTGGCCTGGGCAGAAATGTAAACTCACAACAAGACAAACTACACTGCTAAAATGAACGTAAGACTAGAGTGCTTTATCAACAAATGTGAACGAAAGAAACAGAAGGGGGACAAGGAGAATCCAAGCTACCAAGCTTGAACCTACTTTTAAAAACAAAACAAAAACATTCAGATAGTTTTTATTCTAGTTCCTGAGATCTAGCTTGTGCTTTTCATGATGAAATAAACACCCCACACGGGATCTTTCAGCCAGGTTTGTGCTTTATATCCACGACACAGTCTCTCCAGACTAAGATTGTTGGTGGGGGGTGCCTTTAATAGTTCAGGACTGAAAGAGCAAAGGGACCCCAGAGCTCCACTGTGTTTTATTCATTTTGGGAAAGCACCCAGCGCAATGGGTGGGCACCATTTTCTACCAAGCCAAGTGATATTTAATTACTTAAATATACATAGGATCTGATTCTATAGCTGCTATGTGCATAGAAATCCCACTGCCACTAACTGAGATTAACAAAATTCTATGAAATGGTGTCAGCTAGTGTTCCCACAATGTAACCTACAGAAGGGAGGCAAATTGCAGGCCCACTTCTAAACTTGCCGCTGCCCCATTAGATACAGTCTCCAGCTCAAACTGTGCCAGAGGAACATTTTCAGAAGTGACAGGTGCTTAATTTTTTGGGTGCCCAACCTGCAAGCAGCCTACTTTGAGCTGGATTTTCAGAAAAAGGCTGGAGCATCCAAAACACCTGCTCTACTTCTACAAGAGAAGCCTCTGTCGACAGAAGTCACTGTCGGAAGGGATTTCCCAGCAAAACTTCTGTCAACAGATTGCATCTACCTAATAAAAGCAGATCAAAGGAGCAATCTGCTCTGTTGACAGAGAGCAGCCAGACTGCCTGGTCCTCTCTCAACAGACTGGCTGACTGGAAGCTCTGCAAACACTGGTGCACTGGAAGCCCTGTCCTTTGACAAAAGGACCCTGGAGTGTCCACATGGCTGTTTTGTTGATAGAACACTGTCACAAAAGATGTTATACCTGAATGGGTAGAGGTACAATGCTGCCGGTGGATGTGTTTATCTATTGACAGCACAAGGGGTAGGGACTGATTTTCCAAAATCAGTTTAGACAAAGTAAATGTCAGATCATCAGAACATACAAATTCATTTATAAAATTCCCTCATTCCATCCCAATTGCTTCTGAGCTCTGGTTGTTAATACGTGGCATGAGAGGCGATATACCCAATTTAACCGCAGAAAAAGGGACGCAGTTCAGTCCTGGCTGTTAAGAATATCTGCCATTTGGAATATATAGACAGCAACCAAGTATTTACAAAAAATTATTGCCAGAGCCAAACTCCTGCAAACTGCCCCCCCAGAGATAAACTGATTTCTTTCCGCTGAGAGCTAAGATGGTGTTCATGTATTCAAAGGCTTAGCTAAATACAAGGAATCAAAACCAAAGTTTGAATGGTCAGCAGAGAACAAGGGTTTCATTAAATTGAACTGAACAGAGTTCATCAGCTTAGGTACCCATGTACCTATCTTGTACATCATTTATTCCAAGAAGCATATTCATACCAGCATCAAACCCTGCAGAAATGGGCCTTACCTGGGACACTAAAACCAGGGATATGTCCACACTACAGAGTTATTCTGGAATAATTTATTCCAAAATTATTATTCCAAAATAAACTCTTCTGGAATAACATGTCCACAATACAGGGAAGCCCCAGAATGAGCAAAACTTATTCCAAAATAGTTTGTCTAGACACAATAGAGCCTATTTTGGGTTGAAGCCCCTGCTTCCTGGGGCTCTAATCTGAAATGCTGGCTACATCTTCACTAGCCCAAAACTTTGAAATGGCCACGCAAATGGCCATTTCGAAGTTTACTAATGAAGCACTGAAATACATATTCAGCGCCTCATTAGAATGCCAGCAGCCGCAGCACTTCGAAATTGATGTGGCTCGCCACTGCACGACTCGTCCAGACAGGCCTCCTTTTCAAAAGGAGCCGGGCAACTTTGAAATCCCCTTATTCCTATCTGCTGTTAGGAATAAGGGGATTTCGAAGTTGCATGGCCATTTTGAAGTTTTGGGCTAGTGTAGACACAGCCGCTATGTCTACCAGTAGCTTTATTTTGGAAAAAGTTATTCCAGAATAGCTTATTTAGAAATAGTCACTATTCCCTGTCTATACAACCCCTATGACAAAATATCTATTTCTGAACAGGTGCTATCCCTCATAGAATGAGGTTTACAGAATTTGAAATAAACTGTCCACTATTTTGAAATTATTTTGAAATAGTGGTTTTGCTGTGTAGACACTCGAAATGTTATTTTGGAATAGCGACTGTTATTCCCAAATAACTTTGCTGTGTAGACACACCCTAGCTAGTGAAGACAACCATACAGGTTGTTTTGAAGGACAAAGAAGTCACAACCTCACATCTGTGTGGATGAGGTGTGATGAGATAGGACTGAAAGCAAGCAGTGCAGCACCTGAAAATGGCTTGTGCTTGCTAGACTGTGTTTCCAGGATACATATAGGAAGCATTTTTTCAAAGCACATCCACACAGCAATCTTAGCTGGTGTGCATTTGCCACTTAAAGATCTGGGGAATGGGCAGATTGGGTTGGTCAGAGAGAGGCTTTACTTCTAAATCACCAGTTTCAAACTTAGCTCTGTCTAAGAGAAACTACAATCATCATCTGAAGGCCAAAGTAAAATAAGCTTGCAGTCTCAGTCTAGCTCCTAGGGAACACTAGAGCTGGTTGAAATTTTTCAGATAAAATGTTTTTGTTTTAAACAGAAAATTCCCTTGGGAACAAAAGGAAAACATTGGTGAAAAATTGAGTTTTATAATTTTTTTTTGGTCTTTTTTGATATAACATTTTAAAATAACCAATTTCCAGCAGGTGGTGGCGTTTGAAAAAATGCCCCCTTCAGCTTTTCGATTCTCTCTCTCCTCCCACAAACTCTGTTTAAGATGGGGAGAAGAGAGGTGAGAAAGTACAAAAGTGACAAATATAATCATTTATCCACTTATGCTAAATAATATTTCCCAAAATGTTAAGAAAAAATTTAAAAAGTTTGATTGAAAAAGGTTTTGTTAAAAAAAATGAAAAATGTCACTGAAAATATGAATGATGTTCACTTAAACCAGCTCCAACAAACACACAGTTACACCAGAGACTGCCATTTCTATGGGCACTCATTCAATTCCTTGCTGGCAGACAAGCTCCAAATTTGTCTCCGCTACTCCTCTGGGAAGAATCTCACACTTCTGACAGTTGGAAACTTTCTAATTTCCAGCCTAAATTTATTCATGAACAGTTTACACCCTGTTGAGCTTGTGCCAACATTGTCCTTTAGCTTAAAACCTTTTCTCTTTCCCATGTGTTTAACCCATGTTTGGGCTTGAACTCCTGTTTTCTAGCTCAAGCATCTGATACTCGTTGGACTGAGTTAGCCAGGCTTACTTAATACATTAATTCCTTCACACCCAAGGGCACCATTTCAGGACGGCCAGGGAGGCAGCAGCCATAAGCACCAGGACGCCACTTGGAGTGAGAAGAAAGTGCAAATCATTCCTCTGTTCCTTCCCCTCAACAGCCAGGAGTGCGAGGCGTGTATGCATGCCACGTACTTTCCTCTCCCTCCCTGATAGTCAGGGGATTGAGAAGGCAAGCAAGCAGTTTCCCTGTACATATGGCTGCTGCCCCACCTGCCCTTCTGAAATGGCACCCTTAATCACATCCCCAAAAGCACTTTGTTTCTCCATGTCTTTTTGATGCCATATCACAGCCTGCCTACCTTGTTTTCTCACTGGTGCCATTGGGAAGAGAACAGTTCAGACAGAGTCAGTATCTCCTGTAGTGCAAAATGTTACAAACACGCTTTGTAGGTCCAATGATCTTGACTTACATGCTTCACTAAGCAGCAACCCTAAGTTTCTCTTAGTTTACTTGCTGTTGCGGTCGCACATTACAAAGATCATTATATAGAGATTCTAGGAATTGTGCTGAAAGCATCTGGGTAAATCAGATTAACTGTGTAACAGAAGCATGTCACCTAAAACTTGTCTTAATATGCGCCCAGCATCATGATATTAATATCCTGGTTTAGCCAATGGTGCACAGCTAATATTTGCACTGAAGCAATGTCTCAGCACTATTGCACGGGCACCACTAGGCTGGTGTATGAGAAAGTTTATTATTCCTAGACAATAGCATATATTATTATATAGGTATCAATTTTATTCTCTATTTATATATAGGTAGCTGTTAGCTTATCCTAACTGCTTGGAAATGTCAGCTCTAGGACTGCTTCATGTTGTTCTAGTGAGTAAGGAGCCCCTGAGTCAGTGTAATGAGGCAGCTTTTAAATCTAGTGACCCTGTTCTGCATGCCTATTGGTAGGGAAAGTATTCTTAGTAACAGTTATTTGCTAGCTTATTTACGTCTACTCAGAATGCCTCTAGGAAAGGAAATATTTAGCACAGGGAATCAGAAAAGAGCCCAACAGTTCATGATCCTATTCATTCATTAATGAAAAGCATCACCCCAGTTACCTGGGGGAAAATATCCTGAAGTTAATCTAACTATTAAGGTAACAACGAATTGGGCATCAAGTTAATAAATCATTCTACTGAGAGTTATTATGAGGGAAGATATAGAAAGAAGCAAACAAACCCATGGAAATCAATCTGTCAAGGGCTGAAATGAATTACTGAACAAATGGAGTATGTTTTATCTACTTCTCAGCTGTTTGAGTGCTGAGCCATAAAAAGAAAGACCTTTGCTATACACGCTTGCTATAGCTGGAATTAAACATGTACAGCTTTACGGGAGGTTATTTATATAGAACAAATGAGGCAATAAAAATGCCCATTGGATGGATATGCTCATGTAAAGTCTTAAGAAAGACCCATGAAAAAAAAGTACATTGGAAATACCATGAGAGAAGACAAATGAACGGTTCGGCTATATCTACACTAGAAATATCTATTGACAGGTGTTTCTGTCAGAAGAGATTTTCTGACAAAACATCTGCTGATAGAGTATAGCCATACACTGGAGCAAATCGAAAGAGCGTTCTGCTCTGTCAACAGAGCAGCCAGACTACCCAATCGTTCTTTTGACAACACAGACAACCAGAAGCACAGCAGACAGGGCTGCTCCTTGTTCCGGATGTCCTGTCCAAATAGGCCCCCTCAGAGCATCCACACAGCCTTTTTGTCCACATACTCTGTCAACAAAGGCACTCTTCCTCCTCTGGGAGAGGCAGAAGGTTGTCGGTGAAAGTGCTGAGTGCATTTTGTCTGTGGACGTGGTGAGTTTTGTTGACAAAACTCCAGTCGCATTGAAAAAAGTCACTGGTATAGCCATAGTCTTAGTGCGTGTGCATATGTGTGTGTATGTGTGTGTGTGTTGGGAGGAAGGATGTGATTGTTGTGGCATTTGAAGAAATGTGTGATATATTTTTGCCACTGCCTTCCTGATGGAAGGCACAGCATAAGCAGACTCTCAATATGTATGTGATCAGTCAGGTTAACAATCCAGTTGTACATCAGAGGGATTCAAATCCTACCCATGACATGTGTCTAAAATGGACAATAAATTCCTTTTCCCTGCCCAAGATGTAAAACAGACCTTATGCAAAGACTGACTTCATTCGAATGACATAATATTAGCACTTGAAAAGACTACCCACTGTCTAGTCTGACTGCAAGAGCAACTTCCCATTGAATTACAGGTTGAACTTCTCCAATCCAGAACTCTGTTGTGTGGCAACATCCATAATCCAGCACGATTTTAGTTAGCTGGACAACCACTTAAGGGTGTGGCCAAGTTTCCCATGGTCCCATAAAGTTTTTGTTACAGCCATCAGTCCTAGCTGTCAGTGTCCTCTGCTGTTATTTAACTGTAATTTACCACTATATAGCTGCGTCTACACGTGCACGCTACTTCGAAGTAGCGGCACCAACTTCGAAATAGTGCCCGTCGCGTCTACACGCGTCGGGCGCTATTTCGAAGTTAACTTTGATGTTAGGCGGCGAGACGTCGAAGTCGCTAACCTCATGAGGAGATAGGAATAGCACCCTACTTCGACGTTCAACGTCGAAGTAGGGACCGTGTAGACGATCCGCGTCCCGCAACGTCGAAATTGCTGGGTCCTCCATGGCAGCCATCAGCTGGGGGGTTGAGAGATGCTCTCTCTCCAGCCCCTGCGGGGCTCTATGGTCACCGTGGGCAGCAGCCCTTAGCCCAGGTCTTCTGGCTGCTTCTGCGGCAGCTGGGGATCTATGCTGCAGGCACAGGGTCTGCAACCAGTTGTCAGCTCTGTGTATCTTGTGTTGTTTAGTGCAACTGTGTCTGGGAGGGGCCCTTTAAGGGAGCGGCTTGCTGTTGAGTCCGCCCTGTGACCCTGTCTGCAGCTGTGCCTGGCATCCCTATTTCGATGTGTGCTACTTTGACATGTAGACGTTCCCTTGCTGCGCCTATTTCGATGTTGGGCTGAGGAACGTCGAAGTTGAACATCGACGTTGCTGGCCCTGGAGGACGTGTAGACGTTATTCATCGAAATAGACTATTTCGATGTTGGCTGCACGTGTAGACGTAGTATATGTCTTCTAAGAGCCCAGTAGGTAGTGGAAGTGTTGGCAATGTGTTAGATAGTATTGACCTCCTATGACCTGGCAAATTCTCTCATCTGGCACCAGTCAGATCCCGAGGGTACCAGATGAGAGGAGTTCAGCTTAATATATATACCTGTATTGGTATTCTAATTTAAATATAATGCAAGGTTTAAATTATCATTATACATTTATAGGGTAAAGACTAATAAAATAATTTATTAGGTGGTGAGCTTTTGTGGGACAGACCCACTTCAAAGCTCACCACCTAATAAATAATTTTGTTAGTCTTTAAGGTTCTACTGGACTGCTTTTTTGGTTTGAAGTCTATAGACTAACATGACTATCTCTCTGTTACTATTCATAGGGTAAATGTGAGTTAGTCCTTAACTGGGGTCATCCTGGCTACATCTACACTAGAGTGAGATGTAGAGATCTTCTGACAAAACTTCTGTTGACAGATTGTGGCCACACACAAAAGTGGATAACTCTGTTGATCTCTTCTGTTGACAGAGAGTGGCCAGACTGCCTGGCCGCTTTCTTGATAGATCAGCCAACCGGAAGCACAGCAGATAGGGCTGCCCAGTGACCTGTAAGCCCTGTGTGTCAACAGAGGGCCCCCTGGAGTGTCTACACAGCTTTTTTGTCCACAGATTCTGTCAAGAAAACCATTCTGTCTCATGGGGGAAAGGCAGAATGCTGTCAACAAAAGTGCTGAGTTTGTATGTTGGCAGAACGCATTTTTAGTGTGTACACTCCATAAGTTTTGTCAAATAAACCAGTGTAGACACAGCCCTTGTGTTTACCGTGACAGACCTTTTAGGGCATGACAAAGCAACATAGACTTCATTCCCTGAGAACGGTCTACAACAAGCCTAAAGGGAATTTCCCTCCTTTTTGAAAGTGGAGCAGGTATTAAAAAACCACATTTAGTTGGCCATTAAAACATTTTGTATGTTGATTAGCCACAATAAAGCCACTGCGGAGATATAATTGCCCTGCCTATTGTCTTGGCAGACAAGTTAAGTCAGGAACCTGAGCAGGACCCAACAGGGAATTCAGAATGTTGGGGGAGAGAGTGAATGAAATGCTATGGATAGTTTTGCTCTCGTTGCACATCCTGCACAGAAACTAGACACGGAAAAGTAATCCCTGTGCTTTATGAGGCCCTGAGATTGCTTTCTTACTTCCAGGGGGAGAAACCTACTCCAAAAGGGTGGTAAAAGGACAGACTTTGCCTTTTCATTGGCCTGAAGAGCTGCTGGGCACTGAGAATTGACGATGCAACATGAGCACACCAATCTTGTGTAATGGAGAGCTGGATGAGGGATTGTACTTCAGGGATTATTTTCCATTCCATGGGTATATGGTGCTGCATTTCTTCCAACAAGCTTGTTAGCTGATGGCCGGGGGTGAGGTACCACGTGTGCCCTTATTTCATCCAAGTCTCTAACTGCTAGAACAGACAGTCCCTTTGCAGCAGGCAGTTGGGGTGGTTGATGGATGCCCCAAGGTTTTACCATCCGAGTCTTTAACTGCTGGGATGAAAGTCCCTTCACAGTGGGCAGCCAGGGAGGCTGACGGGTGCCCCAAGAGCTTGCCCTGTGGAGGTGGCACAACTCAGCGCTCAGTTCTCAGCACGCCTCACCAACGACCATGCTAATACAGTCAAAAAAATGGCTGGGTTCTTTTATTTGTGTTCGGTTTGCACAGTAACAGGAGGAGTCAGGTTAAAACTTAAACAGTTACTATTTAATTGATAAGGAAAAGCTTAACTTTTATTGTTACAAGGCTTATATTTTACTTCTTAAGTTACAAGCAGCTACCATACAACAAAAGTACTTTAATTCATAGAAGTATTATTAAATGTGCACAAAAGCAAAACACACAGCAGGTCTTATTCTCACCCCTGCGTTACCCGGCTTGGCTTGGTGTGGCCAGTGTCTGTCACTCAATCCCTTTGGAAGAAGAAGTATGAGGAGGGCATCCCCTGGGACCTCAGGAGGCAAAGACCTTCCTGACCAGCAGGTATAGGTAATTGGAGCTCAATTAGAGGGAGCTGCCAGACCCTTCTTTATACCCCTTGGGTCACGTACACTCTTCCTTATCTCTAAAGATGCCAATTGTGTTAGATTGTCTCATGACGCTAGTTCTCACAGGGAGTTTCAAGGGCTTAATTCACACCTGAGAGGTGGAGATAATTTAGACATTCTTTTCTTATGGGTGGGAGATTCCTCTCCCGGGACAATGTGTAGGTGTATCAATCACCAGTACTAGCCAAGGGCAGCCTGAGGCCCTGGTTGTCTGCTAGCCCATTTGTCTTTTGTTGTCTGGTTTCAGTACGTTCAGGGTCATGATGAGGCAGTACATCTGTGCTCTGAGGCATGAAAGACTGTGCTTAAGATAAGCACATCTGTGCTCTCAGGCATTCCAAGACTGGGCTGTGTCCTTTTGCTCCTTTGTGCTCTGAAGCACCTAAGAGGGGCAAGATGGAGTAGAGCAGGGGGGAATTCTGTCTGGCTACAGAGCTCTGTTCATTTGCCAGCTGTATTTTGACTAACTCCAGACAAAATGTTCAGAATTCTGCATTCTAAAATTGACACTCTGAAATGATCAACAGCCTTCAACCCACTCTATGTCTTCATCAACTGGAATCACAGCCTATATAAGGCATGGGAATGGCATGGAATTATCTGCTGCTTCTAAAAATAAATGGCCAGAGTGTAAAAATTTTGGCTATGCCAGGAAGTATAGCAGAAAGCAAGAAAATAATTTAATATGATTTTAAGATCTTTTGAGCTCTAATTTTATCAGACATTAAACTGCAAGAGAAATACAGAAATCATTACATTATCATTGCCAAGAGTAGTAAAACTGAACTTAAAAAAAAAATCTAAACCCTGCCTGGACTGGTTACTGACAGAATCAAATTATTGATTCATCTCCTTGAATATCACCCCACAAAAACATTATTTCATCACTATAACAACCAAGTGTTCTGTTTATGTTACAGGACTAATAATGCAGTTTTGCAGTATCCCCTTTCCCCTAATGGAAGTTTTATTTTCAACATTAATTATTCCATCAAGACCGTGAAATGTAAATGTGAAGTTGGAAATGTAAAGTCTTTTGCCATATTTTGTCATGGCTGCAAAAATAATGATATTTGTAGCTTTTTAATTAAAAATTTAAGAAACAATCCCATTTATCATTTTAATCTAATTAGCTATTATGCAAGTGCCAGAGAGTTCATTAGGTCAGTTCTGGAAACAAATAATGACTGCAAATCAGGGCTGGCTAAGCAGTACGTAGCAATACTTTAAGACCAACATTTTCTCATTATGTATCTGTCAAAGTAAGAGCTTCAAAATGGCCATACTGGGTCTGGCCAATAGTCTACCTATCCCAATATGCTGTCTTCTGACAGTGACCAGTTCCAGATAATTCAAATGGATGAAGAGAACAGGGTAGTTATCAGGTGAGGCATCCTCTGTTATCCAGTTCCAGCAGCTCAAAATCAGAATTTAGGAACACCAGAGCAAGGGGTTGTATCCCTGACCATCTTAGCTAATACCCATAAATGGATCTATCCACTTGGAACGTATCTAATTCTATATTAAATCCACTTGTGCTTTTGGCCTCTGCAAAATCTTCTAGTGATGAGTTCCGCAGATTAAGTACATTGTGTGTGAGTCTGCACTAGGAAGTTAACTTTCAAGTTAGGTGCTACTTCGAGTAGCCTGCAGAGAGTTTACACATGTTTTCCGTTAACTTTGAAGTAAGGGAGCCCAACTTTGAAGTCCTTACTCCATTCCTGGGAATGGAGTAGTAACCTGCTTTGAAGTCAAATGTGCAAACTCTGCAGGGACCCCTTCAACTGCCTCTTCAGCCACAGACCCCAGACCTCCCTCCTGCCCTCACTATATATTTGGGGGCTTGCTGTCATTGGAGGGGGAAGTCTGCCCCAGCAGCTAAGGTTTCCAGGGGCAGGGGAATATTGCAACCAGCTCTGCAGCCACAGACCACACCCCCGCTCCCCCCACACACATCAAAAATATTTTGAGGGCTTGTTGCCTATTGCAGACACCTGCTGCTTTTTGCAAAATCTTTGATATTACAATTATAAAATCCTTTTTCCTAACCCTTTCTATCATCTTTCTTCATGGTTTCACCCACCAGGAAAAAATACAGGGAACAGTGTGGGTGGAGGGCCAGTTGAGATTCCTATTTCCGTGATAAGTTCAGAGTAAGAGATTTCACTGGCATCATATTTTTGGAAGGCAATGTAGCACTTTTTAATAGAGCTATACCTGTGTCATAGAACTGCAAGGGACCTTGAGAGATTAAACAAAACAAAATCATTGAGTCCACTCCCCTGCACTCAGAATAAGAGCTACCACCATTGTGGAGAGATTTTTTTAAAAAGCTATTTGCCCTGATTCATATGTGGCTCCCTCAAAAATTGAGCTCACAGCCCAAGGTTTAGGAGGCCAATGCTCAAATCATTGAGCTGTCCTTCCTTCCAGTTAGAAAAAGCAGTTCACATATAGAAGAAAGAGATTTCAGTTAATTTGGTAATCTTTGCAATGTTATGCCCTGCTTTCCCTTCCTTCCTCCTGGAAAAATGGCCATTTGCTTTCCATGGGAGGGGAATGAAGGCAATACCATGTAGGAAGATGACCTCACATACCCACAACTATTTGCAGGGTATTTTTTCCATGCTGCACCTGTGAAAATACCCAGAATGCTATGGGGCTGAGGGAACTGTAGGATAGGTTCCCACAATGCACTGCTGCAACAGTCAGCATTTGGCAATTGATTGTGGCTGCAGTAAGTCAAATTAGTGGGGAATCTGGGGGAGGGTGAGGATACTCGAATTCAAATTTATAAAACTAAATGTTATAAAATCAATTTTAATAAATTCAAATTTATCTCATAGTGTAGATGTAGCCTTAGTCACATCACACTTGCTTAAAGTTCGTCCATAACGTAGGTTCATCTTATTGCTTGACCAAGATTATTGTTCTGCCTGTTTCTCCTACTGGTCTAGAAACCGACCTGGGTTAACCCTGTTAACGCCTATCTTCTTCCCTCCTGGTTGTACTGTGGCACTTCCCCAAGCACAGTTTTCAAAACTCCAGCACCTGCAGAAGTCAGCTGCCCACCTCCTTAGCTGTTCAAAAAGGGATATACACATTGTCCCCCTCCTCATGTATTTACTCACCGAAGGAGTCCCATTGATGGACTCTAGTTAAAAATAATCCAAACCAATTAAAACAACAAGGTGAAAACAAGAAAGAAGGCTAAAAAGCTATGCAGACACATCTGTTGCGTGCTATTATTAAACTAATGAAACTTAACTAATTACTGTTTAGTGTAAGCATAACATCTTTCATAAGTGACAAGGAAACTTCCCAGGGAAAGAAGAGCTAAGGATCATCACAAAACAGGTCAATGAAATCTCTTCTTGGATGATAGTTTGCCAAGAGTAGCAAACCTATCTGTATTAATTGAACTGATTTGTGTTAATGTCAATAGTTTATGAGGTTATGTGGCTTTGGAGGAATCATAGAAATCTCTTGCGACTGATGTCTGAAATAAAAGATTTCTGTCTGTTTCACAGCAGAGAACAGAGAGCTCTGTGCAGATGTTGCCCTCAGTTCCCTTCATTCCCCTACACGATTCTCAGTAGGCAATTATGAGAGCCACTAAGACAGAAGAAATGCTTTTATTTATCATTCACAAATGCGCCTATTTCAATAATGCTCAAGGCTACCTAAAGGTAACATCACACACAATCGCAGCAGGTTAAAAACAACTTAGGGCCCAATCGTGATTTCTGCCAAAAAGTGGAGTGCAAGAAGGAAAAAGCCCTGCAACCTCGATCTACGTTGAGGGAAGACTTCTTGTCTAAAAAAGGTACAGTACTCCCTGAGCACTGAGGTGTGGCATTAGCTACATCTTTATAATCTCTGTTTTCCCCACAGAAGTGGAGCATGGGGAAGGGAGAGGGTATGTAGTTGCATGTCTGTAATGCATTTATCCTCTGAAGTGTACCGAGCTGGTACCAAAGCCACTTATTTCATCTAGGGCTTGTTGGTAAGGTGACACACAGGACAATTAATCCAAATTAACTAAAGGGGTAAATCTGAAGTGGATTAGTTAAATAAACCACCTTAAATCCCTATATGAACACTTATTCAGAATTAAAGTGGCCTTGATTCAGTTTATTTTATTTCACTTTGGAAATGAACTAGGATGAACATAAATACCTATGAGGCTCTGGAACTCTCTGTCCAACCCAGATCCACAAAAGTATTTAGGTTCCTAACTTCTAACTGACATTGATTTTACGGAATGTTAAGAGTCTAAATACCTTTGTTGATCTAGGCCTCAGTTCCCCATCTGTAGTGGGAATGATGGTACTTCCCTACCTCAGAAGGATGCTTCAAAGACAAACATATTAAAGATTATAAGATGTTCAGTTATTATCATGTGAGGAGCCTTATAAGTTTCTGAACAGACAGATCTCCTTTGGGTGAACCAGCCACTAATGGGGCATGTGACAAATGGAACACGTAAGCACGCTTCCTCACCAGCACTCCTAAACAAAGTAGTCATAACAGAGACTATAATGTGCTGTAATTTCCTTTGTGTATCAGGGTTCAGTCCCTACAGCGCTTTTTGGAATGGAAAATACCAAAAATCTCCACAGGTTTAGTCTTAATTAAATCTAATATGTCTGACCAGGCTGGCCGTGCCAGGACAATTTCCAAATACTAGACAGTGCAAGTCAGTAAGTCCTATTACTTCGGGGGGTGCAGTTTTCAGCCATCAACTGACATCTGGTCAATATTAGTCTTGTTACAGATGGGTTTGTCCATTAAGGCTTAATTATAACAACAACAAATTCCATCTTACTTAGCTCTATGACACCTGCACTGTATCCCAAACACATCCCTACCTGCCAATCTCCTGCTGTCAGGTGAGGATAGTCAAATGTAGCCTTCAGACTTCATCACAGGGTCCAGTACATTGAGGTAATCTCATTTTCACAATAATTATCCCCTAAAATGTAAGAAGCACCTACCCTCTTTTCATCTGCTCTCATGGGTTAAGTTATATGAGAACATGGTACTTGTTTTCCAGAATTTGACGTATTTTAGTTAAATCACATGAACCAGAACAAGAGTGCCCATCCACACATGTAGTTAATCAGGAACAGTAAAATCAAGAACAAATCCACATATAGACAAGCCCTTAAATGCTGCACTTATTCACAAAATTATTCCCATCCTTTCAGTGGTGTATTTCTCATCATTGTCGTGTACCATAATGGTATAATACAGGACTCTTTAGAAGTCTTTTTAGACTCTCCTTTGGGTCAGAAATATATTTAGTGGATACCAATAGACAACCAGTCAGGTTGAGAATTTAGTCTTGCTATGTTTCTACTCTCAAATTCCCAGTTCATGCTTCTCAACCCTTTCTTTTTTCTGTCTTCCTGACATTCATGTCTCGAGTCACACCCAAACCAAAAATAATCACGTTCGGAGTGAGGTCATATTGCATGATCTCATTCTGAACGTGACCAAATAAACCTTGCAGTTCCACTACCTCCTGTGCTCCTGAGCAGTTTGAATTTCCCAGTGGTTCAACTTAATGGGTGAATGACAATGAACTCACAAAATCATGACGGGTTTATTTATCAGCATCCAAATCTTTGGCGAGTAGCTCACTGTACTTCTCACATATTTCTGCAGTTACAGGAGATTTCAAAGCTTTCGTATTTTTGTATGCTTGGAAATATATGATATTAAGAAGCTTTTACCATCTCATTGAGCATATGTTTTATTACACCACAAGTCTTAGGGTAGTCTAAGCATTTCACAATTTTTACAAAAAGCAGACAGCTTCCTAAAAAAACACATGTATTACCAGCAAACTATAAATGTAAGATCTACAATACAATGAAATAAATCTTGAGACTTGTACTATTTAGTAAAATAAATTAGAATAGAAGCAGTTATATTTTAATTAGAAATAATATAATAGTATAACACAGTTTCATGATTTAAATGTTTTCAGAGTCAATTATAAACTTTAATGTGGAAGTTTAACACTAAATACAAGATTAATCTAATTTCCATATAAAATTTAGAGCTTAGAAATATAATTAAAATTGGAAACTCATCCTTAACTCTTCTCTTTGTGCTTCTAATATACAAGATGGCCCCTCTTTCTGTCATTACAAACTATGACTACTGGGATTCTGTATAGGATACATTCTGGAATTTCTCTTATTTAATTCAGACTCCACTGTGATGAGTGCTATACAGATACCTATCAAGAAACACAACCCTTGCTCAAGAAAAAATTATGCAATCTTCAGACTCAACATCATTTTTAAATTTCTACATCATCTACCAAAAAACCTCATGTTTCAGTGATCATGAGATTTTGGCTGAAAGTAATAAAAAATCTCACAAAATCAGCTGGTGGCAAAACATTCTTTACGCTTATGTACCAGAATCTAAGATAGATTTCTGCCTGTTTTTGACCTAATCCTAAACTAAGAACAAAACCCCATAAAGACATTTCAGATTTGAGGAACTTCATCTGGGCCTCCCCTTCAAATTACAAGTTTGGAGAACAGGAGATATTTCTGTTTTGGGCCAATTCTAACAAATTTATGTCTACACTATCTCAGAAGATTGACCCACTCAGAGGTCAGCAGGGTTTTATTTCACGTCTAGTAGAGACACACCAAATTGACCTCTCAGGGGCTGCAGTGGATGCCTGTACTCCTCACGAGACACTGTGTTAGCCAAGTGCAGATATGTTGATTTTAGCTACACAATTACCATAGCTAAATTTGCGTATCTGCAGTTGACTTTCTTAGCCTTGTGTAGACATTGCCTTACTTTGGATGCTCAGTGTTTTCAGTTTGTCTTAGTTTGGTTTTGCATGACAGAAAAGTAATTCATGGTTTTGGCTTATGATAAGTTTAAGAGAAATATGTCAAAAATGTTGTGCTAGCCACATGCTTGTTGGCAAGAAAATGCACCAGATTCACATTCTAGAAGTTTTCCTTTAGGCAAAAGGAAAGATGATTCGAAGATATAGGAGAAATCTTTGCTTGGAGTGGAAGCAGAGTTTCAGGCACATCTGGTGAACATGCTGAAAGGATGAGTGTTTATCTTGACAATTCAGTCATTCTTCAGCCAGGCTGTGGATTTTGCTGTTGACGTGATAGAGGAATAGCATCGACAGTTCTTGGCAGATAGTCTGGGAGAAGGAAAGAGTAAAGCTGAGCCTATTTTTGTATATTTTTATAGGGTCCTGCCTATAATTTATAATTTATTTGCTATTCCTCTGTGTTTCCAGTTCTAGTTTTTTTCTCTTAGGCTATACCCACCTGGTCAAGTTATCTCAAAATAACAGCAGTTATTTTGATATAAATATGGCAGTGTCTAAATGATGCACATGCTATTTCAAAATAAATTTGAAATAGCAGGTGCGTTATTTTGATTCCGGTACACCAAATTTCATGAGAAATAATGCCTATTTCAAAACAGGCTATAATAAGCTCCAATGGCCCTATTTTGAAATAATGCTATGGACCTAGAAATGCTATTTTGAAATAGCTAGGTGCAATTTCAAAATGCATTTTCTGTGTGGTTGTGTTATTTCAAAATAAACTTTAAAACAGCCATTTCAGAATATCTTATTTTGAAATAGGGTTGTCAAGTAGGCATAGCTTTACTGAATAGTGCTTGAAATAATACCAGTATCATGTTCTATATCTGCATATAGACCTTTACTAGTGTAAGACACCACAGATGCTTTGTTCTTTGTATGTCTTTTCCTCTGTTCAGTGACAAACAGTTTATTGGAACTAACAGACATTTCTAAAAAGGAAATGAAAACATTGTTAGAAGGCCAATGCTCAGTATCACAGAAATATACAACAAGATAAAGCTTTGCATGGGATAAATGTAGGTCATTTATACAGGTCCATTTAGAAGCAGCAAAAACCTTAATGTATCTGATTCTGATCTCAAACCATTTAAAAACTAGCATGTGTCCATGTAGTGGAATTAATCTTGAATTACACATCTGTAAATAAAAGCACTCTCAGATCCAATTTATTTTATCCTTTATTGAAAAGATCACCCAGATTGCATAGGAATTAGAGGTTATCTCAGTTTACTATCAATAATTCGGAAGTGTGCTGAGTTTTACATTTATTCTCAAATTAATTTGTGCGTTTATCTGTTACCTAGGCACTATTTAATGAATAGCCATTCACATCCTTTAATCTTAGCTTTATGCAACCATTTAGTAGGTTTGTGATCCTGAAGCCAACCTTCGTTACTTTCAAATTAGTGTAGGAGCCACAGGTATTAAGAAGATTTAAAATACACACATTCACACGTAGACAGGCACTCACCCAAATCTTCAATTTGGTGTATTTAGGCACCTAAATCTATATTTCTGCACTGATTTTTCAGAGGACCTGAGCAGTGCTCCCTGTAACATTTTCCATGCGTGGGTAGAATAAATTCTGTTACTTGCACCCAGGTATGCACAAATGTGCACCACCAACTAGAACACATAATGCCCATTGAGGGTGGTTGTGGGCACTTTGCTAGTTAGCTGGATGGCACATAAAGCTCTCCTGGGCGGCCACCCAAAAGCTCAGCTTACAGAGAACACCAGTCCTGAGCACAGGCAGGATGAGCGTAAGAAGCAAGTGCTTAATACTTCTGAAAAAAGAAGTGATTTCAGTGCCTAACTGTGGATTCAGATGCATAATTGTATGCACCCAGGTTACAAACATTCAATTAATGTCTTGAAATTAATTTTGATTAAGGTCATCTCAACAAAACTTATCATACTAACAAGAGAAAATCAACCACCACACTCTGATCTCAACATTCCGCAAAACGTAATCAGACAAATTACTTCTAAAGCGACTTTACAATAGGATGTAGCCACCCTAAATAAAAAGACTGCTTCTCTTTCAGTTGCAGATGGTTGAAATACACAGAAAAGTCAAAGTATGTATTTTCAGACACCCAATACATTTTTTTATTCTAGTTACAGGTATTTTTACAAAGCCAACAATTAGTAATGTCATCTTAATTTGATAGGTAGATAATTTCAGTACAGTGGTTTCAATACAATGGTATTCTGAATTCAGTGGTTTGATTAGAGGGTTTCTCTAGCTTGTCTAATGTCTTCTGCTACTGTCTTCTCAAAACACTGAATAACTTGCATCTGGTGATGTCTGGCAAATTTAGAGTTAATAATTTTCCGACAAAACAACACACAACACAACACTCTTGTCCCACTCTTCTCTGAGGCCCTTCCTTGCTACCTACTTCTTCCTCCCTGTCATTTGCTTTCCACCTACCTCACCTGACTGCTCATTTTCACTATACTTGGGAGGGCCCCTTTTGCTGGGGCGTTTGGCTGAAAACTAGACACCAAACCTATGGTAAATCATTGAAGCATAATTTTACAGAAGAAAAATGTGATACAGTGTTATATTCTCCATGTTCATCTTTTTCAAAATTCCATGCCCCAACCTTTCTACTGCCCATTTCTGTGTCCTCCTGAAATCCTCATGAGGTTTGGCAATATCTTTCTTAGCATCTGATGGGATTGATACCTCAGTGGTTTGTGGATTAGCTCTCAAACCCAGGCTTGTTTGTTCAAACCTTAAGGGGGCCCATTTAGGGATCTGTTGTTGATCTGGCCAGGCGACTGGACTTGATGACCTCCTGAGGTCCCTTTGAATTCTGTGAGATCTGTATCTCCATATTTTTTTTATTTTATCGTACCATCTCTTCTACCTTTAAGATATCCACGCATTTTAATACCATATGTGATTTAAAAATAAAGGGTCAAGGGGATGAAAAGCAACACACTTAATTTTCATGAGTGTACAGAATATTTAATATGTGTGAATAAAATGCCAAATATCTGCAAAGTCTTCTCTGCTTTTTAAAATATGGTCTGACTTCTTAGATCTTAGACAACTCTGCTACTTGTTTTATCCCTGTATAGAAACCAACCTTTTTACTCACATGAAGAGACTTTCCTTTCCATTGTGTGACTTGCTGTTTGGCATAATAGATACAATTGTGCGAGGCAGCACTGATGAGTAGATGCAGAATCCCTTAATAATTTATCTGAGCCTGCAAGCAAAATTAGATGTTATAGGGCTCTTTATTATATTTGCTGAACCATAGAGAAACTATATTCCATCATAAAATGGGAAAAAATGGTATCAACATGTACTAATCATAAATTACTACAGAGCAGTTCGAATTCTGTCACAGGTATCAGTCACAGGATTTTATGAAAATCAGAGCACAGTTGTGGGTGCTGAGCTCTTGAAAACCTGAACCTGATCTCTTTGGAAATGTTCATACTGAAGGATGTATATTAGCAAAGCAAAAACATACAACCAATTAACAGAAAAAAATATAGATAAAAGTGTTAGGTGACCTAAAGATAAACAATTCCATAAAACAAGAGAAATACCTTGAACTTTGAAGTTCATAAGTGGACCATTTTTGCAAGTCCAAACTCACCATGCGTTCACTAAAAGTCTTGCCTTTTTCCAGTATATATGTGTTGTGTCTGATTATAAACATTTGCCTTCTGTCCAAGAAATGTTTGCTCAGCCTAATCAAGTTTGAGCTCGAATACAAAAGAGGAAACTACACATTAACATCTAAAGTCTTTTGTTCTGTTTCTTCTTTGTTTCAAAAAAATTCCCACAAAACCCTTTGTTTCTTTCTTTTTGATGAAGGCACTACTGTGGTCCAGAAATATTCTAGCTGAAATTGCTGTTACTAACTCTGTTGTTTTGCTGGCCAGGAAAACATCATATTCCTAACAGGCAGTAATTCTGTTTGTCTGTGTCACTTCCAAAATGACATGTGGAATTGCTGCTGTAGAGGCTTTAAAAACAAAAAACAAAAAAAGAAAAAAAAACCAAATTTGGTGCTCTCCAGACAAAAGATAAAAATATCATTATTATTTGGATCCAATCTAAATAGTTCAGCAGTAAAAGAATATCAACAAGATTTAACTTTTTCAGGAATAGTAACCAATCTTGAATGTGTAATGTGCTGTCTTTCTCCCAGCTCTTCAGCCTTCAGAAATGGCACAGGATGATAGGTATTTTTGTTTGCTTTTCTTTGGTTTTGCCCTTCCACATTACCACATCATCTACAGTCCTTCTCTAGTTCAATCCCTGCAAAGATTACAACAGCCACAGTCTTGCCTACTTGATTCTGAGTCCAACTGCCTATGATGAGCAACACTTAGTCTATGTCTACGCTACCCTGGAAGAGCAATCTGATCAGGGTCAATCTTCCAGGGTTTGATTTTGCATGTCTAGTATGGACACGTGAAATCAAGCTCTCAGGGGTCACAGACGACCATTGTAGTCTTTGCAAGATGCAAGGATTAAAGGGAATCGATGGGAGAAACTCTCCCATTGACCTTCCCCAGTATAGACAGCCAAGGTAGCTGAGTGCAGATATGTCAATTTTATCTATGTAATTGCCATAGCTAGGATTCCGTATCTATGGTTGACTTAGGCTATATCTACACAACATCATAAAGTTGATTTTAAGGTAGTTAGCTCGATTTTACAACCACCCAATTTGGTACGTGGAATGTTCAGACCATGTATCAAGAGGGGAAGACAGTACAGATTGCAATGGAGATGAAACAGTAAAATCTTCCAGTTTTGGGCTTGTGTGAGCCAAGATGGATGCAATTTGGGCAGCTATGCCTGGCAACAGGTGAAACCCTCATCTATTTAGGACATGAAAAAGAGGGTGCACCACACACAGAAGATGTGGCCTTCAGGTTATCAGTAGAGGCATCTGGTACTTTAATGGAGTGGAGAGCAGTATCATCATGCATCATCACAGTCAGATTCTACAATAGAGTGTGAAAGGTACTAATTGTGCAACGTTATGCACCAACCAATGAAGCAGCTGAGGAATGTAAAACTGACTTCTATGAGAAACTACAAAGTGTGGTGTACCAGAAAGCAAAAGAGGATATACTGATTTTGATTGGCACTTCAAAGCAAAAATTGGAAGCATAAATAGAGGCAGAAAACAGACCATGTGAAAAGAAGGCCTAGGCAACATGAATGAAAATGTAGAGTGCTTGAGTGACTTTTGTTCCTTGATTGGAGTGGTGATAGGTGATAGTGTTTTTCCACACAAAAGGATTTATAAGGTCACTTGGGTTTCATCAAAGCACCAGTCAGAAAACCAGATTGATCACATCTGTATTAGCAGTTCTTTCAGTAGAGTGATGCAAGACATCTGTGCTAGAAGAGGAGCAGATGCAGGTTCAGATCACTATTTGGTCAAGGTAAAACTCAAGTTCAGCCTCAAGAGGTACACCACAAAAGTGACCAAGCCGTGATTGAGATTCAACACAGAACCGCCAAAGGATTTAGAGACAAGAGCTTGTTTCCAAGTGGAGCTGTCCAACAGATATGCACTTCTGGTGAACCTCATCCTGAAAGATGTGACCTTGGAACAAATTTGGGAACACACCACTCATAGAATCATAGAATTATAGGGTTGCAAGGGATCTCAGGAGGTCATCTATTTCAGCCCCTTGCTCCAAGCAGGATCAACCCCCACGATGTCATCACAGCCAGGACCTTGTCGAGCTGGGACTTGAAAACTTCTAGGGATGGAGAATCCACCACTTCTCTAGGCAACTTATTCCAGTGCTTCACCAAGCTTCTGATAAAGTAGTTTTTCCTAATATCCAACCTAGTCCTCTCCTTCTGTAACTTCAGACCATTGCTCCTTGTTCTGCAATCTGACACCACTGAGAACAGTTTCTCACCATCCTGTTTAGAGCTCCCCTTCAGGAAGTTGAAGGCTGCTATTAAATCACCTGTCAGCCTTCTCTTCTGTAAACTATACAAGCCCAAATCCCTCAGCATCTCCCTATAGGTCACGTGCTCCATCCCCTTAATCATTTTGGTTGCCTTCCTCTGAACCTGCTCCACACGTCCACAATCTTTTTACACTGAAGGGCCCAAAACTGGACACAATAGTCCAGATGTGGCCTCACCAGTGCCAAATGGAGGGGAATAAGCACTTCTCTAGATCTGCTCAAAATTTTCCTCCTAATACACTCTAGTATGCTGTTAGCCTTCTGAGCTACAAGGGCACACTGTTCACTCGTGTCCAGCCTTTCATCCCACATAACCCCTAGATCCCTTTTCACTGTACTACTGCTTAGGCAGTCAGTCCAGCCTATAACAATGCTTGGGATTCTTCCACCCCCAGTGCAGGACTCTACACTTCTCCTTGTTAAACCGCATCACATTTCTTTTGGTTCAATCCTTCAATTTATCCAGGTCACTCTGAATCCAATCTCTACCCTCCAATGTATCTACCATTCTCCCAAGCTTAGTGTTGTCCACAAACTTGCTGAGAGTGCAATCCAGTCCCTCATCCAGGTCATTAATAAAGATTTTGAACAACTCTGGCCCCAGAACTGAGCCTTGGGGCACTCCACTTGAAACCGACTGCCATCCAGATATTGAGCCATTGACCACTACCCATTGGCTTGACCATCAAGCCAGCTTTCTGTCCATCTTATAGTCCATCGATCCAATCCATACTTCCTTACCTTATGGGCAAAAATGTTGTGGGAGAATGTGTCAAAAGCTTTGCTGAAGTCAAGGTATATCACATCCACTGACTTCCCCATGTCCACAGAGCCTCGTCACAGAAACTAATCAGATTGGTCAGGCACAGATTGCCCTTAGTGAATCCATGTTGGCTACCTTTGATCATTTTCCCCTATTCCAAGTGCTCCAAAATGGATTCCTTGAGGATGCTCTTTATTATTTTCCCAGGGATTGAGGTAAGGCTGATCAGTGTATAGTTCCCTGGATTGTCCTTCTTTCCTTTTTTAAAGATGGGCACTACATTTGCCTTTTTTCAATCATCTGGGATCCCTCTTGATCTACAAGAGTTTTCAAAGATAATGGCCAAAGGCTCAACAATGACGTCTGCCAATTCCCTCAGTACCCTTGGGTACATTAAATCCAGACCCCTGGATTTGTGTACATCTAGTTTTTTTTAGATCGCTCATAACTAGTTCCTTCCCCACAGATAGGTCCCCACCATCTTCCCACCAAAACAGCCTGGAAAGAAACCTGCAATAAAATATTGGGAAAGAGCACAAGGAATCACAAAGAATGGATCACAGCAGAAACTCTGAGAAAAGAGAAGGAATGAAAGGACAGAAAAGCAGCAGTCAACAACAGCAAAACAAGAGCAGCCAAGGTGGAAGCTCAGAGACTATATTCAGAAGCCAACAAAGAAGTTAAAAAAGGCTGTAAAATGGGACAGGAACTTTGTGGAAGACCTTGCACAAGCTGAACAAGCTGCAGGACAGAGATACCTGAAAGAGCTCTATAACATCACATGGAAGCTAGCTGGGTCATGGCATACACTGGATCATCCAATACAGGATAAGGAGGGGCTGTATGCTAACAAACCCAAGACAGCAGCTCAGAAGATTGAAGGAACATTTTGAAGAGCTACTGATACAAAATGCTCCCTGCACATTTAAATTTCCCAGGACTGCATGGCCATATCACATGGCTGGTGAGTGCTCCATCTCACCACCTCCATGCAGCTGGCAGGAGAGAGGAATTGGCACAGCTGAGAGAGGACATGGCACAGCTCCTGGCAACTGTAAGAGAGAAAACTGAGGTCCTGCACACCATGTTGGAGCTCCATAGGCACCCGCTATGCAGGATTCAGTTTGCAGACTCTGCTTTCTGCTGCCTGGGCTCCCCTCAATTTGGTCACCCCCCACTTGTTGAGGTCCCCACACATGAGGAGGGAGAGCAAAAACAGTCTGCTGCTCCACCTCCTCAAAGACCCACTGCAAAAGGTTATTCCACCACCCTTGACATCACTTCTTTTCCTGCTACTTAACTCTTTCCTCCTGAAATAAAAGTATTCTTTTTATGACAAGCACACTCTGATTAATTAGTTCAACCATATATGGTGGGGTTGGGTGCACAAATCATTGTGGGGAGTGTGGCAGAGGGACCCAGGCAGGGGTGAAGAGAGCTGATAGCACAGCTGCCTTCCACTATGCAAAGGTCCACAGAGGACTCACAGCAGAGGGGACTGGGAAGAATGGGGGTTGCTAAAGCTGATGGGGTTGATGAGACCCTGGAGGAATTGCCCAGAATCCAGGATTGGGGAGTGGTGGATGGTCAGGGTTGCTGCCCTTAGGCACAAAGATGCCAGGTGCCACACCTACCTTATTCCATGCACCTCTGCTAAAAAAAAAACAAAAAACCTTCACCCCCCCACAGAATACAAACATTCTTTTTGTGAAAATAAACTTCCCTTTACATTCATTCTTTTTTTTTTTTTTGCACCTTAACCTTTTCCCCCTCAAATAAAAGCATTCTTTCTGTGAAATCCATGGTCTGTTTTATCAGCAGAATCATGTGGTTGCCCGATCATTCATAAAGCTATTTTTCAAATCCTCCCTGATTACCACTGCACCTGTGCTTGCATTGGTGAATGGCCTGTGAGTAGCTGAACATAAGCCCTTCTCACAGCATCTGCCTCTGCACTCTAGGCTGTCATGAAATTCTCCCCCCTGGATTCACAAAGATTATGCAAAACACGGCACACTGCAACCACGGTGGGGACAGTAGTCTTGGAAAGGTCCAAATGGGTCAATAGGCACCCGAATCTTGCTTTTAAACAGCCAAAGGTGCAGTCCACCACCATTCTGCACTTGGTGAATCTGTAGTCCAGGATGCCTGTGTGTGGCTTCATGAGGCAAGGAAGCAGAGGGTAAGCAGGGTCACGTAGTATTACCATAAGCATCTCCATGTCACCAATCTTGATTTTCTGGTCTCTGAAAAAAGACCCATCGAGGAGCTTTCTGTATAGGCCAGAATTTCTGAAGCTGCACATGTCATGAATATTTCTTGACCATCCCACATTGATGTCAGTGAAACAACCTTTGTGATGTACCTCCACCTGCAACACCTTCAAAAAGTGTCCCTTGCAATTTATATATTCAGAAGCCAGGTGGTCCAGGGCTGTGATGGGAATGTGTGTGCCATCAGTTCCCCCACTGCAGTTCAGAAAGTCCATGGCAGCAAAGCATTCCACTATGTGCTGGACATCTCCCAGGGTCATGGTGTTCCTCTGGAGACACCGACAGATTGCACTGGCTACCTGCATCACCATTGCCCTCACTGTAGTTCTGCTCAGCCCAAATTGATTTTAACTGTTGGGCATTGCAAACTTCCATAGAGCAATTGCAACTCCCTTGTGAACCGTTAAAGCTAGTTTCATTTTTTTATTGCTGTGATTCAGAATGGGAGGCCAGCAAATCAAAAGTTCCGTGAAACTGGACTTCTGCATGCAAAGGTTCTGCACCCGCTGCTGGTCATCCCAGGCCTTCAAAATGATGTAGTCTCTCCATTGTGTGCTGGTTTCAGGAATCCAAAAATGCCACTCCACTGTAAACAGTGCAAGTTCTTGGTCTGCAGTTCATGGATTTCATTTCCACCCTCTTCATCCACAATCATCCACTCAGTCCATTGCCTCCATCAAAACAAATACTGCATGACATTCTTGCCACACCCCAGCCACTCTTTCAAAAGACCAGGCCAGGAACCAACACTCTTCCAAAAGACTGGCCCCTGGAGTATCTACACAAGGATTTTTTTTGAAAGAGTCTTTCAAAAAGAGGCGCTCTTCCTCATCTGGGAGTGGAAGAGGGACAGCAGAAAAGTGCTGCATTCTTTCAATTTAATATTGAAAGCTCCCATTTTGTGTGTAAACGCTCCTTGAGTTTTTTTGTAGAAGGCCCAGCTTTTTCAAAAAAACTTGTTAGTGCAGACGTAACCCTAGTGTGATAAATCTAATCCCTTCCAGTGGATTAAGCTCTAGGACCAGTTGCATAGTGACTAAATGAGACAAGAGAGCGATTCAGCTCACATTCAGTTAAAGGTACATCAGCTGCACTGGCTCCTAGCATAAATCTTAAACAGAACTGATTCCACAGCTGAGCCACAAGGCTTTTCATCTGTCACCTTCTTCCAGGAGACTCTTGGCATACTAGTTAGCATCCTCGCTATGCTGATGCATAGACCATTATCAAATCTTATCATCTATTCATTATTGATGCCTTTGGGTTTGACCTTACCGGCTCCCAGTGAGACATTGTCAAACATTTCCACCAAAATCAAGATAAAATGTGTTAATCTGTCAGCAACTCTTTGCCAGGTCATTTGCTCTTCTAAAAATCCTGAGACAATCCTTGCAAGATTTATTTGTATGTGACACTTGCTGAATATTCCCTTTGCTCTGAAAATGCATCTTCTCTTCCTTGATAAGACCCACATGATTACACATACACTACTGTTTTTGACTGTCTGGCTGGATCTGGTTGAAAGTACCAATGGTATTTTCTCTGTGAAACAAGTAGAAGGAAGAAAGGGGAAATAATACACTGCGGGACATAGATGTCCAGTATTTAGGTTACTTTATTACGAGACCAGGATGTTTATTCTTGGCTCTGTCATTGGGCTAGTGTATGACCCTGGGCAAGGCACTTTGCTTCTCTCTAATTCTGTTTTCCCTTGTCCCTGGGTTTGTCCTTTCTATTCAGAATGAAAGCTCTTTGGGATGCGGGGGCTGTCTTTTCCTACATGTTTGTACTCTGTGAAGGGTTCCCAGTCTCAAGTGAGGTCTCTGAATGCTTATGCCATACAAATAATAATTCTAAAACAACAACAGTCTAAACAACAGAGATAAATAATGAGGTCTAATACATTAAGCAAATAATATTTTAAAACACAGGAAGAAAGAGAGGGTGAAATATATTACTTGATTAGGAAGTGTTTGAGACTGAAATTTGCTAATTTACGCAACTAATTATGGATTTAAGGTACCTAATTATCAGCACTCACAGTAGAAAAATTTGGCCTGAATGTTAAAAGCCAAGGAAAAGATCATCTGAAAAAGAGGTTATAGAATTGGGGGAAGACAAGGAAATCAACCCTTCAAATGAAGGACTTAATTCCACGATCCTTATCTCAGGCACAGGACAATGACCAGATCTCTAGTTAATGGCTTTGGATTTTTTTTTAATGTTTATTTGTTTAATTTAATTCTGAACACCTCTGATGTAGCTATAAAGATGATTAAGCATTATCTGTTTTCCCTTTGTGAGCCGACACATTAGCCTCTTCTGGAGTGTTCAGCTTTCAAACCCTTTAAGTTCACATAGAAGAATTCTTTTATTTTTTTGATTAATATTTTATTCAGAGGCTGCTCTTTTCTTTTTCAGAGTTTTAATGTTTTTATGTATCTAATACAGAATTTTTTTTCACTTTATGGAAAAACCATGCTGGCAGATTTGGAGCTAATTTCCACACAACAATAGATTTAACAAAAAACACATTTGTATTGTAATAAAAATATAAAAGAAGCTATATGTATTTGAAAATTCTGCCAAACAAGGCAATGTTTGTTTAGACGTTATAACTTCTAAAATGGTTTGCTACATTGGTATAGGATAATGTAATTTAGTTTGGTTTCAGTGTAAGGCCGTCTGCACATTCAACATAACCAAAAACAATTTGGACAGATTGTTGTTGTGGAGTTCTGTATGATATCATTCCTTTCAGTCTTTTTGTCCTTGGTCTAATCATTGTGACCACAAGGCTCTTCTTTCTGCTGATGGGAACAGCGGTTTTAAAAATGATTCTCTACAGCCTGTTAGGATAGCATTCTGATAGTTTCAGCATGCCAGATGGAATCGCATCAGAATTAGGCATCTACTCCCTGAGAACCCTCATTCCTTAGTTTTCTTTCAAACCACTGGAAAATAGACTTCCATTGATTTCAACAGAAGTTGGGTAAGGTTTTTCGAAAACAGGAGATCTGAGGAATCTTCAGGTACGTGTTTCTCCAGTTTAGTGGCTAGAAAAGCCTCTACATAACTGAACATTTTAGGACTTATACTGCTCCCTCTGAAATCAGCATAAGTTCTTCCATTGACTCAGTAGGCTTTGAATCAGCACCTTTAGGCTACATATAGATGGTGGTTGCTATTTTGGGGTACAGTGGTATCCTGAAATAGCTGTCCATGCCTATGCAATGTACCCATTGTCTCAAAACACTTTTCGAGATAACGGGAGCGCTATTCCAGCATCCCTATACACCTCATCGCATGAGGAGTACAGTGATGTCTCAAAACAGGTCTTTATTTCAGCATGTGGCATCATTTAGACAACACCACATGCCGAAAAAAACTACTTCAAAAATCTACTTGAAATAAGCTACGCAATTGGCATAGTGCAAATTGCGTAGCTTATTACGAGCTTACCACGCCATCTGGGCATAGTCTTAATGGTCAGTTTGCAAGTTAATCACATCATTGTTTAATGTACAAGGTTTTGGAGTTTTTTAAGGACTATGTTAAATAACTGTAATCTAACATAGTATGTGAATCAACATATAAACTAATAAAACCCATTGGACTAAAAGGCTCAGGGCACTGGTAATAAGGGAGAACAATTTTCAAAAGTAGAGCACTGATTCCAGTCCAAAATAGATGATTAATGATGGAAAGCTGTGAGTAGCTGATGATGAGCTCCTATGTAAACTAAATTCACAGACTATATTTGGATTTCTGTGGCCTCAGTGTTGGATCTCATCTGTATTTGTGATCTCATCTGTATTTGTGTATGATACAGAATTATTCTCCACTTGAAGCTTAATCTGTAGGGTACACTTGTTATGCACTATTAAATAAATGCTTTAGCACTTTGAAAATGAAATGTCTCTGTTCCACCTCAGAGGTGGCAGAGTTCAAAGATATGGTGTTTCCTTGCTATTAAGCCCTGTTCCTGGAATTTAAAGAAAAGGCCTCTGCTCATGGTCAAAACAAATTCAACACAGGATGCAAGGAACTCCTCAGTGACAAATACATGAAAACATATGGGTCAGAAAAATATTTCTGATTTCTGATTATGCTCCAAACAGAAGGCTGTGGCCCCTGCAACAAAGAAGTAAAGAATTACAAGATTTTTCTTAAAGAAGACATCATGCCATTGGCCCTGTAAGAAAGTAACCTATTCTGGAAGGATCCAGAGACCTGGCCTGTTGTAAATGACAGCTTGTGAGTGCCCCCAAGGTCCAGGCTTTGCATGACAGCTACACTGATCAATCATCATCATTTCTGGAACAGTGCTTGTCATATCCAAATGCTTTACAGAGGCCCTATAAACATTATGCACTTCATCTGCAAAAGAGCACCCCATGATGTATGCATGAGACCCATTTTACAAATGAAGAAACAAAAAGATAAACGCATTTTCACAAAGCCACAATGGGTGGGGGGGTCACTTTCAAGACCTGGGATTAGAATTCTGGAGTTCTTTGCTGCAAGTCCTTTAGACAGACCATGTCTTTGAGCACTTATTTTAAGTTACTCAAAGTTGGTAGTGTAGGGTGAATTCAGCAAGCTAGTTAAATTAGTGTTGTTCCCAATCCAGGGCCCATTAAAAACCATGGAAAAGTTCTAACTGACTTCAGTGGGTTTTAAATTAGGCTCAAAGGGACCTGACCTCTAGGATTTGAGCCTGTTGTTACAATGGAAGGAACTAATGGTTGCCATTGAGTGCATCTTTGATCCAAAGACAACCATATATCTCCTAAAAGCCCATGGGTATGCTACAGACTGGAAAGAGCATTTCAAATGCTTTGTATGTAGTAAAAACAGCTGGAAACAAAGGGGTGGAGGGTCACATAAGACGACGAGTGGCATTGAGGGTCAGAGCTTCCTATTGTGGGCGTTGGTGTTTACCTTGTAGCAAAGGCAGGGAATAAGAGTGAGAGTCTCCACTGGAGGCGAAGGTGGCCGTGTGTTGTGAGTAATGGCTGTCATATGTCTGTTTTCTGCTCTTGTCCCCAGGGAAAGTAGCATAGATGAATAAAAAAGACTATAAACCCAAAGGATGTGTCTACGTTGCACAAGAGAGCTAATTTCCCTGAGTGCGTCCACAGCTTCTCTAGCCTATGCTCACTGTGCCAGGCTTCAGAGCCCAAGCTCAGACCTAGCTCATATCCAGAAGGACAAATTCAGACCCAAAAGGAGCAACTATGGCTCCAGCAAATAGACCTGTCCCTTCTGTGCTAGATTTGAATCTGGAATAGATAGCAATATGCTCTGTAAAGCACAAAGAATCAGCAGGGGTTGCACATTTAAAAAGAAAAGCAAAATTTGGATCTTACCAAGGCTTTTCAAAATATAGAGTTTCATCTGTGACTGTCAGTATCTAGCACAGATATTTAGAGATACACAGGCAAACACGCAGGCAGAAAACTAGGGGAAAGAGAAAGGTAAACTGGCCTTCTGAATTCTAAAACTTTAACTAAAACAGGTTGAACCTCTCTATTTTAGCGCCCTTGGGACCTGACTGGTGCTGAACAAGAGAATGTACTGAATCATGAAAGGTCAACATTGTCTGGCAGCATTGCCAACACTTCCATTGATTACTGGGCTCTCAGAAGACATTAAGGGGCAAATTAAAGCTAAATAACAGCAGAGAACTCTGAGATCCAGGACTGATGGCTATAAACAAATTTTCTGAGGCCATGGGAAACTTGGCCATACCCAGGATTGGTGGATATCCTGCTAACTAAAATCATGCTGGATTACAGATGTTGCCGGATAACAGAGTGCCAGATTAGAGAGTTTCAGTTTGTAATAGGGTTTAATCCCAGTTCCCCATTAGGAAAAAAACCTGCTTTGGTTCTTTGGGACTCCTTTTAGAAGCACTTATCTATGTGCTTTAAGGAAGAGCACCAGAAATTTTCTATATAACCTACAATGCATTTCAGTAGATCCTCTGAAATACAACAGCTCTGCAAAGTCAGGAATACATACTCAGAAGTAGGTTTTTTATTCGGCCAGAATGTCCTGACTGCAGTCCCATCAGTCCCCTTGGTGTTCTGAACTAAATACGCCTGCATTGATATCTTGGAACATCCTATTTGTAGATCTGGATGTTTGGAGAAAATGGTGCAAGTGACTGGTTGATACACTGAGTAAGGACCAAAATAAATTGTGATTCTTTGTGGTTCCAACTTCTGTGATTTGATTTTTATTCTAACCAGGTGAGCACAGTTTTAGGCAGTTGGTAAATGTATTAGATAAATAAATAAAATGAATATTATTGCATCTTTGGCACTACATGCCACTCACACCTTTGTCATACCCTGCCTTTTCCAACCACCTAGTTAGCCATGCACCACATTGCATGGCTCAGTTTCCCCTCAGTGTTCATACAAAATATTACAGACAAATCCCACTTTGCCACACCTGAGTTGATCAAAAGAACTGTTTATCCACAAACCGCTCCCTCACTCCTCCCCTCTCCAGATTTGTTGTGTGGATGCACATAAAATCCAGATCACATATTGCAGATCAGATGAGGTGTTGAGACTGAGGGATGAAGATCAGCTGTGTATCCACATTTTGGATGCATGCAGGGCTCTGCAGTTTAGCAGAGGATCATATGAAATGGGCTACCGTTGTGCAAGCCTCTAGTACAGAGACGTGACATAAGAAGCAGCAGTAGTCTAAGGAGCATCTGATATCACCAGTGTATGGAGATCATGTGAAAGAGTCTAAGGGCAAGCATATTTACAACACCCAGTGGTGAGCGTCTGCTCTACTCACTGCTTGGCAACATCTTGTGGCTCTTCTGATTTCCCTTCCTTTCCTCTCCATGGCTTAGTCCTCTAGCTAAGTCACCTAAAAGTTCTCCCCACTATCAAGGAACCATTAAAGCCTGCTTTCAACCAATCCTCAACCCAAAGATGTAGGCTTTTGCTCTGCCAGCCCTTACTGCTTCTTCCCAGAAGCGCTTCTTAGTGTGTATTTACACCTTCCTGGTCTTTTCCCCTTGTACCAGGGATTATGAGCACAAGGTCCCTATGCAGTTTATCAACACCTTTTCTCATAGATCCCACCTAGCTCTTCCCACAGCTGGACTTCTTCAGCAATTAGGGCTGAGCATTCAGTAGCTTCAGTTTTTTCCAGGTGCAGAGTAAAGATAATTTACCTTCCTCAGCCTACATTTAGACTATACCAGCTATGCTAAAAGAGTCTAATCTGCTTTACAAACAGTTCTACCCTTGAAATACAGATGTCCTGATGGCTGAACCCAGAAACTTCTTACTATTACAAAGCATTGTTACCCCATTGTTCAGGGGAGAAAAATGATTGAAAAGGCAGGGAGAATTTGGGTGGATTGAATGAAAATATGTAGGCAAGAATTTGGCCAGGACACTGGCATTCATGCATCTCAACTCTTTTCCCAAGGTCTAGTCCTACTTCAATGACCAGATGTGATCATGGTCTTGATTTCTATCGAATTCTAAAGCTAGCATCTCCAGAAGCTCAACATCCCCTCTCTGCCATTCTAAGGCACTAGTTCAGTTTTGACTCAAAGAGAAGAGTGCTAACTCTTAAATCATCAGTATTACTTCCTAAAGTGCCCAGCCCCCCGCCCCAAGCAAATAATGACTTATCCCAACCAGGCTTATGTCATGAGATCAAAGAGGATCAGGAAGCACAAAAAGCTACAGCTGTAGTACAGTTTTCGCCTCCCTGGTCTGATACTCAGGACATGAATGGTCCCAAACTAGGGATTTTGTCAGACCAGGCAGGACAGTACTCCCCTGCTGTCCGTCGGCTATACTCTGAGGCTCTGCTTTGGGCATCGGTCCACTCCCAGCCGCCAGCAACAGCTGCTGGCTCCCCCAGCATCCAGCTTCTTGGCCCCAGTGATACTCCTATTCCCCAGCCACTGCCTGCTTCCCTGCCATGCTCCCAGCTGCTGCAGCTCCCCAGCTCCCCAGCCATGGCAGCCTGGCCCCAGCCATGACTCCCTGAAGGCTTCTGAGACTGGCCCCAGCTCCCTGGAAGCTTCCTGGTTGCAGTAGCATGGCCCTAGCCACAGCTCCTTGGATGTGATGGCCTGGACCCCCAGCTGTGGCAGCCCAGTTCCACAGAGGCTTCCCAGCTGGCCTTAGCAGCCTGGGTCCCCGAATGTCGCCTGGGCCTGGCTACCATAGCTCCCCTCCACTGGCTTCCTGGTCCCACTGGGTTCTTGGCCTCTGCTGCTGCAGCCTGCTCCCGCTGGCTTCCTGGCCCTCATCAGCTTCCCCACCTGGCTGCAGGTGCCCAGCCCCAGCTGGGGCTTCCAGCTGCAGGACACACAGCTGGCGTCTCTGCCTGGCTACCAGGGCTCTCTGATCCAGCAACATCCATGGTCCTGCCAGACAACAGATGTTGCCAGACCAAGGAGCTCTGGATGTTAGAGGTTGAACCTTCATACATATTGCAGTTATTACCAGACTTAAAACTGGAAAGGAAGTTTCAGCATTATGTTAATCAGGTCTGACAATGACAGTAGCATTTTCCCCCTAACATTTTGACAGGTTGCAAAATGAGTGTTAAATGATAAGACACTGGGACAAAAGGTTGTTGTACATAAGCATTAGGCAGCTTTGGATAACAGATTGGTGTATAAATTCAGAAATGACAGCAGTGCTTAGCAACATTTGACCTCAAATTTAGTATAGGAAAGAAGTATTTGCTGAAACTGCAACGAGTGGTGCTCCACCTGGAGATAAAACATCCATTCGAGGTCTTCTTAGGTGTGACCCTAGCCTTCAGAATAGAATGAGACTAGTCTTTATTCAGATCTAAGTATACTTAGATTTCCAGAAAGCCTTTGACACGGTCCCTCACCAAAGGCTGTTATGTAAATTAGGTGGTCATGGGATAGGAGGCAAAATCCTTTCATGGATTGGGAACTGGTTAAAAGACAGGAAACAAAGGGTAGGAATATATGGTAAATTTTCACAATGGAAGGAGGTAACTAGTGGTGTTCCCCAAGGGTCAGTCCTGGGACCAATCTTGTTCAACTTATTCATCAATGATCTAGAGAAAGGGGTAAGCAGTGAGGTGGCAAAGTTTGCAGATGACACCAAACTGTTCAGGATAGTCAAAACCAAAGCAGACTGTGAAGAACTTCAAAAAGATAGCAGCAAACTGAGCGATTGGGCAGCAAAATGGCAAGCGAAATTTAATGTGGGTAAGTGTAAGGTAATGCACATTGGGAAAAATAACCCCAATTATACATACAATATGATGGGGGCACATTTAGCAACGACAGATCAGGAAAGGGATCTTGGAATTATAGTGGATAGTTCTCTGAAAACATCCACGCAGTGTGCAGTGGCAGTCAGTAAAGCAAATAGGATGTTAGGAAAAATTAAAAAAGGGATAGAAAATAAGACGAAGAATATCTTACTTCCCCTTTATAAAACTATGGTACACCCACATCTTGAGTACTGCATGCAGATGTGGTCTCCTCACCTCAGAAAAGATATATTGGCGTTAGAAAAGGTTCAGAAAGGGCAACTAAAATGATTAAGGGTTTGGAACGGGTCCAATATGAGGAGAAGCTAGAGAGACTGGGACTTTTCAGTCTAGAAAAGAGGAGACTGAGGGGCAATATGATAGAGGTATATAAAATAATGAATGGTGTGGAGAAAGTGAATACAGAAAAAGTTATTTACTGGTTCCCATAATATAAGAACTAGAGGACACCAAATGAAATTAATGGGTAGCAGGTTCAAAACTTATCAAAGAAAGTTTTTCTTCACACAGTGCACAGTCAACCTGTGGAACTCCTTACCACAGGGTGCTGTGAAGGCCAGGACTCTAACAGAGTTTAAAAAAAGAGCTTGATAAATATTTGGAAGTTAGGTCCATAGATGGCTATTAAAAAGGGGTAAGGTATGGTGCCTAGCCTTTTGTTGAAGGCAGGAGATGGATGGCAGGAGACAAATCGCTTGACCATTGTCTTCGGTTCACCTCCTCTGGGGCACCTGGCACTGGCTACTGTCGGCAGACAGGATACTGGGCTAGATGGACCTTTGGTCTGATCCAGTATGTCCATTCTTATGTTCTTATGTTCCTAAGATTTGAACTGCAGGTAGCCCATAATCTAGTCCCTCTTCTCTTGGAAAAGTTTGGCATGTAAGAGGCATAAAAGCAATGTACTAGCAGGAGGCAGATCAATAGCACTCTTACAGATTTTGAAAAGTCATTTGTGGTTATTCCCAGGTAGTAGATGAATTTGGAAGAGGCACTGTCTCTGTCTGATGGTTGGTATTTGCATAAGAAGCTAGGATTTAAGTCAGGTGGAGACTTGTCCTAGATTGCACAGAGAGTCTGCCTAGTGTTCTCCTGTTAGTCAATTTACAACACTTGCTCTTTGGAGAGCTCTAATGTTTTACAGTTGTGTCCTTAGAATGTGTTTTTAATACAACTCTAGCAAAGAATGTTGTGCGTGTCCTTTCTGGGGAAAAGGTGAAGGCTGTGGGAGCTTTCTGTGATTATGTAACTTGCTTATTTTTCTCCCTTAACAAAAGCATTATAAAGTTTATAACAGAAAAGTCTTACGAATTCATACAAAGTTTGTAAATTTTAAAATGTTCACACGTTTTTTCATTTGTATGTGAAGATTCAAGTTCACACATTGCATAAATATAAAAGGACCTCAGAAGATTAACAGTGTGGGTTGATTTAAAAAATAAATGTTTTAAGATTTTTCTGACATGTGACAATCTGAATTAAGCATGTCTTCCAAGATCTAGAAATCAGAGTCATCTCCTTGGAACAAATAAATTCACAACACAACTGGGAGAGGATGGAGATTCCAAAACTTCAAAGCACCCCATATATGCTGAGTTCAGGCACGCTGTATCCTTCCCATTCACCAGTGTTATCTTGTAGTGCATTTTGTTCCTCTGTAAACACTCTGTAAAGCATTGGTGCTTCACAGATATCACGAATGACAGGGCAATTTCAGTGGATTAAGAAAACTCACCTAATAAATATGAAGAAAGCGTGTACATTGTTACTAATACAAAAATGCAAATGAATATGTAGAATTTCTAACAGTTGATGGACCTCTTCATTTTTAAATGCTAGGTTTTTGATCCAAAATTCTGTTCCTGGAACACGTTTCCAAATCCCAACCTGTTAGTTGAGATCGTTATTGTTTTTCCACTCCCAGTCCAAATGGGCATATGCACAAGCTACACATGCACACATCCGTGACAGAAAAAAATCCAAGAAAAATGATAATAAAAATCAACAGCAACAAGGTGGCACTTCCCACCTGAAGCCAATGCTGTGATTAGTAGGGGCCTGTGAGGCTTCTTTTATCATTTTGCACAGAAGTCAACACCACCATGTTGCATAACAGACACTTGACAAAATTACTGTACTTCATGACAGACACTGGGATTAGGAGAGGAGGTTACGTCATTCAGCCATTCCATTTTTTTAAAACAACTACCCTGGACCTCAATTTTTTTTCCCACAGACATTTTGCTGACCCCTGATTTTGCAGCCTGTCAGATATACTGACTAGGCTCAACAGCATGACACATTGGAGAGATCCCAAAAGCCAGAGGGCAGCACCTAATTTAGAGAAAATGGAGCAGTCTACAGCTGTCCTAATCTCTCATATGTAGACGTGAATGGTAGGTATTGAGTAATGTCCCCCTGTTCATATTAGGAACAAGGGTAGACACAAGGAAGAACTTCAGAGGCACGTGGTTAATGACTGCACTTTGACCCAATATATTAATTGGATTAAATTCATAAGTACTTTGAAAAAAAATCTTAATCTCAAACCATCATCTAGTTTTACCCACTGGTAAGTCAGAGAAATCCATTTGTCAGTACAGTTAAAATTAATGAGAAATGTTGACAGGAATTTTGGCATGATATGATGTATTCAGATCTGCAGTAGCACTATGGAAATTGTTTCTAATATAACTTTAGAAGGAACAAAAAAGAACCACCCAAACCTTTTACAAGTTGCTGCAAATAGCAAACATATGATTTTCTTGACTCACTTCTATTTTAAATACTAAAGTACACATTACCCATTTCATACAAAGGCGGATGTACATACAGCCTGGACTTTACACACGTCTTCAGTATTCTGATCAACAGTGACCACAGTGTGTTCAGAGGAAAATAAACATCAGCAACAAAACTTTGCTTATTTAAATACCGTTAAAATTATGATACAGTAAGTGCTAGGGAATTCACAATTACAGGTGACAATGCTTCCTTGATTAAAGTGGACATAGCTAAAACTCCACGTCCAAAGGCCATTGAATGTCATAAAAGCTCAGGTCAGAATTTATATGTAAACTCTGTGTGTGAGCCAATGTCTTTGATTAGCTGGATTTAAACTTTGCATAGACAGATCCTGACACATATCTTTAACCTTGTTTCCCACCACCTTCCCGTTAGCCCCTCTACTCTGCAACTGATGTCAGTGTTGCCATTCCCTTGGTTTTTGGTTCCATCTGTATTTTTTTCCTGTGCTGCTCCTACACCTGGAATGATCTTCCAGAGACCAACTCCTCTCTAACCTTACTCCTGTTATGTTGTGAAAAGGTAGTGCACTAACTAAAACACCTTATTTACAGAGAGTTCAGGATGCACGTGACAGCAGTGAGCCATTGCATGATCAGATTATCATCAACCTCATCCATTCCCCCACTGGCTCATCCTGCCATTAAGCCATGTCTAGGAACTGAATGCACATTCTTCTGGACAGGGTATTGTCTTTGTACATATTTCTGTAAAGAATAACACATACTTTTGGGTGCTGTAAAACTAATTATGAATTATTAATACTTAACCAGGCTGAAGTCATTAACTCATCTATGGGAAGCTTTGTATCTTAATATCTCAGCTTACATTGTGTACGAATTATACTAGAAAACAATGCACACTAAATACTCCTGAATTTGAATCATGATCAACATTTATTATTACTTATACAGAGCCAATCTGCAACACACACACACACACACACACACACACACACACACATTGAATAAAATTGTGGGTCTTCCAAAGCCAATGGAAAAACCTCTATTAACTTCAAAGAGGTCAGGATTCCATCCACTGTCTTCACTCATGCAAATTGTCCCTAGGAATCACTTCAGGAACCAGCAGAGGTGGTTGTTCTAGCAGTGAAGGCACTTTACAGCCAATAGAAGGTCCCTGCACTGAGATGCTTGCCATACACATTGTATTTAACTCAATAACAGATGAGGAACAGAGGAAGGACAAGGGCACACAGCTTGTGTGATACTAAAGAAATTATCATGAAATTTGCTTTATATTGGGAAGACATCTTTTTATTCCTCTCATGGTGCTTGGTCCTTGCCAAGGGGGTAGGGGACTGGACTCAATGACCTCCTGAGGGCCCTTCCAGTTCTCTGAGTAGTGTGTGTGCGCGAGTGATTTGTAAATAAATTAATTGTGTGCAAAATGATTTGTGGATAAAGTCCAGAATAAAGGCCAGCATGAACACCTGGGAAGGGGGTCATATATACATTTTACATAATAATGAAATGTTAAAATAGAAGCTTCAGAAATGCACCAGATGAATGGGTCTCCTCAAAGGCTTTCAGCTTATCTTCCTTCAGATGGGGCCTACATTAATTTTCTGTGACTAATTTGGTCTGCACATCTTTTAGGGAGTGGTTCAACTGTGTTTGTTCGGCACTGATGGTATTGACACACACACACAGTAACTGGTTTAGCCTGATAACGATGAGCCTAAAGATATTGCGGGAGTATTATTCCTGTGATTAAAAGTGAAATGACCATGGCCCATGACTGGAAATATTATCCTATAGTTTTATACAATACAATACTCTACTGAGGATGACTAAAGCCGTGTCTACACGTGCACGCTACTTCGAAGTAGCGGCACTAACTTCGAAATAGCGCCCGTCACGGCTACACGCGTCGGGCGCTATTTCGAAGTTAACTTCGACGTTAGGCGGCGAGACGTCAAAGCCGCTAACCCCATGACGGGATAGGAATAGCACCCTACTTCGACGTTCAACGTCGAAGTAGGGACCGTGTAGTCGTTGCGCGTCCCGCAACGTCGAAATTGCAGGGTCCTCCATGGCGGCCATAAGCTGAGGGGTTGAGAGACGCTCTCTCCAGCCCCTCAGCTCAATGGTGGCCGTGTGGAGCAGCCCCTTAAAGGTCCCCTCCCCCTCCCTTCCTGTGCAGGAAGCTGAGGGAACGTGCAGGCAGCAGCTCAGACACGCGGCCAGCCTGCACATCCCTCAGCAGCCACAGGAGGCACAGGACCTTTAATGGCCACCTGGCAGCCCCCCTAGCGCCCCCAGGGGACCCCCCCCCCAAGGGGAGCCAGGGCAGCCAGCCCAGCCAGCCTGGCAGCCAGGCCGGCAAGCGGCAGCGGGGCCCCTCCTGGACGGAGGCCGAGCTGCGGGACCTGCTGGGGCTCTGGAGCGAGGAGGAGGTGCTCCAGGTAATGGGGAGCAAGAGGAGGAACACGGATGTGTTCGCTCGGCTGGCCGAGGGCCTGGCCGCCCGGGGTCACCCTGCCCACACTCCTGATCACGTCAGGAGTAAGGTGAAGGAGCTGCGGCAGGGTTACGCCCGGGCCCGGGATGTGGCCAGCCGATCTGGGGCCGCCCCCCGTCACTTGCCCCTTTTACAGGGAGCTCAGGGACATCCTGGGCCCCCGGCACACCTCCTCCCCTCCGGCCACCCTTGATACTTCGGCCGACGAGCCCCAGCAGGCCCTGCAGCCGGAGTCCGCCCTGGAGGTAAGCCCTGCACCCCAGGGGCCCCCCCCGGGAGCCCACCCCCGGGCCATCGCGGCAGAAGGAGGAGGAGGAGGAGGAGGGGGGCTCCTCCTCCGCAGAATCCGGGCTGCAGATCCTCCTCCTGCCATCCCGGAGCAGCAGCCGGGCCTCCGCCCCCCGGGGATCTCTGGACCGTGGGAGTGGACCAACAGATATGTACCCCTCTCTGGTGTACACCCCTGGGCTTGAGGGGCGGGGGTAATAGATATGTGTCCAGGGCCCCCCACATGCTCACATGGCCATGGCCCCAAAGACAGCAGGGCCATGTCCCCACAGCAGTGCATCAGCCCCTGCCCCCCCGCACCCCGCACGACAGTGCCATGCCCCATCCCCGGGTCAGGGGGGGAGCGGAACCTCGAGGGGCCCCCGGGAGGAGGGGGTGGGACACCCCGCAGCAGCAGCAGCAGCAGCAGCATGTGATGGAGTGGGGGGAGTGCAAAAGGGAGACTCAGGCTAGATATGAGCAACAAGAGGCGAATAGCTCCCAGGGGCAAAGGATGATCCTGGGGCTACAGCTGGCAGGTGACACCTCTGCCCTGAACAAAGAGGAGGGAGGAGCCGAGCTGGCTTTGAATCGGGGGGGGGGGGCGGGGGCCGAACGTAGAGGCTAGGGGAAGGGAGAGCTGGAAGGCAGCCAGCCTGAGGAGGGGGAAAGCTACACCCCAGAGGGGCACCCCTTGGGGTCTTCTCCCCAGGACGGGTTGGAAGGACTGTCTCTTCTGACAGCTGGTGCTGTCACTCCTGGGAGAAACTGGGCATCTGTGGCCTAAGAAACCTCTCCTGTCAGACCCTGCGGAGTGAAGTGAGAGTCTCTCCCACCAGAGGACGGGGTGCAGTGCAGGGGGACCCCTGAACCCCATCCATCACAGCAGCATCTCCCGGGGACGGGGATGGGGAACCTGCAGCACAGGGCTGGGGGGACAAAGGCCACGGCTCAGGGCCCACACTAACGTCTGTCTCCATTCTTCTTCCCCCCGTCCTCTCCTGTGTCCCGCAGCTGCACCATCGGAAGGACCGGAAGAGAGCGCCGGCGAGGCATCAGTGGTCCCGGAGACCCCTCCGGGGCCATTGCTCCAGGTAAGCCCCTCGGCCGAGGACTGACCGCCCCCATGGCAGGCTAGATGGCGGACCCCGCGTCACCACCAGCCGACGGCGACGGACCCCCAGCTGCTGGCCTGCCTGCTCCACCCGCCACACCACCAGCTGCTCCGCACGTTGCCGTCCCGTCTGCCGTCGCCCCGCCACCCACCACCGAGGGCCGGAGCGCCGAGGGACCCCTGGAGCCAGCTGAGACTCGCCGGGCATATCTTCCAGTCCGCCCCACCCCCAGCCAGCCCCGGAGAGGGCTGCGGCCGCGGCGGGGCTCCCGGCTGTCCACGCCCAGTGCCGGACTTTAGGGGCGAGGGCCCCAGGACGTGGCCCCCCCTCGTATATAGTTGTGACATTAATTTGTGCCCCCCGTTTGCCCCGTCCCCCCCATGTAAATAGTTCTCCCCTTTATCATCCCTGGTTTTCTTTTTATTACTGAACAAACTTTTTGATTACTATTGTTTTATTTGTACACATTACTTTTGTTCCACACGTTGTATATAGTTTCTTCTTGTTTTATTAATAGTTAAAAAAAAAAGTTCTAAAAGAAAAAGCAGTTTAAGTTCAGCCACAAGTGCGTGCTGTCATTTGTCCAGGAAAAGTGGGAGGCGGGTGCGGTTAGGTGCTCCATGGTGTGGGCGTTGGGGCAGGGAGTGTTGTGGAGGAAGGGGTGGGCAGTGGGGGGCCTGGCAGAGTTCCCCCAGCGGCCTCATCATCGAAGTGGGCCCGCAGGGCCTCCTGGACCCGGGTCCCTTCGGGGTCCACCTGCCGACTGGGGGCAGCAGGTGGCTGCACGTTGGCCCTGCCGGCCTCCACAGCCCAGCCCTGAAAAAAGGCCTCCCCCTTGCTCTCCACCAAATTGTGCAGGGCGCAGCAGGCACCCACAATCAGGGGGATGTTGTTGGGGCCCGCATCCAGGCGGGTCAGGAGACATCTCCAGCGTCCTTTCAGGCGGCCAAATGAGTGCTCCACCACCTGGCGCGCGTGGTTCAGGCGCTGGTTGAAGCGCTCCTGGCTAGCGGAGAGCTGGCCCGTGTACGGGTGCATGAGCCAGGGCCGGAGGGGGTATGCCGCATCTGCGATGACGCAGAGGGGCATGGTGGTGTCCCCCAGAGGGATCTCCTGCTGGGGGATGTAGGTCCCCGCCTCCAGCTGGCGGCACAGGCCCGAGTTCCGGAAAACCCGGGCGTCGTGGGTGCTGCCCGGCCAGCCCACATAAATGTCCTGGAAACGGCCCCGGCTGTCCACCAAGGCCTGGAGGACCACAGAATGGTAGCCCTTGCGATTGATGTAGCGTCCTCCACTGTGATGCGGGGTGCGGATGGGGATGTGAGTCCCATCCAGAGCCTCGAAGCAATTGGGGAAGCCCAGGGTGGCAAAGGCCACGATGGTGGCATCTGGGTCCCCCAGCCTCACGAGCCTGTGCAGGAACATGGCATTGATGGCACACACAACCTGCAGGGAAAGCACATGGGAGAGCACCAATGAGGGGTGAGCAGGGTGTGCGTGGCCCTGCCCTGCCCTCCCCTCCCCTTCCCTGCCCTGCCCTGCCCTCCCCACCCCTCCTCTGCCCTCCTCTGCCCGGGCCCCCCTCCCCTGCCCTGCCCTCCCCCTGTGGGTTCTCTTACCTCCATGAGGACAGCCCCGACGGTGGCCTTGCCAACTCCAAACTGCTGTTCCACGGATCGGTAGCTGTCTGGAGTGGCCAGCTTCCAGACAGCGATGCCAACCCGTTTCTCCACAGGGAGGGCACGCCGCATGGCGGTGTCCTGGTGCCTGAGTGCGGGGGTGAGCCACTGGCACAGCTCCATAAATGTCTGCCGGCTCATCCTGAAGTTCCTGAGCCAGTGGTCGTCGTCCAACTCCTCAAGCTCCAGCCACTCCCACCAGTCGGTGCTGGTGGGGTAGCTCCACAGCCGCCGGCGTGTGAGGTTGGGGGGGGGTGCTGCAGTGTTGGGGGTTGAGCCCTGCTGCCCTGGGGGCAGCTCCTTCTCCGGTGTAGCAAGGAGGTGCTCAGCTGCCTCCCACATGGCATGGATCAGGGCAAGCCCTGCTCCTGCCGGGAGGGCTGAGTGGACCTCTGGCTGCTGCTGCTGCTGCTGTCAGGGGTCCATGCCTGCGTCACCCGGGGTCTGTGTGCCTATGGCTCCTCAGACCGCGTGCTGTGCAGGCTGAGTGTGTCTGGGAGGGGCCCTTTAAGGGAGCTGCTAGCTGTTTCCCCGGAAGCGCTAGTCCGCCCTGTGACCCTGTCTGCAGCTGTGCCTGGCATCCCTATTTCAATGTGTGCTACTTCGGCGTGTAGACATTCCCTCACAGCGCCTATTTCGATGTTGTGCTGCGCAACGTCGAAGTTGAACATCGACGTTGCCAGCCCTGGAGGACGTGTAGACGTTATTCATCGAAATAGCCTATTTTGATGTTGCTACATCGAAATAAGCTATTTCGATGTCGGCTTCATGTGTAGACGTAGCCTAAGTGTGGGAAAGCACCTAAGAGACCTACAGAATATTTCCAGTGATCTGTCACATTTATTTCACTTTTGATAACAAAAATTATATGCCTACACTATCTTTAGGCTTATCTCTCTCAGACTAAACCAGTTATCTCACACATACACATTGACCTCCTAGCTCCTATAGTTTGAACCTCTCTAGTCCAGCACTATCTGGTCTAGCAACATCCGTGGTCTATCGTGATTTTAATTAGTCAAATGTCGACTTATCACGTGTGTGGCCAAGTTTCCCATGGTCCCATAAAGTTTGTTTACAGCCATCAGTCCTGACTCTGTGTTCTCTGCTGTTATTTAGCTCTAATTTACTTCTAAATGTCTTCTAAGAGCCTAGTAAGTAGTGGAAGTGTTGATAATGTTGCCAGACAATATTGACCTCGTGTGGTTTGGCAAATTCTCTTGTTCAGCACAG